>NC_083224.1:177317483-177955002 GCF_032191835.1 Heteronotia binoei | reverse complement strand
TTATACACCTATTTACATAAGGGGGAGGGGTTGTGACTTTAATTTATGCAGATTCTATCACCATTAAAATTCCCCATGCTGCACCATAACAACCATTCATGTCTGGTTCAATTTTTTTCCCTCAGGATTTAGCGGTTTCCATTTTTGCAGCTGGATTCAGCAAAGTTATTAATTCCTTGTGAATGTTTGAAGTGTGTGTGTGTATGTTTTTGAGAGAGAGATTGTCATCTGGCAATAAGTGGCATCTAATATGTATCGGTTGATTGTTTCACTCATGTATTAACAGCATTCGGAAAGCTGGTATAGACCGCCCTTTCGTCTATACCTCATTTTCAAAATCTTGTCCTAAACCTTTGTGTGAATATACATGAATTTGTGGATTTTTTTCATCCAAGCATTTGACACAGTCTAGAGATCATTCCTTTTTGTTTATACTCACTTTTGAGCTACCCATAGTTCAAAGACTTTTGTCCAAACAGTTATTCATTTTGAGTTCACTAATTAAACTTGGAATTTGTACATAATGGAACCAGCCATTCCTGTTTAATTTGTCCTTAGCTGCTTGCTTGGGCAGGACCTTTGTTCCTTTTCTGTTATATCACAGAATCTACTGATAGTATTTTCTTGCTATAACTCAAAGAAAGGGCTGTAGAATCCCTGATGACCTTAAGACATGCCGGTGTCCCCTGGCTCCCTAGCCAGTTTGGCATAGTGGTTAAGAGCAGTGAACTCTAATCTGGAGAACCGGGTTTGATTCCCCGTTCCTCTTCCACATGAAGGCTGCTCGGTGACCTTGAGCCAGACACAGCTCTCTCAGAGCTCTCTCAGCCCCACCTGCCTCATAGGGTGTCTGTTGAGGGGAGAGGAAGAGAAGGTGATTGAAGCTGCTCCAAGATTCCTTCATGTAGCAAAGGCAGGGTGTAAAACCAACTCCTCCTCCTTCTTCTTCCCGACATAATTGGAGCAAAGCATTGTGCTTTAAACTTATGCACATTATGTATATCTCATCTTTCACCCCAATGGGGACCCAAAGTGGCTCTCATCATTCGCCTCTCCTCCCTTTTATCCTCACAACAACCTTTTGAGGTAGGTTATGCAGAGAGGGTGGGACTGGCCAAGTCCCCCCCCACACACACACACACAATCTTCCTTGGCACTAGTGGGGATTTGAACCAGGATTTCCTAGATCCTAATCTGACACTTTAACCACTACACCAGGGGTGTCAAACGTACAGTCCAAGGGCTGAATCAGGCCCCCCAAGCAACTGGCTCTTGTCTGTTTCCATCTCCATCTCAACTTGCTTTGCAAGGCTTGCTCAATCACACAGGAGCTACAAAGCAAAACCTCTATTTTCTCCATTAATTGAGACTCCTCCCTATCCTGGCCCCCTGGGGAAGGAAGGAAAGAGCCAGAGCTTCCTTTGCCCAGTTCCCTGGATCCCATGGGAGAAATACAAAGAAAACGCCTTTAAGACCCAAAAGCGCTAATGTTTTAAGCATAAGTTTTTTTAAAAAAAAATTTTTAGTTGTGTTTGGGTCCTTTAAAAAGTTTATATCTCTGCTACCTAATCTGAAATAGGTACACACATGGTCCGGCACAGCCCAACAAGGTCTCATTTATGTTAGATCCGGCCCTCATAACAAATGAGTTTGACATCCCCGCACTACATTATGTAGGCTCTCACCTCTTTCAGATCAAAGCAATACCAACTTGTCCGACTCCTTGGCTATAACCAGGGAAGGCTGTGGGGTGGGGTCCACCCATTTCAGTAGAAGTGGGTACATATAAAAACATTTAGTCTGCATCTTTTTTTTACCTGGCAAATAGAAGAATATGTTATCTTTTTGCTGCATGTATAGTATTAAGGAAGGAGCCCCATGTTGCGGAGTAGTAAAGCTGCAGTACTGCAGTCCACACAACCTGAGTTCAATCCCAGTGGAAGCTGAGTTCAGGAAGCTGGCTCAAGGCTGACTCCATCCTTCCAAAGTCGGTAAAAATGAGTACCCAGCTTGCTGGGGGTAAAGTGTAGATGACTGGGGAAGGCAGTGGCAAACCACCCTGTAAAACACCCCATTGGCCAATAACAACTCAGTGGGTGCGGTCACACTTACCATTAAATCCATCTTTAACGCGTCTCTATTATAATCCATTGCACAAATTCCCCAATCAGACAGCAGTCGTGTTCCCATGCTTTCCCGTGCTGATCCTGTCACTGGTCGATCAGAGCACTCTACCGGACTTCTTTTCAAGAGACGGCGATCAGCGTTAGCGCAGGCGCAGTGATGCCCGCTATCGCTGTTTGGTTTCGTAGACTCAGCATTTCTGCGCATGCGCGTTCGTTAAGAAGAAGTATCACAGGTGTGCTACTCCGTTTGCACTACTTTTTTGGAATGAGATGCTTCACATGCTGAAAAAAGTGCAGGATTTCTAAGCAGCTCACATCCATAGTTAATGTAGTTAACATTTATTTTCGAAATTGAGTTTTATTTCCGTAAATAAGCTATTTATCGAGCCAACTCTTGTTCGATCATTCAATTGCGCAATGATATCCCTTGTGGCGGGAAGCGCTGGTGCGCTTCTGACGAGTCGCCACCAATGGCGCGTTCAAACGCAGAAAATCCACTCAGGGAACATTGTAAGCATTCTGCTCCGGATTTAAAGCAGTATCAAAGTAATCCGCAATCAAGGCACATCAGCACGGAACTTCCACAAGCTAACCACCATTGGCAGATGCTGACGTATGGACAACCACTGAAAATCCGACATGCTTCCGGACTCCACTCATGCCGGTAACGGGATATAATGAACGTCTGACCGCACCCAGTGCTTACCTTTTTATAGTATTAAGGGGAGGGGAGGAAGCCATTTTCCTCTACCAATTATTCTTTTTAAACACCCACTGTCAAAACATCCTTTTCCACAGAGCAGCCATCTTCTCAGAACCTTGGTTGCCTCCTACAGTATTTTTTTTCTCTCTCTTTCTACTGGTGTTGTATATTACAAAAATGGGTATGCTGCCATAGGTAGATAAAGCCAAAATCTAGTGGCATTTTTAACGATTAACAACTTGTCGTTCAATATGAGCTTCTGATTTTTTGTGAGTCACTGTGACTCACAAAAGCTGAAAATAAATGCTGTTAGTCCTTAAGGTGCCACAGGACTTTTGTATTATTTTTGTTGCAACAAACTAACGGCTACCTATATGCAAGTGGTATAGCCCTGGTTTCCTTTGCTGGAGTCTTTTTTTGGGGTGGGGGGAGGGGGTGGTTTGCCTTATACAGGGATTAAGGGCAGGGCTTTTTTGTAGTAGGAACTCCTTTACACATTAGGCCACACACTCTTGATGCAGCCAATCTTCCTGGAGTTTACAGTAGGTCCTGTACTAAGAGCCCTGTAAGCTCTTGGAGGATTGGCTACATCAGGGGGTGTGACCTAATATGCAAAAGAATTCCTGCTACAAAAAAAGCGCCCTGATTAAGGGAATCCTCCAATAAGCCAAAAGCGTGTCTTGGAGCACGATCCTGTATGTCACTGCTGAATAATAATTAATAATAATTATCCTATGTCATTGCCTGTAGTTTAGTCAGGAGATCCTAAGATTGTCTGGCAGCTGGAAGTTCTAGCTCTTTAGCATTACACACCACTAGGTGGCGAGCTAGAGTTGTTTTTTTTTTAGGCAAGAGACAATTCAGAGGTGGTTAACTGTTTCCTGCTACTTGGAGGTCACCCTTCCAATTCCTAGCCATGGCCTATCCTGCTTAGCTTCCAAGATCTGATGAGATCGGGCTATCCTGAGCTATCCAAGTCTGTCATTGCAGAGTGCATGCTAGAAAAAGGAGAGCCCAGAGTCTGAAAGAAACATTCAGATTTGTGTCTCTTGAGGAGGTTACCTCCTTTCTCTAACTGGCCCCTGGTGCAGTATTCAGGGGAAAGGAAACCATACAGCTGACCCACACGTGATAGAGTTGAAGCTGGTACATGCCAGTTACTTAATGTCCATTAACTCTTTCATAACATGAAAAAAAATCCGAGTTTATGCCTCTTACAGACTGTTCTGAGCACTGGAAATGGAACAGGTAGCAAATTTTGCTTCAGCACAGCTGTACAGAAGAGGTTTGCAAAGCAAACAGCCCCTCTGATGTTTGATAAGAAATGCACACAACCTGTTGGTCACAGCTCCTGGGCACCATGTGACTCCTTTTGTGAAATCAAGGCCAGGTATCAGTTTTCCAGTCATGAAATTCTACACCCATCACTCTCCTGAGGCCATTTTGGTGGGTGGAGATGCCATGGAGAGCAAAGTCCTCTTTAGTGCGTAAGGCTATCGTTCTTCTCGGTGCAGGAAGGTAAATGCAAAAAAAAAAGTTATTAGAAAAGGGCCCCCTCCAGAACAAGGTACATGAGAACTTGAAGTGGGCCCTTTGTGCCCATTTGTATTATCTGCTTTAATGTGTGCTTTTTCAGTATGGCTCTTTGCACCCAAGGAAGTAGATGGAGACTGTAAATATATTTCTGTCTGGGACATCTCCCTGCTCCAGGCAACCTGCATATATTGCACAGTCTCTACTCAGATTCTGTCCCAAATTCAGAAGCTGCTGGAAAAAGCAAAAAAAGTTAAGTCAGAGGCACCAGGGGGAAAACTGCCCTCCTTTATAACAGGGAGGGGGGGGCAAAATGTGACTCTTTCAAACACATTGTGTGGCTCTCAAGGCCCCCTCCGCCCCATCAGCCAGCTTGGAGAGGGCATTTCCCTCTATAAATCACTTCTCCAAGCCAAGCCAGCCCCAGCGGCTTGGAGAACACATTTAAAGTTAAAGTTGCTTTCTTTCTACCTCTCCCTCCCTTTTTCCATCTATCTTCCTGCCTGCCTGCCTTCCTAGGGATGCCAGGTCTGTGTTGGAAGATACCCTGAAACTTTGGGGTGGATCCAGGAGAGGGAGGGATTTGGGGAAGGGAGGGGCCTCAGCATGGTACAGTGTCATAGAGTCCCCCCTCCAAAACAGCCATTTTCTCCAGGGGAGCTGATCTCTGCCAGGTGGAGATCAGTTGTGAAAGCAGATCTTCAGGCCCCACCAAATTGTCTTTTTGAATGAATGACTCGTGTGTTCCAAATAACTTAAGCAAGGGTGAGTATCACATGCTGGTTAAGATTTACATACATTGAATTATTGTTATTGTTATCAGACAGTGTAACATTGAAACTTTTTTTTAGTTCCAAGATAAGCAACCTGACTGGGAGAGGACCTCTTCATGGAAACATGCTAATGATTATCCTGGAAGAGCATGTTGCCATTGCTTGTTAATCTTTCATGTAACGTGTATTAGACCTGTGGAACATTGATGCTTCAGTTGTTGAACTACATTTAACCTACGTCTTTGGCACAGAAGAATAACTTTTACAAAGAGTATACTTTTTTTTCACAATGCTAGGAGTTTAAATGGACATATTATTGGGCTGCATAGCGAATTATCAGTTTATTCTGTGGATATAAACATTGTGATTGAATGTCATATCATACATTGTATAAAAAGAACTCAGTGCCTGCCTTATGCCTTGCTCTGATGATGAGCAGAAAAAAGAAAGGCATGATAAAGGGGAAAAGGTATAATAAAGGAAGCGAGATGTACGTTCAGGATCTCTTACCCCTATTTGGAGAAGGAATTAGGTCTTAAGTGCCACACCTGCAGTCTCCTTTTTCAAATTTGTCCTATTTACGTAGCTTTTAAAAATCTTTTTCTTGGTTTTTCTTATAGCAGTGAACGCTTTCCTTTAGTCTCATCCCTCATCCCAGAAGACATTAAGTGTGAGAATTTTCTCAGGAATTTGGTTTGGTCTGGAAAAGGGAGAAAAGGCAGTATGGCATATAGCCCGATCTTGTCAGACGTCAGAAGCTAAGCAGGATCAGTAAAACAAATGAAGCTGTCATATACTGAATCAGACCTGGGTCCATCCAGGTGAGTATTGTCTACTCAGACTGGCAGCGGCTCTCCAGGGTCCCAGATGGAGGTCTTTCACATCACCTGCTACTTGGTCCTTTTAACGGGAAATGGTGGGGATTGAACCTGTGACCTTCTGCATGCCAAGCAGGTGCTTTACCACTGAGCCACATCTCTCCCCAGCATTCATGACATTGCCTTATACTGAATCAGACCTGGGTCCATCCAGGTGGGTATTGTCTACTCAGACTGGCAGCGGCTCTCCAGGGTCCCAGATGGAGGTCTTTCACATCACCTCCTACCTTGTCCTTTTAATTGGAGTTGTCAGGGATTGAACCTGAGATCTTCTGCTTGCCAAGCAAATGCTCTACCACTGAGCCATGGTCCCTCCCTGAATCCCAGCCACCACCAGCAGTGTCATAGGGGCTGGCGGGGGGGGGGGGAGAGTCCTAATGACTGACAGAGTGGCCGCAAGCCAGATGCTGTTTCTGCTGGTGGGCCTCATGCATCTCTCAGGTCAGGGGAAGCCAAGAGAGAAGAGCCAAAGACAGAAGGGGGCAAACTATTCCAAAGAAGATAGATCCCAGTAGGCAGCCATGTTGGTCTGAAGCAATAGAAGAAAGCAGTAGACAAGTGCACCTTTAAGACCAACTAAGTTTTATTTAGAATGTAAGCTTTCGTATGCTCTTAAGCAGGCTTCATCAGACACAATGGGAATGGCAAGCAGCGACACTTAATATAAGTGGGCAGTGTGGAATCATGGGAATGTTTTTAGCAGATTAAAAGAATTACAAATAGGCTTACATTCTAAATAAAACTTAGTTGGTCTTAAAGGTGCATTTGTCTACTGCTTTGTTCTATTCCAAAGAAGAGTTGGGTGCATAGTATCCAGGTCTGCCCTCTGATGGAGGCCTCAGGCCACTCTGGAAAGGAGGAACTCTGGGATACCTTACATGACTTTGCAGAACATGGTATCCTTTATGGGGAACTCAAAGAATACACTCATGTATCTAAAGTGATGCATGAACCACACAGGGCCAGTTGCCCACTAGAATTCCTGATGACGACGACGACGATGATGATGATGATGATGAGAGGAGAAGGAGAAAGGAAGAAGAAGAAGAATTATACTTTGTCCTTCACTTGGAGTCTCAGAGTGGCTTACAATCTCCTTCCCTTCCTCTCCCCACAGCAGACACCCTGTGAGGCAGGTGGGACTCAGAGAGCTCTGAGAGAACTGCTCTTGAGAGAACAGTGATTGGCCTAAAGTCACCCAGCTGGCTGCATGTGATGGAATGGGGAAACAAACCCAGTTCTCCCAGATTAGAGTCCACCGCTTTTAACTACTACAGTAAACTGGCTCTCTTACACTCAGGAGGTCTCCTGGAGGGTGGCTGCGTATGCAGTTAATAGAGAAACACAAATTGCTTTGTGAGGGCAGCCCAAAGACATTTCCCATTACCTGGGTGAAGAGAAGGGGGCATTTCTATTACAGAGAACACCTGCTGTTGCTACAGATGGATTCAGTGACATCATAAGCAGGAGAAAGTCCAAGGTAGCTGCAAATAGACAAGAGAACAGATTGCAGAACCCTGTTTCAAACGGGACTGGCTAGAACGTGGCTTCGTTTCTACAAGCGCACACACCGGAGGGTTCAGTGACCTGTCAGATTGTCGAAGGGCTTGTTCTTTCCCATGCCTTTGCTAGAGCTTCCACGCAAAAATCAGTAAAATAATGAACTACTAGAAACCTCTCATGTGCGAGCGCTATTAAAGGAATGGGAGCAGCCCAAGAGAATAGGGAATTGGCTAGTCTGATCTTGTCAGACCTCAGAAGCTAAGCTTGGGTGGGAGACACCCAAGGAGTTCCAGGGCTGCTGTGCAGTGGCAGGCAATGGCAAACTATGGACATCTCTTGCCTTGCAAACCCTATGCGTTTGCTATATGTCAGCTGCTACTCTACGGCATTTTTCACCGTAGGGTTGCCAAGTCCAATTCAAGAAATATCTGGGAACTTTGGGGGTGGAGCCAGGAGATACTAGGGGTGGAGCCAGGAGCAAATTTGTGACAAGCATAATTGAACTCCAAAGGGAGTTCTGGTCATCATATTTAAAGGGACCGTATTTCTTTTAAATGCCTTCCCTCCACTGGAAATAATTAAGGATAGGGGCACCGTCTTTGGAGACTCATAGAATTGGACCCATTGGTCCAATCTTTTTGAAACTTGGAAAACGTTTTGAGGAGAGACACCAGATGCTGTGCTGAAAATTTGGTGCCTTTGCCTAAAAAAAAAAGCCCCTCTGGAGTCCCAGATACCCATGGATCAATTCTCCATTATACCCTATAGGAATCAATCTCCTTAGGGAATTATGGAGTGCCCAGCAGACGTTTCCCTCCCCCCACCCCACTTTCTGATGACCCTGAAGTGGAGGCAGGGCCTCCAAACCGGGGGATCCCCTGCCCCCAACTGTGGATTGGCAACCCTATTCCACCAGCAGCATTTCTTTTAAGCTTATGGTATCGGGATGAGAACATATTTGGGAGCAAATTCCAGGTACAGTAAAACTTCTGTTGGGACTAGAAAAGGTTAATCACCCAGCATGCATGCTTTCAAATCACACAGAACTCTTCCTCAGACTTGGAAAAGCAGCAGAATAAAGTTTAAATCCAGTGGCAACTTTACGACCAACAAAGTTTTATTCAAGGTATGAACATGCACATGAAAGCTTATACCTTGAATAAAACTTCGTTGGCCGTAAAGGTGCCGGCTGGACTCAAACTTTATTTCCACGATCTGCTACTCTCCAGGGCTAGTTTGTTGTAAAGTGATCAGAAAACTCATAACTTTGAGGGCTTTTGTTGTTCTGATTGTCATCTGACAAAGAGCTGGAAATAAGCAGACCCGTTCTGGAGAAGATAGTTGTATCTGCTGAAGTTAATGTGGATTAGATGTGAGTTCTGGAGAGTGAGTGCAAAATGTTAATAAATAACAGATCTGGATTAGGACCAAGTCCAGAGAGAGACGTCTCTCTCTCTCACACTCGTGCTCTCTCAGGACTTGCCTCCAAGTTCCAATTAGTTATCTGATCAGGACAAATGGTTCCCGTTCTGAGGCTGGAGTTGTAACATCTGGTTTCCCCCCTTGCCCCTTCGGGTTACCAGGTGTAAAGAAGTGTGAGCCCTTGGGCATGATCAAAAACTCAGATGCTCTATAACAGGGGTGGCCAAACTTGCTTAATGTAAGAGCCACATAGAATAAACATCATGTGTTTCAGAGCCACCAGACAAGAACATCAGGTATTTGAGAGCCACAAGAAGGGAGGGAAGGAAGGAAGGAAAATGGAGGGGGAGGAGGAAAGAAAACAACTTTAAATGCATTATCCAAGCTACCAGCCAACAGGGCTTTGAGAGCCACACAATATGTGTGAAAGAGTCACATGTGGCTCCTGAGCCACAGTTTGGCCACCCCTGCTCTATAAGCTTTTATGAGTTAAAGCTCATTGCATCAGGTATCTGACAAAGGGTGCTTTGACATGTAAAAGCTTATACCTTGGAAAACTTTTGTTGGTTTTTAAGGTGCTACCAGTCTTGAATTTTGTTCTCCTACTGCAGACTAATACAGTTACTGAGCCAAAACAAACTGAAGTGACATTTAGATTGAGGTGATGATGGTATATGGCCCAATGGAGATTTTCTGCTATTTTTGGCTGAAGGAGCAGCTTCATAGCCGGGGGGGGGGAGGGGTTCTTGGGCCTAGCTTTGGCCAAATGGAAGCCCTGGCCAGGAGTGTTTCCAAATCTCTTATTAGAAAATGATGATTTAGCAACGATCATCCGTGCTCTTTTGACCTCATGAGTGAATTGCTACATGGGCTGCCCTTGAAATAAATGTCAAACTCCAGTGGATACAAAATCCAGTAACTTCTCTTCCTTACAGTGATTGACCAGAGGGAAAGTAAAGAAAGTCATTCCCATTGGTTGCCAAATTCAAGACCAGACCTGAAATATTGAACATCAGGGCTTTTTCTGTAGCAGGAACCCCTTAGCATATTAGACCACACATCCCTGATGTAGCTAATCCTCCAAGAGCTTACAGGGCTGTTAGTACGGGGTCTACTGTAAGCTCTTAGAGGACTGGCTACATCAAGGGTGTGTGGACTAATATGCAAAGGAGTTCCTGCTACAAAAAAAAGCCCTGCTGAACATCCAAAGTTCCTTTACCACAGTCAGACCCCCCGATCTATCATCAGGATCGTCTCCTCTGATTGGCAGCGGTTCTTCAGGATCTCAGAAAGAGGTCTTTCTCACCACTTACTACATGACAATTTTAACTGCGTTTGATCCTGGGACCATCTATATCGCAAGCAGATGTTCCGCCACTGAACCATTGCCTCTTTCAGGCATTGAGACATAGAGGTGGAATGGATCCTACAAGGATGGTCCACCAAGAACTATGTGGATGGAGGTCTACATCTTGCTGTTCCTGTGGAAACTGACGTCACAATGTAAACGGGACCACGGAGGAGAGACTAAGTCACAACAGAAAGAAAAAACAATCTGTGTAAAATGTAATTTTAACTTCTTGTGAATAATAAGTATCAAAATACAAAACGAATAATATCAGTACATATCACCGAGTTAAAACCTCATACATTACTCAATGCTCCTACTGTCCTTATGTGGCTGAAAGCTACTAAATAACATTCAGTCCAGTGTTAAAAGTAGGTGGTCCAATGGAGAACAGGTCTGCTTTGCAAGCTGTTTCGGATCTCAGATCCTTCTTCCATTCTTATAAGTGTTGTACAATTCCCCAGGTCCAGTAGTGCCAAAAGTATTCCTAGCTTTCTCTAATTAGCACGCATAATAGTGGGAACGCCATAGTAAGTACTATTCTGCATTGCTGATAAGGATAGTACTTACTATGGCGTTCCCACTATTATGCATGCTAATTAGAGAAAGCTAGGAATACTTTTGGCACTTCTGGACCTGGGAAATTGTGCAACACTTATAAGAATGGTCCCTGGAAGAAGGATCTGAGATCCGAAACAGCTTGCAAAGCAGACCGGTTCTCTGTTGGGCCACCTACTTTTAACACTGCACTGAATGTTATTTAGTGGCTTTCAGCCACAGAAGGACAGTAGGAGCATTGAGTAACGTATGAGGTTTTAACTTGGTGATATGTACTGATATTATTCGTTTTGTATTTTGATACTTATTATTCACAACTAGTTAAAATTGCATTTTACACGGAGAGTTTTTTCTTTCTCCTGTGGAAACTGAGGCAGATGATCCACTTGTTTACTTTCTGCCACTATCACATTTGTCAGATGCAAAGATCACAGTCAGGCAAAAGCTAATTGCAGAGGGGTTGCCATGTTAGTCTGTCAGTAGCAAAATAAAACAGAAGTCTAGAGGCAACTTAAAAACTAACATTATTTATTTCAATATGAACTCTCCTGGGTCAGAGTTTACTTCTTCAGATATATGGGGGAAATCATTTTAGGGGATTCTTATGTGGGAAAAAACCAGAAAGGGGTGGAAGGCAGGGAGAGCGCTGGTGTGAATCGAATCATAAATCTTTCAAGTGGAATTCACTGTGAAAGGGACTAGAAATACAAATAAGCATTCCTACAATAATTTGCTCCTTGCCTATCTGAAGAGGCCAGATGTGACTCATGAACATTCACACACTGAAGCGCAGCTGGACTTTTATAATGCCACAGCGAGAGCAAAACCTTTCGTTTTCAAGGCTTATGGGGCTTATGCAGTCTTCTAGCGCCCTCTGCAGCTATATCTTTACAATCCATTTGGTCCAAAAGGAAAAGGAGTGGATAAAAGGAACTTGGAGATCTCCATTTCTATTCTGCTATAGAGGAAGTAGAGCAAGAGCAGAGGAAACTTCAAAGGAGAGAGTGGTGGCGTCTGACAAATACTGCATTTGCAGAACTCTGTTTAGATACAGGAGGGAGAGAGACATGGAATGCGGTAGCAGACAGCCCAGTAGATCAGCCCACTGATACTGGCAAGCCAAATGGGTCTGCTGCCTCTCGCAGAAGACCGCGTTTGAAAAAGCAAGGAAACATCATTCGAAATCAACCCTTTGTTATTGACAGTATGTTTTCCTGAAGGCATTTGTATTTCCAAAGTACAAATGTATTTTTGGTGGCATATATTTTGTAGAGCAGCTGGAGGGATTCCATAGCAAATGTTGCCATGGTAACAATCCAGTCCCAGAAATGGTATCTTGAGTCATAATCCGCCTTGAGTCTCAGCAAGAAATTGGGCTATGGATCAAGCAAATGCATAAATATTTGTATTCAGAAATGGCAGCATTGCTTAAAAACGTATCTCCCGTTTAATGATGCATCTCCCTTTTTTACATTCTTATTGGATTTCCCATGTGCTTTAACAGATGCTGTGATCTGCAGCAGATGCCTCAGGTGACCAATATCTGCTGACCAGAGGAAAGACTGATGAACGTCTTGCTGCTCTAAAACGCATATTATTGCAAATGTTTTTCACTTTGCAATAGGCAAGAGTTAAGCTCTGGCTTTGCTTGCATAGTATAAGGGTCGGCCACTGGAGGGCTGAGAGAATGAAACAGGAAAGGAAGGTTTTGGTCCCAGAGATGAAAAAGAATTGATGCAGAGCAGACAACACTCACCTTTCTGCTCCTCTGTACCAGCCATCTACCTTCTACAATAGTCAGGGCTTTTTTTGTAGCAGGAACTCCTTTGCGCATTGGGCCATACCCCTCTTATGTAGCCAATCCTCCAAGAGCTTACAGGGCTTTTAGTACACACCCTGTTGTAAGCTCCAGGGGGGATTGGCTACATCAGGGGGGGGGGGTGGCCTAATATGCAAAGGAGTTCCTGCTACAAAAAAAGCCCTGACAATTGTACACTAACACTGTGCAATACAATAGCAGTGTGGATTGTGTGCCCTGACCTGGATAGCCCAGGCTAGCCTGATCTCATCAGATCTAAGCAGGGTCGGCCCTGTTTAGTACTTGGATGGGAGACCCCCCCCCCCATAGAAGTCCAAGGTTGTGATGCGGAGGCATGCAGTAGCAAACCACTTCTGCTCATCTCTTGCCTTGAAAAAGCTACAGGGTCGCCATCAGTCAGCTGCTCTCTTACCTGGAAAATCCTACAGAGTCCTACAGAGTTTATACAGTCACCAGGTCGCCATTTGTTTGGATTTAATTGGGGGGGGGGGCATGTGCAGCAATAGATCTGTCGAAATAGGGAACTGATGTGTACAGGTATCCTTCTGAATGAAGATCCTGTGAATTTAGGGGGAGGTATTTGTGAGCACAGAGTGGTAAAGCTGCAGTACTGCAGTCAGAGCCCTCCGCTGACCTGAGTTCGATCCCAGCAGAAGCTGGTTCAGGTAACCGGTTCCAGGTTGACTCAGCCTTCCATCCTCCCGAGTTCGGTCAAATGAGTCCCCAGCTTGCTGGGGGGAAAGTGTAGATGACTGGGGAAGGCAATGGCAAACCACCCCGTAAAAAGTCTGCCCTGAAAACGTTGTGAAAGCAACGTCACCCCAGAGTCGGAAACGACCGGTGCTTGCACAGGGGACTACCTTTACCTTTTATTTGTGAGTTTCCTGCGTTGTGCAGGGGGTTGGACTAGATGACCCTGGAGGTCCCTCCCAACGCTAGAATTCTATAATTCTTAATCACTACGCTGAGATTCAGGCCACTGGGGTTTCAGAGCAGGCTGCCCACCTGAATCTAGCCTCAAACCTGTTCCCTTGCTCCAGTGGCCGTGAGTTAACAGCCCTTTCCAGCACCGCTCTTGGAGACAGCCTCCTCCTCCTTCGGGCCCGATCCCCGAGGCGTCTGGCTGGCGGCGGGGGCTGCTTTGCGGCCGGCAGCCTGGCTCTGTCCCCTCGCCGGCGGGGCGGGGGGGGGAGGCCAGAGTGCCGCTGCGAGGCGCCAGCCCCGCCTCCGGCGAGGGGGGGGCGCGACGGCGGCGCCCAAGAGGAGGCTGCTGCTGTGCTGTTGCTGAGCCGGGATGCTCCTGAGCCGAGGAGAGGCGACGCGGAGCGATGCTCGGGCGGCCGGCGGGGGGTCTGCCTGAGCGCGGTGGTCCCTCCTCCCCGGTGGCTGCCGAAAAGCCCAGCCCCAGGCTGCTGCCGGCGCGGTGAGAACCAGAGGCTGGGAGGAGGGAAGGGAAGGGCCCGGATGATGCCGGGGGAAGGGGGCAGGCACGTGGGGGGAAGGAGCCGGGCTGGCCTGGGGAGGGAGGCCCGGGCGGGCGGCAGGAATGGAGCTGCGGCGCCTTCGCTCTGGCTCTGCAGGCGGTAGTGCCAAGCTACCCCGGTGCAGCCAGGCGCTGCTTGGAGCTACTTCGCGGCCTGTCCCAATGAGGTTACCTGGGGAGAGTCAAGCTCCGTCTGACGCTTGTACTTCGACGAGGAGAGGAAAGGAAGCAAGGCCGGACCTGGACAGGCTGGCGCCCTAGGGAAGGCTAACTTCTGCCCCCCCCCCGCACTGATAATGTCACCGAGTCACATGGGGGGAGTGCCCAATTTGTCGCCCCCAGAAGACCAGCGCCCTAGGCA
Source organism: Heteronotia binoei (assembly GCF_032191835.1). Taxonomy (NCBI): domain Eukaryota; kingdom Metazoa; phylum Chordata; class Lepidosauria; order Squamata; family Gekkonidae; genus Heteronotia; species Heteronotia binoei. The sequence goes on along the minus strand of NC_083224.1, from coordinate 177,940,495 downwards.
ATCGTCTTCTTTGCCTCGTGGCAGGGCTGGCCCTGAAAGGAGGCGAGGATGTCAACGTTTTTTGCACCCCTTTCTCCTTTGCTGACTGGGGGTGGGGAGATGTGGGAGCCGCCAACGTTTGCCCTGCAGGGAGCAAAAGCGCCCTCTTGAAAACATTGGATGACCCCTGCTAGATCAGACTAGTGGTCCATCCGGTCCAGCATCTTGGCTCACTTAGAGACCAATCCTAAGCAGGTCTACTCTGAATTCTGCTAAAGTCGATTCAATGGGGCTTACTCCCAGGAAAGTGCTCTTAGGATTGCACTGTTAGTGGCCAGCTGGAACAAAATAGGAGTCCAGTTGCACCTTTAAGACCAACAGAGTTTTATTCAGAAAGTAATCTTTCGTGTGTGCATGCACACTTCTTCAGACAAGTCTGAAAAAGTGTGCATGCACATACGAAAGCTTACATTCTATTGTGTTCTACTGCTTCAGACCAACATGGCTGCCCAACTGGATCTATTAGTGGCCATCAACTTCCTCTGGTGGTCAAACAACAGAGGCCGAGGCCTTCCCTTGATGTTGCCTCCTGGTGCTGGCAAGCCAGAGTTTAGTGACTCTGAACATGGAGTTTCCTCTGTCTGTGTTGTCAGAGATAATAGTGGTGAGCCATTTCTTCATAGACTGCCCTCCAGGAAAAGATGGCTTAGATACGCCTTCTTGTTTTGCCATCCCATGTAGCTGAGTGTGCCTCGATTCCTGACTTGTAGGTGTGTTGGCATGGAAAGTCTCTGGATGACATTTCTGTGAGAGATGTCTGCTAAACAAGAACTCTTGTGCACTCAATGAAATTGCAGAGCAGTCAGGTTGGAACGGATAAAAGGAAGTACCAGTACTTCTTCAACCAAAGGATGATTAACACATAGAATTCACTGCCACAATAGATGGTGGCAGCTGCAAGCATAGACAGCTTCAAGAGGGGATTGAATAAGCATATGGAGCAGAGGTCCATCAGTGGCCATTAGCCACAAGGTATAGATGAAATTCTCTGTCTGGGGCAGTGATGCTCTGTATTCTTGATGCTTGGGGGGAGGCCACAGTGGGAGGGCTGCTAGTGTCCTGGCCCCACTGGTGGACCTCCTGATAGCACCTAGTTTTTTGGCCACTGTGTGACATACAGCGTTGGACTGAATGGGCCATTGGCCTGATCCAACATAGCTTCCCTTATGTTCTTAAAGTGGAAATATTAGGCTGGAGCTAGAGCTGAGGCAACTCACAAAAGCTCTTAATATTCTTGGCCCTTCTTCTCTGAGAGACTGCCTCCCCTCCTCTGCCCTGCCATGACTTCACTCGTGTCAGCAGGGGCTTCTGCACATGGGCAATATCAACAACTGCCTGTGCATGTGCCTTCTCCATCATGGCTCCCGCCTTGTGGAATGGCTGACCCAAGGAGGCCACAGAAGCTCCCACTCTCCTGGCCTTCCACAAAACTGCATGATTCAAGGGGGCTTTTCTGCTCAAGTAATAGGGTTGCATTGTACAAATTGGTTCACAACCTTACTTGGTTAAATGATTAGGACTGTGATCTATCCTGCAGTTCCGGCTGGCTTGGTGTCAGGGCGTGTGGCCTAATATGCAAAGGGATTTTTCTACAAATAAAGCCCTATGTGAAACAATGGTGACATCAGGGGGTGTGGCCTAATATGCAAATGAGTTCCTGCTGGGCTTTTTCTACAAATTTCTGCTGCTGTGTATCACTTGCTGTAGGTAGGATCCTATTGTGTGATCTCTGTACAGCTTAATGTGTCATGTGAATACTCATGCTAAGCTACAGTTCTTTCCGGTGGTCCCAGACTTCTAAAATCCTAATGCATCGATTACTGAATGTCCCATTTTGCTGATAGCAGTGACTCATTACGTGCAATCCACTTTGAGTCCCTGTGAGAAAAGCAGGCAATCAATCCATCAATGACATCCTCAGTCACAGAGTGTTATGGCTTGGGCTGGTGCAAAGTAGATATCAGTGTGGAAGCCTCCCCAGTTCTACATTCAAAGATGTACTGGGTACATGGTTCAGTGGCAAAGCCTCCACTTGGCATGCAGAAGGTCCTGGGTTCAGTCCCTGACATCTCCAGTTACCAGGCAGTAGGTGATGTGAAAGATACTCTGGAAAACCTCAGCCAGTTCAGGTAGACAGTAATGACTTGGATGGACTAATGGACTGATTCAGCGGAAGGTAGCTCATGCATTGATTACAAGACTTGTGCTCCAATGTGTCTTGTGCAGAAAAGGAAGGTCTCTAGGCCAATCAGATTGGTGAAGTATCTTGTTAGGAGCCTCTGTGCTGTTAGAGTATCAGAGAAGGATCTGGGACATCCAGTTTCAAATGTTCACTCAGAAATCCACAGGGTGAGATTGGGCCTGTTGTGTATCCTTCGACAAACACTGCATGAGGTTATTGTGAGGATAAAATGGAGGAGAGGAGATTGATTCTTTGGATCCCCGTGGGGGAGGGAAATGATGTATAAGTAAATAATTGAATAGAAGGCAGTCTCTTTATGTGTTGCATTTTTCTCTCATCCTTTTCCAAGGAGTTTGGTGTACATGGTTCCCGTCAGAGTTTTATTTTTGGATTCCCGAGTCCTAGTCAAACACTGTGATTTGTGCACCAGTGTTTCTTCTAAGCTGAGTTAGTGTGAGCTAGCTCACAGTTTTTTAGCCTCCAGCTCACACATTTTTGTCTTAGCTCAGGAAAAAATGGCCCCAGAGCAAACTATTGTATGCAGTAGCTCACAACTTTAATGCCGGTAGCTCGTGAAGTAGAATTTTTGCTCACAAACAGGGCTTTTTTTGAACAGGAATGCAGCTGCGGCTGACTTGATGTCAGGGGTGTGGCCTAAATGCAAATGAATCCCTGCTGGGCTTTTTCTGCAAAAAAGCCTTGTGTGAAACAATAGTGATATCAGGGGGTGTGGCCTAATAGGCAAATGAGTTCCTGCTGGGCTTTTCCTACAATAAAAGCCCTGCTCAAAAGACTCCACAGCTTAGAGGGAGTATTGCTGTGCACGACACTAGATGTGACAGGACTGATAGTTTTATGCTAGTCAAAAGCTGATTCTGAGGTGCAACTCCTTGTTCCTTAGTCATAGGTATAAATTGTATGGTGTTTATTGCATGAGAGAGGCTTTAACAAAAAGAAAACTTGGGGTTGGATATCCTGGCAGGCTCAGTTGTTGGGGAGTGTCATTTGGGATAGAGGGGGTGAAATTTGGAATGGCCGAAAGCCAAGTTCAGGAAGCAGACCCTCTCATTTCCTTATTCTGAAGTATCTGCCTATTAAGATCTGTGACAATTTTCTCCTGTTCTTTCTCCAAGGAGTTGTTTACGTGGGTCTCTCTCCCACTTTATCTTTATAGCAATTCTGCAAGGTAGATTAGGGGGAGAGAAAGTGACTGGCCCAGTGAGCATCTTGAGTGGAGACTTGAGCCCAAGTTTCCCCAAACTCCTTCCATTCCAGTTCAGGCAAAAATAAAGTTTCCTGGTTAATCAGTAGGGAAATTGCCACTGTCAGTCTGAGGAAAGTATCTTCAGTGTAATTCAAGCAAGACTGAAAATGTCACACTTGCTCAGTAGGCATATCTGGAAAAATCCACAACTTGGTTGTTTTCCTAAAAATCTGGCAGCAATACATCTTCTTCTTCCCCTCCCAACTCTGTGCAACTACTGTGCATAACCTCATTATATCCTTTCAGACCACAAAGCTCTACTGGGCATGCTTGTTATATATCGCTGCCTGTTGAATACCAGGTTTAACAGGGATTCTCACAGTATCACAATTGGCTATTACTCCAAGGCTATTTACTGAACCAGGAAGGATATGACCTATGGAAAAGATGATGTTTCCTTTCCTTTCTTTACACAATTTGAACCACAAAAAGGAAACGTCAAAGGTGTGTTTTCTGTGTATACAGGGCTTTTTTTTGTAGCAGGAAGAAGAAGAAGATATTGGATTTATATCCCGCCCTCCACTCCGAAGAGTCTCAGAGCGGCTCACAATCTCCTTTACCTTCCTCCCCCACAACAGACACCCTGTGAGGTGGGTGGGGCTGGAGAGGGCTTTCACAGCAGCTGCCCTTTCAAGGACAACCTCTGCCAGAGCTATGGCTGACCCAAGGCCATGCTAGCAGGTGCAAGTGGAGGAGTGGGGAATCAAACCCGGTTCTCCCAGATAAGAGACCGCACACTTAACCACTACACCAAACTGGCTCTCCAACAACTCCTTTGCGTATTAGGCCACACACCCCTGATGTAGCCAATTCTCCGAGAGCTTACAGGGCTGTTATTACAGGGCCTCTTGGAGGACTGGCTAAATCTGGGGTGTGTAGCCTAATATGCAAAGGAGTTCCTGCTACAGAAGATGTCCTATGTGTACATGATTACCTTGCAAGGTCTTAAAAAGCTCAGTCAAATGGATTTTTCTGACATTTGGCCAGGCGAAACCCCCTCACCAGGCAGTTTCTTAGTGAGCAGAACTAATGAAAAGAAAGGAAAGGCTTAAGCACTCTGGGGCAGGCCTTGTGATTCTGTGGTCCTGGGCAAAAATCCAAGATAGGGCCCCCAGCCAAGCAAGAGGTGGCCCTTGCTATGGGCAAGGAGGGTGGGGCCACTGCCAGCGGAAGCCCAATGGGGCAGGTGTGAGTGGTGGCAGTAGCCTTCTCTCATCCTTCCCACCCTCCTCTTTGGGAGGTACGTCGTCCCCTTCTAGCTTGTTGCCAGCCTCTAGGCGGGGACTGGAGATCTCCTGGAATTACAACTGACAGCATACATTGGTGGTTATTTATTTATTCATTTATTTCACTTCTTCTGGAGAAAATGGCTGCTTGGGAAGGTAGACTGCATGGGCATAATTCCTAACTGAGGTCTCTCCCTTTCCTAAACTCCAGTTTCCCAGGTCCGCCCTCAAATCTCCAGGTATTTCCAAACCCTGGGTTGAACCGTACCCAGGGCAGCTGCCTCCGTTGCCCATCAGCTAAGACTGTTCCTACCTCCCCCGTTTCTTCTCTTCTGTTTTCAGCCTTCAAAGCTACTTTGAATAGATGGGAGCAGGCCTCATTTGGGGCAGGAGCTAACAGGAGCAGAGCTCCGGAACCTCTACATTTTATTGTGCTCTTTCTTTCTTACCCCTCCCCCCCCTAAAAAGACTTGCTTCTGAACTCCATTGCTCGAACCCCCTGTGAGAATTTTGCTCAACTCTAAGATCAGACAAACTTTCTAATATTTCCCTCCACACACAAAAAAATGGGGAAATAACCAAAACATATAAAGCAGACAGATGGAAATCTTCCTCATGCCATTATGGCCACACAGGAGAAAGTAATTTTAAAAGTATGATGAGAGTAAGGTTTTATTATGACAATTATAATTCAAGAAGCATTTTAAGGTAGATGCTGAGCTGATATAATTTAGTACACTTTCTGGTGATATCAGGGGTGTGTGGCCTATGCAAATGAGTTAGAGAGCCAGTTTAGTTTAGTGTGCAGACTCTTATCTGGGAGAACCGGGTTTGATTCCCCACTCCTCCACTTGCACCTGCTGGAATGGCCTTAGGTCAGCCATAGCTCTGCCAGAGGTTGTCCTTGAAAAGGCAGCTGCTGTGAGAGTCCTCTCAGTCCCACCCACTCACAGGGTGTCTGTTGTGTGGGAGGAAGATAAAGGAGATTGTGAGCCACTCTGAGACTCTTGAGATTGGGGAGGGATGGTGGCTCAGTGGTAGAGCATCTGCTTGGGAAGCAGAAGGTCCCAGGTTCAATCCCTGGCATCTCCAAAAAAGGGTCCAGGCAAATAGGTGTGAAAAACCTCAGCTTGAGACACTGGAGAGCCGCTGCCAGTCTGAGAAGACAATACTGACTTTGATGGACCAAGGATCTGATTCAGTATAAGGCAGCTTCATATGTTCATTCGGAGTGGAGGGTGGGATATAAATCCAATATCTTCTTCTTCATCATCATCTTATGCAAATGAGTTGTACTAATGAGCTCTGGCAGCTCTTTTTCTATGAAATGACTCCTGGATGACAGGGGAAATGGGAAGAAGGGAGGACTGCAGGACTGATTCACACATTTCCCACATAACATCTAGTTCAGCCCTGTGTGATTCCCACATGCTTTGTCTGTTCTAAGGATCTTAAACTACTCAGTCGTTTTGGAGAATGCTTCAGTTGTTAGGGCAGCCTCTCCCTCCTGTGTTCCTGAGGGGAGCACTGTATCTCTGCCCTGCATGTTTTAGCCTGACCAGCTATGTAAGCATGCCATAAGGCAGAATTCCAGTCCTGCCCACAAGGAGCCGTAATTACAGCTGAAATTGAGAATAGCCCATTCCCGACAGCTGCCCCTCAGCGCAGGACCAGGGAACGGGGAAGTGGTGTTCTCATTCGGAGACAGCCCTTTGTGAAAAGTGCACTCCACTCTCTGAGCTCATGGTGAGCGTCTCTAGAACCAGCTTCAAGAAACGCCCCTGCTTGCTCTCCTGGGGTTTTCCTGCGATGCTTTCTGTAGGATTCAAGCTCTTCAGGGATATCTTTTGATCAGTGTTGTGGCACTTGGGATTAAGCCATGTGCAGGAAGACGGGGAGACTGTAGGCTCAGAGCACCATGCAGAAGTTCGTGGGTCACTTTTTGCCTGATAGCACGGCCTTCTATATCTGACCACAGCAGTGCTGCACTCTCCTCGCTGGAAATCTTGTTCCTTTGTCTTCCTCTCAGCTGCTGGAGAGGGGTCTGTGCTAAGAGCAGTTCTTTGACATCGTACTTTCCTGTGGTCTTCCTTCCCTGTGGAGAATTGTGAATTTGAGGGAAACTGATTTCTCAGAGCATCATGTTCTTTCTGTGCCCCTGAGGAGGATAATCCTGCTTCAGTCTTTTGGGTACTAAGAAAGTTACTCGCAAGGGAAGTCCTGAAAATTACTTGCAAGGGAAGCTGCTGAAAACTGAAGTGGACATGTCTTTCTAGTAGGTGGCAGAAGATGTGGGAAGAAGAAAAGGGGTAAGTAGGGTTATATAGTCTGGTTTTCAGACAGTCATCCCCCAAGTGGCTCACATCAGTAGAGAGGCAGGCCCTACCCTCAGGTCTACAAAAAAAAATGCAAGGAAAGAGGAAATTTAGAAAGTTAGGGTTGCCAGCTCCAGGCTGGAAAATGCCTGGAGATTTGGGGGGGTGGAGCCTGAGGAGGGTGAGTTTTGGGGAGGGGAAGAACTTCAATGGGGTAGAGCAGCATAGGGTTGCCAGGTCCTACCTGGCTCTCGCCAGGGGAATATTCCTCACATGTGCAAAGCATGTGGGCCGTGATGACATCACCTGAAAGTGATGTTATTGCACCAGGCACGTTGCTGGGGGGGACGCTCTATCACTTGGGGGGAAACTCTATGATAACCAGTTCTGTAGTGGCAGGTTGGGGGCCCTGAAATTGGGGAAAGTGCTGCCCCCAGTGGGAGGCTGGGAATCCTAGGCATAGAGGCCACCTTCCAAAGCAGCTGTTTTCTCCAGGTGGGCTGATCTCTTGCTTGGAGATAGTTGTAATCCGAGGAGATTTAGTTCAGCCACCACCTGGAGATTGGCAACCCTTTAGGAAGGAGTGGGTAAGTTGATGGGGCCAGAACAGAGTTAGAACTGACACATGACTGGGTCCTGGTTGTTCTTCTGTCTCTAATGTGAATGATTGGCTGCAAGCAGTGTCTCTGCCCTCCAGCCAGCGGCAGAATACGCTTTATCTCAGAGCACCTTTTCTGTCATTCTTTTAAGTGGAAGCGGTGATAGGTGGTGCAGCCTTCTTGGGAAGGCCATTTCAGCAATACGTTTTTGTTGTCTGGCTTGTCCAGCAACCTCTGGTCAGACTGTATGGTACCCCTGAAGCCGTTTGTTAACTTGAATGCTGAGGAGCATCTGTGGAGCGCGCTGGCCTGTGACTGTTTGTACCTTGATGCGGCTGGCACTGCCTTTCTCTATACAGCGCTTCATCTGAAGCTCTCCGAAAACAATAGATATTTGGCCTCAGAAGGGAATCACAGAAAAGGCTTTCTCTCTCAACCCCCACCAAGCTGTTTTCCCTCTTCAAGTTATTTCCCCATTTTTGCTGCTCTATTTGAAGAATTCTGAGGGGAACCTGGACCCAACTCTGACAAAACAAAAATATGTAGTTTGTCCCTGTGGTACCTCACATGGGGTGGCATTTAAAGTAACATTTGAATGTTGCTACTGAGATGTTTATTTCTAAGGTTGCCTGGAGATTTTGGGGTGGAGTGGGTGGGACTTAGGGATGAGAGGGACCTTAAAATGGTATAATGCCATAGAATCCACCCTCCAAAGTAGCATTTTCTCCAGGGGAACTGATCCTGGTCACCTGGAGATAAATTGTAATAGTGGGAGAGCTCTAGGTACCCCCAGGAGGTTGGCAACCCCAAACTACAGGCTTGTCTGGCCTTTTCTCTCCTCTACAGACTGATGTCTTTCTTTAATTTGCTTTTGTCATATTATTGGGTGGTGTCTCTGTTTCACTGAAATCATTTTGATTTTTAAAGCTATCTGCTATTTTAATTCTCCTTCACACCTGTTTTGTCTCCCCCATTAAAAACAAGAATGGGAACACTGAACAGAACTAAAATCAGGTATGGCTGCCAGTGGATATTTCAGTTGCAAACCTGCTTGCTATTTTTAACTTGGCTCATGTGGCTTTCCTCACCACTGCAACACCTTCTGAAATGCCCTCTTTTACACGTCTCTGGAAATTACAAGGACCTTCTTGTTCTTTATGCCTGGCCAGTTTAAACTTTGGCATGCTTCTTGAGGGTGTGGTTTTTAAACCAACAGCGTGTCTGTTTTGGTAGTCCTTTACAGTCTACATTTATCGAAAATTTCTTGGGGGGAAGGTCAAAAATCATGTTGAAATGTCAGAAAATGTCTCACCTAGTCATTGAAACAGTTACAAAGGAAGAAAATCACCTAGTTAAGTGGTCCCCTTTTCTGGATTATTTTTCTTGTGGGAATTTTGGTTCAACTGCACATAATACTGGTCTGGCATTAATTTGTTTTTAATTTGATTTTACACTGTTTGTATTTGTGGTTCATTTAGATGTTTATTGGTGACTAGCTGACTTTGTTGGATCATACTTTTGATTTTTATTTTGACTATGATCCAAAATGTTTATCCGTTTATTGAAATAAACTTTTTTTTTAATGTAAAAAAATCACCTTGCTCTGTGGTGAGATTCATTCTTGACTTTATTTAAGCTACCAGTGTTTTGTTTTTACTGAGATGTGCTGGTATTGTGTGTGTGTGTGTGCTTGCTCGCAGAGGCTGTGACTTAAGCAATAAGCAGCCAAACATAACAAAATTCAGGGAACTGGCAATATTTAGCTTGGTGATGGAAAATGCCATCAAGTCGCAGCTGACTTATGAAGACTCCATAAGGTTTTCAAGGCAAAAGATGTTCATAGGTGGTTTGTTACTGCCTGCCTCTGCATCATGACCCTGGTGTTCCTGGCAAGTCTCCCATCCAAATACTAGCCAGGACCGACCCTGTATAGTTTGTGAGATCTGATGAGATCAGGCTAGCCCAGGCTACCCAGGTCAGGGCAAATATGTAGGTTAGCCAAGATGAAATGATGGGTCCCAGGGCTTTTTTCCCCGAACAGGAACGCACAGGAACGCAGTTCCGGCTGCTTGGTGTCAGGGGGTGTGGTCTAATATGCAAATTTTTCTCTACTAAAAAAGCCCTGATGGGTCCTTTGTACAGGGTGTACGAGATTAAATGAAAGGTCCTTTGTACTTGGATGTTACTGCTGTGTAAGCAATTGTGGAAGATACTACACACAACCAATATCCATCTAGGGCTGCCAATTCTGGGTTGGGAAATTCCTAGTGCTTTGGGGGTAGGGCCAAAAGAGGGTTGGGTTTGGGGAGACTGAAGGGAAGGGTTGGGGGTTGGACTAGATGACCCTAGAGGTCCCTTCCAACTCTATGATTCTATGATTCTGTGGTCTTCAGCTGGGCATTTTGCGATAGACTCCGCCCTCCAAAGCTTCCGTTTTTGCTTGGAGAACAGTTGTTGGGAGATTAGTTGCAATTCCAGGAGATCCCCAAGTTCTACCTGGAGTTTAAGCAACCCAAAATAGAGAATCACAGCATAAACAGGCAGGGGAAACAAAGCATACGCAGCTGCGATTACCAGCCTCCAAACAATAATCTGAAGTGAAATTCTGTGAACTGAAGTTTTTACCCATTGCGTATGAAGAGCTGGATAAAGCTAGAGCGAAACAAGGGTATCAGTACGACCTTGTAGCTGTATTGAACCGCTGGCTGCTTTTTGAAGATTTGGTGGTATTAATCGGCTGGCTGCTTTCCTTGAAGATTTCTGGATTAAAAGGATACAGTTTTGACTTTCACCAGGATCATCCCTTGAAAGACCGACATGTCGTGCTATAGAAACAGTGGGACTGGTATCTGGTGATTTTGTCTTTTGCACAATTTAAATGGCTGAGTGACTGTGTTATTTATTGGTATAAACATTCTCTTGAGATAGAAAATCATATTTTGTTTGCTTTGATTCTTGTTCGGAGGCTGGTAATCGCAGCTGCGTATGCTTTGATTCTCCTGTCTACCTGGAGTTTGGCACAAGTGCCTCATACTGGCTGCACACATCATGGGAAACTGTTGCCAATTGCTGGTTATAAGTATTCATGCATGCTGGTTTGTAAACTTTGAAATGATGTGTTTCTAATTTTTGTTGGAAAAATTGTGGATGCGTTTTTTTAAAAAAAACAATTCTGTTAATGGTTACAAGGCTAGCCTGTTCTCATCAGATCTCGGAAGAAGTTAGAATTGCAGATTTATATCCCGCCCTTCTCTCTGAATCAGAGACTCAGAGCGGCTTACAATCTCCTTTATCTCCTTCCCCCGCAACAGACACCCTGTGAGGTGGGTGGGGCTGAGAGGGCTCTCCCAGCAGCTGCCCTTTCAAGGACAACTCCTATGAGAGCTATGGCTGACCCAAGGCCATGCCAGCAGGTGCAAGTGGAGGAGTGGGGAATCAAACCCGGTTCTCCCAGATAAGAGTCCATGCACTTCACCACTACACCAAACTGGCTCTAAACAGGGTTGGCCCTGGCTAGTATTTGGATGGGAAACTTCCAAGGAATACCAAGGTCGTGACACAGAGGCAGGCAATGACAAACCACCTCTGAACATCTCTTGCCTTGAAACCCCTGGAGGGCTGCCATCAGTCAGCTGTGACTTGACAGCAAGGAAAAATGTATATATATGATGAGATGCTTTTCTCTGTTCTATCCAGAGCTACTACTGCTGCCTGGTGGAAACCGCATGTTCCTTTTCTTGGGGTGGGGCTCAAATCCGCATCTGTTTTCCATCACTGTGCCCTTTCTTACTGAACTACCAAAGCTGATGCTTTTGCTTCCTGGATCCACATGGCTCTCTCCTTTGTTGGGGAAAAAAATTACTTCCTTCACACAGACCCCACAAACTGCATGTGTGCAGTGGCATTGGTATCGTCTGTGTTGAATTACAGGCACTCTAGCAAGGCTTGAACCCTCTTTCTGGGGAAGCCGCGCACATGCCTCCTAATGGTTGGGCCACGTGTGTCCTCTCATGAGGGAGATGCTGTCATCTCTTCCTGCTTGGGATCATTATTTGTGCATGATGTATGGATCGGGTGTGTGCATAATGGGCTGGGCAACACAGTCTGGCGATCGGGAGTCCTCTGAATGTGGTTCAGTGCAATTCTAAATGCAGCTTGAGTGCTCTTCCCTGCCCTGCTCTGGCACCGTATCGACTGCCAGCCTGTCTCCCAAGGGTCTATTGTATGTCTTCTCTGCTTTCTGTGCATCTTGGGACTCATCTCTGGGAAGGGAATTTGAGCATCTAATGGAACTAAATTAATTTAGCAGGAAGAGCCATCTGCCTCTCCCCTGCCCTTGTAATCCAACTGCTGACCTTTCTCTGCAGCTATGGATTTGGCACAAGAAAAGCATTCCACTAGGTTTGCCTTTCCCGATATATAGGGAAAGCAGCTAGAGGTGACCCTGATTTTTTTTTTTCATGATTGATGCTTAATGCAAAGCTTAGTGGCTACTTGTGATTTAATCCAAGTTATGACTGGTATGCTTTGGAGTATTACAGACTCCTAGCTGGTGAGGCAGCTAAGCCATTAATTACCTAGAGGGTTCTTGCCAGGTACCCAGTGCATCCCTAGTACTGGAAAATTCATGCCCTGTATCTTAACAGTTCACCAAGCAAAGTATGAAACCTTCCTCCAGTTTATGAACCTTTTCTCCCATTGATGACTCTTCATCCAACGGAAAAGCACCTTAGACTCGAGGCACTTCTTCCAGAGAGCTAGTTTGCTGTAGTGGCTAAGAGCGGTGGATTCTAATTTGGAGAACTGGGTTTGATTCCCCACTCCTTCACATGCAGTTGCTGGGTGATCTTGGGTCAGTCACAAGTTCTCTCAGACCTGTTCTCTCAAGGGCAGTTCTCTCACAGTTCTCTCAGCCCCACCTACCTCACAGGGTGTCTGTTGTGGGGAGAAGAAGGGAAGGAGATTGTAAGCCACTCTGAGACTCTAAATGAAGAGTGGGGTATAAACTCTTTCCTCCTCCCCTAATATAAAATAACATCCGGTGACTGGAGTACAGGTACATTTGCCAGCTTCCAGGTGGGGCCTGGAGATCTCTCAAGATTACAGGTGATCTCCACATGACAGAAATCATTTTTCCTGGAGAAAATGGCTGCTTCAGAGTGGGGACTCTGTGGCATTATACCCCGCTGATGACCCTTCCCAAGCTTCACTTTAGGGTTGGCAGCTTCAGGTTGGAAAATACCTGGATATTTGGGGAGTAGGGGTGGAGCCTGAGGAGGGTGAGGTTTGGGGAGAGGAGGAACTTCAATGGGGTACAATGCCATACAGCCCACCTTCCAAAGCAACCATTTTCTCCAGGTGAAGTGATCTCTACCTGGAGATCAGTTGTAATAGCAGGAGATCTCCAGCCACCACCTGGAGGCTGACAATCCTATTTGACTTTAGATCTCCAGGAATTTCTGAGTCTGGAATTGGCAATCCTAAGTGCAGGGAGAGCTGGAAGGAGAGGTAGAGTGTCAGTGATGTGCTACACCTTGGTCTGTGGAAGGCAGGGGTGAAATACTAGCAAGAGCTCCTCTGCATATAAGGCCGCACACCCCTGATGCAGCCAATCCACCAAGAGCTTACAAGGCTGGTTTTTTGTAAGCTCTTGGAGGATTGGCTACATCAGGGGTGTGTGACCTAATATGCAAAGGAGCTCCTGCTAGAATTCCATTCCTGGTTGAAGATGGCCGGGAACTAACTGACGCGGAATTAATCTCATAGGTTTTGAAGTGCCATGGGATTGTTTGGATGACTGCTGGTTGCCCTCTGCATCTAGGCAGTTTGGTCCCAGCAGTGATGAGGTCACCAGGTTTGGGAAACATCCAAGTAGAGGTTGTAAAGAGTTGGAAATTATATGGAAGCAGTGGTGCTATGCCATCCACTGGCCCCCTGGCTAACTCTTCAACCCATGGTGGAACTGTAATTATACTGTACCTTGACCAGTCATTTTTGTGCAGGGTAGGGGAAATTATGGAAAGATCAATTCATTATAATGGTCCTTATTATTGTTGATTGCCAACTATTGTTGTCACAGCCAGTGTTCCCTCTAAGCTGAGTTAGTGTGAGCTAGCTCACAGATTGTTAGCCTCTGGCTCACACATTTTTGTCTTAGCTCAGGAAGGATGACCCCAGAGCACAATAATTTATGCAGTAGCTCACAAATTTAATGCCAGTAGCTCACAAAGTAGAATTTTTGCTCACAAGACTCTGCAGCTTAGAGGGAACGTTGGTTATGGAATGGGAAGAGGGCTTCTGTGAAGCAACTCACCAAGGAATTCCTAGGTGAGAAGGAGCTATTATATATTAAGTTGTCAGGAGGGCTGTGGGCAGTGATATGGAGAGGCTGCAATGCTGGTAGAGTTGCCAGACCCCTGGTCTGTATATATACAACAAGAGGGAGAATCGAAGTTGGAGACAGGAAAATACCGTGATACAATAACAAAAAAAGTACACCAATTTATATAAAATATATCAATTTTAAATAAAGTGAATTCAACACACAACTACTACCTGAATACATCAGTGGGTAAGCCTACTCATAAACACTATAAACCTATGCAACAGAGCACATAGAACAATTCACAGAAATATTATTTCCAAAAAGTGTAGAGTGCAAAAAAGTGCTTGTATACAAAGAAGTTTTAACATCCATAGTTCATTCAATTGGATAAGTATTCCACGTGTTGTTATAATTTTTATATATCCAAAGTTCATTCCATTATTTGTTGAATGACTCCACCAAAACCACCTCTGAAGGAGCCTGATGCCGGCTGGTTGCTTGCCACACAGTTTCAAGTCTCTTTGTCAAAGAGGGGGTATATGATGATCTTTCAACCTTTTTTCTGTACAGAATTAATTAGTTAATCATTCAAATTTAATAAACAACAAACTAACGACATGTCAATAACTCACCATCTTTTAAGCATACAGCAACTCATACAAGCACAAGTAGAAACCTTCACAGGGCATATCACCGCAACACTTCCATTACACCAAATCACTTTTAAAGATACACTACCCAAATTGAGAACACCTGTATATGAAAATCACTGATCCTGAAGTCTGGAAGGCTCCAATCCACTGCTCCCCAGCTGGCTGGCAGGGGAATCTACACCCCCAAACAGGGATGTTGTTGCGCAGCATCCCTGACGTGATGTCAGGGTTACATCACTGACATTGTGCAACAATGCTCTACTTTTTGGAGAAACTCTATGGTTTTGTAGCCAAACCTGTAGATTTATTTGCCCAAAACCTAGAGCGTCATGCACAATGTTGGCAATGTGATGACATCATTTCTGGATGCAAAGTAGATCCCAGAAAGATTGCAGAAAGGACCCAGATCCCACCCCCACCGGCTGTGAGATAGAACCTGGCAACCCTACCCAGGGATCCGTTTCAGTTGAGGAAAATGGCACCAGGGAAGGATTAAACCACTTTTCCCAATGTGCTTTGGCTCCAATTTGAATTGGGCCCTGCGTGCCTTGGAGTTGCATTCTCAGTAGGAAGACACAAAATGGTGTTTAACTAAGAATCTTAATGGCTGACTCAAAGACTACTGTAATGTGTAGTTTAGTCATTAAGTTGCTCCATTTGTTAGGTGTTGTCTGGTACACTTACGTTTGACAATGCCTTTTTTTTTCCTGTGCAGAAAAGCGACTGGAGACAAGATGATCCCTAAAACTGAACATGTGATGTCAGGTAAGGACTACCTCTGGTGGACTGGGTTTTTGTTTGCATGCTGGTGCTGTCTGTCAGGATTTCCCAGTCTTCTTGTTGAGCCTATCAGCACCTTTGGTATGTTGAGGAGAAGAAGGCAGTGTCATCACAAAATGGCTGTCATGGGCTGTCATGAGGAGCACTTGCAAAATGGCTGCCATGGGATGCTGGAGCCTGTCACAGAATGTTGGGAGGTTACAAGCCAAGCATTTTGCCCCAGTTCAGTATATTTGAATGCATGTTCCCAGGGGGGGGGGGGGGTTGTAGCAAAAGCCCAGCAGAAACTTATTCGCATATTAGGCCACACACCCCTGACATCACCATTGTTTCACATAGGGCTTTTTTGTAGAAAACGCTTTTTTGTAGAAAAAGCCCAGCAGGAACTCTTTTGCATATTAGGCCACACACCCCTGATACCAAGCCAACCAAAATTTCATTCCTGCTTTAAAAAAAAAAGGCCCTGTATAAATACATCTCTTTGGTCCTTGCCTTTGCAGTGAGCCTTGTCTTCTCATACTGTGACCAAGGTATGATAGCTTAGTTATGTCATTTTAGCTTCTAGGGAAAGTGCAGGCTTGATTTGATCTAGAACCCACTTATTTGTATTTTTGGTGGTCCATGGTATCCATAAAAATCTCCTCCAACATGGCATTTCAAATGAATCTACTTTCTTCCTGTCAGTTTTCTTCATTATCCAACTTTCACACCTATGTCCATGTGTGTTAGCAATGCCGAAAGTAATAACGTAAGGCGTTCAGATTCTGTCCAGAGGCTAAATTCATAGCAGAGTCGCTCAAGATATAATGGTCTCCCCCCCGCCCCGCAACACACACTCACCCATCTTCCATGAGGAAGCAGGGTTACCAATCCCCAGGTGGGTCATTAAACACATAGAACCAAAGCTGTGCAAACATGATTTAAACATTCATTACACCATTTATTTATATAATCTTTTTTTCAGACACTTCTGTCCTTATAAGTTTTTTCAGAATCCTTCTCAGTCAAATTCATAACACAAAATAAAAAAAAAGCCATTCTTGGATGCCAGATTTCGTTGTAAGATACCAATGCCTGCTGTCCAGTGTGACTTTTACTCACAGGAAGTACCGTGTTTTCAAATTCCTTTCCTTTCAGGCGGCAGTCCACTTATCCGCCCGGTACAGCAATTCCGGCTATTCCCGTGTTTCATTTAAACTTCAACAGGCTGCGTATTTATGCTAGGAACTAGCAATATCACAAATTAATAACAACACATAGTTCCAAAAACCAAAAAAATACACATAACAAACGTCACATTTACAAAGTCTCACCCCGTGCTTAGGCAACTGCTCTCATTGGCTTTTACACTCCATTCACGATCTGCACGACACGGTTCTCTACCACAGACTTCCCCCTGTGTTAAAGTATATAATGAATGGGGGGATTTTTTTTTCACCTCTCAGTGCCTGACTCTCACATATGCTTTTGAGGCGTTTGTCTGGGGCTGTAATAGGATTGCCAAGTCCAATGCAAGAAATATCTGGGGACTTTGGGGGTGGAGCCAGGAGACATTGGGGGTGGAGCCAAGATCAAGGCTGTGACAAGCATAATTGAACTCCAAAGGGAGTTCTGGCCGTCACATTTAAAGGGACGGCACATCTTTTCAATTCCTTCCTTCCATAGGAAATAATGAAGGATGGGGCACCTTCTTTTGGGGCTCATAGAATTGGACCCCCTGGTAAAATCTTTTTGAAACTTGGGGGGGTATTTTGGGGAGAGGCACTAGATGCTATACTGAAAATTTGATGCCTCTACTCCAAAAAACAGCCCCCCCCCCCACCAGAGCCCCAGATACCCACGGATCAATTCTCCATGATTTTCTATGGGAATAAATCTCCATAGGGAATAATAGAGTTCCCAGCAGACATTTCCCTCCCCCCCACTTTCTGATGACCCTGAAGAGGGGGGAGGGTCTCCAAACCGGGGGATCCCCTGCCTCCACCTGGGGATTGGCAACCCTAGGCTGTAAGGTAGTTTGGCCATGAAGAAGAAATCCCTCGGCCTGACATGTTTTTTTCTTTCATCTTCCTCTCTCCCTCTACCACCCACCCCTACTCAGCACACATTAATGACACCCCAGAGCAGAGACAGCAGATGTCGCCACCAACCTTGGGCTATTTCAGTGTGGGCCCTTTGCTGCAAACACCCACTGTGGATGACCTGGGCACGGCCTGTTCCCTGGCACAAGCTCCGGCTCTGAACGGCCTGGAGAGCCCCCTGGCTCAGAGCCATCTCTTGAGAGGCTTGGAGCAGGGCTCTACAGTACAAACACAGACCCTGCGAAACCTTGAGAAGGTAAGCAAACTGAGAGCAGGGCTCTTGACACTTTCCTCATTTGCACTATGCCTTTTCTTTTCCTTGACTCTGTGGCCAATTTCTAGGATTTCCAGCTTCCAAGTGATGGCTGAAGATCTGGGATTACAACTTATCTCTGGGTGACAGAGGTCAGTTCAGCTGGAGGAAACAGCCGCTTTGGAAGGTGGTCTCTGTGGCATCATACCCCATCTTCCCCCCTCCCTCAAACCCTCCCTCAAACCCTCCCTCCTCCGTCTCTTGTTTCCTCCAGCCAGTACATTTACTACTACTACTTCCTCACCACCAGTGCTACTACTACTTCCTCTACCACCACTGCTACTACTAGCGGTACTTTCATCACCACCACAACTACTACTGCTACCAGCAATACTGTTGCCCCCTCCATCACCATCATCATCTTTATTTATAGACCACCTTTCTCACTGTGACTCAAGGTAGATTGCAAATAAGAACTCTTAGGCCAGGGGTGTCGAACTCATTTGTTATGAGGGCTGGATCTGACATAAATAAGACCTTCTTGGGCCAGGCCATGTTAGGTTGGGCCGGGCCATGTTGGGCCAGGCCATGTGCATACCTATTTAAGATTAGATCACAGAGATATAAACTTTATAAGGGACACAGACAAACAAAATTAAATCTATTTTTTTTTAAACTTAAAACATGCTTAAAACTTAGCACTTGCGAGTCCTTTGTAATGCTCTCTCACACCCTCGCAATTATGCTTCTTTTCAGAGCATCACTTTGTTAGAGAGATCCAAGTAGGCAGCCATGTTGGTTTGAAGCAGTAGAACAGAGTTTGAATTCAGGGACACATTTAAGACCACCAAAGTTGCACTCAAGGAATAAGCTTTCCTGTGCAAGCACCCTCCTCCAGATACAGTGAAACAGAATTTTCTCAACCAATATGTATGGGGGAAGGAAAGTTACATGTTTAAATTAAGCCTCTGAGAACCTTATGCCCTCCTTTTAACCCGAGCAGACCCTTATTTATTGCAGGATACTTAATGGACATCAATCTGCTATTCTGATGTTTATTACTATTTTTGTTGTTTTAGCCCAGTGGACACAGGCTGGCAGTCCCTAGGCCTCGGTTTGTGATTCTTTCATCTGCTAAGGGACATTTCCATGATTTTGCATGCTGATTCACTGCCCACTTTCTCTATATTTAGGACTGCTTGTCATTCCATCTTACTGTCTGATGAAGTGTGCTTAGAGCACACGAAAGCTTATTTTCTAAATAAAACTTTGTTGGTCTTAAAGGTGCAACTTGACTCTGCTTTGTTCCACTGCTTCAGACCAATATGGCTGCCCACCTGGATCTGTGAGGGGAGGTGCATTTAGTTGCCAGGAAGAGCCAATTAGAGTCAAGACAGAGAAACAGTAATGGAAATTCCTAGTCTATACACATAGGTGGAGGGTGAGCACTAAATCATCATACAGCATAACGAAGATGTTTATCTGAAGAAGTGTGCTTGCACACAAAAGCTGATGCCTTTAATAAAACTTTGTTGGTCTTAAAGGTGCCGCTGAATTTAAACTTTATTAGAGAGAAAGAACGAGTATAGCCTTGTTGTGAGACACCTTTTATTCCCAGCCCTAGAAGGAGCTTTCTCTATATCTTCACACTCATGTGGCTTTTTAAATAAAAAGGTCTGAGCTGTCTGTACAATTTTACAATAAACTACAGCATCTGTCTTGCATCAGAACAACAAATACAATCCCCACTTGTGCTACAGCAAAAGCAGAGAAGTGAAAACTTTGGTCTTAGCTTCTGCAGAGAGCTTAGCTAAAGTCTTAAAGAGACAGTCCAAAAATAACAAGAAGGATGTTTTTTTCTACTGCTGTAGTGGCACTAGCTCAGAGCTGTGTCATCTGCACATTCTGTGATCCATTCATTCTAACAAAAAAGAAAAGTGATTCATTGAAAGAATGACTATCCCATCACTGGCAATAGATAGACTCAGCAGAATAGGTTTAAATTACAGGTGGAGAGGTAAAGGTAAAAGGTAAAGGTAGTCTCCTGTGCAAGCACCGGACATTTCCGACTCTGGGGTGATGTCGCATCACGATGTTTTCATGGCAAACTTTTTACGGGGTGGTTTGCCATTGCCTTCCCCAGTCATCTACACTTCCCCCTCAGCAAACTACTCATTTTACCGACCTCGGAAGGATGGAAGGCTGAGCCAGCCTTGAGCTGGCTACCTGAATCCAGCTTCCACTGGGATCAAACTCAGGTCATGAGCAGAGAACTCGTTGTTGTTTTTTACAGTAAGAGTAGTTCAGCAGTGGAATCAGCTGCCTAGGGTGGACTCCCCCTCACTGGCAGTCTTTTGGCCATGGCTAATGAACCCTTGTCAGGGATGCTTTAGGGTGGCTGATCTTGTCTTGAGCAGGGGATTGGCTAGATAGCCTGTATGGCCCCTTTCAGCTCTATGATGCTATGACTGAAGGAGCACAGAAGCAAGAAGCCTTGGCAGGCTGTTGCTGCAGAGTGAGAGCAGAGCAGAAGGTAGAAAGAACGAAGAAGCAATCCCAAGAGGGAAAGGGATGGCTGCAGGGCAGCACTGCCAAAGAAACAGGAGCTGATGAATTTGTTGCTGTCCACAGCAGGAAGCCCAGGGAGGACAGGGGGCTGACTGGAGGGAGAATCTGGCAGATGCACAGAATGCCACTTTGAGCTCCCTCCCAGTATCAATGTTGGTCACTGTGAAACTTCCACTCACCTTCTCCACAGCCACTATCACGACTGCTGGGAAAAGGGAACAGAAAGTTTCAGAAGCGTTTCTTTCTTTCAGAGCAGCATTTCTATGAATTGTCACTGGGAGATGCCATACAATAAATAAATCTCTGGAAGACAGACAGACACCAAGTGCGGGGGCGAGGGGGGAGAGAAAAGTAAAGGACACTGAGGAAGCTGTCCAAGCTCCCCCCCTTTCTTTAGTCCTTTTTTCAATACTAGAGGAGGTTATCAAAGAAATGATAGAGAAGGGAATGGAGGGAGGTTCAGTCACCAACCACATCGCCTCATACATTTGAATTCATGTAGCAATTGCATGATGACAGTCAATGCCCCAGAGGTTAATATCCAAATTGTGTTTGAACATCCACTGTCAAGTGTTAGCAACCCGAGGACTGCCATTTTGATTTTTAAAAGTTTTCACAGCCTCATGAGAGGAAAGCCTTTCCTAGCGCTAAACTATTGTGTCAGCTCCTATCATTTTTCTGATCCCTCACACATGTTAAGACTTTCTTCTCCTCCTCCAGTGAGGGGTAGGGTTGTCAGTCCTGGGTTGAGAAATTCCTGGAGGTTTTGGAGGTGAAGTCTGGGATGGATGGGGTAGAACCTCAGTGGGGTATAATGCCATAGAATCCACCTTCCAAAGCAGCTGTTTTCTGCAGGGGAACTGATTTTTGTAACCGGGAAGCCAGTTGTAATTCCAGAAGAAATCCAGCCACCACTTGGAGGTTGGCAACCATATGTTGTCAGTTGTAGCTTGGGGGATTTCAGGAGATTTGGGGGTGGTGTCTGAGGAGGATGGAGTCTGAACAGGGGGAAGAGCTGAGTGGGGATGTGATTCCATCGAGTCCACCCTTCGAAACAGCCATTTTAGTGTGTGTGTGTGCACATGAAAGCTGATACTGTGAATAAACCGTTGTTGGGTCGTAAAGGTGCCACTGGACTCAAATTTTAATCTGGACCGTGTTAGCTTTTCAGTGCTGCTTCCCTAGAACAGCCTGGTTTTATTGATTGGATTGACATATTGGTTTAGGAATCCCTGTTTTATCTAGGGTTCCACCTGAGATTTCCATGTTGTTTTTGAGGCCCAAGAAGGGGAAGGAGGTAAGACTAGTTCTCATCTCTGAAGGCAGGATTTATGAGGGGAAATCAGATCCTCTGTGGGACTGGGGAGCTTCTCTCCTTTCCCCATTAGGCCCTTCTTCTATCATATTACTCACCCCACACCCAACCCCACCACAAGCTGTCTCTACTCCTCTTCTCTGAAGTCTGCGGCCAAATTCACCCTGTTTCTCTCTCACACACGGAGCTGTTAATCTCCTGCAGTTGGTGAGGGGACAGCTGTGAGGTGACAGTGGAACCACAGAGGCCCAGCTCATATTACGCCACTTGTGTCTGGGCTCCCGCAGGATGAAACTCTGCCAAGGATTCCACAAATACTTCTTGGAGGTAAAAAAGGAAAGTGAGCCATACTCCGCTCTTGAGTCGGTGCAGTGGAGGCAAAGCCACAGGGCAGTAGCCGACACCCAAAGCTCCAAAGCTTGTCCCCATGTCTCTGTAGGCCCTCCAAGCCATGCCGCTATAGCCGTTCTTGTGGGGGCTCGCCTTCCCTTCTCTGTTTTGACCATGTTACTGGAGTGAAAGGGGTGTGAGGCGAGTCCCCACCCCATGGATCCCCAACCATGTCTAATGGATATCGTACTTTGTCCCAGCACCTCAATGACTTGAAGAAGGAGAACTTCAGCCTCAAGCTGCGCATCTATTTCTTGGAGGAGCGCATGCAACAGAAGTATGAAGCCACCCGGGATGACGTCTACAGACGGGTGAGTTAGCTGGAAGTGGGACTGGCCCTGTTTCGGATGCAGAGTTTTTATGGGTTTTATGTGTTAGTTCACTGAAGAAAAGTTGGCTAATGTGATTTTGGCTTGCTGTTTATGCAGTTGGTAAAAATTTACCTCAGCCTTTTCAGTCTGGAGATGCATCATCTCAAGTCAGGGAAAATTTTGGTTGGCTGTTAGAGAGTTCCCTCTTCCTGTAGCGCAGTTTCTAAAAGTGAGGTGCATAATTTCCTAAGTGACACATAGGGAACCTCATGTGGGGAGTGTTATGACCAAGGATGGTTGACAGATTTGTAGATACACAGCCTCCGCAGGAGTCTGGCTGAAGGCCAGCGTGTGATTAGCCTGAGGCAGGGTGTGGAACAGCCATTTGGGTAGTATAGTTCTATCAGTTTAACTTGGTAATAGAGGCTGCTGTCCTAAGAACGTTTTCCTGGGTGTAAAACCCCCCCTTGAATAAAATGGGACTAACATCTGAGTAGACATGTTTGGTGCTTCTTCAATCAGTTGACAGCTGATGTGTATTCAGCGGTAGAATTCTGAAAATGTCACTGTTGTGGGAATAAGGTGTTGTGTGGTAACCATAACATGGTCAATATTTAAATAGTGTGTCTAAATATGAAAATATAATTGAGAAACTAGCAGTACAATCCTAAACAGAGTTACATCTTAACACTGGTGGACTTTAGAAAGGTGTAATTCTGCTTCAGGTTGCACAGTACCTTCCTGAAGATATGTTTGCAGTTATCTTCTTTGGAAAATTACTTGGTCTGAAGGCTTTGATGTCATTGCTAGTGCACAGTGCTTAAGCAGTGGACTTTGTCTGGTGGCTACAAGATCCTTCCCACCTGCTTGGGTGGGGTGCCTGGAGGAAATAATTAGGTAGCTGGAATGTATCCAGAGGAGACAACAAGTCTGCGTATTTCCAGTTAGCTGGAAGAGGGATCTTCGGTGGGTCTTGAGGATTAGGTGTTGCTTTTGGGAAACTGATGCCCACTCCACTGTGGTCAATCCCTACATTTGTAAATGTGTGGAAGGCCACTGTATATCTCTTCCAACAAACAACTGAACTTGTAAAAGGATTTCTCTGAAAAGACCAATAGAATGCTTACCATTTAGCATTCAGTGAATCTCTAGGATCACAGCAGGGGAAAACCATGCCTGAGAAGTGGTGTTTGTAAATAAACGGGCTTCCATTCTCCACCTCTCTTGTGGACACCAAACACCCCCCTGATTTTGTCAGTTCAAGGCTACCATGGGGGAAAGAGTGGCTTGAACCCTTGCACATCCTTGAATGATTCCAATTAAGACCCCCCCCCCCTCAAGTGTGAGAACCCCAGTGGTATAGTGGGTAGAATGTCAGACAATCTGGGAGATGAGTTCACGTCTCCATTCTGTCCAGGGGCTGCTTGTTCTAGGTTTAACCTACCTTACAGAATTGTTATGGACAGGGCTTTTTTTGTAGCAGGATCTCCTTTGTATATTAGGCCACACACTCTTAATGTAGCCAATCCTCCAAGAGCTTGCAGGGCTCTTAGTACAGGACCTACTGTAAGCTCCAGGAGGATTGGCTACATCAACCCAGTCTTGTCAAATCTCAGTAACTAAGCAGGATCAGTACTTGGAAGGGAGACCACCAAGGAAGACTCTGTAGAGAAAGGCAATGTCTGACTGCCTCTGTTTCTCACTTGCCTTGAAAGGTGCTTGCTGGGGTTGTTGCCTTAAATCTAAGCTAATCAGGATTGGCACCTGGGCTTTTTTTGAGCAGGAACACACAGGAACGCAGTTCCAGCTGCTTTGGTGACAGGGAGTGTGGCTTAATATGCAAATGAATTCCTGCTGGGCTTTTTTCCTTAAAAAAAAGCCCTAGTTGGCACCAGTGTTCCCTCTAAGCTGAGTTAGGGTAAGCTAGCTCACAAATTTTTTAGCCTCCCGCTCATACATTTTTGTCTCAGCTCAGGAAAAATGGCCCCAGAGCAAACTAATTTATGCAGCAGCTCACAAGTTTAATGCCAGTAGCTCACAAAGTAGAATTTTTGCTCACAAGACTCCACAATGTAGAAGGAACATTGGCACTTGAAAGGGAGACCTCCAAGGAAAACTCTGCAGAGGAAGGCAATGGCCAACCATACCTCTGCTTCTCACTTGCCTCCAAAGCCAATTTCTGGGATTGCCATAAATCAGTTGTGACTTGATGGCACTTTATGTATATCCATAATCTCTGAAAGGACAGAAATGTCTCTGCCTTCATCATCCTGAAGATGATTCAGGATGGATTCAGGTCATGCAAACAGAAGTATTTCTTTGCTTGAATGAGTAAATGGGGCATTCACTGCCACTGGATTTAGCAATGGCTTGCAAAAGGTATTAGACAGAATAAGAGAGAATATGGCATGAAAAGTGAATAATCTGGGCTAAACTGTTCTACATAGGCATCTTTTGACTACATTTTGCACACAACTGCACATGTACAGGCACTCGTACACACATGGCTACCCATAAATCCGGGCTCAGTCTCTGGCATCTTTTGGTAGCAAGAAACATTAAAGGCCAGTGCCAAGCAGAGAAGGCAGAACTCTATTGGGCAGGTCAGTGATCTGACAGTATTGAGCAACTTTATCCGTTCCTAATACGCTCTTCCCTCCAGTGGGTTTACAGTCACTGCACTGCAAGAGAACTGTCAGTCACAGTGTTGGCAGGTGTCCTCAAAAGTGTGAAGAGCAAGTACAGAACCCAGGAGCTGCCAGCCAATGGTCAAGGAGCCAGAGATTTTGCTCTTTCCAGGTCGAAGAGTTATAAATAGCTCCGGTTACTAGGGGGGAGTTTCCTTCTGCCTCTGGCAGGCTCTGCGACTCATCCACAGATTGCTAGTCTGGCAGCAAGGAGACAGGGTGGCTTTGCTGGAGGAGAGAGGAGGAGAGGATTTGAATTGCTGCATTGAGCTGGTTGCTAAGTGCTCTGTTCCCACATATACAGACACAGCAATGGAGCACTGTATTGGGAAAGGGGTGTCCCCATGCAACACAGAGGGCATTTGGGCTTAGAGCTGGACAAACCTGCACGCACTTTCATCCTGGGTCCTCCCTATGGTTCAGGCATGCTGACACAAAGCCCCTGTTAGTCTCCTCTCTCTTTTTTTGCAGTGATGTCCTAAGCAGAGTTACACCATTCTAAGCTCATTCACATCAATGGGTTTTAAAAGGTATAACTCTGTTTTGGATTGCAGTTAGCTAGGAATAGCAAGTCAGCAGAGAAAATCTTCTGCAGTTGCTTTAGCCGTGGGCGGTCTCCTTCTTTTCTCTGACCAGGGCTGTTGAGCTTGAGGAAACAAAATTCCAGGGCCCTGGTTACCTTTGGGCAAGTCATGTGATTTGTTTTGTATATTTGTGTTGAGTCTGCATGGGTGAAGAGGGAAGGTAATATGTTGGCTATTTTGGTATCCATCTCTCTGACTCACAAAATGGCTGCTGTACCAGTAGCAGGGAGGAACCAGATGCACCAGGCCATGTGAGGGAAGCTGTTTGCATCTGGGAAAGCAGCATATGAAATGGAGTCTTCCCACTCTTGTCACATTCTTAGCCAGAGCTTTTTTTGTAGCAGGCACTCATTTGCATATTAGGCCACACCCCTGGCATCATTGGAAGTGACATCACTCATTCAGTAGACTACTTTCCGCATATTGGTTCAGAAGAGTACAGTGCTATCTTCCGCATTTCATGGATGTATGTTCTCAGGGCTTTTTTGAACAGGAACACACAGGAACGCAGTTCCAGCTGTCTTGGCACCAGGAGGTGTGGCCTAATATGCAAATGAATTCCTGCTGGGCTTTTTTTACAAAAAACTCCCTGTGTGTTCTCACACAGCCCAATGAAAGACCTTATTTCGTCCCCCCCCCCAAAAAACATGGCCAGAGAGAGAGAGCCACGTGCGGTGGAGTGGGCAGTGGCAGTCTTAGCTTCTCCTGGGAGGGGGCGCTTGTGGGCTCCACATCTCTCGCTCTCTTTGCAAGCCCGCTGGAGGCTGGAGGTGGCAGAGAGGACAGAGCGTGCAGTCTGGGAGCATGTGGTTACCTAGTGCCTTCCCTCTGCCGGAGACCTTTTTTAGAGCTGGAGCCCTGGCCAAGTCAGCTGGAACTGCGTTCTTGTGCATTCCTGCTCAAAAAAAAAAACCCTGTTCTTACCCATGATGCACACCAGCAAGTGTGGTTGATCGAGCTGTGGATGGGCAGCCCTCTTTCTCTGCCTGGGCCACTTTATCGGTTCTCCTCACATTGGGCAGCAGGAATTGGTACATTCTGTTCCTTCCATCTGACCCAAGTGTTTTTCAGCTCAGCTGGCTCCTGTCCATATTATTCAAGGGACACCAAATATGACTTTTTATTTATATGAGAGGTGTATATATTGCTTCTCAGAAAAAGTATTGTCTGAAGCAGTCCGACTGAAGGGCAGGGTTAAAAACTTCTGCTTTGATAATCCTTTTGTGGCTGGTTCTGCCTCCTGCAGGAAGCCATTTTGTGTTAGCCATTTTGTTGCTGTGTCAGTATTCCAAATGTGCCCGCAGGCTCAAAAGGGTCTGGGACTCCTGGGTTAAGCAAACGCTTTCTGGATTTAGCCTGTGATGCAGCTGTCATATGATTGTTTTCAGTACCCAGCATGCAACTTTTAGTTCCACATTTACTGCCCCGTGATTCAACCCACTTTGGGCAGTTTTGCACTGACAGAGCAAAAGTACAGATTCGATGACAAGCCGGGCCCATGCTGAAAGAACTACAGGAATACTCGGCAGAGTTGTACAGTTGGAAATTTACTAATTGAGGTGACCGGGATAATTAAAAAAAAAGAGGCAAAGGTAGTCCCCTGTGCAAGCACCAGTCGTTTCCGACTCTGGGGTGATGTTGCTTTCACAGCGTTTTCACAGCAGACTTTTTACGGGATGGTTTGCCATTGCCTTCCCCAGTCATCTACGCTTTCCCCCCCAGCAAGCTGGGTACTCATTTGACCGACCTCCGAAGGATGGAAGGCTGAGTCAACCTCAAGCCGGCTACCTGAACCCAGCTTTCACCGGGATCAAACTCAGGTCGTGAGCAGAGCTTAGAACTGCAGTACTGCAGCTTTACCACTCTGCGTCACGGGGCTCTTGACCAGAATAATATCTGTTGGTAAATGCAGAGAGTGCTCCAAATCACAACATAATTATTTCTAGCATTTAGGAATGTTTGGAAATCTTCCAGTCTTACTATTTATTCTGGTGCCTCATTGTCTGGTTCCATTTTCCTGGGCATTGGGGTGGAAAGAGGGGCTATGGCAGTGAGGGACAAGAGAGATGTATGTGAAGGGATCAATACTCCCTCTAAGCTGTGAAGTCTTGTGTGCAAAAATTCTACTTCGTGAGCTAATGGCATTAAAGTTGTGAGCTACTGCATAAATTAGTTTGCTCTGTGGCCATTTTTCCTGAGATATGACAAAAATGTGTGAGCTGGAGGCTAAAAAAACTGTGAGCTAGCTCACACCAACTCAGCTTAGAGGGAACCCTTGACAGGGATGTCATCCAACCAGAATATTCCCACTGAGCAGGCTTGTCTGGCTTCTGGGGCCCAGTGTTTCCAATCTCTACCACTCATTACACATTTCATGCCATCTCATGAGTTCATCTTATTTATCTCATTTATACCCCACCTTTCTCCCCAATAGGGACCCAAAGTAGCTTAAGCTGATCCCCTCTCTTCCATTTTTCCCCTCATAAACAATCCCATGAGGTAGGTTAGGTTGAGAGTGTGTGACTAGCCCAAGGTCAGCTAGCAAGCTTCCATGGCAGAGTGGGGCTTTGAATCTGGGCCACACCCCCTGATGTCACCATTGTTTCACACAGAGCTTTTGTTATAGAAAAACCCCAGCAGGAACTCATTTGCATATTAGGCCACACCCCCTGATGTCACCATTGTTTCACACAGGGCCACATGCAGCTCTTTCACACATACTGTGCAGCTCTCAGAGGTCAAGGAGGAACTTAATGCAGGCTTAAGTAAGCATGTTTAGCATCGGGACTTCAGTCAACTGAGTGCTGACCCATAGGTAGGCGATTATTTCCGCCATGTGTGAAGCAGGGAAGGAGGGGGAAATAGACAGGCTTGCAAGCTCTTCTCCTCCATCACAGAGGTTGCCTGGAGACCTAGAATGGGGAAAGAGAGTGAAAGAGCCGAGGGAGCCATTGGAAGGAGGGACAGAATTAAAGCGGGCAGCACAGGGTTCTCCCTTAGTTTCATTGCTCTTCTAGGAGCTGTATTTCCTAACCATAGTGTCAAGGCAAAGAGACAGGGCCAGATAAAACCCTGTAGAGGCCCCTAGGCAGTCGAAATCTTGGGGCCCCCCTCGTAAATTATCTCTGAGTTGGAGCACCCACCCCACTGCCCGCGCCTCCTGTTGCAGCCGGCAGGAAAAGGAAGGAAAGGTCCCCTTTGCAAGCACCAATCGTTTCCGGCTCTGGGGTGACATTGTTTTCACAACCTTTTTATGGGGTGGTTTGCCATTGCCTTCCCCAGTTTCCCCCCAGCAAGCTGGGTACTCATTTGACTGACCTCAGAAGGATGGAAGGCTGAGTCAACCTCGAGCCAGCTATCTGAAAACCCAGCTTCCACCGGGGATCGAACTCAGGTCGTGAGCAGAGCTTAGGACTGCAGTACTGCAGCTTTAACACTCTGCACCACGGGGCTCCTGTGTCAGCTGGCAGGAACTGGTGGCTAAAAAGGCATTCCTTCATTTTTGCGCCGCCACTCTCCCCATGCTCTTCCCACCCCATTTCTGCCTCCCTCGGTCCCCCTGCAACCCCGGTTTCACCGCTGTCGCTCTCCCCGGGCTCTTCCCTGCCTCCCCCACTCTCCCCGCAGCCCCATTTTTGCTGCTGCCGCTCCCCCTGGGCTCTTCCCACCCTCAAGAGCGTGAGAGCGAGTGAGCTGGGGCCGGGCAGCTGGCCACTGGAAAAAGCAGCCAAGTCTCCACAGCGCGCCCCCCAACATTTTATGCCCTGGACCCCCCCACCCAGAAATTTCTGGCTACAGGGCTGAGCAAAAGCAGTCCCCAGCTCCCCCCAGGAGTTAAAGTGTTGGCTGGCCTGGTGCTGCCAGGCGCAGAAGAGGGGCTGAGGAGCTGCTGAAGGGCAGGCGAGCCTGACAGAGCCGGCTGACTTTCTCACCTTTTTGCTGCAGGCAATTTGGATTTCTGCTTGGGGTGGGGGGAAGTGTCCTGTGCCCGCTGCCCACCACTCAACCAGAGCCCAGACGGAGTTTTGCAACAGCTTCCCTTTCCTCCCACCCTGACTCGGCTGAAAGTGCCTTGCAAGCCCAGCAAGCACAGAAGTGATTTTCTTGCTCCAAAGATAGGTTTCTCTGGGGCTGGGTCGGCAGATGGGGAGGAGGCGGGGCAAGCGGACAAAGAAGGAAACAAGGGAGAGGGGTCCGGTGAAGAGGGAAGCGGTTGAACAGAGAAGCAACAACGAGGGAAGCGACGGGGAGGAAGGGGAAGGGCGGATGAAGGGGGACGCAATGGGGAGGAGGCGAGGCAGGCAAGCTGAGGAGATGGGGCCGACGGAGGAAGAGGCAAACTAGCCACAGGGGGAAACTGGGGTGGGGGGAAAGCTGGCCCGGAGCCCCTAAAGGCACAGGGGCCCATAGGCAAGTGCCTCATTTGCCTAATTGTTAATCCGGCCCTGCAAAGAGAGATGCATAATTATGCAAATAGTAGTCAGTGATATATGGTACATGTGTGTTTCCTTCTCCCACTGGTGTCAAAACATAATTCTCCAATGTTTTCCTATGCTGGTCTTATGGGGACTGTTACTTCCAGCTTTTGTTTTTTAAAGTCTCCTTCTAGCATGGTCATGTTGTAAAGTGCAAAGAAAGTATTAAGAGTTTTAATAAAGGTGTTTGTGTAATATTTGTTCATGTCTTCTGGCTTTCAAACTTTCAAACTTCTGATGTTTATTCTATGTGGCCCTTACATTAAGCAAGTTTGGCCACCCCTGCCCTAGAGAGATGCATGTTCTTTGCTGCAAAGACACAAGACCCAGAAGCATAGGACCACCTTACAGATTAAATGTGTTTTTTACAGGAGAGAGAGTTGTTTCTGAAATGTATAACTTGCTTCCTACCGCCTCCACAGAGAATTTTCATAAGTTGCAATGAGAGCATCTAAAGCATCACATACAAGTAAAACATTCAAATTAATAGAGTACATTATAAAGCTTTATATCATGATAGCATAGACAACTGACGACCCCTCAAACAACGGGAACTTCTATGACTGGTTCTCAGTTTCTCAACTCCAACAGGCAGGGCTTTTTTGGAGCAGGAACACACAGGCTTGGTGTCAGAGGGTGTGGCCTAATATACAAATAAGCTCCTACTGGGCTTTTCTACAAAAAAGCCCTGTGTGAAACAATGGTGACATCAGGGGTGTGGCCTAATATGCAAATCAGTTCCTGCTGGGCTTTTTCTACCAAAAAAAGTCCTGCCAACAGGCCTGCCTGGAAGTGGATATGACTAGGCCAGAAGTGAATGTGGCATTGGCCACCCGATAGACTTGGAACTGGGAGCCTTTATAAAGGTGCCATGGCTCAGTGGTAGAGTGTTTGCTTTGCATGCAGGAGGCCCCAGGTTCAATCCCTGCATTTCCAATTTAAAGGGTCAATTAGCAGGTGATGTGAAAGACCTCTCATTTGAGACCCTGGGAAGCTGCTGCCAGCCAGAGCAGTTGATACTGACCTTGACAGACCAGGTTCCTGACTCAGTAGAAAGCAGCAGCATGTGTTCATAAAAGGAAATCGGTAGAGGCAGAAGATAGAGGAGAGTGGAGAAGCCCAGAAGGAGCTCTTTTGTTCTTTATGGAGCACAAGCTGAGGAGGTATTGCCTCAGAGCTCTACCATCCAGGAAGCCAACTTCTTCCTGTGGGATTTATCCCACATAACGGTATGAGTCAGGCCGGGCATCCACTGGCTGTCTCTCTGCTCATGGGACACAACACATAGAACTGCCAGATCACCAGATGATGTTTTCCTCTGGGATATTGACCAAGCACTAGAGAATCTGCAGGTGGAAATGAGAAACACCATTCAGTCTGCTTCAGACCTAGAGATGTGTGGACTGAAGAAAATTTCCACATTCAGTGGCAGTAAACCTCTGAATGCCAGCGCCAGGAAGCAACATCAGGGGAAGACCTTGGCCTCTACACCCCATTGTTGGCTCTCCATGCAGAGGCGTCACTAGGGTGGGTTGCACCCTGGGGCCAAGTGCACCGGAGGGAAGCGACCCGAAGAAAGAGCTCGGCCGAATGGCGCTCTTTAAATCCGGGCTGTTTGTACCTTCTGGGCTGTGATGTCACCGCCTCCCTCCTTCCCCTGCCACCTCTCCCCGCCTCTGCACATTTGCCCTGTTTCATAAGCCAGCCCTCGGCTGCCCACCCCGCACTCCACCTCCCGGGGAACCACATTCTCTCTGAGCGGCGGCCGCCACAGCACCGCCTCGCCTCAGGTGCCTCTTGGTGCGAGCCCCCCAAACCCGAGGAGGGCTCTTCTCAGAGACTTTCGCCTGCCTGCGGAGAGCTGCGCTTTCCTCTTCCCTCCCGGCCTTCTCTCGCTTCTCCCAACCTTGTCCACGGTCGCCACTGCCTTGAAAGAGCCTCCCCGCGTCTCCCGCCAATAAAGACCGTTCTCCTCTGCTGTGATTGCTTGCCGCCTGCCGCCTTCAAAGAGCCCTAGGGGGGCCAATGAGAATGCTCTGGGGGAGGGCCAATGGCCCCCTTGGCCCCGCCCTAGTGATGCCGCTGTCTCCATGATAGCTGGTTGGCCACTGCATGAGACATGATGCTGGACTAGATAGACCACTTGTCTGATTCAGCAGGCTCTTATGTTTTTAGAGACGAAAGCACAGAAAGTCATCTATACATCCCGTAACAGTTTTATGTTTACCCAGGGCTTTCTCGTTTTTTTTTTAAGAAAAAGCCCAGCAGGAACTAATTTGCATATTAGGCCACACACACCTGATAGCCAGCCAGAACTGTGTTCCTGTGTATTCCTGCTCAAAAAAAAAAAAAGCCCAGTGTTTACCATCCAATAGCATGCATGTTTTTGTTTACCTTCCCTTCTTGTAGCCACCCTCGGTCGGAACACTTTTTCTTTTTTTTTGTGCCAGAGGCATGCTAATATAGACTCCCCTTGGATCATTGTTCGCTAAACCGAGAGCTGATGAGAGAGCCATATGAGAGTGAGCAAAGAGACAAAATATAAACAGGTGTGAGTAAATTTAGCAAATCAAGAGTAGCGTGACCGGGAAACTCTTAAGTCCTCTTTGCAACACCCCCAGTGCCACTGAGTCACGAGCCTATCATGGTTTATATTTGACCATTTGGTTTATTTATGCCTTACTATTAATTTGTTTTGTCTCTATCCTGGATGGCCCAGGCTGCCCTAGACTGATGCTGCAGTCACTGTTGCTCCGCCCTTCGGCTTCTTTCATTAGACCAAGCAATCGATTCCCCACCAGTTGCTGTGCAGCTGCATTTTGACCCACGACTCCTTCCAATTTCACTTGCATCGATTTGATCACTAAGATCAAGTGGATGCAAGGGAAATTGGAGGGAGCACAGGTCAAAATGTGGCTGCGCAGCAACTGTTGGGGAATCGATTGATCGCCTATGAAAGCAGAAGCTCGGGGGCAGAGCGACAGTGCTAATCTCATTCTTTCTATCTATCTATCTATCTATCTATCTATCTATCTATCTATCTATCTATCTATCTATCTATCATCTATCTATCTATCATCTATCTATCTGTCTATCTAGTACTGCTTATAAGGCTATTTCCTTATGCAGAAGTTAGAATCAAAAATTATTTTAAAAGACCTTACTCAGGATTATTTCTCTTGTGTTAGATTATTGCGCCTATGAATTTTGCCACTCAGAGGGGTCTCATTAGATCTTTGAAGCTAAACCAAGGCAGCCCTGGTTTGCACTTGGATGGGAAGGCGCCAAGAAAGTTCACTCTCGTGTACAGGTTGTGCCTCTTTGGATGTAAATGTTCAGTCATCCTACCCCAGTATGTCAGTAGGGGGGCCTCTCCTGTTACAACCTAAGCTGAACCCACTGGAAATGTCAGCTACTTTGCAAAAGAGTCTGTTCTAAGTTTTATGCTCTGCTCGTACAGTGCTGACGTAAAATCACACCCAATTACTATAGGGATATTTGGCTAATTTGGCAGAGTTTGCCCAGTCGTAGAAGTGTGACATTGAGTGCAGTAAATAAATCTTCTAAGAAGTAAAACATTTATTCAGTTCTATTCAGGTTGTAGTTGAAAGGAGAGGGAGAAGCCTAATCTAAAGCATACACCTATCACAAGTAACTAGCTAAATCTGGCATCATGTGTATGGAAGTATGAGGGCATTGTTTGTACAGGAGAGACCTGAAGAGACATGTGACTCCATGCAGAGCCATGCAGAAAACTGGGAAGAACAAAGGAGGGGTGGGGAATCAGAGGGCAGCTCCCAGGTTAAGACAAAGAACGGTGCACCTCATACAAGGAGATAATACTTATACACACAGACTGTGCCCCCCAGTGTCCAGGGGCTGAGTCGCTGACACCAACAATGACTATGTAAGCTTTCGTATGCATGCATACTTCTTCAGACAATGGAATGGGGTACAGTGAGCAGAGCTACTTATAGCTGGTGGGCAGTGGTTAAGCATGCAAAGTAATACGAAGTTAGAATCCAATGGCAAAATAGTGCAGTTAACAAACTGAAAGAACATTTGGTCTGGATAGCATTCGCGTGGGAAACCAATAAAAGGTAATAAAAGCTGCCTGTTAATTGCTCTTTTGCTACAACTCTGGAATAAACAAAGGACAGGTCTTTCTTAGTGATGTTCCTGGGTAACATCCCCTTCATTGGTCTTAAAGGTGCTACTGGACTCCTACTTTGTTCTATTGCTTCAGACCAACACGGCTGCCCACCTGGATCTACCAACGATTACTACACACGCACACAAAAAGGTGTGGTGGAACAGGTCTACATGAAGCATTCTAGTGCTGTACAAACGGTCTCCTCTGTTCTTCTTACTAGGAACATGCATTAGAGATGAACATTATCTTCAGGAAAGGCAGTCGTTTAGCTGTGTATCCCATCCCACAATGAATGCATTTCCACTAGCTCTGGCAAGCATAGCAGCTTTTGATTGTGCCAGCACCATTAGGCAGATTGTAACGTGTATGGCACACCGTAATCCCGGAATCTGTGAGATGCACTTACAAAGTTTGATATGTTGATGATGCCCAACTCTTGTTTCACTAGCTAAGCCCCAGAAGTGGTTCTATTAGTGCTAAACACTCACATGCTAGGTCGTGGCTTAAGGGAGAACAGACCAAAACTGAACCTAGATAAGACTGGTTGGGAAGGGTGGGGTTCTAGAATGGATCCACTTGCCAGCTTTGGATGGATCAAGTTTTACACTTACTGATTGTATAAGTCTAGGGATCTTTTTAGATCCTGCTCTGCTTTTACAGAAGCTGACTGATGTCCTCGCCAGGGGTGCTTTCTTCCTGTTGCATCTTGTGCAGAGGTTATCACCTCTTCTAGGCTTAGCAGGCCTGGCTTCACAGATATGACTTCATGGATAGATCACCATGATGTACTCTATATGAGGCTGCCCTTAAAAGCAACACAGAGGCTCCAGTTAGTGCAATAAAGTGGCATCTTTTGACCACAGCCCACAGATTTGATCACAAAACGCCTATCCTAAAACACTGAAATTGATTACCTGTTTGTTCCTGGATGAGATTTAAAGTGCTGGTTTTTGCTTTTAAAGCCCTTCATAACCTGGAACCCAGATTTCTTGAAGGACAATCTTTCTTGGTATGAGTTTGTGTATGCACCCATTGCTCTTTGCTTATAGTCAGAGGGCTTTTTTGAGCAGGAATGCAGTTCCAGCCAGCATAGTTTCAGGGGGTGTGGCCTAATATGCCAATGAGTTCATGCTGGGTTTTTCCTACAAAACAAGCCCTGTGTGAAACAATGGTGCTGTTGGGGGTGGGGCCTAATATGCAAATGAGTTCCTGCTAGGCTCTTTCTCCAAAAAAAGCCATGCTTATAGTACTGTCCCATAAGATATTACGTTCATCCCTAGTCTGCCTGTAGGCTTTTTTGACCATCATTCCAGTTTTCTGTAATGAGCTTCTATAGGAGAGTGCTTTCTTGATGTCTTTGATGAAGTTCAGCAAGGCTGTCTCTCAGAGAGTTGGGCTCAATGGTTTGGTGGTATGATGTCCATATGTTGAAGGGTTATGTCTGTTTTTTATTGTAACATGTAGTTTGGTATGCATATATTTTGTAATCTGACTTGGGCTCTTGTTTTTCTGGAGGAACAGCAAGATATATATGTTTTTAAATAAAGTGTATATAGTTGAAGGATTTCCTGGACTGAAGTTTACAACATGGATAGGACTATAGATGTCACATAAAACCACAGGTTGTCCAAGGACAATGCTTCCATAAAATAGCTCCATTCTGGATGAGATATTACCCACAACTATGATCCCAACATCTATAACACGTCAAGCTTACATGCTGCATTGGCATTTTCAAGTTCCAATTATAACACATTCGTGGACTCTGTCTCAGCGTTATTTAGATCAGATTGGCTGGAGTGGGTGGTAGGTAGGTCTTGATTTGGTGAACCTGAAATGTCCTTCATCCACAGTAGCAGAAAATACCACAAATCTCCTAGGAACTGGAGGCTAAAAAGCTGCAAGCTAGCTCACACTAACTCAGCTTAGAGGGAACACTGTTTGTGACTAGCTTGGAACTGTACTGCCTTAGAGGTGAATGCTTAGTCCATCTTGGAAAGGAGATACAAATAATCACATGGATACCAGCAATGGTGGCATGTTGAATTGTCATGCATTCTCTTGCGCTTGATTTGGTCACACATCATAAAGTAAAAAGCAGACCAATAGCTTTGTCCTTAATCACTCTGATTATAAACTCTAATAAATTGTAAGTATTAGGAGTGTTACCTGAATTCACAGTTCTACAAAGCTCAACTGTTGGTTTCAGAGTGAGCAAAACTGGGTAATAGGCATAAGGGTATTGGTCAACATAATTCATTCTGGATGTAGAGTCTGAGGTTTCTTCGTGCAAAATTTGGGAAGGAACTTGGCACTGCAAATGAGTGTTAGGGTTGCCAGCCAACCAATTAGAGAGTCTTTTGACCCTGGGCCAGTTGCTAGAGAAGTGCTTGTGCAAAAAATTTGGACAGGTTGCCAGAATTTTTAAAAATAAAGATGCGACTTTTTTTTAAGTGAACGTCGGATTGCATCATTCCCACATTGTGTGCATTGTTAAACTGTGTAGTCTTCACACACTCCAGGTAGCTGACTTCTGCCACAATGTACCATTTCAGGCAAGATTAAAGGGTGCATACAATTCCTGGACAGCTTTCCCCCCCTCCGAGCTCTGAGGCAGGCAGAAGAGGGGGGGATAGAGCACACGTGACAGTGGTAGAAGGTTTGCACTTGCACCTTCTGCCTTGTATGGTTCTGCCCCTGGCCCCACTCAGGTACCACAATTTTTGAAATTATAACATGGCCACTAACCAGTCCTAGCTTTAAGGTATGCATTACAGAGGGAGGAGAGTTTCACAGCAGAATACGTTCTGATTATTCTTACCCATTTGTCTCTTTTATAGAACATTGAGCTGAAGGTGGAAGTAGAGAGCCTGAAAAAGGAGCTCCAAGAAAAGCAGCAGAACTTGGATAAAGCTTGGTAAGTGATACTGTAGGAGGATCCTCAAGGCCTGGCTAACAAACATCCCCTACTCAGAAACCTTTAGGAGTCCACTAGTCTCCTCAGGAACTGCAGGGAACCATCAACACACTGTTCACTAGTTCTTATACAGACAAAGGTTACAATCCGCTGTGCACTTAGGACAAGTGTCATTGGGCTCAGCAGGGATTCCCTCCTGTGTAAACCGTTCAAGAGGTGAGGCTGAAGTTTCACAAACTGTCAGTGATTGCTGATTGACCAGGCAATCCTAAACTGAGTTATACCCTTCTAAATCCATTGACTTCAGTGGATTTAGAAGGGTGTAACTCTGCTTAGGTTTACGCTGTTAATCAGAGGTGGAAAAGAGCTCTCTGAGGAAGCAGAAAGTCAAAGCTGATCTTGAATGAATCTCCCACCTTTCTCCTCCTGCTTTATACAAAGAGCTGGGAGACACAGGTTTAACTCTTCCCAATACCATTTTCTCAGTCTTAGAGCTGATGTTTGCCCTGCAAGGGTAATATACAAGCACCCTATATAATTCATGTGTGAGGCCTACAGCAGCACTGTGGGTGAATGATGAGGTTGGTAAATGGTACATGGGCAAGAGTTAGTCCCCTTCCCCTCTACCGTGGTCCCAGCCTGCTTGGCTAGAACTGGAGCTCCATGTGTTCTTACAACCTAGGGGAGGAAGATCTATTTCCATATCTCCTGACCTTACGTCTCTTTGGACCTGCAGACTTGCTCTTCGAATGTGCTGGAAATCAGGCACAACAGCAACAGCCTGGGTCTGGCTTAGTGCGATTGTCTGCAAAGTCACCATTGCCAAAGCAACAAATGAGAAGAGATTCCAGCAAGCCTGTGATCAGAGCCTCCCAGCAACTGCAGCTGTGGACAGCCGCAGTTAGCAATGGGGCTGTGTAGGAATGACAGAGGAGATTAACCCTTTCTTCCCTGCAGGGTTTCCCACTTTCTGAAAATACTCAGTGGGTGCCAGAGAAAGCTGTCAATGTCACACTGAAGACAAACTACACATTACATTTTCCCCCAAGCCTTCCATGCAATCAGATGTGAACTTGTGCATTTTTTACCTGGGAGTCCAGTATGCAAGGACTAGTGGTTTTTGCTTTCCCCTCAGAGTGGTAAAACTGCAGTACTGCAGTTCTAAGCTCTGCTCATGACCTGAGTTCGATCCCAGTGGAAGCTGGATTCAGGTAGCCAGCTTGAGGTTGACTCAGCCTTCCATCCTTCCAAGGTTGGTAAAATGAGTACCCAGTTTGCTGGGGGGGGGGAAATGTAGATGACTGGGGAAGGCAATGGCAAAGCACCATGTAAAAAGTCTGTCGTGAAAACGTTGTGAAAGCAACATCACCCTAGAGTCGGAAATGACTGATGCTTGCATAGGGGACTACCTTTACCTTTACTTACACGCTGTTTTCCTGATCTGAAATGGATTGGGAGGGAGATTCTATTTACCCTACAGGAAGCATCATGTGGTGACAAAGTTTTACCCAG
Organism: Heteronotia binoei; assembly: GCF_032191835.1. Classification (NCBI taxonomy): domain Eukaryota; kingdom Metazoa; phylum Chordata; class Lepidosauria; order Squamata; family Gekkonidae; genus Heteronotia; species Heteronotia binoei. Next base: position 177,901,866 of record NC_083224.1, on the reverse strand, counting down.
TGGAGGCCCCCAGAGCCAGTTCGGGTAGGAAAAATGGCACAGCAGAAGGTATAATCCTGTTCTCCCTGCATGCCATAGCCAATTCAAATTTGACCGTACATACCTGGAAACTTGCAAGTATATATCTCACAGTCCCCCAAAGCACAGCCAAGCCTGAACTGAGGATTGTATGTTATGTGCCTTAAGGTCACCTCTGACTTACGGTGACCTTATGAATTGAGTTTGATCCCGGTGGAAGCTGGGCTCAGGTAGCCAGCTCAAGGTTGACTCAACCTTCCATCCTTCCAAGGTTGGTAAAATGAGTACCCAGCTTGCTGGGGCATAAAATGTAGATGACTGGGGAAGGCAATGGCAAACCACTCCATAAAAAGTCTGCCAAGAAAACGTGATTTTGTGACATCACCCCATGGGTCAGTAATTACTTGGTGCTTGCACAGGGGACTATCTCATATTAGGTCTTGCTTTATCTGAAAAACACAACTTACCCCTGAGGGTACAGTACGAACAAGTAATTTTGTAAGATCAACATGTTACAGGGCTTTTGTTCTGACTGGCCAAATTTGTGAATTTCAGGCAAGCGGCAGAGAGCCTGAGTGGTCAGAATGAAGCAGAGCTCTGTCACCAGCAAGAGAGCGAGCGGGCCTATGAGAGCCTTAAGAAAATCCAGCTGCTGCAGGAGGTGAAGTAAACATGTTGACTAAAGAACCAGGGACCACTCTGTTTTGCTCAGCACATTGATGAAAGGATAAAGAGGCTCCTAGGGAAAAGAGGCAACGCTGCCACGTTTGAAAATCCAAAAGAGGGAACTTTAATTTTATTCCCTGCCCTTAGTCTTTAAGGCTCCCAACTCATATTATCATAATTTGGTGCATAGTGAAATCAAGGAAAAGCAGAATGGGGGATAGTAGTGTACATACTGTTGCAGGACAATGTCTGATATATGCTGAGAGCAAAAATGTTAAGATACAGCTGATGTTCCATTTCAGTCTTATAAAAACTTATACACTCTGACAAGATCTCCTATATAGTTATTCACATTTAATCCCATAAACCATATAGCTATTCAGATTTAACAAACTTTACCTTAGTTTTAAAGCAGCAGAGCTCTTTTAAAGAGAGTCTGTGTGGCAGAGTGGTTAAAAGTGTTGGACTACTATCTGGGAGACTCAGGTTTGAATTCTCATTTGTCCTGTGGAAGTTCTCTGGGTGACCTTGGGCTAGTCACACACTCTTGGCCTAACCTGCCTCACAGGATTGTTGTTAAAATGGAGGAAAAGGAAATTATGTAGGCTGCTTTGGGCCCCCACTGGGGAGAAATGCAGGGTATAAATGGATTAAATAAATAAAGAAGTCTGCTGTGGTTCAGTACCTCAGATTCTCTATATAGTTTATTGAAGAGAAGTTGCAAAGAAGCTGAGGGGCTTTTTTCTCTTCCCAGTACTTTGTTTGAAACTACCAGTATCAGGAGGCAAGTTCAGGGGAAGGCCTCTGTGCCCTCTTGTTGGACCTCCAGAGGGACTGGTCGGTCACTGTAATTGAGATAGGATGCTGGCCTAGATGGATCAATGGTCTGATCCAGCAGGGCTCTTCTTGTGTTGGGCTGCTGGTTTCCATGAAACTGTGTCATCTGGAATTACCGTGATTCGCTGATGCTGCTTTTATGGAGGATCTAGACGACACTGCAGTTAGCACAAGTATTTTCTGCATGCTGGCCCAGATGGATCACTGGTCTGATCCAGCAGGGCTCTTCTTGTGTTGGGCTGGTGGTTTCCATGAAACTGTGTAATCTGGAATTACCGTGATTCGCTGATGCTGCTTTTATGGCAGATCTAGACGATGCAGTTAGCACAAGTATTTTCTGCATTATTTCTCCTTCCTTTTTCAAACCTCATCCGTAGTGACGTACAAACAAAACGCAAATGCAAATGCAATACCGACTGACTATTTGTGGACAGTCAAAGTTCCATTAAGTCATCTCCTGTCCCTTTAAATACTCTTCTGTTTTATTTTCAAAGCTGAAGCATTCCTGGACACATTGTTTACACACAGAATCAGGAAGGCCTTATTAAATACTGCTTGTTCCCTAGGCTTGCCAATCTCCAGGTCCCAGCGGGGGTTCTTCTGCTTTCCCAGGCTCCTTCCCGCCCCCAGTCAGCTGGCCAGTGGGGGGAAGCTTTCACCATGTGACTGTCCCTCTCCAGAGGCTTCAGTCCCCAATTGGAAAGGCTTCCTCTTGGGATGGGGTGTCTGTGTTACTTTGAAGAAGTGGGCAGTAACTCGTGAGTAGAGATGCCAATCCCTCGCTTCAGAGTCGCCAGAAACGGGGGGTGGGGGGGAAATGTCTGCTGGGCACTTCATTATTCCCTATGTGGAGATCAATTCTCATAGGGTATAATGGGGAATTGATCTGGAGGTATCGGGGGCTCGCGGGGGGGCTGTTGTTTTAGGTAGAGGCACCACACTTTCAGAATAGCATCTAGTGCCTCTCCCCAAAATACCCCCCAAGTTTCAAAAGGATTGGACCAGGGGATCCAATTCTATGAGCCCCAAAAGAAGGTGCCCCTATCCTTTGTTATTTCCTATGGAAGGAAGGCATTTAAAAAGATGTGCTGTCCCTTTAAATGTGATGGCCAGAATTCTCTTGGAGTTCAATTATGCTTGTCACACCCTTGCTCCTGGCTCCGCCCCAATGTCTCCTGGCTCCACCCCCAGAGTCCCCAGATATTTCTTGAATTGGACTTGGCAACCCTATTGTTCCCCCTTTGCAGCAAATAAGAGTGTTTGTTAATTTTAATGATAATTGCATAATTATGATATTACACATACAATTTTTTTAAAAAAATTAAGGCACTCACAGTACAGCTGTGAGAAATGCAGTAATTAAAACCTCTCCATCTTCCTTGTCCCCCCAAGGAACTGATTAAGAACATAATCGGGGCACGAGAGAATAGGAACTAATGAAGCACCAGGGAAAATCAGAAGTTCCTTTAGGACCTTTGAGGCAACGATTTAAATCCCCCCCTTTTTTTGTGCTCCTTGCCTCTGTTAGTTTAAGGCAGCTTCTTTTTCCTCCACTGTGCTTAATTAGTTTCTTTCTCTTCACTCACTGGTGCCCCAGAAAACTTGAATGTGTTCCTAGTCAGTCCCTTAGCCTGGAGGGGAAGACTTTCCTTACTGAATTATATTTGGCTGCAAACTGTCCTCTTAATTTCTTCCCCCAGGTCATTATTCATTAATATAATATTGCTATTCTGTGAATATGATCATTAAAAATTAATTAAAAATCACAGTTTCTGAAAAGGGGGGAAATGAAGTAATTAAAGTCTCCCCTCAGCTCAGATAGTGTCCATTCAGCAATGTCAGGGCACCTAATTCTGAGCAGTAGAAGTCATGGGGAAATAAATTTTGAAAGATGATTGGGAGGGGACAAGCAGGAATTTGTTGGACATTTTTGGAATTTGTTGGAAATTTTACTATAATAGCAGAATCTTCTGCTTGGGAATGGGAATAGCCAAAAATTTTAAGGGGGATATAGTGCTGCATTCAGTGCTGAAGGACTCAACCAGCATCACAGAATGGATCATGAGGATGAATCGACCTTGGGTAGCATCCTTGGGATTGCTGCTGATATTCTTCTGGAATTCCAGAGGGGAAGCCATGTAGTGGCACCTTCAAGACTGATAATAGTTATCCCAACATGAGCTTCCATGAGTTGAAGCTCACCTTTTCTTATCTGAAGCTGTGACTTGTGAAAGTTCATACTACATTGGGGAGAAAGGCAAGGTATAAATGAATTAAATAAAGCAGTCTGCTGTGGCACAGTACCTCAGATTTTCTAGAGTTTATTTGAAGAGTGTTGTAAAGGAGCTGAGGGGTATTTTTTCTCCAGAGTACTTTGCTTGAAACTACCAGTATCAGGAGGTAACACCAGAGGAAGACCTCAGCCTCTATGCTCTGTTGTTGGACCTCCAGAGAAACTGGTTGGCCAGTGTGAGAGATAGGATGCTGGTCTAGATAGACCACTGGTCTGATTCAGCAGGGGGCAGCATTATATAATGATGTCATGCGATGCTGTGTTTATGGAATTATATTTTTGGATTATTTAATGATTTTTAAAGATTATTTAATGTATTTTATATGTATTTCATGTGAATTTGTAGTGCACCACCCTGAGCCCACTTGTGGGAAGGCCAGTATAAAAGCGTAATATAATATATAATAAATAAATACTAGAATAAATGCTATTGGTCTTGAAAGTTGTCACTTTCAGGTGTGTCAAGAATTAGCCGATTCAATTGAGTGATGCTCAGTATTAGTGTACAAGTGGTGGGGAGTATTTCGTGTCTGTAGCCTTGAAACTCACTTCAGATTAGTTATGAGCTGTGTGAGCTCCTTATCAATCTACACCTTCTATGGGCTACCATATGACATTTGTGGCCATTAAGTAGGCCACAAGTCTTCTTCAGTAGGTGACACTAGAGAATTAGAATCGGATCCCGGATAAACATCAGTTCTGAAGTTATATCACTTTCACCCTGAATCTGGCTGGGAAAACTCAGTTTGATCACTTTGAACTTGGCAGCACTCACCTACATATGTGGCACATGCATTTCTAGAGTCTCCTGCAAAACAAAGCCAGTATCATATCCAACTGTAACTCTTCTCTCATTCCATCTTTAGGAGGCCCAGTCAGCAAAAACAGAAGCAGAGCGGATGTCAGCTTTGGCTGAAGCTGAGAAGGAACGGTGTTTGGAACTCAGCAAGCAGCTGACTGAGTATTCCAAGAAGCAGGATGAGACCAGAGAAAGCCAGGCTCTTTTGAATACCTACAATGTCACCTTGGCAGAGAAAGACAAGTGCGTCCTTGTGTTGTTACAATGATTTAATTTGTCTGTTACCTTATAGTGTGTGAAGTTTAGGGAAGCCATTTCAGAACCGCCAGAGCTGAGCTTGCACAAATTTTGTATCTGTCTTTCTGATATGTGTCACTTGAATCTTGCTACTGTATGGTAATTTCCCCTTTTTTAATTTTCTGGGTTGCATCTCTGTGGATAGCCAGTTGTCATTGCCTCATTGTATCAGTGTTTGAAATAAAGTTGCCAGGACCAACTGCTTGCACAGAAAGCACTCATGCCACATGCCCACTATGCCATGTATTCCATGTGAGGTGCAGAACTGCTTTCCAGCTCCAGCAGAGATAACTAGGCCATTTCTTCTATGCAGGAGGATTGAGGAGCTGACCTGGCAACTGAGTGACAAAGAGAAACTCCTCACACTGCTGTCCAGAGAGAAACAGAATCTGCTGCACCATTTGAATAAAATCCAGAAGATGGAGGTGCAGGTAATAATAATGTAGCTGAATAACAATAATGTAGTCCTCTCCCTGTTAAAACAGATCGCCATCAGCAGAATGTAGCATTGGACTCCTGGCCCTCAAACTAAGTGGGAAATTGGAGATTTATGATTCAACCCTAGATTTATGATTCACCTACTCAGAAGAAAGCCCTAAGTTATTTAGATAGTTTCATGGGTAGCCATGTTGGTCCACGGTAGAGAAGAGCTAGATTGCAGTGCAGTAGCAAAGACCAACAAGATTGGGGGTGGGATAAGCTTTTGAGAGTCAAAGGAAGCTTAGCCCCAGGAAAGCATCCTTATGAGTGCAGCATCCATCTAGCAGTATGTTTTTATTGTCTTTCCTTGTAATATGTGACTTGGCTCACTTCCATGAACCATTTGGTTCTTTAAATCAGGCAAATTTGGTTCTTTAAATCAGGCAGATATGTATGCCCTGTTCACTGCAGTTCTGTGCTTGTGGTCAGCATAAGACAGGATAACTGCCAGGTATGATGCTTAGAAGATCAGGCCTCTTTAGAATTAAGAAACATAAGCTGACCTGAAGATCTTCATAGGCTGCTTTGAGTCTAAGGGGCTGAACTGGAAATTGAAGAAAACACCTTAAGCCCTAGGGATGCCTAAATCTTTTGCATTGTGTTGCATTCCTTGGGGTTATGACTCTCTCTGCTTTGTGCATCAGATTCAGTAATCTTGGTATGGTATGTCAGAGCACAAAACTGGTTTTGCTTTCTTTCTGTGTAATTTAGGAAACAGCCTGTGATACCTTTCCCCGCAGCTGTTGTATTCTATCCAGATAATATATATATTTTAAAAGGCCGTACTGTGCCAACCCCAGTAAGGAAAACTAAAACAAGGTTTACTCTAAAGCAAACCCTTGAGTGGAAATGCTCCAAAGAGGGAAGGAAGCCTGCCTCCATCTTCTGTGGCGAGGCACCGGCGGGGGGTTGGGGGAGAGAGGCTTGCTAAGAGCTGCCCTTCCCTCAGGGCGGCTCCTTTTGTGTGGCAACTCCCGCTCTGAGGCGAGTCTGCGCAGGCGCGTGGGCGGCGGCGGGCGCCATCTTGAAATCTGAGCCACAATCAAAACGCCGCCGCCGCGGGAGCGTCTCGGGCCGGCTCTTGGCTTGCGAGGGAGCCCGGCCGGCCCTACGCGGGCCTGCGGGCTGTGGCGGGAGCGATGCGGGAGAGCTGCCGCATCTGCGGGCGGGAGCTGTGCGGAGCCCAGCGGCGCTGGCTTTTCCACCCGGCGGCGAAGGTGAGCCTGCAGGTGCTGCTGTCGCATGTCCTGGGCCAGGAGGTGTCCCGCGACGGGCGGCCCGAGTTCGCCTGCAGCAAGTGCGCCTTCATGCTGGAGCGCGTCTACCGCTACGACACGGTGGTGGCCCGCATCGAGGCGCTCTCGCTGGAGCGGCTGCACAAGCTGCTGCTGGAGAAGGAGCGCCTCAAGGCCTGCCTGGCCGGCCTCTACCGCAAGCACAACGCCGAAGGAGGCGAGGGAGAAGCCGCAGCCCGAGGCAGCCTCCCCGACGCTAACTACGCCGCCTTGCTGCAGGAAGACTTCGCCTACTCGGGTTTTGAATACTGGACCGGCCCGGAGGAGCGAGGCGGCGGCGGCGACTCCCATGTTTGCCACCCGGGGGAAGGCGGCGGCCGCCCCAGGCGCTGCCGGGGCTGCGCGGCCCTGCGCGTCGCCGATGCCGACTACGAGGCTATTTGCAAAATCCCGCGCAAAGTGGCGCGCAGCGTTTCCTGCTGCCCGTCTTCAGCTCGGTGGTCGCCCAGTCTCTGCCCCGAAGACTCTCCTCCCGCCACCAAAACGCCTTTGGATGGGGAAAGCCTCGGCGAGGAAGGGACTCCCGGCTCCTCGGTGGAGTCTTTGGACCCGGCGCTGCTGCTGGCGGTGGCTGCTAGCCCTTCGCCGCAAAGGGACGAGGAAGGGGACCATGAGGCCAGGCGCGGCGGCAAGTGCGAGGCTTGCTGCGGCTCTCACGGCGGGTCGCCGCCGGGAAACCGCTTGGACGTCGCCCTCGGCCTGGTCAGGGCTTTTGACTGCAAACCGGTGCGCAGCCCCAAGGGGAGCAAGCTGCCGGTGCCTGTCAAATCGAGCGCCCTTTGCTCCGAGCCCCTGGACAGAGATGCTTTGGCTGCCTTGCTGAAGACGCCCTGCAAGCCCCACTCCGGATCCGCTTTCGCCTTTCCCTCGGAGATGTCGGATCTTCAGGAGTTGTGGGAAAGCCTTTGCGAGGATTATATGCCACTTCAAGTGAAGGTAGAGGAGCGCTTGGGACGCCCCTGCCTTCAGAATAGAGCCTGCTTTCGGCTGGAAGATTCTAAGCTAATTTGCAACTGTCCTGTAGTTTTTAATGTGATTATTTATGCCCTGATTTTACCCCCCCCCCCATCACCCAAAGTAGCTTAGGCCATCACTGTTAATTCCCTGCCTTCTGCCCCTGACTTGACTTCTATTCTTTTCCATGTTTCTTTAAAAGTTCACAGATGTGTTTAATTCATTGAGCTACCAAAAGCCTTTTTTAAAAAAGGTAAAGGTAGTCCACCTGTGCAAGCACCAGTCGTTTCCAACTCTGGGGTGATGTCACATCACAATGTTTTCACAGCAGACTTTTTTACGGGGTGGTTTGCCACTGCCTTCCCCAGTCATCTACGCTTTCCTCTCAGCAAGCTGAGTACTTATTTTACCTACCTCGGAAGCTCGTTTCACCGACCAAAGATCTATATGAGAATAAATCTTGTTAGTCTTTAAAGTTTGCACTGGAGTCCTGTTATTTACACAGAGGAATTAAAATGTGGGACTCACTCCCAGAGGATGTAGTGATGGCCACAGGAAAAGACAGTGGCTGCTGGGCATGGCGACTGAGGGGAGCCTTCCCATTCAGAGGCAGTCAGTCTGTGAATCCCAGTGCCAGAAGACAACGTCAGGATTGTCTCGGCCTCTCTGCCCTATTGTTGGCCCTCCAAAGGAACTGGTGGCCACTGTTTGAGACAGGGTGCTAGACTAGATAAGGGTGTCCAAACTTGCTTAATGTAAGAGCTACATAGAATAAACGCCAGATGTTTGAGAGCTGCAAGACATGAACATCAGATGAGGGAGGAAGGGAAATAGATGGGAGGGAGAGAGAGGTGAAAAGAAAGCAATTTTAACTTTAAATGCATTCTCCAAACCACCAGCTGGCTTGATTTGGAGAAGTGTTTAAAGACAAATGCCTTCTCCAAGCTAGTCATTGGGGTGGTGGGGGCTTTGAAAACTACACAGTATGTGTGAAAGAGCCACAGTTTGGCCACCCCTGGCCTAGATGGACCATTGGTCTGATCTTGCAGGGTTCTTCTTAATGCTATTGGTTATGTGGTGACAGACTAATGCTTTATTCCTCTAGGATTATCTTTATGATGAAAACTGCGGTCTCTGTGGTTTAGAGACTTTTCCTTCTCCTAATTTATGTCAAGCAGATAAGCTTTCTTGCTGTTATGTCCTAGATTTAATTTATTAGAAGCAGCCCTAATGATTATTTTTATTTTTGCCTTCTGTAGTTTGGAAGCTGTGAGGATTCTCTTTTATGAATAAGATCCAACTCAGGGCTGCAGTGCCTACACATGAAGCGCTCTGCAACTGAATCTTAAGTTATTTTGTGTGATTGACTGGCTTATCTCTTTATCATTTCAGTGATTAAAGAATTAACCATAGTTGCATTCCTTACTAGAAACATGTAACCCGAGTACATTGTGATTGATGTTCGAAATAACCATGTGTAGTTTTGGTTTTCGTCATGGATTTCTGTGGCTTTGCTAGGGTTTCAAAACTCATTAAGATACAATTTCCTTGCCACATTTAAGGGAGAGTGCTGCTGTCATTTTGAATTCAGAAATATCCATGTCAGCCTAATTGCATTCAGATTAGTTGGGTGAGTGTAGTCCAGTATTCATCTAGTCTCAAGGAATAAAAAGCTTGTCTGTTACTTTAGCAGTCACAGTACCATTAAGTAAAGGTGATGGAATTTTCTGCTGAGTCGGTTTGACTGATTTCACCTCCAGCAGTACATACACAGACTGAGTTGAGAGAACTAAGAAAAAACAGCAGAGAGAGCAAAAATAGAAGCCTCACATTCAGAGCAGAACCTTGCAATCCATTTGCATTTGCAGCTGGTGGATTATACTGAAGAGAAGTTTAAAAATCTGATTTAATTTAGTCTTGGATTCAGTTTACGAAAGAATGTTGTATAGCAGTTGGCTTCTTTCAAGATTTATATGCAGGGCAGTTGGGTAATCCTACCTATAGTTCTACACAGGTTGGCATTAGACTGTAGCAGCAGAATAAAACAAGTGTCCATTTGAAAATACTGGTGTGGCACGATGGTTACAGTGGCAGGCTAGGACTTGATTGTCATGGATTTGATTGTCATGGAAGCTAACTGACTGACCCGGGACCCATCACATTCTCTTAGCCTAACCTACTTCAAAGGGTTGTTCTGAGGATGAAGTGTAAGAGATGGATTTTGACTCACACTGGGGTTGCACAAGCTAGAAGGAAAAGGATAGATCTAGATAAATGTAGTAAAATATAAGGGGAAATACTAAGCAGTTACCATATTACAGACTTTGGTGAAATGTGTATACTGGATCTAGTACAGTGTTCCCTATCATGGCACCCACCAGGCTTCCCAGAAGGTGTTCAGAGGTTTGTTATTGGCTGTCACAACTCAAGTGAAAGGATCTTCTGCTGTAATAATAGCTGCAGTCACTGGAAGATAAGGATAAGCACCTGGGCTTTCCTCAGTCAAAGCTAGGTGGGAGATACTATATTTAGCTCTGCCTCCTGAAGCTGCCATGTTAGGTTTGGCTCCACCTCCTCTGGCAGTCATTTTGGGATGCCAGTCAAAACCTTCTCTCAAAATTCCAGCGGTGCCCATAGGATCAAAAAGATTTGGGACCCCAATCTGCAGTGTTTGAATGGCCACTGTTAGGCAGTAATCTCAGGGGGGGGGTGTTAATGGGGGTTAACAGTTTCTGTTTTCTGAATTTTGACACTGTTAGCCAAGATGTCGGTCACTGAAGTCTGTATTCCACCCCTACACTATATTTTTCTTGTCATTTCTGCTTTCTTCCACCCTGCGCATATTTCTTTCAATGGCAACAAAACACTGTTTAGCCAAAGTAAATGATTTCATTGCCAAATTACACCAGAGAATTCTGAAACTGTTCATCTCATGAAGAAGACATTCATAAATAAAAAACTCCATAAAATTTGTTTAAAAACTTACTATAGGGAAAAAAATGGCTTTCTGTTCCCCAGAATATGACAGGAAATTCTAATAACTTCAGGATGCTGAAGCAGCAGTAATGGGCATGGCAAGGTGTTAACTTAGTTCAAACATGTTTTGTACAGGCGGTGTAAATCTGGGGGTTACAGAGCAAGCTAGTGAAGTATTTGTTTGGTACACTGCCCCTTCTGTACTCAGTTATATTGTCCTAAGATGGAATCACAGAAGATGGTTTGAGACTTTAGAACTCTAGTTTGAGACCTTAGTGAACTTTAGAAGTGTTGGTTTGGTACACTTCTTTCCCCAGTTATTTTGTCCTAAGATGGAATCACAGAAGATGGTTTGAGACTTTAGAACTCTAGTTTGAGACTTTAGTGAACTTTAGAAGTGTTTGTTTGGTACACTTCTTTCCCCAGTTATTTTGTCCTAAGATGGAATCACAGAAGATGGTCTAAAACTAATCTTTCCCATTTTCTCCTTTGGTAAATCCTATTCTAGTTTATATACAAGTCCCCTTGAATTGGTTGCAAAAGCTCTTCATGTTCATTCTGTGTGCTGCCGTTACTGTACCAGAATTAGGCTTTGAAGTAGCTTAACATACAGACTTTCCACACAGTGAAAGGGCTTATGCAGACTTCTGCTGGGTGCAGCTGTCCAGCTGAGATTCATGGCACACATGTAACTTTAGTAACGACTGGCATTGCTTGTTTCTGCTTCCATGTACCTTGCTCCAAGGAAAGATGCAAAACCTGGTCCAGAGATCTAACAGTATGAAACAAAAAGAGAAGGAAGGGAGTGGGCCACACAGTGGTGCACTGATTTTAATCCTCTATTGAATCGTGACTTGCAAATATTAACTTGGAGTCAGAGAGGTGCAACTGAAGCTGCTCCCCATTGCTTTTCTTTTCAGATTTAATTTGATGTGTAAGTAGTGACACGTCAGCTTCCTAGGTCTTTGGGCCTAGTTTTGCAGCAGAATAGTAGTTTGGGGTCTATTCAGATCAGGGCCAGATGAACTTGTTTAAACTGCACCTAATCAGGTCTGTGTCATGCCTACTTTCTGAAGTCCTTTCTGCAGCCTTTCTCCAGAAAAGATTTGTTTTTCTGTTATTGTGACAGTGCGAATCAGTTTCATACAGAGAGAAGGTTCTAAATGGTGTACTAGAGAGAACAGGTCACTATAGAGCTGAATCTTGGTGCACAGCAATAGCGTACGGTTTAAATACACTAATTGGTGGGAGTAAAGTTGACAATTTGTGAAGGTTACTGTAAGAAGCTAGGGTTGAACTTAAGAGGAGCATTGGAGTGGCTGGCTGTGTCCCCTGTTTAAAAATGCAATTGTTAATAGTTAAATTGTGGAACTCAAGGGGAGTGGACAGATTCATGGAGGATGGGGCTATCAATGGCTGCTAATCACAACAGACATCTACTTCCCTCAGTATCAGAGACACTGTGCCTTTAAATCAGTGGCTGGGGGATATGGACAGGAGGATGCTATTGGAGTCGTCTTTCTTGCAGGCTTTGTGGAAGCAACTGGTTGGCCCTTGTGTGAATTTATGGACCTTCGGTCTGATCCAACATGGTTCTTCTTATACTCTTAGGATGTTTGCTCTAGTAATTCACCTTCATTGGTTAGCAGTTTCTCAGCCACAATCTGTGAAGCTAACACCATGTAGAAAGCTTTGTCAAAGTGTATCTTCTGATAGGGAACGATTACAGGATAAGTTGTACTTCACAAATCAAGGGCATTGTGATATGTGTCAGCACAGCACTGTTGTGTTGATTCCTGGACAGTGACTTCACTAGGCTTGTGTCTAGATTTTGAAGACGCTCAGTTGCACAGCTGAACATAATTGTGTTGCAGAATTTCAAAAGGCTTGACACATTACAGTGTTTTCTGCTTTTACATGTCTTAGGGAAATTGTCACCTCAAGAAACTGTTTTGCTAGATTTACAGGTAAGAGGATCATGGTGGCGGCAGCTTTGGGCATAGTTTTGCAGCAGCTGGCAAGAGCCAAAACTTCACTTCTGTGCTCTCTTGGTTGGTTTGAAGGAGTTGGTGAAAAGGAAATCTTCTGCAGGATGCTACTGAATATTGTTTGAATAAAACATCGAGAAGGATGGGTTGCTTTTTTTTGGTAGGCTGAGAAGATATAGGAGAGGAGAGAAAGAATGAAAGTGAATTTTCACAGAATGGAGAAATTGAAATGTTTAGACTTTAAGAGCCAGAGAAGTATCTAAGTAGAAAATGCCAAAGACTAATATTAGGATTTGTATAATGAATAGGTAGCTTGGAAGCAGGTGGTCCTGCAATGAACTCTTAGCTGTTCATTTACCAACCTCCCCTTCCCTGTCCATTAGACAACACTCTCTTGAGTAGTAAGAAATAAAGTTTTAATCACGGTACATCTTGCTCTTTTTCTTCAGAATTCATGGGAAGATCAGCAACAACTCACCTGCTGCGACTCTTCAGTGGGCAAGCAAGCATCTGAATTAAATAATGCTGAATTGCTGGAAAAAATCCACCACCTTGATGCTAACAATAAGGTACTTTTTTAAAAGTCAGGGTTCTGCTTTAAACAGATTTGGGGGGAGTAGATGTAAAGCCAGCATGTGGATCAGCAGGATTGCATCCACTTGTGACATCCTCTGGGCCTGTCTTGTGGTAATATTGGCTGTAACATCCTATGGCGTCCTGCATGTAATATGAATCGTGTTAGTCTGATAAGATGCAGTCTTAACTTTTCCACTGGTTCCAGGGGAGGTCAGCACTTTAACCAGTACTGCTGAGCAGCCCCACCCCTTTGATTATAGGTGGGGTCTTCTAAGTAGCTTTGAAACTGAGAGGAGGTACAACCTTTGACTTCCAGATAGAATCTGCCTCCTTGGAGCCTTCTGGCCTTGCTCCTAGAGGATGGTGATGCCAAGACAGAGAGGCTCTTTCCTCCCTTTTTTATTTCCTTTCTTCTTTCTTGCTCCTTAATTAAGGCACCTGGAATTTTTATATTGCATGCCAGCTCTGCGGATCAGGGAGAAAACCTGTTCTGAGACAGCCTGGCTTCCCTTTGCCCAAGTTCACCTTTTAGATTCTTTCCAAGATTCCCCCCTCCCCAAGCCTTAATAATAAATTGGGGCAATAAATTGTCCACCCGCACAGTAGACATTTGAAGCTTTTAAAGCGGAGATGGGTACGGAGTAATTCAATGACAGGTAAAGCTTGCATTGACTCTAGAAAGTCCAAGTGAGATGACTGCCACATATTTCTTAGTTCAAAATTATCTTCCCCTGACTAAACTGATGGTTTCATTGATATATTCAGTTGCTGCAAGAGAAGCTGAATGAGATGGATTTTGAACTGAAGTCTGTCCAGCAAACATCCCAGAGACAAGATCACAAAATCCAAAATTTGAATGAGACTCTGAAAAGCAAAGAAACTGAGGTTTGGAACATTGTTATATTCTTGCAGAATAAATTATAGCGATTTAGCTATCCTAGATTGTATATAGAATCACAGAGTTGGAAGGGGACCTCCAGGGTAATCTAGTCCTACCCCCCCCCCCCTGCACAGTGCAGGAACTTCACAAATACCTCCCCCACCACCACACACACCTCCCCAGTGATTCCTGCTCCATGTCCAGAAAATGGCAAAATCCTCCAGGATTTCTTGCCAAAGTGGCCTGGAGAAAAATTGCTGACTGACCCCAAAGTGTCAGTCAGCATTTCCCTGGGAGTAGTGTAAGAAACGGCCTTGAGAACTATGTAAAGGGACCTCCAGAGAGAGCGTGATGGTGATCCTGTAAAAACTGGACACAATAATAATAATAACCATTATAGTTTATATTATGTCAGGGTCGGCCCAGGTTAGTACTTGGATGGGAGACTTACCAAGGAAGTGCAGGGTTGTTGCTCAGAGACAGGCAATGGGAAGTCACCTCTGTTTGTCTCTTGCCTTGAAAACCCTACAGGGTCACCAGTAACTCAGCTGTGATCTGATGCCATTTTCCACCACTTGTCTGCAGAGTGTCACCTCAGACAGGCAAGAAGCCATCTGTGTTGGCTGCTTGTGGCCTATTTCTTGATCTCTTGTTTGTTCAATCCTGTAGTCTGAAGAACTGTACTGTGTCATTGAAGGGCAGAATGAGACAATAACCAAACTACAAGATATACTACATAGAAGCCAGCTTGGACAATTGCAGGTATTTGTCTCTGGGTCTTTTTTCTCCCTTCCTGATCCCAAAAGTTCACAGCTTTCATTGCTCACAGTATTACAAGACAATGCACTTAACAATCCAGAAAACAGCACAAGAAAATTTTCAGTGATTCCAAAAATATTACATTCTCTCTTGGTGACAGTGCAGCTAAAAAAAGTTCTTCAAATGCTTCTGTAATGTGCTAAGATTCTGGCTCTCCTTGGGGGTGAAAAAGTCGTCAGACATCCCGTGGCTTCTTCTGTCTGCATTTTATTTATTTTATTTGTATTATTTATAGTCTGCCTTTCTCATTCAAGGCAGATTCCACGTAGTGAGTCAGTACAGTCAACAAAGCTGAGTTTTATTGACTGCATCATCAAAGCCTCTCAGTGATTACCCTCGGCGGTTTAAATGCAGATGGAAGATACAACAAACACCAGAATGTCTTCCCCAAGTAGTTCTCTGGTTCTAATCTGAGGTGTTATTCCCACTTTCATGCTTTGCAGCTGCCACGTAAAACAAGTTTGCAGAAGAGATCATTAGCATCAAAGAAGAGAAGTAGTAGCATAATTAACTCATTTCCTAGTCTACCCCAGCCCATCTATTGTATATAAAAAAGCAGGAAAATTGGCTGTCAGAGATCTTCCATCTATCACTTCTTGCCTGCAAATAACTTTCCCACCCTTTTTGTTTGCAATGTTTGCATATTTGTCAGCAGATAGTGTGCTAGGAATCCTCTGTTTGCTGCAGATTTCTACCCTCAGGGTACATAGCTGCAGCTTAGCCTTCAATGTATACACACCAGTGCAGACCTGTGAAAATTTGTGCTCGTGTAGAGGAGGTATGGCAGAGGAAGCAAAGAAGGTAACCCCTCCTCTTATCTGTCGCCCTCATCACCATGATGTGGTGCAGGCTTCTTTGGCAGTGTTGGATTTAGCATGATTTGAGCATGGTCTGGTTTCTAATATCTTGTCTCATGTCCCCATTGAAGCCAGGGACTTGGTCAGCAACAGCACTGGTGGGGGGTCACCGTATAGGAAATCCCATTCTAGATCAGCTAGTGGTAAGGGTTGTTGAATTCTCTCTGCTCTGACCGTACCTGTCTTCATGAATAGGCCAGTAGAGCCAGTTTGGTGTCGTGGTTAGGCATGTGGACTCTTTATCAGGGAGAACTGGGTTTGATTCCCCACTCCTCCACTTGCTCCTGCTGGAATGGCCTTGGGTCAGCCATAGCTCTCGTAGGAGTTGTCCTCGAAAGGGCAGCTGCTGTGAGAGCTCCCTCAGCCCCACCCACCTCACAGGGTGTCTGTTGTGGGGGGAGGGGGTGAGGTAGAGGAGATTGTGACCGCTCTGAGATTCAGAGTATAGGGCAGGATATAAATCCAATATCTTCTTCATCTTTTTCTTCTTAAATTGCATGCCACCCCAGTGATGCACCTAAGAGAACAGGAGTGGCAGACGGGGCCCTAAGATCATGCCCAACAGCACAATTTTAAAAGCTGGGGCTACAAACCAGTGAATGCAGTCTAAATGGGCTTCTGCTTTCTGTTTGTTTTCTTTCTAGGTCTCCGAGAGCGCTTCCTCGTCACAGCAGAAGCAGCAACTGGCTCTGCTTGAGCTGCAGAACACTCTTTTCCTCACCCAGCTGGAAGCCCAGCAGGTGCAGAGGGCTAAGCAGCAGAAGGATCGCCAGTTGGCCGAGGAGAAGAGAGCCACCCAGCTTCTAGAGACGTGGTTGCAAGAGGAGCAGCAGCAGAAAGAAGCGGCGTGGAAACACAACTGGGTATGGCATGACCTGGCTTCTGCTTCAGCATTTATGCAGATGGAAATATCTGAGCCTTAAAGAAACTTGGGGCAGTTTTGCTACGTGTGGTGGTCAGCTGCCGGATGCCTTCAGCACTTGTGCTTTTCATTGGGAGAAGCAGAAAATGAGCATTTACTTCAGAAGCTGCAGCCACCGCACACTATGAATGATACTGTTACTGCTTGCTAGTAAGGCAGATCCATGTGTTTAGATCAGGGGACCCACTGTCTTCCCGACCTTGCTGAGGCCTCCCGAGGCTCGGGAAGCCTCTGCAAAGTCGGGGTGTGTAGCAGCGAGTGCGCTCTCTGCTATCCGGACCTCGCCGAGGCCTCCCAAGGTTCAAGAAGCCTCAGCAAAGAACAGGGCGTAGGGGCTGTCAACAAGAATGCTCAGAGCCCGACTCTGAGCATGCTCACTGCCAGCCCGACCTTGCCTAGGCTGGGGGCAGGGAGCAGTGGTCTGCCTGGGGCGGCAGAACCCCCAATGCTGGGCCTGGCTGTGGTGGCAGCTGCTGCCATCATTTTAAGAAATCTGCACAGCCAGTCTTGCCAAGTTAGAAGGCTTGCTGGTCAAAAGGCCCACCTGGCCCCGCTCACTTTTTGAAAATCCTTGGCGAGTGCCAGGAAAGGTGTCAGTGGGCACCATGTTGTGGGCTTTGGTATAGATGATAGTAGTGGGGTGAAGCTTGCTAGGGTTGGCGTTGCTGGGTTTTTAGAAAAAATTCTTTACACTGTTCTCTGGGATCCCACGCCTGACCAGCTCATGTCACTTCTGCAGGAGTTGCGGGCTACTCTTCAGCAGCTGCAGACGAAGCTACAGAACAAGAACTGGCAGTGCTGGACTCTGGAGAGGGAGAAATGCTCGGCGATCAAAGGGCAAGAGCAGAAAATCAAGCAGTTGAACTACTGCCTGGCTTACAAAGAACAGCTTGTGCAGGTGGGGATTTGGCATTCAAGCTCTGGTTAGTGTCTGAAGTATCTTTCATATAGAAAGCCGCCTTATACTGAATCAGGCCATTGCTCCATCAAGGTCAGTATTGTCTGCTCAGACTGGTAGCAGCTGTCCGGAGTCTCAGGTAGAAGTCTTTCACATCTCCTACTGCTCGGTCCTTTTAATTGGAGATGCCAGGGATTGAACCTGAGTCACCTTCTGCTGCATACCAAGGAAATGCTCAACCACTGAACCACCACCCCACTCCACTCCTCATCTGTGTCCTGCTACCATGTTGGTGACCCTGGAGGTCCCTTCCCAACTCTATGATTCTATGAGAAGGGACCAAAATAAACCTAGAGCTATTCTCAAGATGGCTAGTAGGTGGGAAGTGCAGTCAATGCAAGGTAGTGAGAAACCAGTTCTGACTAAACGTGAACAATGGAATCTCTGAATTCCAGCAGAGTCTCTTTGAGGGCCTTGCTTTTGGGGTCGAGGGGCAAATAATTTCCTGTTCCATGCCTGTTTACGGAAGCAACTCTGTTACTCCACTCCATTTTCTCTTAGATGTACAATTCATTTACAGGCGTGCAGGTAATCATTTGCATAACTACAGCACCTTTTAAAAATTCAGTACAACTAAATAAAGTGCATAACCAGGCAGCTGTAAAGCTCCAAAGGCCCTCCTGAACACTTCTGGGGGTTGGCATCCAGAACCAAGAAGACTCTGCCCCCAGGCTGCCTTAAATTTAATTTTCTGACCTGAAAGAACCTTGAGCCTGCCTCTCAAGCTGCCTTTAGAGATAAGGGGGAAAATACAGATAGAGTGTGCCTATCCCTATGGCTCAGATCTTTCAGAACTCTGCAGCAAGTTGTACCTAAGCAATTGCCATAGTACAGGCTGATTACATGCACACCTGTCCTCTTGTTGTGTAATGATGTGAATCTGGGTATGCCCTGACCTGAATGGTCCAGGCGAATCCAATCTCATCAGACCTCTGAAGGTAAAGCAGGGTTGACCCTGCTAGTATTTGGATGGGAGACCACCAAGGAAGTCTAGAGTCCTGATGCAGAGGTAGGGAATAGCCAACCACCTCTGAATGCCTCTTGCCTTGAAAACCTGTTGCTATAAGTCAGTTGTGACTTGATGGGGAGTGGGGGGAATGAAGCTCTGTGTGTGTGTGTGTCGCAGTTTGGCAGAAGATTTCTTGAAATAGTGACAAGGTGCTGCTTTAAAATGACATGGGAATAGCTAACTACTTTTCTGCAACATTTCTCAACATTTCAGAGTGCCATAATTATCTGAATTACAGATTTCTAACTAATGTAAGTAATCTAATTAAATGTTGACATATAGAGCATTGCAAATGTTTTGATCCTTGGTCCAAATTTGGATGCTGTCAAGCTTCTTGCCCCTGCAACACATTGGCCTTAGTGCAATGCCGTGTCTGATTTCTCTTGCTCCTCGTTTGCATTAAATTCCTTCACTTTGTTGCATCAAAAGAAACCAATTGTTTTCTTTTCATTCATGCAGACTTTACATTTTCTGAAGTCCATAGAGCACATATGAAACTTCAGAATTAAACTATGGCTCTTTCAGATGCTGATTATAAATCAACTTGAGTTCTATTCATGTGTTAAAGGGTATGTTATTTACTGAAGGAATAAGATATAAATAACCACAGGTTTTGATTTCTCTGTGGTTATGACAGCAGCAGCTGCTTCTGTGATTGTATATTCGGAAGCAAAGCCCAGTGGGTTGGATCCAGACTAAATTTTCCAAAGGCAGAATGGAAATTTCTTGCGTCTCTTTTCCTACTCTCAACCACTGATCTCCATGACATGCTGTCCTAGGGGTGGGGACCCCGAGAATGACATGAAGGGGTCTGCAGTGGGAAGGGGGAAATTGTCAATTTAAACTGGTTTAAAGCCACTGAGTTCAGTAGGGCTCACTTCTAGTTCACTGTTCATATTACTGCAGCTTTACTATATGTTTTTAAAAGCTAATGCACAGATTCTTGACTGCTCTTTAATTACATTATGGGTTGGTGTATTATGGTGTACATATACAAATTTGTTTGGTTTCCATGTGGAAATTCTGGGTATAAACCTGTGTGTAGCACAGGATCGATTGGCCTCAATTTTCAACCATGATTTTTTTTTTCCTAGAAAAGGGAGAAAAACTTAGACAACTTAACCATCCTGGGAGTGCAGCAACTTGCAGCTGTGTCTCTAACACTGGATATATTTTATAATAACTGACATAAAAGCAAGGCTTTCATACTTTTAAAACCATGTTTTGGGGGCATTTTAAATGCACAGATGCATCATGCATATTTTACATGCTGAAATTAATAAGAATTTGTTCTGGTTTGATACGTATTATGTATATTGCAGTTCCTCCCATTAAAAACAAAATCCGATTTCGTCTCCTCCTTCCCCCCACAACATGTTCAAAGCTTTCTAAAAATGTGAAATAGCTAGCTCACCCTTCCTTCAAAAATCTCAGGGTAGTGTATGTTGTTTTCACCTGCTTCGTGTATGAGGTAGGCTTAGCTGGAAGAGAGAAACCAGGCTTAGAGTCCTCCAGTGAGCCTCATGGCTGAGAGGAGATTTGAACCTGGCTGGGATGTACATATGTGTGCGAGTAAGTGCGTGCATGTAATTTTCCTCTATTCCTTTGGGAGGCATGCAGTGGCTTTCTGAATAACCTGTAAGGCTACCCCAGTACATGGTGTTGTTGTATACTTAGAGTTATCTGTTATGATTAAAGGAGTAGAATGTATGTCCAACTCCATTTTTCTTAGTTATATTGTCACCTGGTTATCTTACATTTGATAACACAGCTGATGCCTGAAATTCCCTAAGTAAAGCCAGTTAACAAATTGCACCTGTGCTACAAATCCAATTTGTTGGCGCCATTCACAGCAACTGTAGATATCTTACTCGACACCCCCCGGGGTCTTCCTTCAGTATCATTTCCACCCTTGGCACTTCTTAGACTTGCGCAGTACTGTTTTATGTTGCTGACAGGTGCTGATGCATTCTGTGGCTCTTTAGGAGTGTAAAGAACTTCTGCAGTATCATCAGAATTTGGACAAGAGTCCTGCATCTGCAGCTGCGGATATGGTACAGAAATTGCAGCAACGAGTCAAAGATAGAGATGCTGCTCTGGAGGTAAGTGCAGAAGCTTGCCTGTAGTCAGATTCTTGAGACATCCATTGCTGTCTCTGACAAATGTGTTTCTCCCCCCCCCCCCTCTTCTTGTACATGGAGTTCAGAGTTGAATTTTCCTCCTTAATAACAAATGGATTGTGCAAAGCCTCATTTTTTATTTCTGTGCCTTACGGCCATTTGCATCTATGACCCTCTCCTCTTTTTTCCCCCCTGCCTGTTCCTTTTGTAGCAAGCGGTAGACGAAAAGTTCCATGTGCTTGAAGAGAAAGAGCAAGAGCTGCAGCAGCTTCGTTGGTCTCTGAGAGAGCGGGAGCACGACCTGGAAGGGCTGCACAGGATCCTGTCTAATAACGAGACCACCATTCAGGTAGGCTGTGGCAGCCGATATCATCTTCATTGTTTTACTTATAAGCTCCCTCTAGCAGGGCTCAGAAGAGATGGCATAGAAATATCCTAATTAAACGAATCCGTCTTTAACCTGATGATTCAGAGTTGCTCAAGTTAAACTATGTGTGTTATAGCCAACTCTGTCAGGTCCCAGTTACGATCTTTCCCTGCTGTACAAAGTTCTTTTTCATCTGGGCATGTGAGAAATTTGACTCTAGAATGCTCAGAATGTGTGTTCTGCTACTAGACTGTGTTCCCTCACCATGAAGGACAGTGAGATGTGGGGAATTATTTGAGAGCTGTGTTTGGGCTGAAAATGGAAGTATACTGAGAACTCAGTGCTGTGTACTTTTGGCTCAGAAGATGGTCTGACTTGGCCCTCATAGAATCATAGAGTTGGAAGGGACCTCCAGGGTCATCTAGTCCAACCCCCTGCACAATGCAGGAAACTCACAAACACCTCCTCCTAAATTCACAGAATCGTCATTGCTGTCTGATGGCCATCTTGCCTCTGTTTAATAACCCCCAAGGAAGGAGAGCCCACCACCTCCCGAGGAAGCCTGTTCCACTGAGGAACCGCTCTAACTGTCATGAAGTTCTTCCTAATGTTGAGCCGGAAACTCCTTTGATTTAATTTCAACCCATTGGTTCTGGTCCTACCTTCTGAGGTCACAAAAAACAATTCCACACCCTCCTCTATACGACAGCCCTTCAAGTACTTACGTTGATGTGTTCCTTGTCCCCTTAATTCCCCCCTTATTTAGGGCCTGGAGAGTATGCTGAAAGCCAAGGGTCTGGAACTGGAGCAGCTGTCAGCAACCTGCCAGAACTTCCAGTGGCTGAAAGAGCAAGTAGAAGCAAAATCTCAAAGCTGGCAGGCAGAGCAAGCGGGGATCATCCAGCAGCTGCGGACCACTCTGCATGAAAGGAACAAGGAAGTGGAAGTAAAGCTATTTCTGCTTCTGTTGGCATTGGGGAGGCTCTGGGGTTGTTGTCCTGCCCTTCTAGCCTGTGTCTGTCATGGATTCCGATCCAGGCTCATCTGCAGATGCGTCGCAAGCTTCATTAAACACTTTTAGGAGAGAACACAAGAGAGCAACTATTTCTAGTGTCAGCCGGGGGATGATGATGTCATAAATCCCATCTGTCCCTCAGCTGTGTGCCCAGGTGATTGTGGCAAAGTAGGTTTGCTAACTTCCAAAATGTTGTTAGAGAGATACAGCCTCCTGGGGTCAGAAACCCTCATGCGCTGTTACCTTCTTTATCCTAGGCCATCTCAGCAGCTCTGCAGTGCAAGCTGGGGCCCGGGCAGAGGGATATTGTGGAGGAACTCTGTTTCCGCCTTCAGCAGAAGGAGCAGATCATCCAAGAGCTCTTAAATGACAAGAACCGGCGTGTCGAAGAGCAGAAGGCCGAGATCCAGAGCTTGCTTCAAGCCGTGAGCGCCAGACAGCAGCAAAGTCGTGTAAGCGGGGTAGAGTGTGGCAGGGATGTAGCCAGGATGTTAAAAGTCAGGGGGCGCCCTTTCCCATCTACAGTAGAAGACGAAGATATTGGATTTATATCCCACCCTATACTCTGAATCTCAGAGTGGTCACAATCTCCTCTACCCTCCCACCCACCCCCCCAACAACAGACACCCTGTTAGGTGGGTGAGGCTAAGAGAGCCCTTACACCAGCTGCCCTTTCAAGGACAACTGCGATAGCTATGGCTGACCCAAGGCCAGTCCAGCAGCATTAAGTGGAGGAGTGGAGAATCAAACCCAGTCCTCCCAGATAAGAGCCCACGCACTTAACCACTACACCAAACTGGCTCTCTGTGGGACTTGCACTTCTCAGAAGCTTTCTTCTGGCAAAAAGAAAAAACAGGCTGTGCCCCAGAGGACCCTAGAAGTCAGGGGGCATGCCCGGAAGTTGGGGCAGTGCTCCCACAGACCCCCCTATGACTACGGACCTGGAGTGCGGGCTCTTAGGGAGTATTAAGTATTAATGTCCAGTTGCTGTGAGATGTCATTTTATGGGTAGGGGAGACGAAGCTAAGTTGTTTATTGTTAGCCTTAAGTCATCCTAAGAACAGCGTTAAGCAAATGACAACATTATGTTGGAAATGCTAAGTATATAAGCACAGAATCTTGCCCTTGTTTACCCATTAGAACTCTTCCGCTGTATTTGCAGATGTGTAGAGCCAGTGGTCCATATGGCTTAGAGTTCTTAGGAAAGGCCTGTTAGTGAGAAACTGCTGTGGAGAAGAGGATGCCCTGCAATGCCAGATGCTCAAAAAATAACAGCTGGTGGCCAAAACCTTCATGCACGCTTAAGAGCTTTCTGAAGCATCTGGCTGTTGGAGCTGATGAATCTTTGCATGGTCCACCAAGGCAGTTCTTATGTTAACAGGCTGAAGCTTTCTCTCTGTTTTGGTCGTTAGCAGCCTCCTGATTTCCTCATCACTTTCCTTATTGCCCCTGTTAGTCATTTTCTGAGAAGATGGCACAGGCTTTAATAGAAAGAAGTTGTGAGCTCCAAGTCTTGCACCAGCAGCTGACGGGCCAGATCCCCGGATGCAAAGCTGAGGTTTCAGTTGCCCAACTCTCCCAGGAAGGACAGTCAAGTAAAGTAAGTGTGTGTGTGCTCACGGCGTCTCTTGACATGTGGCCATGAAAAGAAGGGAATGTGGTTACCAGAAGAGAGGATAAGGGAAATAGGGTCTGAAAAACATTAAATACAGAACACTCAGTGGGAGAGGATGAATAGACCTATTGCAAGGAGGTTTGGTGGAAGGAAAAGGGAAGCCCGGACTGTGCCAGTGGCCGTCCCAGATAAAGTGCTGTCTCCTGAACAGGCAGGCCCGTAGCTACAGTGGGACCCCAGGGGTGCCGGGCCACTCCATTCAACTCCTCCTTCCATCTGTATGTTCTCCAATCTGCCCGCTTTGCTCACCGCCACTCACTGCCGCTATGAACAAGTGCAGCATTGCTTGAGAGAGACGAGCTCTTCCATTTATTTTATATGTTACCCACCCCTTCCCAGTGCAATTTGTGATCTCAGCAGTGAGCACTGTAAAGTCCTGCTCATAGCCAAAGTCAGAAGCCATTTTGGGCCCCATGGCCCCTCCCAAATAAAATTCTCTCCCCCCCCCATGCCTAAAATTTTCTGGCTACGGGTCTGTGAATAGGTCTTTTCATTTTCAGTCACTGTCACCAGTTGTGCTGCCAAAGGATGATGAGGGGAGGGGCAGGGAGGATGTGTGGAATTTTCTCTTCAGATCAGGCCCAGTTGAATATCTCCTGATATTTCTCAGCAATGCTGCTGGGATCTCCTCTGATGTGTAACAAAATCTGGAGCAGGTTTCCAGTGAATGGTTATTTGTAGATGCCTGAGTTTTGTTTCTGTCAGAGGTATTGTTTGGAAAATCACTTTCTATATCCCAAACAGTTCAATGGATCGTTGGATCGAAATGAGATTGAGAGCTCTTTTAGTATAAAAACAGAATCATAAGCTTATTTCTACAGGGATGGGGAACTGGGATGGAAAATAAGAAAGTCTATAACCTACATCTTACCTCTTAAGAAAGTCACATTGCTAAGAATGGAGATTCCTCCTTCTTCTTGACCTCTTGCTACCTAGACAAAGGAAGTCACCTGACTTAGTTGGCCAGTAGCACAAACAGACAAACAGTCCTTTCCCTGGGCTTTATCTTAATTGGCAGACAGCCAGGTTCCTAGGTCAGGCAGATAATAGAGAACAGGTAAACATATTTAACCCTATAATGGCTGGAACTTAAATCATTGCAAAAGGCATGCAGGACAGGTACAGAATTCCAACAGTTTCTTGTTTTGTTTTCTTTGAATCCTGCTTCAAGCCAATGCTTTGCTCTCACAAGTCACCTGAGAAGGATTTTGCATAAGGTGGTACTGTGCCAGGTGAACTGCAGTCTGTTTTTAACATGGCAGATTAACTCTTACAGAATCTCCTGGAGTAGTTCTGTTTCCTTTCCAGGAAATGCAATTGTGAGCAATATCAAGCAGGTGAGAGGAAAGTGGTGGTCCTTCTCAGAGTTGGGGGGACCTTGATCAACCAGTTGACTAAGAAAGCTGTATTTCAGCACCCTCTTGCTGGCCTCTGACAAAGAGAGCTTTGACTCTTGAAAGCTGGACTTGCTAGGCTCAAATCTTGCTCTTCTGCTGCAGGCCAAAAAGGTGACCCTCCTGAAACTGTCCTTGCTAATTTTGTTTGTCCAGAGTCTAAAGTCTTGCTTAGGTCTCCTGGATTCTTGAAATATCAGTAAAGAAATGTGAATGTGTTTTTGTGTTCTCAGGCATTGAAGCGAGGAAAGACTGATGAGAACATAACTACCACAGTCCCTAAGGGAGAAGACGGTACATCCAAAAAGGAGAAAGGTTAGTCCCTGGTGACTTTAGTTCAACTAAAGGCCATGCTTGCTCACAATGCCATTCCGTAGCACCATGTAAGAAATGGTTTCTGAGTCCATGAATGCTAGGAGCCCATAAGCATGCACGCTTTCTTCCTCCTGTTTTTGGTAAACCAGTCTACCATTTGGTCTGTGGAGACCTGCCTCTCTGGATAGTTTGGGGAACCTTCTTGGTACACTTGGAAAATTCCGAATGTGTGCTCTGTTGGTGCTTAGATGCTAGCTTCTCAGGGTTTGACCACTGCCAGGAGTCGCCCCAGTCTAGGACATAGAGATTGTTGCCTGGTGTGAATCAATGGCTCATTGTGTTGGAGGTCAGAACCTCACATTCACAAAAGTCAGAACCTCACAATCACAAAATCTGCTAGAATCTTCTGGAGTCTGTCATTGCCTGATAGTAGATAACAAAGAGGTGTGTAGTAAGGTACCTGTCCCTTGGTGTGAGGTTAGCAAGAAGATGAAGGCAACAAGGAATTAGGGAAGGGTGGTGCAGGGACAAGGGAAGGGAATATCTTTCTCGGTACGGTGGACATGAGTTAAAACACAAGCATCTGTAACCTAAGTTTGGTGTGTGCTAGTTAGGCATCTTACAGCGTGTTAAGAAACTAGCATAATTTAGTAGTTTGAATTTGGACTAAGACCTGGGAATCGTTATTCAGTCACAGGGCTTGCTGGACAATCTTGGGCCAGTCACTTTTAGCCTGGCCTGCCTCATGAGATGTTAGGGCAAAATGAGGGGGGAACCATGAATGCCACCTTGAGTTCCTTATTTGGGTGGGGTGGGATAAGATACAAATTATAGGGTGTATTTATTTGCTCACTTGCTGTCAGTATAAATTCTTATCTTCTTTTTGTGAATTTTTTGTGTGTTAAGTAAGGAAATCCCGAAACAGAAATTGAACTTTCATTGTCTGGTAGCCTCTCCTGCAACTCTGTAAACCTCCGTTGGGTCCTATGCTTAACCAAGAGAGCACAAGGGAATAAAGGATATACTTTACAGCTTGGCTGCATGTCCCAGTAATTTGAATCTCTCTTCCTAAGATAAATAGGGGTAGGAGATTCATAGAGGGGTAAGAGTCTTCAGTGAGATAGTTGAGTTGCAAGAGAAGGCTAACCTGTGCTTCTCTTCTGCCCCCTACTGGCTGCAGCAGAAAAAGCAGCTCAGAGGTTATGTCTAGTTGAGAGAGTAGAAAGAGGAAAATCTACCTCATTGAGGACTGGTACCTTGGATTCCTGATCTGTCAGAAATGTTTCTTGCACAGTGAGATGGAGAACATACACATCCAGTGTCATCACAGGATCATGTGCTGGGCGACTTCAGAGAAGGACATGCATTAGGTTGTTTCAGCAAAATGAAATTGAAGCAGTGGAATATTTTTAAAGACTAGCAGGGAGCTCCGGCTCATAAAAGCTTATGTTAGGATAATTTTTAATAGCTTTAATGTGTCACTGGATTTCTGTCTAATTTAGTTGGAGTAGTGTGTCCTTGACTGGATGAATTGAGGGGTCCAGAGGGAATTGCTTCTGAATTAGAACCTTTCAGCACTGAATATTGGTGATGGAATTCTTGATTTAAGTTTAGAAATGCCTCTTGAGCTTAGAACAATTGGCAGGTGTCTGGGTATCCCTAGCCACGTCCCGGTCTAAGGCTTTGAAGCTACAGATGTCATTTAATTGGGCTTATTTTCCCCTCCGTGTGTGTCAGTTACGGTCTTGGAAAACTACTGTTTTGGGGAGGGGGGCGGTGCTTAACTTTTTTTCTACCTACTGGTTGGCACTGGACATACCCTCTCTTGGAGCTGCTTTTCTTTTCTGTAAGTACTGCTTTTAAGTTTGTTTCAGCGTTTTTTTGAGTTGGAGGTAAAGAGATGGGTGTCTGTGTTGCCTTCCACACAACAGGAGTGTCGGAGTCGACTGCCGGACTGGAGAAGGAGCTCTCTAGTGTGAAGGACGAGCTCGAGCTGTTGGCACGAAAGGAAAGAGAGAGCCGAGTGAGTTTGAGAAGTCTGGGGAATGGCACAGTTGCTCAGATGGAGGAGGGTCATAAATGTGGGATCCCTTTCATGGGGTCTGGGAATCTGGTTGGTGTTCTCCATTTCTCTGCTGCTCTTTCTCAGAAATGGCATAATGTTGTCTGTGTTTTAGTCTGTGTATTACTTTATCCTGTTCGGGGTTTCACATTTCCTGGAAATTCCAACTCCTGTATGTTCCAACCAACCCATGGTTTACTCAGACTGAAGTCAGGGGATTTGGGGGGGGGGGGAGGTATTAGTGAAGTTCCTGCAGTGTGCGGGGGGGTTGAACTAGATGACTCTGGAGGTCCCTTCCAACTCTATGATTCTGAGTGTATATTCTTCCCTCACTTTGTGCTTGGAAAGTTGATTGTAAGTTTCTTGGCTTGTGAAGTCATCAAAGAAACTCCCAGTTGGCTGCCATATTAAATATATGTTCCTGGGGGGAACCAAAAAGGGCTTCCTCCACACAAACCAGGATTTTAAACCACAGCAACATAGAATCCTGGTGGGGTTTTTTTTTGGGGGGGGGGGGTGGGGGGGGGCGGGTAGCAAACAGACCTCAGCTGATTTATGGCTGCATTTAGGCATTGTGGCAAATTGGGATCGAATTTAATTGAAGTCTTTGCAAACCAGAAAGTTTTCAACCATCTTCCTGTGCGTGAACCCAAGACCAAACTGCGTCTGAGCCTGTTGAACGCAGCCATTTTCATTTCATCGATTTGTCTTGGTGCTCCTCAGGGAGGGATGTGACCATTTCCTGCAGACACCATAACTCTATCCTGGACTATGCCAGCTTCCTCCATAAGACTGAAGGCAACAGTTCTTTTCTTTGCAGTGGAACAGTTAAATTTGACCAATAAGAGTTTCCAGGTATAAGTTTTCAGTCTGACAAAGGGAGCTTTGACTCTCAAAAGTTTGTATTGTGAAACTCTTTAGGGGCTCAAATCTAACTGTTCCACTGCAGACCAACATGGGTACCCTCTGAAACTGTCTTCCTTGCAGTGACAACCCTGACCTCCAAGCTGAACAGGGTGAAGATGAGATACTCCTGGCTCTGGAGTCAGCATTTAATGT
Organism: Heteronotia binoei; assembly: GCF_032191835.1. Lineage (NCBI taxonomy): Eukaryota > Metazoa > Chordata > Lepidosauria > Squamata > Gekkonidae > Heteronotia > Heteronotia binoei. The sequence continues at coordinate 177,873,235 of NC_083224.1, read as the reverse complement.
CTGCTCTCCTACACTTTTTCCTAAGGAAAGCTGTGCAGAGCTCTGTGAAGAGCTCAGTGTGGTCCAAAAATCCACCAGTGAGGAAAAGCCACTGCATGGCCGTTGTGCTGTCAGAACAGGCAGTGTTTGGCATTTCCATTGTGAAATCGTTTCCCTCTTTGGCATTTCTCCTCCACAGCTGGAGTTGTCTGCTCTTCAGTCTGTGGTGGTTTCCCAAGAGGAGGAGCTGCAGGTTCAAGCTTCTGATGTCGAATCTCTTACTAGGAGCATTCAGATCAAAGAAGAACTTATCAAGGTGGGTGTAACAGAGGTCCCGTCAGTCTATTGGTAGACTTTGAGTTCTGGACCATAAACAGAGTTTCTTCATTTTCCTCCAAGCATCTGTGTTCTGGTTGACTTCCAGGACTTACAGATGCAGCTGGTTGATCCTGAAGAAATGCCAGCTGTGGAGAGACTTACCCAGGAAGTTCTGATGCTTCGGGAAAAAGTAGCCCAAGGGGAATCGCAGAGGCAAGAAGTCTCAGGAAACGGGAAGCAGCAGGTATGGCAGAAGAGTGTTCGCTACCATGCTATAGGCCCAGGCTTGCTTGATGTGTGATGTACATCTTAATCTCTTTGGAAACCCCAGTGAGGTTGAAAGTGAATGTCTAATTAAAGATCATCAAGTGAGCTACCTGACAGAGCTAGCATTTGAACTCCTTTTTTTTACCCAGTCCACCAACGCTCTTTCCATTACACTACAGGGAATCTGTCGTTGTCAAAAGAAGCTCATTTAGTGCAGCAAACATCTTTTGCATCGTTCTGTGACAGCGCTGCCTGTCGAAGCCATCTTAGATTGGGCTAGGGAACGAGGATGGTGCTTTTATGTTTGCTTGCGCCATGGATGTCACTAGCGCAAGGGGTGTCTGATAAAACAGCAGATTTTAAGAGGTTAAATGAAAATCCTGTGTCTGAATCAAACTTTTTGAGTAAGTTGCACCCGTTTTGGGGAAAACTTTTAAATATTGTAGATCCCCTGTATTCTTCCAGTAATAATCATTTTAAATTTTTCTCATTCTTGTAATAATTTAGATATAAGATAATAATGGTGATTTTAATTCTGTAGTGATTTTAACTCTGTCATTGTTGATGTTACATTGATGTGTCGTAGTTTTTAAAAAATAAAACTTTATTTTAAAAAAACTGGCACAGGGGCGTGTCTCCAATAAGTAAGTAAGGTTGAAATCCAAAGATGCATCTCAATATACTTGGGAGCAGTGGAGTCAAAGGTGTCTCTTGGTGAGAGTTTTGCCCCCCCTTGGTTTGTGTTTGGAATCAAATCTGTGCTTGCTAAACAAAACACTTTCCTTTGCAGCTATTGCTGCTCTTGGAGGAGCTGGCAGCAGAGAAGAACCAGCTGAATGAAGCCCTACAAACCGAAAAGCAGCTCTATAGCACTTTGGTGAAATTCCACGCTCATCCTGACAGGTGAGGAGACTTCTGGTTTCCAGTAACTACAAGGTATCGTGCCCAGTCCTGGATAATCCAGGCTAGCCTGATCTCATCAGGAAGCTCTAAGCAGGGTCGGCCCTAGCAAGCATTTGGATGGGAGACCTCCGAGGAATACCAGGGTCGTGACGCAGAGCCAGGCAATGGCAAAACCACCTCTGAGTGTCCCTTGCTTGAAAATCCCACCAAGGGCCTCCGTAAGTCAGCTGTGACTTGATGGCATTTTCCTCCACCACCATGAGAAACGCATTTCTGTGTATATGTGAAGGGCTGCGAAAACAATTTCCATTTTGCTGTTTGTTTTCTTTCCTGGCCTGCCACCCACAACACAGTTCTTCCCCAGTTATCTGACAAAAGGAGCTTTAATTCTCAAAAACTTACGCCTGGGAAGTCTTGTTGGCCTTTAAGGTGCTCAAGGCCTCAAGTTTTGCTCTCCCATGTAACCAGTGAAACACAGGTAAAATGCTAGATTTATTTAAAAACTTCAGAGGGTTGTTCAGGGAAACATATTTGAACTGAGTTGCAGGGAGTGTTTCCAACTTTTCCATGTTCTTGGGAGAGACGCATATATTGTTGGGTCAGTGATGCTGTTTGATGGGAAAGGGGGGGGGGGATGGTGTTGTCTTTGGCAGAGCAACTTCATAGGTCCTCTCCTAATCAGCTTCCTTTTCTGCACGGCCTCCCCAGCCCAGGGCAAGAACAGATGCTGCAGGAGGAACTGGAAGGAGCCCGGGCGCTCCACAAAAGGCTGGAAGAGGCTCTTGGGAGAACCTTGGAGCGCCTGCTAAGGCTGGACTCGCTGGACACAAACGGAGGTGGGGAACATCATCGTGTGACAGTCCTGCCCAAGCATGCCTTCTGAGTTCTGGCCTTCACCCGCTGCCGCTGGCGCAGACTAGAAGCTGATCACTAACAGAGCGCAGCCTGACTTGACACTGAGAGGGCTGATTAGTTCCATACTTAGTAGTCCGGTGACATTCACTGGAAGCAGCAGCCTTGTGTGCTGTCATTCACCCTCCTGGTGCAATCGTCCCATGCCAGGGAGGTTTGTAAAATAGATTTTCTTCATCTAATCATTCCCCTCTTCAGTTGCTTTCCCTTCCCGCCTTCTTCCCTTCCCCCCAATTTGGCTAAATAAAGATTATTCCCCACCTCCAGTTCCTTCAGGATCTGTGTTAATTGTTGTGTGCTGTATCACAAACACATATGAGGGGGGGGGGGCGTGCTGGTGAAATGTTCATGTGCTGAGTCCCACTTCCCCTGCCTCTTTATCCAGTAAATTATTTTGGGGAAAGGAGATGCTCTCTGAGCAGTAATTTATTATTTATTTTGGTGCATTCATATCCAACTTTTTTCTACAAAGAGCTCAGGGCAGCAGGGAGAATTCTCCCTCTTATCCTCATGACAACCCTGAGATTGGTCAGGCTGAGGGGAAACAGCAGCCCAAGGTTACACACAGAATTTCATTGCAAGATTGGTGTTTTGGACCCAGGCTTCCCAAGTTATATTCCAGCAACCTCGAATCACTGTAGTGTCAGTCAGATTAGTAAACTCCAAGGAGCTACTAGTCCACTTACTCCTGGAATTTTATGAACTGTTCCTGGGTTTAAGTTTGAGCGGCTTCTCAACAACGAACTTTAGGTCTTGATTATTATTTTTTAAAATTTTAACAAAGATGGTGGGCCAAAGGAGACTGTAGTAAATTTAGGGAACAGTCCTTGGTATGTTACAACCAGTGCTCCCTCTAAGCTATGGAGTCTTGTGAGCAAAAATTCTACTTCGCGAGATACTGCTGTTTAAGTTGAGCAAGTGATTTGATTACTGCATAAGTTAGTTTGCTCTGGGGCCATCCTTCCTGAGCTAAGGTAAAAAAATATATGAGATGGAAGCTTAAAAACTGAGCTAATTCATGCTAACTCAGCTTAGAGGGAAAACTGTTTACAACCAACCCAGGACATCTGCAGAACCACACCACCATATATTGCTTTCAAACCCTCTCAGCCTCGTTGATCAACCTTGGAGACTTCAGCTTAAACTGCTTTTGGGCTGGTTGGATTTAGCTGAACATACGTTAGGAGACCACCATCCCTGATGTGGAAAAGAAGAAAGAGCTCCAGCCCTACAACAAATCCAAGGGCATAATTTGAAGCTGAGGGGCAGCATTGGCTTCAGAATGGCATGTGGGTTTTTGCATGTGCATGCCTTTTCCTTGGAGATGCAGCTTTGCCTTCAGGCTTTGCAGTTGGGTTAGCAATGCTTGCTAGCTTTGCATAGTCTGATTCATGCTGGCTTCATGTTCTTTGGTGACACATTAAAGTGTAGAATTCATGGCCATAGTTTGGCTTCAGAAGAGGGTCAGTAATTCCAGTCTACCATAGTAGTCATAGTAGCTAAAGCGGAACCCTCCATGTACAGGTACATGCATAGACAGCTCCAAGAAAGGATTGGATAGACATATGGTCCATCAATGGCTATTAGCCACAGGGTATAGATGGAACTCTCTGTCTGGGGCAGTGATGCTCTGTATTCTTGGTGCTTGGGGAGTGCAACAGTGGGAGGACTTCTAGTCCTGGCCCCACTGGTGGACCTCCTGATGGCACCTGGGTTTTTTGGCCACTGTGTGATGAGTGTTGGACTGGATGGGCCATTGGCTTGATCCAGCGTAGCTTCTCTTATATTCTTATGTACAGATACAGCAGATACCAAGGGTGGCCTACGCAGCATACTACAGCCACCTTATCCGGCTGGAAATAACAGAAAACCATCTTTCTTGGTTTGATCCAGCAAGGACACAGGAGAGGCAGACCTATCACATTTTCCAGGAAGGAGCAGAAACTTGCTTTTACAAAATAATTGCACTTTCAGTTGTAGAAATAATGTAGACCGTTGCTTGGAAGAAACAGCTAGGAAACCAGTGCAGATTGCCAGCACTTGGTTCCTGTAATTAATGAGGTTGCCACTGAAAACATGGAAAGCAGATTAAGCTTTATGAAGTACGCAAGCAAAACAAGTTCTTGCTTTGTGAAAATTCATGGTTTATGGAGTCATTCTAGGGATGGTTGTATATCCTTTTCAGTGCACATCTTGGCCAAAGCTCCTAGTGTGAAGCATGTGCCTAAGCTAGAGTGTATTGCCACTGACTGCATTATAGAGGGGGCAAGAAGTTCCCGTCTGTGGTGCATATACCATGTAAGGCATGTGTAAGTGTGCCGGTCTAGGATTATTTTAATGGGTTGGATCCAATAACTCCTCCTTTGGTTAGAAAGAAGGCTCAGCAGGGCCAAAGTAGTTGGATCTAACCTATTTGCTGTGAATGTGTGTGTCATGAGATTTCTTTGCATACTTAATTCATTCCAGATTTTTCTGGTGGATTTCTTGCCAGCATCCCCCAAAATTTAATCTTCTCCTAAATGCTTTACTCCCTGGCCCTAAGAGGCCCAAGCACAATGTCAATGAGAAATTTGTAAGTGATCTGTTTGTCTTGTGCAAATATTCACTGTTTTGCAGATGAGCAAAACTAATTATAAACATCAAGATGAAACTAAAACAGGAGAGGCAGACCTATCACAATTATTACACCATCTAAAACAAAGTTAAGAGTCATAAATGGCCATAGAAATAGCAAAATTAAAGCTGTTTTGGACTTTGTGCCATGAATAAAACAAACAAGTAAAACCATATATCACTTAAACATTATTTTAATTATCTTACCCTGTCCTATTTTTATGCAACAAAATTGTACAGATATAGTCTTCCTTCACCTTCAGTAATGCCTGTCTGATACAGACAGGAGATGATGCAGTCACAGATCTATTGTTGGACTGCATTGGCCAAGCATGCTTTGTCCTTAACAGTGCTGAGAGAATAATTCCATGTACAAACAGCCTCATAGGAGTCTGCAGTCCCATTGCCTGTAGTAAGTCCTCTTTTTTTTGTTTCAACGAAAGCCCAAATGTCTAGTAAAGGTTTTTCTGTTCTTCCCCTTAACTCTCTCCTCCGGTGTTCTTACCAGTTTTGCTTCATTCATCAATCCCATTATCATCACTAGCGGATTTGGGCAACCTTCAAATTCATTGCAGCCTCTCAGTGTATACAATCTCTTATCTTCCCCCCGACCCATCCTTAAAGAAACTCCCCAGGACTCAGTCACAGAAGGCAAATGGAGCAGGGGTGTGTGTGTGACAAATGTCTGCTGTGTACTTCAGTGCTGAGAGTGAACATATGAAGCTGCCTTCTACAGTCAGACTGTTGAAGGTCTGTATTGGCTACTCTGAACCGTAACGGCTCTCCAAGGTATCAGGCAGAGGTCTTTCATGTCACGCACTACCTGATCCTTTTAACTGGAGATGCCAGAGATTGAACCTGGGACCTCCTGTGTGCCAAGTGAGCCGCTCCCATCGCTGCAGTATGCAGTGTTTCCATTACCATTTGTCCTTACAGTGTGTCCAGCATGAGCCTAGATCTGCAGAAAACACCATGGCAAACTTTTAGGATGTCAGTGGTCCTTCTGTTCCAGGTTCATGCACCCAGTCCTGTGTGAGATCGCATGCGTGAAGCTTTATGGTGTATGTGTTCTCTGTAATGCCATTACTTTGTTAATTAAAGACCAACTGAGCTTGAATGTTTCAGCATTTGTTCTTTTATTTTATCTTTATTTCTTTATTTATTCCTGTTCAGCATCCACCTTTTCACAGTTTCAGTCAGCGTGTAGCTTTGTGTACAGGAAGTACAGGTGTTTTACAACTTCCTGGAGCCTGCTGGCATGATGATGGTCTCTGAACCCTTTCTCTGTTTTCTGAACTGCTTCAGAAGGGTAGCCACACCTGGGAAAATGTCCTGTTCCTTAGGGCAGCTAGGAAGTAAATAATATCCCATTAAGTCTCTACCAAAAAGCTTTTTTTTTTCTTCCTCTCTCCAGGCAGCTTGTAATCCTAGTTAAAGTTACCTGGAGGAACCATATTGCCATGAAATCACTTCAAGTGTCTCTCTCTAAGATGTTCTGATTACATGCTCAAAAGTGGGCAGAGTATTTGTGCTTTAATATGTGTTGTACATGTATGATCACTATAATCAGAATTGGCTGAGGCTCCATATTGGACATACTTCCATTTACAAACCTAGATGTTGTAGCAGTAGTAGTAGCAAAATTTATTGCATAAAGCCATTGGCTATTACAATTGCAACAACTTACAAGTTAAAAGCAGTCAAAAACTCTAAAATGAACACATTCAATTTTAGATTATTTACAATCTTAATTACATACAGCGTCTCCATAATTCCATAGTCAGGCTTTAATTGTCCGGTTAACAACATCATTATACTGTCTACCTTTGTACTGCCTTTGCCTTGATTTTGCTAGCAGCCAGAGCAAAAAGGTGCTACCTTATAAGAGACCGTAGATGTGACCTGTGTATTGTACTATAAGGCCCTCCTCACCAGGGATAAAGTTAGGAGACTTCTATCTGGATGATTTCCCACTTCAAGTGGCTCAAATTGTCTTTTGAGAGGGGCTAATATAGTCAGATGTCCAAATGTGTGCATGTTTGTCTTTGTGGTTACCAAGATCATTGTGCCAGGGTGTTGCTTGCTTTCCCACCCACAACTGTCTGGTTATCTTCCCTTGAACCCTTCCAAGTTGTTGGGGGGGTTTTGGCCTTTATAGGGCTCATAACTTTGAAGCTAACCTGAAAAGGCACCTGACAGCTGTTTCCTCTGTTGAAGCTTGTGGCTGGGCTAGGTTGCCCTCTATTGCATCACAAGAAGCAGAACTCTGATGCTTTGGATAGTTAGGAGAAAGGGAATGTAACATTTTGCTCTTTTCTGAGGCCCCTTATATGCAACACCTGCAAAGGTACCTCTCTAATGTTCTGAGGTGATGTGTGTTACACTGCCTCCTTGCCTTTCTTAGTATTTTCTATTTATTATTGCTGCAACCAAAAGCCTTTGAATTCTTAGCTGAACCCAAAGGACAGGGCGACTTAGTTAAATTGGGTAGAATGAAAGAACAGTCTGTGGATATGGCTCTGAGGTAAAAGGGGATCCTTTATTCTAAAGTAAAACAGTTGTTCTTAAACATAGCGTTTCTTTAGAAACAGTTTCAGTAATGGTCATAAGCACAGTGGTTTCAGATAGGTACAGCTCTTTTTCCTCTGAAGTTCCTGAAATAGACCTAGTCATGAAGGCTTATTTTCTCACTTGCTGTTAAGGCTAATAATTTCCACAAAGCTTAGTTTCCTAATTTGCTGCTTAGGCTAATATCCACAAAGAACACAGATCCCTCACTCTCCACAGCATCTCACTCAACTCTCTTCCCACACAGTCTGAACCGAAACTCTCCCAACCATGCAACACCACCCCATAAGGCCCAGCTGCTACCCAATCATCATAACACTTCAATCGCCCATCCAGCCCCCTTCTTTTTTACTCTAGAGGCCTACTATTTTAAACCACAGCAAACATACATATAAAAACCCACATTAAAATGACAGAAATGAAACACAATATTTACATATCAAAACACCACAAAGAAGGATGTATTTCAGCAAGCACAGATTTTCCTCACTGTCACAGTGTAAGGGTATATAAAACTGTGTGCAGAAATTCTTCCTTCTTTACCACCCATAAATTGCAGTTGTGTAGGTAACAGTAGTCTGACTTCAACCAGCGTGATGTGAAGTTACACAGATGGTCATCTGTTCATCCCCAATGCCCAGAAAAACTTCAGCTGATCTTAAAGGCACCCTGCTGTAAGGGCCTGAAGAAAAGCGTCTGTTTAAGTAGAGACTTGATGTGTAGAAATGGGGTTGTGAAGCTTTTGTGAGGTAAATAATGTCTGGTAGAAAACATTCCATTAAGCCTCTACTCAAGGGACAGGAAAATTTCCCCCCTCAGGCAGTTGGCAGTCCTGTAAGGGCAGCCTGCCATTCTAATGTCTCACTTTTCTTTTCAGCCCTTTCTGCCCCAGTTCCTATTTTCCTCTCATTTAATTGATTTACCGCCTTCCTTTCTCCATTTGTTTTTTGCTCTTCAGCACTGCATCAGACCATGGTAAGTATTGTCTGTGCTCCTGCCTGGCTCTCCTGAGGGTCACTCAGTAGCTTCCCACTCCATGTGTGGGATGTTGGCAACACCATGGCAGTTGTGTTTCTTGTACACTTTGTAACATCCCTTATGGCTCCCTTCTACTTGGGCTAAAGGAGGCCAGGCTTGAGACCAACTATGCGCCAGCTGGCAGTGGGAAAGCACCAAGGCACAGAGAGGGAGAATTGGACCATCTTTGTATATATAGTGCTATTATAAATAAATAAAGGCAATAAAAAGCCTTTGGGATAAAAATGGAGCAGAAGACCAGATGACTAAGCTGTCCTTCAGTAATGTAATCATTGGATACGCGTCTCCTTAAACGTTAGATTCCATCTGGTCCAACATCTTGTCTCTCACAATGAACAGTTAAATGGGTTTAAATTATGGGCAGAAAAGTACCGGCTGGATATTAGGATTTTTTTCCCCCCACTGAGAGTACTGCAGTGGAATCAGTTGCCTCCCCCTCATTGGCAGTCTTCAAGGAATGACTGGATGAACACTTGTCAGGGATACAGTAGGCTGATCCTGCATTGAGTACAGGGTTGGACTAGATGGCCTAATGGCCCCTTCCAACTCTTAAGTCCGTTGGTATCGTTTTTAAATTTTCTTTTGGTGTCCTAAGGGTTAGCTGTCCCTTCAAGTTTTGTGTCCTTTTGCAAATTTCAATTTCCTCCAGCCCTTGATCCAAATCATGGATAGAAATATGGAAGAGTATGGAGCCATCTGGCATCCCATTTAAGAGCTCCTTCCAGATTGATAATGGATGAGCTGTCCTTGTGGATGGTTCTCTAACCAGCTGTGAATCTACTTCATGGTTGTGTCATCCAGTCTGAGTTTTAATCAGTTTGCTAACCAAAATGAGGGACTTTGACAAACGCTTTGCTGAAATGGGGTATGCTAGGCCTACAGCATTGCCACGATCCACTAGACAAGCAACCCAGTTAAAAAATTAAATTGAGAGGAGAAAAATCCAACTGGCCGGATTCACTATTGACAAATCCGTACTGGCTTCTACTAATCCCAGCATTGTTTTTAAGATGTTCACAGACGGATTGCTGTATTGTTTTGGCATCCTGTAGGATATTGAAGTTAGAATACTAGTTTGTAGTTACTTTTGCAGATCCTCTTCCCTCCATCCCACCCTGTGCCTCTTTTTTTTGCCTCTCTCACTCACTTTTGGTGAAGAGTGGGACTATTTTGCCTTTTCTTCAGTTTTGTGGCAGCTGATTTGACCTTTAAGGATTTCTCAAAGATGAGGTGCTATGGGTGCATCAGCACATTCCTTTAGTACACCAGGATGCAATTCATCTGGCCCAGAAGGTATGAACTCATTTAAGATAGTTTGATATTCCCTGACCCAATTCTCTACCAAGCTTGAGTTGAAAAGCCGCCCTCCCTTTTCATGCCAATTTTATGCAATTGCACAATAATGCTTTGATGTGCTTCCTAAAGGGAGACTTTAGTGAGATATTGAAGAAGAAGGAGGGGAGAGGTACAAGAACTGGCAGTACTATGTTCCTTCCATTGGCAGCTGTTACTCTGTTGAAAGATGGCACTGAGGAAGGATTCCCAGTTTCTTTTGGAAGAGCTCAAAAGGCCTGTCCTTGCGCAAGGATCATACAGGCACTTGGAAACCTGTGGTATGTGGAATTCAGGCCCACAGCAAGGGTATGGAGCTGTGTGAAGTGGGTGCTGGAAGCCCAGATTTTGATTTTATTTTTTGTTGTCACGTCACAGCTGACTGATGGAAATTTTCAAAGTGAGAGCTGTTCAGAGGTAGTTGGCGATTGCCTTCCTCTGAGTAGCCACCCTGGACTTCCTTGGAGGTCTCCCATCCAAATACTAACCAGGGTCCACCCTGCTTAGCTTTTGAGATCTGATGAGATTGAGCTAGCCTGAGCTATCTGGGTCAGGGCAAGTCCATAATCGAATACCCAAAATGCTTTTAGAGAAATACGTGGTGGTGTCTTTTAATGGCACCAGAGAATTCTGGCGAGCCACTGCATTCCAAGTTAGAGTTCTTCATGCAAGCATCTTCAGTTCCTGGACCAACCTGGGAGAAGGGAGGCAGATGCAGCTTCTCCAGGAGACAGATGGACCCCTCTACAGGGTGATGGATGTGTTCAGGTCTTAGGGGCAATTGATCTGCCATGTTATCACGTCTGCTGATATAGTCTGGGACAGCCTTTGGTCTTCTAGCAGCTGCTCCAGCCAAGCTTCCTTTCTCTGCCAGCTCCAGAACCAGAAAAGTAACCCACCAGGATTGGAACCTGTACAGAAATAGGTCAGCTGTGTTGCCTGAGAGTCCAGAGCGGCTGCCAGTCTGAGTAGGCAATACTGGCCTTGATGGACCGATGGCCTGATTCAGTGTAAAGGCAGGGCAGCTTCATGTCTGCAATCGTTAAAGAGAAACTCTGCTTCTGTATCCTGCAGCTGCTACTTTTTGGGGTCCCAAAATCTTGGAATAATGTGTTATAGAATAAGGTGTGAAAGTTTCTGGCGAGAGAAATGCAAATGGAGCGTTACTTGATCTCTGATCATATAACTGCTGCAGGCAATAGAACAGGAGTTAAACAGGATATGGATCGCTCTCTGAAGAAAGTTTAAGCCTGTTTAGCGCAGGAAAAGATTTTAATGAGCTCGTCTCCCATTAGTACAAGAAGGTACATGACTTTACAGGCATAACTGGATAGGAGGATGGTTGGAACGTTCCCATTGAATGACAAAACTTGTGCAGAAGGAATTGACGCAGCAGGAGGATCCTGTGTCAAACATGTAGAGACCAGCACAGAAATCCAGGAGCATTAAGGGTTAAAATAAATGAAAATAGTGATAAAAAGAAATACAGGTGGAGTCCACTGCAGATTACCAGACCAAGGAGAGCATTTATTTAAAATATTTATATGTGTGCCTATCTCCTGAGCAACTCAGGACCCAAGGTGGGTAATAAAAACAATTTGGTTTTGAAAACTAAAGCAATAAAAACAAGATCCATTGGCAAGCTATTCCCTAGGGTTGCCAGCTGGTGGCCGGCATTTGGCAGGAAATTGGGGCGGTGGGGACATTGGGAAAGGTGCTACAGCATTTTGTCATTGATGGGGCAGAGCTAGAAGTGATGTCATGCCAGCAAAGTGATACTCTAGCATTCACTGGAAACTATGATTTTACCATAGAGTTCCTTGTGAATGGTAGAGTGTCACGTCGATTGTGTGACATCACTTTCAGGTTTTCCTCTGGAAATGACTGTATAATGAAATCAATACCATAGTGATTTCTGATTTCCCACCACCATCACTCTACTGAAATGCAGCAACAGTCAAGGGTTGCCTCTAGGAGGTCTTTGCCCAGGCTGTGCCCCTAAAAGCTCTCTGGAACAATTCTATTTTACAGCCCTGCCAGAAAGCCAAGAGTGTAGAAGCCTTCCTCTTCTAGGAGGCTTTTCCACAAGTATGGGGCATTCTCTGAAAAACCCTGAGGCCAGGTTGTTGCAGAATATGCCTAAAACAAAGGGGATGCCAACAGGATACATTGCAAGAAAAAGCTAAGCTGCCACATGCAGGGAGAGGAAGCATGAAGCATATCACAAAAGCAAGGATTCAGGATAATGCAAAACATCAACTTCTTGTTGGAAAACAAGTTCTGCTTAGCATGGAATGCCCAAGAAATTCTCTACATTCCCTGCTGACAACTTCCTCTCTAAGAAGGTGAAAGAAGAGACTAGGGAACTGGTTATCCTTGACCTGATCCTAACCAGCAGATGATCAGGAGTGGAAAGCAGTAGGAATCTGGGGGGCAAAACAGGCCATGTAGCACTTCTGAAAAGCTGAGGTGTTATACTTAAAGAAATGTAATATATATGGAAATATATATATGAGGTGATAGAGAAGTCATAAGTAAGATTCTGGGGCTAGATAGATCAGTCAGGTGAAGGACTCTAAAATAGCTCAGGGTTCCCAAAAAATGGAGTTGTTAAAGGCACAATTCCAAATCATATCAATGGCCAGAAAAATAGGAGACAGTTATGAAAGCCCAAGTGATGGTAATAGCAATGAGCCAAAAATCAAAAAGGACATATATAGGAAGATGGAAGAAGGGACAGATTGCTAAAAGTGTCTACAGAATAACCCAGACATGTAGAGACAGTGTCAGGAAAGTTTAAAAACAACAACAACAAAGGCTCGTTCATGTATAATCAATGGAAATGGCAGGCCAATTGTTCAATGAGAAAGGTAAAATCTTAGTGGGGACAAAGGGAAGCCAGAACTGCCCATTCTCTTGGGCCCCTGTCCTAGCAATAAGAGTGATAGTGAGTTGGCTGGAAAAGGAATTCAAGTCTTCTGGGCTACATGAACTGCATCCTAGAATCCTAAAGAAAACTGCTGACATATCCATAGAAACTCTGTCTTTGAGGAACCCTCAAAAGCTAGATGAAGTGCCAAAAGACTAGAGACAAGCAAACGTCCCAGTCTTACGGGGGTGGGGGGGGGTAGGCAAGGAAGATCCGGAAAACTAAATAATCATCTTGTCTTCGGTACCATAAAAGACACTACAACAAATTATAAATACATCGCTTGAAAACTGTGCAATGATAGCTAGAAGTCAGCAGGGATTTCTAAATCAAAAATAAATCCCAGCCCCCTAACCTTTGACATGTTTTTGATCTAGTTACTAGCCCAATGGGTCATAGGAACGCTGTGGATGTAATATAACTTATTTGCAGCAAGGCATTTGATGAAGTTCCCTTACACCATTCTGGTTAGCTACGCAGTGGCTCCCAACCTTTTTGGCGCCGGTTTCGTGGAAGACATTTTTCCATGGACTGATGGGGGGGGGCAGTGCTGGGGTTTTGGCTGCCCCAGGCTGCCCCCCTTCCCATGCCCCATCTCTGCCCCCCATGGGGGTCTTCAAATGGGAGGGGGAGACTGGGATTGTTTCTGCTGCCTCCCCACTAGGTAGCCAGGTGGCAGAAGGCCAATCTGCCTCCCCCGCCCATTTCAAGCAGTGCTGCCCCTTCCGCCAGCCTGAGACCTGGGCAGACAAAAGAGGCGGTGTGGCAGCTTCAGAGAAAGGCTGTGCTGCCTCAAGGTCCCAGGCAGGCGGAAGGGGAAGCAGGTCTGCTCTGCTAGCAGGTTGCTAGCAGGCCATGGACCAGGACCGGTCCACAGCCCAGCGGTTGGGGACCCCTGAGCTACAGGAAGAAATGAGCAGGTGAAGTCACAGATGGTTGGAGATCCATACTCAAAAGAGCTTTTACTAATAGCATTTTGTTAATCTAGAGCAGGGGTCCTCAAACTACGGCCCGCGGGCCAGATGCGGCCCGCTGAGGACGTTTATGCGGCCCGCCGGGTTATGGCAAAATCAGACCGGAAGTGACGTTCGACCTAAACTTGCGTTAGCAACGCACACTTCTGGCACTGGGCTGAGGCGGCGGAGACAGAGTGTGAGGTGATACCGAGGTGAGGTGAGTTCCCAGGCCGGGGTGTGTGGTGTGGGGAAGGGAGAGAGATGCAGAAGACAGAGAACTGACGGCCCGCGGCCTTGTACAGTAATGGCAGTCCGGCCCTCCAACAGTCTGAGGGACAGTGAACTGGCCCCCTATTTTAAAAGTTTGAGGACCCCTGATCTAGAGGGAGGTTTTGATTGCAGGGGGAGGTTTAAGCAAAAGGAATCAAATGTAAGGGTATAGGATGGGGATACCTAGCCTAGCGGTAGTATATGTGGAAACAGATTTGATTATTGTGGTCACTCACAAGTTGAATATGTCTGTGACGTGGCTGTAAAGAAGACTATTGGACTTCAGGTTACATTTAATAAAAGAACAACACCCAGGTCATAAGAAGTAATACTTCCGTTCTACCCTACGCTTGTCAAGCCTTCTCTGGAGAACCGTAGCCAGTTCTAGATGCCATGTTTTAAGAAAGATGTTTTCAGACAGAAACTGAATAGCTACCTGTTGGGAATGGTCTAGATTTGGATTTGGATCACCCACATTGGACAATAGATTGGAGGAGACAGCTGCTCAAACTCCTTCCAGCTTTGAAATGCTATGCCTCTAGATTGGGACATACCTGAGTTTGGCAATGTAAGTGTTGGACACAGTGCCAGATTATCGGTGGCAAACTTGTGCAACACAAACAAAGTTTGTGAGGAAACAGAAAGGTGCCTCCCAGGCCTCTTGGAGAACAAGAGAAGCCACAGGACCTGAAAGTCAAGATTTCACAGGAGGCATTTAGTTATTCTTAGGTGAGCAAACTGCTAAACTTGAGCCCACTAAAAGATTTAGATTTAAATTTATATCCCGCCCTCCCCAGCGAAGTAGAAGAAGAATAATTGCAGATTTATACCCCGCCCTTCTCTCTGAATCAGAGTCTCAGAGCAGCTTACAATCTCCTATATCTTCTCCCCCACAACAGAAACCCTGTGAGGTGGGTGGGACTGAGAGGGCTCTCACAGCAGCTGCCCTTTCAAGGACAACCTCTGCCAGAGCTATGGCTGACCCAAGGCCATTCCAGCAGCTGCAAGTGAAGGAGTGGGGAATCAAACTCGATTCTCCCAGATAAGAGTCCGTTCACTTAACCACTACACCACACTGGCTCTCAGCTAACAGCTAATAAAATCACGATAAAAGAATTCAACCACATTAGTTGCATATAAACAATTCATCAAGTCAACAGTTCACAATTAAAATACTTTGGTGCTAATATAGTTTGATGTCATGATCATTAGGTGTCGCTATACCACACCAATTGTATGATCCCTGTGAAATCCAGGTGTCCAATCTAGGCTGCAGTCATACTAAAGGCACGGAAAATTTTGATCAAACATCCCTCTCTGAACCAGCTTCACTGTGCATTTGCCCCATGGTCAGTAATTCAGATTGTTGCAGCATGTCATGGGTGCTGGGGACCCTTCAGAGGAAGTTGAGTCTGATGAGGAAACTGTGCCCCTGCCACCTGCACCAGTGCCCCTGCCTCCTGCTGGAGAAGATCCCAGCCCCCCTGCCTCGCCCTCTCGGGTGGCTCGTGTGCGTGACCGCCTCCGGCAGGACCTCAGGGATCGGAGGAGGGCGGCACGCTCACAAGCAAGACGCTCCCTGAGCCCTGAGTTCTGAGAGGATTCTGGCCCTTCTAAGAGCAAGGATGCTTGAGTGGTAACAGGATCCTGGCTGCCTCCCTGAGCCAGCAATTAGCCCAAACGGGCAACAGCCAGCAGAGGGCTATATAGCTGTGGGCTTTGGGAGGAAGCTTTGTGGAAGCAACTAGTCATCTCCCTGACATTCTAGCATCCACTCCGGCTTGACTTTGGTTCCTGACTCCCTGACTTTGGCTTTGGACTTCTGGACTCCCTGACCTCGGCTTCTGGACCTCAGACCTGCGATACTTCTACAGTGATTTGGATTTGGCGCCTCGGACCCTCCTGCTTACTGGCTACAGACCTCGGACTGCCTCTGGACTTTGCTTGACCCGGCCCCAGCCGTGACAGATTGCTTCCACCAGCGAACACCCACTCCACAGGATGGATGCTGAAGCAAGTGAAACCACAGAACTACTGGCTGCGCTCCAAGCCCAGGTACAGCAGCTAACACAGGCAGTAGTGCACTTGCAGCAACAACCTGCGGCCAGTGCTCCAGCCAAGTGCCCTGTTCCCCCACCTGACAGATTTGGGGGTGCCGTGGAAGAATTTCCTGCCTTCCTAGCACAGTGTCGGCTGTACTTTGAACTGAGAGCACGGGACTTCCTCAATGACAAAACCAAGGTGTGTTTCGTCATCAGTCTGTTAAAGGGGCAGGCGGCCAAATGGGCCACACCCTTACTGGTCGCGTCCTCTCCCCTACTGACTGATTACCAGGGGTTTGAGGCCCACCTGTCTGCTGCTTTCTCAAACCCAGTCCAAGCAGCCACAGCCAACCGGAAGATCAGGGCACTGAAACAAGGCAACTCCTCGGTGGCTCAATATGCCACTGAATTCAAGCTCCTGACCCAGGACTTGGCGTGGAATGAGGCTGCCCAGATGGACCAGTTTACTGAGGGGTTGGCAGAGGAGGTCCTGGATGAACTGGCCAGGGTGGAGCAGCCACCCACGCTCCAAGAACTTATCACCCTCTGCCTCCGCATCGATGGCCGCCTGGAAAGTCGCCGCCAAGCCAAGACCAGAGGGCGCCAGCTCCCTGCGCCGTGCTACCTGGCTCCTCGCCCGTCCCCAGCTAGTACCAGCACCAAGGATGAGCCTATGCAGCTTGGAGCTGCTCGACCCCGCCTGACCCCAGAGGAAAAGACCAGACGCCGCACGCAGAATCTGTGCCTCTACTGCGGCACGGCAGGCCACTATGCCTCTGGCTGCCCTGCTAAGCATCGGATACCTGGACCTTCGCTGCCACCGCCGCCAAAAGGGCAGCCCCAGGCGTAAGTGGACCCCCCAGCCTGGGGCGACTAGCTGGGTCCTCCGAACAGCGGGCTGATACCCCAGGGCCATTCCTGCTACCAGTCAAACTCCGTCTGCCTGACGAACGCTGGCTGTTCGTGTATGCCATGCTGGACTCGGGAGCGGCCCACTGTTTTATAGATGCCGCCTTTGTGAAGCAGCACCAGATCCCTGTGCAGACAAAAGGGATTCCGTCGCTGGTGGAGGCTATTGACGGGCGCCTCCTCCGTTCTGGCCCCGTCACCCAGGAGACCTGTCCCATCACCTTCCACGTCCAGCAGCACCAAGAACAGCTGCGGTTTGATGTTGCCCGCATGCCTCGCTTCCCGCTGATCCTAGGCCTTTCCTGGCTGAAGCTGCACAACCCCATCGTGGACTGGGCCCAGCAGGAACTACGCTTCCGAGACCCATGCCCCCATCTGACTCCTCCCACCACTCTAGCAGCTGGCATCCCGAGTGGTGGTCCTCAGCTCCCTCAGAAGTATGTGGACTTTGCTGATGTCTTCGAAGAGACAGGAGCTGATCAGCTTCCCCCTCACCGGCCCTACGACTGTGCCATTGATTTGGTACCTGGGGCACCACTCCCGGTGGGGCGTCTGTACCCAATGTCGGAGCCGGAGTTGGCAGCTCTGCGAGACTTCCTGGACAAGAACCTGAAACGCGGATTCATCCGACCCTCAACCTCTCCCCTATCTGCTCCAGTGCTCTTCGTGAAGAAGAAAAGTGGGGAGCTCCGGCTGTGCAATGACTACCGGGCCCTGAACAAGATCACCATCCGCGACCGGTACCCTCTACCACTGATCCCTGAACTCTTGGATCGCCTAAAGGGGGCCCAAATCTACACCAAGCTGGACCTCCGTGGAGCGTACAATTTGGTGCGCATACGGCCCGGAGACGAATGGAAGACCGCGTTTGGGACCCGATACGGGCAGTACGAGCATCTGGTAATGCCCTTCGGACTGACCAATGCCCCCGCTGTCTTCCAGAGGTTCATGAATGACATATTCCGGGACCTGCTCGACCGCTTCGCGATCATATACCTGGATGACATCCTAATTTACTCCCGCAATCCTGCCCAGCACGCCGAGCACGTCCGCCAGGTCCTGCAGCGCCTACGAGCCCATGGTCTCTACGCCAAGCTGGAGAAGTGCGACTTCGACCTGCGCTCCGTCGAGTTCCTTGGGCACATCGTGTCACCGCAGGGGATCCTCATGGACCCGAAAAAAGTAGAAGCGGTCCTGACCTGGCAGGCTCCTCAGAATCGCAAAGACCTGCAGCGGTTCCTCGGTTTTGCCAACTACTATCGGCAATTCATCCCGGCCTACGCATCCCTGACCACACCCCTGACTCAACTACTCCGCCCCAAAGAACCCTTCCACTGGTCCCCAGAGGCCGATAACGCCTTCTCCACCCTGAAGACTCGCTTTGCCACCGGGCCACTCCTGAGATACCCCGACCCCCAGCTTCCCTTTACGGTGGAAGCTGATGCCTCCAACGTGGCCCTGGGAGCAGTGCTGTCCCAGCGCGAGGAGCCGTCCCAGCCACTACAGCCCTGCGCCTATTACTCGCGGCAGCTCACTGCTGCAGAGAGGAACTATACCATCTGGGAGAGGGAGTTGCTCGCGATCAAGGCGGCGTTTGAGGTTTGGCGACATTACCTCGAAGGGGCTCGCCACCCTGTTCAAGTGCTCACCGATCACCGGAACTTGGAACACCTCCAGACCACCCGCCGTCTCAACCAGCGCCAGATCCGGTGGTCCCTATTCTTCTCTCGCTTCGACTTCCGGATCTCCTACATCCCCCATACCCAGAACCGGAAAGCAGACGCGCTCTCCCGGAAACCGGAATACGCCCCTGCCTCAACTGAGACCGCGCCCGCTGCTCCAATCCTGCCGCCCTCAGTATTTGCAGCCACCTCCACTTCACCAGCACTCGTGGAGGACATTCGGGCTAGCCAGGCCAATGATCCCTGGGTCCAGCAACACCTCCAGGCTCTCCAAGATGACCCAACAGGGGAGTTCACGACTCGAGGCGGCCTCTTGCTACACCGCGAACGCCTCTATGTGCCGCCCGGGCCCTTGCGGGCAGAAGTGCTACGCCTGACCCACGACTCGTTACCCGCCGGGCACTTTGGACAGCATAAGACCACCCACTTGCTGACAAGGGAATTCTGGTGGCCACGAGTTCGCGCTGATGTTGCCCGCTATGTCAGCTCCTGTGACGTCTGCCGACGGGCCAAAGACATCCCAGCCAAACCCTCAGGGTTGCTGCAGCCCTTGCCCACATCTTCAGGACCCTGGGACACCATCTCGATGGACTTCATCACGGAACTTCCACGCTCCAAGGGTCAGACTTGTATCTGGGTGGTCGTCGACCTATTTACCAAGATGGCCCACTTTGTTCCGTGCCCGAAACTCCCCACAGCTCAGGAGACGGCCCAGCTTTACCTGCAACACATCTTTCGTCTGCATGGACTCCCAGCCCATCTGATCTCCGATCGGGGCCCTCAGTTCTCCTCTCAGTTCTGGCAAGCCCTCCATTCCAGCCTGGGTACTCGAGTGCACCTGTCCTCGGCCTACCACCCACAGACAGATGGCCAGACAGAGCGCACCAATGCCACGCTAGAGCAATATCTCCGCTGTTACACCTGTTACCAGCAGGATGACTGGACCACTCTATTGCCCCTAGCGGAGTTTGCATACAACAACGCGGTCCATTCATCCACCCAAATGACCCCGTTTGCTGCAACCTACGGGTACCACCCTCGGTTCTTCCCAGCGATCCTACCACCCACGAATGTCCCCGCCGTCGATGCCTACCTGCAAGAACTCCGTGCCAGCCAAGACTTGCTCCGAGAGCAGCTACAGCAAGCCAAGGAGGCATATAAACGGGCTGCGGACCGAAAGAGGCAAGAAGGCCCTCCAGTGCAGCCGGGGGATCAGGTGTGGCTCTCAACTCGCTACCTGCGCCGGCCTGGTCGGTCTCACAAGCTGGATGCACGGTTCATTGGACCCTACCCCGTCGTTGAACAAATAAACCCCGTCGCCTTCAGGCTCCAGTTGCCACCCCACCTCCGCATTCACCCCGTGTTTCATCGCTCCCTCCTTGTTCCGGCTGCACCCCCTGACCCAGCTCGGACTCCTTCCCCACCGCCGCCACCACCAGTGTTGGTGGATGACGAGGAAGAATATGAGGTGCGCCAGATCCTGGACTCCCGGTACCATCGTGGAGGCCTCCAGTACCTGGTGGACTGGGAGGGATACGGCCCAGAAGACCGGTCTTGGGAGCCCGAGGACAATCTTCATGCCCCGGACTTGGTGCACCAGTTCCACAACGACCACCCCGACCTTCCAGGTCCCTCGACGGAGGGGGGCCCTGGGGGGGGGGATAGTGTCATGGGTGCTGGGGACCCTTCAGAGGAAGTTGAGTCTGATGAGGAAACTGTGCCCCTGCCACCTGCACCAGTGCCCCTGCCTCCTGCTGGAGAAGATCCCAGCCCCCCTGCCTCGCCCTCTCGGGTGGCTCGTGTGCGTGACCGCCTCCGGCAGGACCTCAGGGATCGGAGGAGGGCGGCACGCTCACAAGCAAGACGCTCCCTGAGCCCTGAGTTCTGAGAGGATTCTGGCCCTTCTAAGAGCAAGGATGCTTGAGTGGTAACAGGATCCTGGCTGCCTCCCTGAGCCAGCAATTAGCCCAAACGGGCAACAGCCAGCAGAGGGCTATATAGCTGTGGGCTTTGGGAGGAAGCTTTGTGGAAGCAACTAGTCATCTCCCTGACATTCTAGCATCCACTCCGGCTTGACTTTGGTTCCTGACTCCCTGACTTTGGCTTTGGACTTCTGGACTCCCTGACCTCGGCTTCTGGACCTCAGACCTGCGATACTTCTACAGTGATTTGGATTTGGCGCCTCGGACCCTCCTGCTTACTGGCTACAGACCTCGGACTGCCTCTGGACTTTGCCTGACCCGGCCCCAGCCGTGACACAGCATCCTTTCCCCCTCTTTCACCCACTTTTTATTATTATTTGTAGCAGGAACTCCTTTGCATATTATGCCACATACCCCTGATGTAGCCAATCCTCCTGGAGCTTACAGTAGGCCCTGTACTAAGAGCCCTGCAAGCTCTTGCAGGATTGGTTACAGCAGGGGTGTGTGGCCTAATATGTAAAGGAGTTCCTGCTACCAAAAAAGCCCTCCTTTCACGCATGTGCATAAGCGCGTATCCAAAGCTCTGGCTCCTATTTGACAGCTTCGCATTCCGTCTGCCAAGTACTCCAGCCCCTCTCAGCTTCCTTCCCTTTGCCGCTCTTCCTTGGAATAAATGGGGAGGGTGTAAAGTGCAGATTTACGTGAGAGTAGTCCCATTGACTTCAGTACATTTACCCATGCCCTGCTATGGTTGCATCCTCCGGTGGGAGACTTGGCAACCATAGAGTCTCGCCCTCCCAAATGGCTAGAGCATCCAGGAAAACCATAGAGTTTCCCCAGAAATGCCTAGAGTGGCTGCACATGACATCACCAGCATGATGAAGTCACCCGCAAGTGACGTCATCGCGCCAGTGACATCGGGGGAGGTTCCAAACACCGGCCCAATGTGGGCCGGCGGGTTGGAAACCTCCTGGGGGAAGAACCCCCGCCCGGCCTGGGGGCTTCGCAGCCCTACATCCCACCCAGTCCCCTTGGAACCCAGAGGGGGCAGAGCACACAGAGTGGCATGTTTGGTGGGCTCGCAGGTGTTTGGAACAGCTCTGAATGCCTGCAAACTGAGCAAATGCTCTGCACGCCCTGCCCAGCCCCCTCCGAGTCCGGAGGGAGTGGAGTGGCACATGCAGCGTGCGCCCCTTGCCTGGGGCACTGGAAGCCCCAGCACCAGCGCTGCCAGGAACATGTGACTTTCCCCCAATGGCATGGGAGGAAGTCTGATACCCCTTCTGTATGTGCAGGGTGGTCCTGACCGAAATCAAACACTCCACGTGCAGGCATCGAGGAGAACCTGCAACTCAGATCTGATCATTTCTGACACAGTGGGCGACCCCAGACCCCACCCGTTCCCTCTGAACTGTGTGGCTTACAAGGTCAAATGAAGGTCATGGCTGTGCCTCGGAAGCACACTGTTCAACCTTCATTGGCAACTGGCAAGAGTTTGGTGGGTGACATAGAGACTGACAGAAGTGATGTTGCACGATGCAGCCATGTCACTTCCAGGTCTCCAAGCTCTGCTCATGACTCAGGTTTGACCCTGGCAGAAGCTGGGTTTGGGTAGTCGGCTCAAGGTTGACTCAGCCTTCCATTCTTCCGAGGCTGGTAAAATGAGTCCCCAGCTTGCTGCAAGTAAAGTGTAGATGACTGGGGAAGGCAATGGCAAACCACCCCATAAAAAGTCTGCTGTGAAAATGTCGTGATGTGGCGTCACCCCAGAGTCGGAAACAACTGGCGCTTTAACAGGGGACTACCTTTTTTATTATACATAAAGCCCTGACCTAGATAGCTCAGGCGAGCCCCTTCTTGTCAAATCTCAGAAGCTAAGCATGGTTGACCCTGATTAATACTTGAATGGAAGACTACCAAAGAAGTTCAGGGTCACTGCACAGAGTCAGGCAATGGCAAACCACCTTTGAACGTCTCTTGCCTTGGAAACTGTACAGGGCAAAAAAAGAAAGTCATACATGTGGAGGAAAGCTCTAGGTGTTGCATGAGATCTAGTGAAAGCTGAAATGTGCTGAGTCTGTTTATGTTTCCGCTTGCGCATCGCTGTATCATTGCACCCCCCTAGATCTTTGCTAAGGCTTCTCAAGAATGCAGTTGCTAGAAGTGGGCACACTCTGCTTCTGAAACTGTGACACTGGGCATCCAAGCTCAGGCTCTGTGAGCCTTTGAGGATATATCTATGAGGATAAACTATGGCTTGGGAGCCACATATGGCTCTTTCACACATATTGTGTGACTCTCGAAGCCCCCACCACCCCATCAGCTGGCATTTAAAGTTAAAGTTGCTTTCTTTCCACCTCTCCCTCCCTCCTTCCTACCTTCCCTTCCTTCCTGTCTTGCAGCTCTCAAACATCTGCTGCATATTCTGTACGGCTCTTATATGAAGCAACTTTGGCCACCCCGGGATATATGCTTCATGCCTACCAGGCCATTTGTACTGAAGCAGAGGGTGGGATTTCCACTTTACAGGGGCAGCTGTATTACAGGGCAGGGGTGGGGAGCAGAACATTCAGACTTCGGACAGGGTTTGTCCTCAGCATCCAAGTACTGAACTATTTCCTTTGGTCAGGGTCTATAGCCAAGGTAAGCTGGTGATAGTGCTGAGAAGTCCCTGATGGTGGATGGAACACCGTAGCTGGGATTTTTTCTTGGAGGGGCAGGCAGGGGGCAGTTTAGCACAGTGGAGCTTACTTCCAAGGAAACCTGCTAAGATTATCAAGCTGCTCAAAGGAATGGAGAAGTTGCTTTTCTTTGACTGAACAGCTGATACGTTATCTATTCCAGGCCAGGAGTTGCAAACAAACATTTATAGGAAACTTCATATTACTTTTTAAAAGTAATATGCAAACACCAGTCATTTCTGACTCTCGGGTGGTGTCGCATCACACTATTTTCATGGCAGACTTTTTACAGGGTGGTTTGCCATTGCCTTCCCCAGTCATCTACACTTTCCCCCTAGCAAGCTGGGTACTAGAGTTGCCAAGTACCTTTAAGCCCCTGGCAGAGGACTCTCCTCATGTGCACGCCATGATGACGTCACCCGGAAGTGACATCATTGCGCCGGCATTTTCACACGGCGACCACTCTAGACGATTCCCCTATTGTACCATAGAGTTTCCCCTCCCAAATGGCAAAAGCGTCTGGGGAAACCACAGAGTTTTCCTGGAAATGCCTAGAGCGGTTGCTGCGCGACATCACCAGTGAAATGACGTCACTTCTGGGTGACGTCATCGTGCCAGCAACGTCGGGGGGAGGTTCCCCCCGCCGGCCCAATGTGGGCCGTTGGGTTGAGAACCTCCTGGGCAGGGGAACCCACCCACATGGCAGCCCTACTGGGTACTCATTTTACCGACCTCGGAAGGATGGAAGGCTGAGTCAACCTTGAGCCAGCTACCTGAACCCAGCTTCCGCGGGGATCGAACTTGGGTCATGAGCAGCTTAGACTGCAGTACTGCAGCTTTACCACTCTACACCACAGGGCCCCTCATATTACCTTTACTTGTGGATAAATGTGTTGTACTTACTACTTCGAAAGTTTATATTGTTCAAAACTGTCACTTTCATTTTTTTTAAAAAAAAAAGTTTTTCTTTTTTCGCATAGAACATTCTTCAGCCTCACCCAATAACATTTTAGAAATGCTAATGACCTCCCTGGCCAGAGACAATGAAATGGAAATGGTCAATTCACACCCCCAGCTAGAAGCTGACAGCTAGTAGGGAAATGAAAACAGGGTGGGTTTTTTTCATTTGTGTGTGTTTGTGTGCATGCATGCACACCCGGTTGTCATGGTGACTCTGGTGACTGACCCCTACTGGGGACCCGGAGGATATTCAGGGAGGTGACTGAATAAAGCCTGCCCCTGCCTCCCAACTGCTGGTATTCCAAGGAGGTCTCCAGGGCTGGCCCTGCCACTAGGCAACCTAGGCAATTGCCTAGGGTGCTAGCCTCCTGGGGGCACTGAATTGTGACTCAGTGACGTTACCAATGCAGGGAGGGGCAGAAGTTAGCCTTGCCTAGGGTGCCAGGCAGTCTAGGGGTCGGCCCTGGAGGTTTCCCATCCAAGTACTTGCCAGAGTCGACCCTGCTTACAAAAGGGTTTTTTCCTCCTACCAGAGCAGACACGGCATAATTGGGGTGGAGATGGGGTGCTATTATGCCCAAATGCAGCCCCATGGCTACAGGACTGACCTGCCCCTCAAGGCAATTCAAGACCTAAGTCTCAGCCTCTTTGCCCTTTTATTTTGTCGTTCCCAGTTCTGGCTGTGACTGAGGACACTGAAGATGCCAGCACTGAGTTCACGGACAGCATCGAGGAGGAGGAGGCTGCGCACAGAGCAGCTCAGCAGCAGCAGCAGCAGGTGAATCCATCCAAGAGGAAAGCACAAGCAAGGGCAGTGGGTATAAGGCTGAGGACTTTCAAAGTGTCAGCCGTCCTTTAGAGCAGTGTTTCCCAGCCTGTGTACCGGCACCCAAAAGTGGGTCACAAAACAGTGTTTCCTCTAAGCTGAGTTAGTGTGAGTTAGCTCACAGTTTTTTAGCCTCCGGCTCAGGCGTTTTTGTTTTCATTCAGGAAAAATGGCCCCAGAGCAAACGAATTTATGCAGGAGCTCACAACTTTAATGCCAGTAGCTCATGAAGTAGACTTTTTGCTCAAAAGATTTCACAGCTTAGAGGTCATGAAGCCTCCGAAAGTGGATCACAGGGCGGTCTTTCCTATTGGTTGCTCCTGCCCTTTCTGTTGCTCTGTCATATTTTAGAAACCAAGAGTTGACCCTGGAAACAGTATTTTCCATGTCATACATTAGTGGATAGTTCACCCCACACACACTACATATAAATGTTGATCAAGCAAAACATGTCCTGAAGGTTACTCAACTGAGTTTGTTAGAATCTCATTCTCAGGGGGGTTTAGAGGGAGTAATGGAGAAGGAGAGGGCGGCCAAAGGCTGGGGTGTAACCTTTAGAGGCACAGGCTGTGTATGTCGGAATGTCACTTTCTTGAGGTTCACCAGGGCTTTTTTTTGTAGCAGGAACTCCTTTGCATATTAGGCCACATCCCTCTTATGTTGCCAATCCTCCAAGAGCTTACAGGGCTCTTAGTATAGGGACTACTGTAAGCTCCAGGAGGATTGGTTACATCAGGGGGCATGGCCTAATATTCAAAGGAGTTCCTGCTGCAAAAAAAGCCCTGAGGTTCACAGTGGACTTTGGCCACACACCCCCCTCTAAGGAGTCATACTATGGCCAATCATGACAACTTGGAGATTTGGGAGGTGGAGCCTGAGGAGGCAGGGTTTGGGGAAGAAGAAGAAGAGGCCGTAGATTTATACCCCGCCCTTCTCTCTGAATCAGAATCTCAGAGAAGCTTACAATCTCCTTTACCTTCCTCCCCCCATGAGATAGGTGAGGCTGAGAGAGCTCTCACAGAAGGTGCCCTTTCAAGGACAGCTCTGTGAGAGCTATGGCTGGCCCAAGGCCATTCCAGCAGCTGCCAGTGGAGAAGTGAGGAATCAAACCCAGTTCTCCCAGATAAGAGTCTGGACACTTAACCACTACACCAAACTGGCTGGAGGGGAGGGACCTCATCCATATACAATGCCATAGAGTCCATCTCCCAAAGCAGCCCTGTTCTTCAAGGGAAATGATCTTGGTTGTCTGGACAGCAATTGTAATAGCAAATCTCCAGGTGCCACCAGGAGGTTGGCAGCCCTATGAACATGGCTGTTGGTGGGGGATTCCCCCCAGATGTTCCATTGATAAGCTTCAGTATTGCAGACAGCCTCTAGGTCTGGAGACTCCTGCCTGGAGAATGTGTTGCTTTCCTGTATGGAGATCCAGACTTGCAGTCTGGCGTGAGAACCAGTTTGGTGTAGTGGTGAAGTGTGCGGACTCATATCTGGGAGAACTGGGTTTGATTCCTCACTCCTCCACTTACAGCTGCTGGAATGGCCTTGGGTCAGCCATAGATATCTCAGGAGTTATCTGTGAAAGGGCAGCTGCTTGTGAGATCACTCTCAGCCCCACCCACCTCACAGGGTGTCTGTTGTGGGGGGAGAAGATACAGGAGATTATAAGCCACTCGGAGGCTCTGAGAGAGAACTGCGGGGTATAAATCTGTAGTCTTCTTCTTCTACTGACAGTGAATCCTCATTGACCCTTGTTGCAAATTGTCTCTTGAGGCAAGCAAGTTGCCAATAGCTAAGAATGAGAAAGTCTCTTCAGAGCTTTGCTGTTTGTTCACATTGACAGAACAATCTACCACCCAGCTGCTGAATTGTGTGCAGGTTGAAATTAGTATCATGAGAGCCTCAAATTCCTTGCTGAAGTCATGAGCCTGTGTTGGAACAGTTACCTTTGCAGTGGTCATCTCAAGAATGGGGGCCTCCTTGTCCTTGAGTCATCCCTAGCATGGAGCCTCCTTTTCTTTCGAGAACTAACCCTTCTTATTGTAATTGTACATTAGAATGTGAAAGAAGATGCTGCTGACATCCTGATGGGCCATCCCAGCTGTCCTTCGCCAGTCTCTTCAGCCCTGGAGAGGGGCCTGCACGAGGAGCTGCTCCGTTCGAGATCTGAGACTCAGCAAGTTTTGGAGCAGAAGAAGAAGCTGGAAGAAGAGCTGCAGGATCTCAAGAGGCAGATTGAGGACTCCGGGTTCTCCTCTGTGTCTCACTTCAGGTAATCCAGGCTGGCCTAAGAGAACATTCTGCTGCAGCAGGGGTGGCCAATCAGAGAGTCAGTTTGGTGTAGTGGTTAAGTGTGCGGACTCTTATCTGGGAGAGCCGAGTTTGATTCCCCACTCCTCCACTTGCACCTGCTGGAATGGCCTTGGGTCAGCCATAGCTCTGGCAGAGGTTGTCCTTGAAAAGGCAGCTGCTGTGGGAGCTCTCTCAGCCTCACCCACTTCACAGGGTGTCTGTTGTGGGGGAAGAAAATAAAGGAGATTGTGCGGGGGTGGCGTTGGAGCCTTCTAAGATGGATGCCTAGAGTACTTGCTCTGATTCCCCCTTTTACCTCAGCTCATCTAACTCACCTCTAATAGACATGAGTAAAACATCGACTGGAAAGTCCACAACAACCTGTCATGAGCCCTGATGAGGGGGAGCTGGAAGGGTTAACAGACCTGGAAGAGTTGCCAGCCAGTTCCTCAGCTGAACAAACAGCAGCTGGCCCATCAGTCACTCTCCAGGCACCAGTGTCAGCTGTTGATGATCAATCTCCTCCAAGCTCTCATCCTCTCATCTCAAGAGTTCGAAGCAGGCTCTGGAAAGAACTTTCAGAGCGAAGACATGAGGCATGCCGATGCTTCAGATCTCTCAGCCCTGAGTTCTAGCAGAGTCACTGCCACCCAGGGAGCAGGCTGATTGAGGCTCCTATATAGCTCCCACCCAGGATCTGGTAACCTTGTGGAAGCAACAATCCATTCTCTGACTTGCATCCACGCTCCTTTTTGATCCTGACCTGCTTGATTTCCTTGGCACCCTGACCTTTTGGCTTTTGGACATTGCCTTCTGATTCCGGTTTGTGATTCTGCATTGGTGACTTGACTCCTGCTTGACTTCCTGGACTTTGACCCTGGACTGGCTTTGGACTCCTGCCTGCCTGCACCCTGAGAACGTGACAGATTGCTTCCACCTACACACTCACTCCACTAGATGGATGAGGAAGCAAGCGGAGGCTCTGGGCAGCTAGCAGCCTTCCTCACTCAGGTACAGCACCTCACTCAAATGGTGGTTCACCTGCAACAGCAGCAGCAAGCCACTGTCGCTGCCCCACCCAAGTGCCCAGTGCTTCTCCCAGAGAAGTTTGCTGGGAAGGTGGAGGAGTTTCCTATATTCCTGGCACAGTGCAAACTGTATATTGAATTACATGCCAGAGACTTCCCCAACGACAAGACCAAGGTATGCGTCATTGTCAGCCTCTTAAAGGGGCAGGCAGCTAAATGGGCTACCCCCTTGCTTCTAGCCCCATCGCCCCTGCTGACTAACTACCAGGGCTTTCTGGACCATATGGCGGTGGCTTTTGCTAACCCCCAGCAAGCAGCCCCCACCAATCAGAAGATCCGGACCCTGAAGCAGGGTAGAGACTCGGTTTCCCAGTACTCCACCGAGTTCAAGCTTCTGGCCCAAGACCTGGCCTGGAATGAGGCTGCTCTCATGGACCAGTATACGGAGGGGCTGGCTGACGAAGTCCTTGATGAGCTGGCACGAGTAGACCGACCGGCCACATTGCAAGGCCTAATCACGCTGTGTCTCCTCATCGATGGCCGCCTGGAAAGCCGCCAACAAGCGCAAAGCAGTGCCTGTCCCTCTCAGCCGCCACCGCCAACAGTAAAAGACCAGCCCCAAGTCTGAGTGGACCCCTGCACCGGCCTTATGGCTGTGCCATCGATTTGGTACCAGGGGCACCCCTGCCCATGGGGCGGCTCTACCCCATGTCCGAACCGGAGCTAGCAGCCCTACGGGACTTCCTCGCCAAAAACCTGGAACGGGGTTTCATCCGGCCATCCATGTCCCCGCTGTCCACCCCTGTTCTCTTTGTCAAGAAGAAAGGCAGCAAGCTCCAGCCCTCCAATGACTACCGGGCCCTGAACAAAATCACCGTTTGGGACCGGTACCCATTGCCACTGATCCCAGAACTACTGGATCGCCTTAAGGGGCCCAGGTCTATACCAAGCTGGACCTCCAGGGCGCATACTTCTTGGTGTGGATCCGTGCAGGAGACGAATGGAAGATGGCTTTTGGGACCCGCTATGGCCAGTACGAGTATCTCGTGATGCCCTTCGGCCTGACCAACACCTCTGCCGTCTTCCAAAGGCTGATGAACGACATCTTTCGCGACCTGCTCGACCGCTTTGTGATCATTTATTTAGATGACATTTTAATTTATTCCCAGAGCCCCGCCCAGCACGCAGGGCACGTCCGCCAGGTCCTGCAACGCCAGCATAAGCATGGTCTCTACGCCAAGCTAGAGAAGCGTGCCTTCGACTTAACAGCAGTCGAGTTCCTTGTCCACATCGTCTCACCCCATGTGACTCGGATGGACCCGAACAAAATCAAGGCGGTTCTGACCTGGCAGACACCGTGGAACCGCAAGGACATACAGCGGTTCCTTGGCTTTTCTAAATTCCCCCATTGGATAATGAGCCTAAATCCTAACTTTGTGTGCTTCTCCTTGTGTCTCCTCCTAGGAAGGCCCTGCTGAGCCTGTGTTTAGAGAACGCAGAGCTCAAGGAACAGATTGGTGAAGCAATGTTGTCTGAGGGATGGGAGAATGACGATGAAAAAGAGGAGGAAAAGGACCCAAGGCCGGAGGTCAGGAAGCTGCAAGAAAAGCTGAGCACCGCAGAGACAGTGATTGGTGTGCCCAAGGAGCCTCTGATGTTGGACAGCCAAGGAGGCGAAGTTGTCTTCAAGCCCCATGTCGCTGCTAGCATGGAGACCAAACAGCAGCCAATGGCAAAGGGGCTTCTTCCACAGAAGGGTGACCCACATCGCCTGCAACCCCAATGTGTGGACTCCGATGCAGTCCACACCTCCACAGACACCCAGGTAATTCTTGCATTAACCCACAGTCGATGGGAGGGACAGCTTCGACTAGCAGCTTCCAGTAGTCAACCCACCATATCTTACCTCTGAGCAAGAGCTGGATCCCCTTCAGATATGGCTCCTGAATCAGGGAGAAAAAGATATGGCTTTTTTTCCAGCAGGAACTCCTTTGCATATTAGGCCACTCCCCCCCAATGTAGCCAATCCTCCTGGAGCTTACAGTAGGCCCTGTAATAAAAGCCCTGTAAGCTCTTGGAGGATTGGCTACATCAGGGGTGTGTGGCCTAATATGCAAAGGAGTTCCTGCTACAAAAAAAAGCCCTGGAGGTATCTATGCCTCCCATCTGTTGTTTTTTAACTGTTCAGTGTAGCAATACCCTAAAATGCAACTTTGCAAAGAAGACTTTGGAAGGGCTGGTAGAGCACTGAATGCATGAATGAAGGCAGGAAATTTGGTATAGAACAGGGATGGCCAAACTTGCTTAATGTAAGAGTTACATAGAATAAATGTCAGATTTTTGAGAGCTCCAAATGCCTTCTCCAAGCTGGTCGACGAGGTCATGGGGGCTTTGAGAGCCACGCAAGATGCATGAAAGAGCCACAGTTTGGCCCATTCCAGTGTAGATCTTTTGTGATTCAGTTTGGTATCGTGGTGTAGTGGTGAAGTGCATGGACTCTTATCTGGAAGAACCAGGTTTGATTCCCCACTCCTCCACTTGCACCTGCTAGAATGGCCTTGGGTCAGCCATGGCTCTCACAAGAGTTGTCCTTGAAAGGGCAGCTGCTGTCTCTCAGCCCCACCTACCTCACAGGGTGCCTGTTGTGGGAGAAAAAGGTACAGGAGATTATAAGCCTCTCTGACATTCAGAGAGAAGGGCAGGGTATAAATCTGTAAGACAGAGCTCTTCCACCAAGCTTTTAATTAATCCAGTGGGTGTCCTTGAAAGTCATCTCTTCCCCCAGCATTTCACCATTATGGTGTTATGCTATGCTGTTTGCCATCAGCCATGTGCTGTTAACCACCTATGTCTGTAAGATTGTTTACTGTGCTGCTCCTGTTTTGTAATGTCTGTTTTTATGATATTATTTTAACTCTGCTGTTTTATTGTTGTAAGCTGCCCTGAGCCCGTTGGCGGGATAGGACGGGATATAAATATAAATCTACCGTCTTCTTCTTGAAGTTCTATCAGCAGGCACTCGGATTAGTGCAGCAGTTTTAAAAAGCTTGTAGGTGGCAGGAAGACTGGGGCTGGGAAGAAAAGGTTCTGAAGAGCATTTATGGCTTTAACAGTGCAATCCGCATTATGAGCCCGTAGAACAACAGCATGAGGAGTGTGCTGTCAGTCATGTGGGTAGTTCTGATGTAATGATCATTGCAGCAAAGGTTAACAATTGGATCCCCAGGTACAAAATTTTGCTCTTCAAAATCAATGCTGAAAATAGCAAGATAAGAAGAGAGAGAGAGAGAAGGGAGTAGGGCAGTACATTTGATGAGCTGGGTTTCCAAGGTACTATCTGGATTGTGCTTGAACAAATACTGGCCATGGCTCACTCAGAGGAAAGTTCTAAAATCTATGTTTGTAAAAAAAAAAACACACACACACACACACACAACAACCACCATGTTTGTAAACCCCCCCCCCCCCCAAAAAAACAGACACAGCTGATGCTTGCACAGGGGACTACCTTTTTTTATATTCATGAAAGCACAAATGTTAAAGCCAAACTTGATGATTCACAAACATTGCCTCTGAAGATCACGTTTAAACTGAAACTTTTCCTGTCTGTGGCCATCCATCACACCTCTGGCTTCTTAATTCTCTCTTGGTGCTGGGGGTGGGGGCCAACAGTGGGAGGGCATCTAGTGTTCTGGCCCCACTGATTGGCCTCCTGATGGCACCTGGTTTATTTGGCCACTATGTGACACAGAGACCGATTTCGCACTCACCTTACACCACTGTCACATTCCTCTTCTCAGCGTGGCGTCCTTCGGATTTCCCACTATCTGCTCCAGGGCTGCAGCAAACATCACAGTTTTCATGTGGCAAACGGAAACTGGGACTGATTTCCCACTCAACCTACTCCACTCTGACATTCCTATTTGCAGCGTGGTGTCCTTCCAATTTCCCACTCTCTGCCCCGGGGCTTCATCTTGCATCGGCATTTCTGCATGGCAACAAGAAACTGTTTTTTAGCGGTTTCTGTTTACTGAGCAAAAACGGCAATGCAAGATGAACCCCGGGGTAGGGTTGCCAATCCCCAGATGGGGGCAGGGGATCCCCCGGTTTGGAGGCCCTCCCCCCGCTTCAGGGTTGTCAGAAAGCGGGGGGGAGGAGAGGGAAATGTCTGCTGGGAACTCTGTTATTCCCTATGGAGATTTATTCCCATAGAAAATAATGCAGAATTGATCCGTGGGTATCTGGGGCTCTGTGGGGGGCTGTTTTTTGAGGTAGAGGCACCAAATTTTCAGTACAGCATCTAGTGCCTCTCCCCAAAACATCCCCCAAGTTTCAAAACAATTGGACCAGGGGGTCCAATTCTATGAGCCCCAAAAGAAGGTGCCCCTATCCTTCATTATTTCTTATGGAAGGAAGGCATTGAAAAAGTGTGCCGTCCCTTTAATTGTGATGGCCAGAACTCCCTTTGGAGTTCAATTATGCTTGTCACAGCCTTTATCTTGGCTCCACCCCTAATGTCTTCTGGCTCCACCCCAAAGTCTCCTGGCTCCACCCCCAAAGTCCCCAGATATTTCTTAAATTAGACTTGGCAACCCTACTCCGGGGGCAGATGGAGACCGATTTTGCTCTCACCCTACGCCGCTCTGACGTTCCTCTTTTCAGCATGGCGTCCTTCCGATTTCCCACTATCTGCCTCAGGGCTTCATCTTGCATCGCTGTTTTTGCACGGCAAAGAAAAACTGGGACTGATTTCGCACTCACCCTACACCACTCTGACATTCCTTTTTTCAGTGTGGTGTCCTCCTGATTTCCCACTATCTGCCCCGGGGCTTCAGCCTGCGTTGTCATTTTTACACAGCAAAGAGAAACTGGTTTTTAGCGGTTTCTCTTTGCCACACAAAAACGGCAACGCAGGCTGAAGCCCCGGGGCAGATAGTGGGAAATCAGAAGGACACTGCGCTGAAAGGAGGAACATCAGAGCGGTGTAGGGTGAGTGCGAAATCAGTCTGGTTTTTAGCAGTTTCTGTTTGCCTTGCAAAAACGGCGACTGAAGCCCTGGAGCAGATAGTGGGAAATCGGAAGGATGCCTTGCTGAAAAGAGGAATATCAGAGCGGCGTGGGGTGAGTGGGAAATCTGCCTGATTTTTAGTGGTTTCCGTTTGCCATGTGAAAACCGTGATGTTTGCTGCAGCCCCGGAACAGATAGTGGGAAATCCAAAGGACGCTGCGCTGAGAAGAGTAACGTGATAGCAGCGTAAGGTGAGTGCAAAATCGGTCAGAGTGTTGGACTGGATGGGCCATTGGCCTGATCCAACATGTCTTGTCTTATGTTCTTATCCCAGGTCCACACTCTAACGAGAGGTTTTTGGCAGCATTTTATGGAACCGGCTCAGCAGCTCCGCTCAGAGCTGACTCAGTGCAGGAGACAGTGTCGAGACCTGCAAGACAAACTCTTGATCTCAGAGACTGCTGTTCAGGCCCGGATGGCACAGCTGGAACACTACCAAGCCCTGCTCAGTGAGTACCACTACTCGACTTTGCCAGCTGTTAACAATCGTAATGTTGTGAGAGGTTAAATCGAAGTGATTCCAAGCTATGGCTGTCATGTTGATATCCTAAACGTGATATTGTGTTGTTGCCCTCATTCCCTAATACCCAGTTTCATGCAAGATTACAAAATGTTAATAAGCAACTCACTGTATACCTGTAATGAATGTATTTGATATATAAATTTGCGTCATCTGAAAGAGAGTCCAAATAACATAATTTTGGGAGGGTAACCATGTTGGTCACAGGTTGTTGTCATCATTATTTGGTTATTTCTAGTCCACCCTTCTCTCTGAGACTCAAGGTGGATTACGTAGGGCAAGTCAAGCACAATCAACGGGATGGGACATCCAATTTATTTATTTATTATTTCAATTTATATACCACCCCTCCCCCACAGAGTGGGGCTCTGAATGGTTCTCCACAGTATAAAACAGACATAATAAATACAGTTAAAACAGGATACATATACAAGAAGAAGAAGAAGATGATGACATTGGATTTATACACCGCCCTTTACCCTGAAAGAGTCTCCGAGTGGCCTACAATCTCCTTTACTTTCCTCCCCCGCAACAGACACCCTGTGAGATAGGTGGGGCCAAGAGAGATCTCCCAGAAGCTGCCCTTTCAAGGAAAACTCTTGCCAGAGCTATGGCCGACCCAAGGCCATTCCAGCAGCTGCAAGTGGTAGAGTGGGGAATCAAACCCAGTTCTCCCAGATAAGAATCCATGCACTTAACCACTACACCAGAAATGAACAATTTACAATCACAACTGATAATAGTGGATCCGGGATTATGCTCCGGAAATAAACTCAACCAGGAAAGGCTTGATGGAAAAGCTCAGCCTTACAAGCCCTGTGGAATCTAGGGAGGGTCCATAAGGCCTGGTTCTCATCTGAGAGGGTATTCCACCAGGATTGGGCTATGATTGAAAGATCCTTCACTCTGGAGGATGCCAAACATGTGACCCAAGGCCCTGACTCCACCAGTAATCCATAAGATCGTGACCACAGCCACCAAAGGGGGTTGTAAAGAGAGAGGTTGTCCCTAGAGTTGCTAAGTCCCTTGCGTCCTCCGGTGGAGGACTTTTTTGCACACGCTTTGCTCTATTGTACCATAGAGTTTTCCCTCCCAAATTGCTAGAGCGTCCGGGAAAACCATAGAGTTTTTCCGGAAATGCCTAGAGCAGCCGTGCACAACATTGGCGGCGTGATGACATCACCCACGGGTGATGTCATTATGCCAGTGACATCAGAGGAGGTTCCCCCTGCCGGTCCAATGTGGGCTGGGAGGTGGGAAACCTCCAGGGTAGGAGAATCCCCACCCAGCCTGGGGGCTTGGCAGCTCTAGTGGTCCTACAAGTAACAATACAATAGGTTTTGGACTTCAGAAATCTGAAAACAAACAGAAATCTCAAACTGATCTGAAACAAAATGTGAGGCATTAAATATGAACATATTAACATAAGAGAAGCCATGTTGGATCAAGCCAATGGCCCATCCACTCCAACACTCTGGGTCACAGTAGAAACCCTCCCACTGTTGCTTCCAAGCACCAAGAACACACTGCCCCAGACACAGTGTTCCATCTGTACTTTGTGGCTAATAGCCACTGATGAACCTCTGCTCCATATGTTCATCTAATCCCCTCGCGAAGCTGTCTATGGTTGTAGCTGCCACCACTTTCTGCAGCAGAGAATTCCGCACGGTAATTTCTGATTTGGTGAAGAAGTACTTCCTTTTATCTGTCCTAAACCTACTGCACATTCATTTCATTGAGTGCCCACAAGTTCTTGAATTGTGAGAAAGGGAGAAAAGTATTTCTTTTTCTACTTTCTCTGTCCCTTACATAATTTTGTAAACCTTTATCATGTCGCCCCTCGGTAATCATTTGTCCAAGCCCTAGCAGAGTGGTAAAGCTGCAGTACTGCAGTCGGAGCCCTCTGCTCACAACCTGAGTTCGATCCCAGCAGAAGCTGGTTCAGGTAGCCGGCTCGAGGTTGACTCAGCCTTCCATCCTTCTGAGGTTGGTAAAATGAGTACCCAGCTTGCTGGGGGGAAAGTCTAAATGACTGGGGAAGGCAATGGCAAACTACCCCGTAAAAAGTCTGCCATGAAAACGTTGTAAAAGCAACATCACCCCAGAGTCGAAAACGACTGGTGCTTGCACAGGGGACTACCTTTTTTTTTTTTTTAGTGATAGGGATAGCAGAAAATATTTGGGGGTAATGCTCACTGCTCCTTGAATGTCATCTTCAAGCGCCAGGGAATGAAGGAACTCCTGCTGTTGTGCTGGACTTTTCCCTCTGACACTTGTGTCAGAAAACCAAAACTATTTCTTTTCTTTGCCACAGGTGATCCCGGGGTACAGCAGGATAACAAGCAGGTTCAAGTGGATCTCCAGGACCTGGGCTATGAGACCTGTGGGAAAAGTGAAAACGAAGCTGACAGGGAAGAGGCCACAAGTCCTGGTAAGTGGACCATGCAAGAGGCGCCTCTGTAAGAGCCACAGAACAAAGTTGGAGTCCAGTAGCACCTTTAAGAGCAACAAAGTTGTATTAAGAATGTAAGCTTCTTCAGACAATAGTATTTGGATGGAAGGCCACCTAGGAAGCCCAGGGTTGCTGTGCAGAAGCAGCAAATGGCAAACAGTGCTTCTTGCCTTGAAAAACATGCAGGGTTGCGATAAGTTGTCTGCAATTTGATGCCACTTTACACACACACACATACACACACAGGCACAGTGACAAATGTGTGTTTTGCAAATACAGGACAGCTGGGAGAAGAGATTAGTTGTGTCTCTGGTTGTATTTATTTAGATATTTATGCTCCTCTTTTCACCCCAAGTGGGGGGGGGGGGGGACTCAAAGTGTTACAGCCAGGGTAAGCCATTGGCGAGGCCTAGAGATCTCCTGGAGTTACAACTGATTTCCTGTCTGCAGAGATTAGTTTCCCAGAAGGAAATGGCAGCTTTGGAGAGCAGATTTTTATTGTATTATACCCTGTTGAGGTCCCTTGCCTTCCTAAATCCCACCCTTCCCAAGCCCCACTCCCTGCATTCCAGTAATTTCTCTACGCATAGTTGGCAACTCTACTTATGACATTGTTTCCCCCTCTTTCCTTTGTTCCTCACAACCAGGGCTGGCCCTAGGGCACATGGTACCCCAGGCAGTCTCGCTACCCACCCCCGTGCGCATGCCCCACCATTCTCCCGTCCCCTTCTGCGGCACCTCCTCCTCGTTCCCTCCCCCTCCCTCCCTCCTTCACAGTTTTAATGCCCAGGAACAGGCAGTGAAGTGCCACGCTCCCAGAATTCTTTAAAGGTCACCCACTTCCCCCTGCTGATCAATGGGCAAAGTGGCACAGAGGCCAGTGGCTCCTAGGTCGGCCTTCTGGCACGCTCAAGACGATCAGCACTGGGGCAGCAGTGGCGGGAAGGACGAGTGAGCTGCTGAAAAAGTGGCTGAGCTGCTGCCTCCTCCCCACTTCCTTCCTTGAGTGGGAAGGAAGTGGGGAGAAGGCAGCGGTGCGGCTGCTTTTTCAGTGGCTTGCTTGTCCCTCCCGCAGCTGCTGCCCCAGTGCTGATCGTCCTGAGCACGCTGGAAGGCCAGCATAGGAGCTAGGATTGCCAAGTCCTCTTCATCCCCCAGCGGGGGACATTCGTGCGCGCAACAAAATGACGTTTCCCGGAAGTGATGTCATCAAAATGGCGGCATCCGTGCAGGGCCACTCCGTGCCACTTTACCTGCCTTTCAGCTAATCAGCAGCAGGGTGGCCTTTAAAAAGCCCCAGGAGTGTGGCGCTTCAACGCCCATTTCTGGGCATTAAAATTGTGAGGGAGGGAGGTGGAAGCAAATGGGGATTTGCTTAGGGGGCAGGGGCGAGGGCCAATTTTGGTGCCCCCACCTTGCCGGAACCCTAGGCAAATGCCTAGTTTGCCTAGTGGGTGGGCCGGCCCTGCTGACAACAACCCTGTGAGGTAGGTGAGGCTCAGAAAGAGTGACTGCCCCAAGATGAGCTGATGATCTTCTGTGGCAGGGTAGAGATTCAAACCTGGCTCTCCCGAGCCCTAGGCTGGCACTCTAACCATTACACCGCACCAGCTGCCAACTTCCTCTCTTTCCAAGCTGCTTTGTGGAGCAATGTCACGAAAAGCAAGGTGTCCGTTTCATTAAATGTAAGCGCGCTTTTCTCGGTTGTTCCTAGAATGCGAAGAGGACGATGTCTTCAATGAGAATTCGGAGTCTTGGAAGAAGTTCCTGGGCTCCCCTCCGAACAAGCTAGCGAAGCAAGAAGCATTCGTAGGATGCAGCCAATACGACGGCGGTTCTGCCCTCTCCCAGCTGCACACCCAGGGCCTCAAGGGCCAGCTGCAGAGCTCCAGCCGAGCCATCCAGAATCCACTGAGTCACGGGCGCTCCGTGTCCACCAGCAGTGACTATGCTTCTGGGGCTGAGCACCCTCTAAAACTGAAGCAGGACTACACCCTTGGGAGCTCCCCGTCACACAGCATGACGGATGAAGATGAAGGGTGGCATTCGGACAGCTTAGGATCCCTGTGCCCCAAAACTCTTCAGTCCAGCAAAGACCTGGCCAGGCTTATCCAGAGAGTGTCCCTACTTGAGGCCCACCTAGATGACACCAAGCCAGAGGAGCTAAAGCACACTGCATCTATGGGGTAGGAATGGGGGGTAGGATTTCCTGGAAGGGACGGAGATGAAGTTGGGGCCCATTGGGCCTGGTGGGCATTGACATTGGCTCCTGGACAGAGTGAAATGAATTGCAAAACATCCACCAAGGATTTTTTCCTATTCTGTGTGGCTCGAGACTTGCTCCAAGAGTATCAGTACAAGCCTTTTCATTACCTGGGGAGACATAGGATGCGGGGCTTGTGATGGGCTTGATGAGCAAAAGCCAAACCTCTTTGGACTGACAGAAACAGGGTTGGCACCGGTGTTCTAAATCCCAGCTCTTTCCACATGTGTTTGAACAAACAACCACACCATGTAAAATGCATGTGGGAAAGTCCTAGGGTTGCCAATATCCAAGAGGTATCTGAAGATCTCCTGGGATAACTGATCTCCAGACAATGGAGACACCAGTATGGTGTAGTGGTTAAGTGTGTGGACTCTTCTCTGGGAAAACCGAGTTTGATTCCGCACTCCTCCACTTGCAGCTGCTGGAATGGCCTTGCGTCAGCCATAGCTCTTGCTGAGCTGTCCTTGAAAGGGCAGCTGCTGTGAGAGCCCTCTCAGGACCCCCCCCCCACCTCACAGGATGTTTGTTGTGGGGGGGGGGAGAAGATTTAGGAGCTTGTAAACCGCTCTCTGATTCAGAGAGAAGGACGGGGTATAAATCTGCAGTCTTCTTCTTCACTTGAAGAAAATGTTTCTATGGCGTTATACCCCATTGAAGTCCCTCCCCAAAGCCTGTCCTCCGCAGGCTCCACCTCCCCAAATCTCCAGATATTTCCCAACTCGAAGCTGGTAATCCAATAAATACACACATAACATGTCCTATACAGCATGGATTGAGCCCAAATTGCCCTTTCCTCTGTTCAGGATGACCAAGCTCACTCAACTGCCTGTGGGAAGAATGCTTTCCCCCCACACACCCCGCTGACTGCATGCAAGTTTGTTTCTAACGTGGAGGTTTCGCTCCATTTTGGTGTGGATTGTTGATGGAGCATCCACACAGCATCATCCCCTAATCACCCAGACTCCTGCCGGGGGTGGGGGGCTGGGTCTCAGTGGAGGAGTCTCTGCTTGGCATGCAGAAGGATCCAGGCTCAATCCCTGGCATTTCCAGTTAAAAGGTTCAGAAGGCAAAATGAAAGACCTCTGCCCGACACCCTGGAGAGCTCCTGTCGGTCCGAGTAGACAGTACTGCCTGTGATGGAGCAACAGTCTGATTCAAAATAAAACAGCTTCATGAGTGTTGTTTTGCTCCAGTCTTTCCCAAAACTGGCTTGATGACTCCTTTGGGGAAAACGTTGTAGTGAAAGAGCATTTTCATGCTGCATGGATGGGGAAAGTGTGCATTTTTAAGGTCCCATTGACAATGGCAACCTTTCCCTGCCTCAGTCCCCTACTGCCACCCCCCAAAATCTCCAGGTTTTCCCAATTCCAAACTGGGAACCCTACCACCATTGGCCCCCTAAGCCACAAGACTTTTTTAAAAAAAATCTGTAACTGCTATATTATTGCAATTCTCAATTTTAAAGAAAAAGGCTACAGTGATATGGGGTGTATGGTGGAGCTAAGCAGGGGGAGCTAAGTCTAGGAAAGGGTTTGGAAAATTGCTGCATGGATGCTCTTTAAATGTCCTTGTATTCATAGCTGCAATGAGAGTTACACTGGGAATCATTGTTGTGCAAAGGCAGCATATGACAGTGTCCCCCAACTTGTGGGTCAGGACTCAAAAGTGGGTTGTGAAGCCTTTGAAAGTGGGTCACAGGCCAGCCCTCCCTAATAGCTACTCCAGCCCTTTGCATCCAGTGTTCCCTCTAAACTGCAGAGTCTTGTGAGCAAAAATTCTACTTTGTGAGCTACTGGCATGAAAGTTGTGAGCTGCTGCATAAATTAGTTTGCTCTGAGGTCATCCTTCCTGAGCTAAGACAAAAATGTGGGAGCTGGAGGCTAAAAATCTGTGAGCTAGCTCACGTTGAGGGAACACTGTTAGAGGGAACACTGTTTGCATCATCCTTTCTTTCTTCATCCTCTTTCTCAACATTTTGGATGGGTAACAAGGTCATAGTTTGCCTCAGGTGCCAAAAAACAAGCTCAGGCTGATCCTGCATAGGTCACCATATCAAGTAAATTTGTACTTGTGGGCCACCATACCCAAAAAGTTGGGAGCTACTGGCAGTATTTAAGCAGCAGTTGGACAAACAGTTGTTAGGGATGCTCTAGGCTGATCCTGCATTGAGCAGTGGGTTGGACTAAAGCAGGGGTAGCCAAACTTGCTTAACTAAAGAGCCACACAGAACAAATGTCAAAAAGGGAGGGAGGGAGAGAGGAAGGCAAATAGAGGGCGAGGAGAGGTGGAAAGAAAGCAATTTTAATTTAAATGCATTCTCCAAGCTGCCAGCTGATTTGACTGGGAGAAGTGATTTAAAGAGAGAAATGCCTTCTCCAAGCCAGCCAATGAGGTGGTGGGGGCTTCAAGAGCCACACAATAAGTGTGGAAGAGTCACATGTGGCTCTTGAGCTGCAGCTTGGCCGCCCCTGGACTAGAGCCTTCATGACTCCTTCCAACTCTATGATTCTATACTGCCCTATGGGACATCCCTGGGTTTATTCCTCCAGGTGCTGCAGAGACTGTGGCAAGAAAAGGCTTTACTTCTCATGTTCATAGTTTGGTAGTCTAGACCTCTGGATAGTTAAGGCCACTTTGTCTCTCTCTTCTCCCCAACCCACCTCAGGAAATATGATTCACTGGTTCAAGCACAGGCTCGGGAGCTCTCCCATCTGCGCCAGGCAATCCGAGAGGGGCAAGGGGTGAGCTGTATGCTGAGCCAGCACTTCAGGGATGCCACCAAGTCCTTCGAGGAACTCCTGAGAGACACCAACATTGATTACTTCCTGGGTCAGAGCTTCCGTGAGCAGCTGGCACAAGGGAACCAGTTGGCAGGACGACTGGCCCGGAAACTGAGCAGTAGTGAGTTCACTGGGTACTTCCTAAATTTAAGTTGGGAGAGTTTGGGGGGTGGGGTGGGGCTCTGAGCTTTGGAAAATCTGTGTGACCGTGAAGCTTATGCATACCCTTTCCCCAGCAGTGCTTTCACAGATGGATTATTACGCTTCCTGCCTCCCCTCCAACAGCCTTGATGGTTAGGAGTTGGGAGTAAGCAGTGAAGTTTACAGATGACACTAAGTGCTCAGGGCAGGGAGAACGAGGGAGGGCAGTAAGGTGCTCCAAAGGGATCTATCGAGGCTGGGCAAGTAGGCCTCAATGTGGCAAATGAGGTTCAACGTGGTCAACTGCCAAGTCATGCATACTGGAGCCGAAATATCCTTACTATTAAAATACGTTGATGGTGCCCATGTGGGATGAATGTGATAGAGGAGAATCACCAGGGGTTGCTTTGTAGAAAAATAGGTGGTGGAGCTCAGTAGCATAACTCATTAGCACATGCAACCCCCCACCAGCCAAAAGCAACCCAACTCAAGAAAGGAGAGTCCCGGGCAAGCGAGGCCTGCTTGGGCTGGCTGGAGATCCGGCCAGCCCAAGAGGGCCTGACTCACCTGGGCTCTCCTTGGCTGCCCCCCCACAGTCAAAAGGCCAGCAAGCCACCTGCTACCCAAAATCACGTAAGAAGTAGAGAAAGGGTGGTGTGGGCTTCTCCAGGAATTAATGAGGGCTGCTGGGGGTGTGACAAAGCCCCTGGTGGCTGGCTGGCTGGCTGCCCGCTCTCCTAATCCAGGGATTGTTATGCAGCTGCACCTACTATTCAATGGACAAGGTAGGTGGGGAGTAGGAGGTTCAGGAATCAGAAAGGTTCAGGAGCTATGCTCCTGTGAGCTCCTGCGGAAGTCAAGGTCTGATAATCACCATGTTCTTCTGAACTGTAAATTCTATGACTATCTTCATGCTGTTTTTTTAAAGCCCTTTTTGTAACCGTTGGAGGGTCGATCTGAGAAC
The DNA here is from genome assembly GCF_032191835.1 of Heteronotia binoei. NCBI lineage: Eukaryota > Metazoa > Chordata > Lepidosauria > Squamata > Gekkonidae > Heteronotia > Heteronotia binoei. Next base: position 177,830,617 of record NC_083224.1, on the reverse strand, counting down.
TGTAAGATCTTTTCACTATTAGTCTCAAACAAGAGTGAAACCATTGAATCTGTAGCAAAATTCTTTTACCTTGCTTTCAGGAGGAGATGTTTGGGGTTTTTTTTACCACAGACTCTACTGTTATCCACATGGTGTTGTCTTGTCTTGTTATACCAATAAAAGTTGTGTGGTGTGATGTGATGTGATACATTGAAGGGGGTCCAAACTGGCAGTAACTGACCAGGAGAGAGATCTTGGAGTCTTGGTAGATAACTCACTGAAGATGTCAACTCAAGTGTACAATTGCAACAAAAAGGCAAACGCTATCTTGGGAATGATTGGGAAGGGGACTAAAAACAAATCAGCCAGTATCATAATGCCCCTGTATAAACCATGGTAGGATTGCCAATCCTCAGATGGGGGCAGGGGATCCCCCAGTTTGGAGGCACTCCCTCCACTTCAGGGTCATCAGAAAGCATGGGAGGGAGGGAGATGTCTGCTAGGTGCTCCATTATTCCCTATGGAGAACAATTCCCATAAAGTATAATGGAGAATTGATCTGGTACTCTGGGGGGCAGCTGGTTTTTGAGGCAGAGGCACCAAATTTGCAACATAGCATTGGTGCCTCTCCTCAAAACACCCTCCAAGTTTAAAAAATATTGGACCAAGGGGTCCATTTCTATGAGCCCCAGAAGAAGGTGCCCCTATCCTTCATTATTTCCAGTGGAGGGAAGGCATTTAAAAGGTGTGCAGTCCTTTTAAGTGTGATGACCAGAACTCTCTTTGGAGTTCAATTATGCTTGTCACAACCTTGCTCCTGGATTCACCTCCAGTGTCTCCTGGCTCCACCCCCGAATCCCCAGATATTTCTTGAATTGGACTTGGCAACCTTACCCCATGGTGCTCCATAGTTTCTATGACATTGCAGAATATGTCATAAAGAATTAATGACTGCAAAAGATTGGCAGCTGCTGCTGAGAAATTTCTTGTTGCTCCAAAAAGGACTTTTCCTTTCCCTTTTCTCCTGCCAAACAACCATAATTTTTGATAGGATTTTTTAAAAGTCCACTCCAAGAAGTCCCACATGGTGGCCTTAAATTCAGGGGAATTGAATTGTCTCAGAATCCTGTGAGCATCTAAAGGAAAGGATCCAGCTGGTTTACAATTTGGTTTGAATGCCTAGAGGCTTTGATGAGGCTGTTAATGAAGCTTAAAGATCTCCAGTTGACAGAGAACAGTTCCCCTGGAGAAAATGACTGGATTGGAGGATAGACTCTATGTGGCATTATTTCCTTCTCAGCTCCCATTCCTCCACAAACTCTGCCCTTCTCAGGCCCCAGATCTCCAAGCCCTATCTGAACTTTCTCAAGACCCCACCCAGATTTGTCAAGGTCTCTCTAGAGAATGTTTTATTTACCAAAAGCTGGTTGAAGCCTAACTTGAAACCAGGCTTTTCAGAAGCACTGGTAATACTGGCTGTGGAAAATGACCTAAAAACGTTAGATAAGTAACTTTAAAATTAAAATAAGTGTAGGTGAGACTAATTTTTCTTGACAAGGAAACTCACATTTCCCCTCATGCTTTCCTGTTCCTCTGCTTAAAAAGAAAGAGATAGGGAAAGATCTTCATGTTTGTGGGACTGGGGTACCCTGTGGCAGGAAAACGGGTGTAACTAACTGACTGACTTTCTCTGAATTCTGTTTTCAGGGAGTGGTCTAAACATGGAAGACAAATCTGGTCATGAGCTGCTTGCTCTGAGGTAATGAAAACCAATTCCTTGTCGCTGGTTCCTTTTGTATTACCTGCTTCTATTTCAGTGCCCATTTGAGGAGGGAGTAAAATACTCTGCTTTAGTCAGTGGGAAGGTATAGTTTACTGTTTCTCTGGCAAAAGTTCAGGGTGATCTCCCTCTTTAACCATGGCTAGCCAAGCCAGCAAAGATCAGGTTCTGCTATCTTCTGCTGATCTTCATGTAGCTCCAAAGGGACAATGTTATACACAATACCAAATTTATATTCTGAATTTCTGTACACATGTACAACCAAATATACTCTTACTACTTATACATACACAATCTTATAATGGCCAGTGTTTGGAGGGGCCTTGAGAGTTAACTGTAGCAAATGAAGAAATCCATGGAACTGAAAAACAGGATCTCCAAAAGAGAGAGAGAACTTGCCTTATCCGGAATTAATGGGCAGTTTCGAATGCCTTTATCAGCTCTATCCCTCTTCCAACAAAACAATTCTTCATGGAGCCACAGAGAACAAACTGTTTGTTCAGATCAACACACAACCTTATGATCTCTGCACCCAGCTGTCAACTCTGCACTCAGCTCTTGACACAAACATTGACTGTTTTGGAAGCGAATATAGTAAACAATCCAGCTAGAGCACTGGGGAAACATAACAACATTTACCAATCTCCCTTTAGCAGCTTGCATGGTGATTTAAAGAGACAACATTTACTTTGGAATCCAGGACTGTGGCTCTTATGAATGGGAACCCCGGCTATTATAAGATTGTGAATGTAGAAGTTGTGTATGTTTAAGTAGTAAGAGTATATTTGGTTGCATATGTGTAAAGAAATTCAGAATATAAATTTGGTATTGTGTATAACATTGATCCTTCGGTGCCTGCTTCTTCAGTCATATTCACATTGAAGCCTGCATAGTGCAGGATTCTCATGTAGAGGCAAGGCCTGCTGAACATCTCAGGCCAGCCAAAGCTTGCCTTTGGCCTTATCCATATGGAGTCTGTAATGTACTGAGTTGCGAGACGGTTTGAAGGTAACATGCTTTATTCAGTGGTACATTACAAGAGAGGGAACACGCGGGCCGGGTCCCGCTTATATACATTCCCTGGAACTGCCCCCCCAGTCTGACCAGTCCAATCCCGACCAGTCAAACTTTCCGCCACAGATCTTGATGGGCGGGGCGTCTAGCGAGCTACATCCGGGGACCCGTGGGTCGCCTCTGTAGCGATCGCCATGCGGTACATCGGCTTATGTTTCAAGACATAACAGAGCCCTTTACAACAATGGCAGTTTCTGACCCAAGGGAGTGCACTTTTGAAGAAGAGTTCAAGATGTGTGGGATCTATGAGGTAGCTGGTTAGCTGAGACCAAAAGATAAGCAGAACAGCGAAGTTGTGATTATATGGATCCTGAGAGCTGGAAGAGGGACCCAGAGATGTAGGAATCCTCAAGAGTTTCCCCAAGCTCTTTCTCCTTCCAGGTTGAGCAAGAAGCTCCAAGCGAAGGACCAGATCATCAAGACCCTCCAGGCCAAGCTTCAAGGACACTCGGTGACCCCTTCTCCTAGCCACACCATATCGGAGGCACCCAGTTCTGGAAGCAGTACTTCCTTCCTCTCTGATGGCCTGGACGGTTGCTCTGACATGGAAGATGTTGGTGACCAGGAGACCCCCAGAGAAGGCCAACCCTGCAGACACCTAGATGCAGGTACAGCCATGGAGATCTGTACCAGCATGGTTTTCCTCTGGGCAAGATGGTCCAGTGGGAAGAACAATGCCAAACACAATGAACTTCCTTGCCTTATTATTTAGTGAATCATGCCTCATTACCAGTAAATAACAAAACATGGGAAGATATGTTCAGAACAAAAGGAACACTGTATAACAGAGTAAACATCCTTGGCGTATAGATAATACAATTTCCATTTAAAATGTGTTGCTTCTATATAAGCTTCAGTCCAGTATTTTAGATTAAAATTTCACAATAGTCCAGTGATAACAAACCAAAGGATTTTCTTCAGTTCACAATGTACTATGTTTCTTCTACCTGGGATGCACGTAGTCACCTAAATATTAAGAAGCTTTGATAAGTGGCTAAAAGGGTTTCACTCAAAGGTCCAAGACTGGCATAACAAAATAAGTGAAATCTGTCAAGTCTGTCCAGGATGTCACTTTGTAGGCATGTGTCCATTCTGGGGTTTGTGTGTGTGGGCACTAAGCACTGAAATTCCTTGAGGGGGCTCTCTATGGCAGTTATCCTCCACCGGGGTCACTGAAGGGCTCCGTGAAGTTCTTTCTTGGAGTTTTCTTCCTCTTCTCTTGCTTCTTGTGGGATGAGAAGGAGGTCTGGTGATCTTCTAGAAGACTGTACACAACATGTCTCTAGGCAGCTATATGTCCAGTTTAGGCTTGCCGATCACCAGGTCCCAGCAGTGGTTCTCCCACTTTCCCAGGCTCCTGTGGAGGCTTTAAGACTCCACTGGAAAGTGGAGTTGGGATGGTGTGTCTGCATCTTTAAGGCTGAAGAGGGTGGGGGAGCAGGCAGAATAACATGGCTGTGAAAGGAGCCCAGACCCTCCATTGGTTGCACAATCTTTGCAGAGGTCGTTTGCAGCCCAGACCCTTCTAATCTTTTCAGAGGTTGGTTGCTCTGTGTTACTTTGAAGAAGTTGGAAGTTCAGCAACTCCTGAGTAGAGATGCCAATTCCCAGATGGGAGCAGACCCTCACCCGCTTCAGAGTCGTTAGAAACAGGGGTGGGGGGTGGAGGGAAATGTCTGCTCGGCACTTCATTATTTCCTATGGAGATCGATTCCCATAGGGAATAATGGAGAATTGATTTGGGAGTATCTGGGGCTCTGGAGGGGCTGTTTTTTGAAGTAGAGGCACCAAATTTTCAGCATAGCATCTAATAACTCTCCTCAAAATGTGCTCCAAGTTTCAAATAGATTGGACCAGGGGGTCCAGTTCTATGAGCCCCAAAAGAAGGTCCTCCTATCCTTATTTCTTACGTAGGGAAGGCATTTAAAAGGTGAGCGGTTCCTTTAAATGTGATGGCCAGAACTCTCTTTGGAGTTCAGTTGTACTTGTCACAATTTTGCTTATGGCTCCACCCCCAAAGTCTCCTGGCTCCACCCCCAAAGTCCCCAGATATTTCTTGAATTGGTCTTGGCAACCCTAGTCCAGTTCAGTGTTTCTTATGAGCAAAAATTCTACTTTGTGAGCTACTGGCATTAAAGTTGTGAGCTACTGCATAAATTATTGTGCTCTGGGGTCATCCTTCCTGAGCTAAGACAAAAATGTGTGAGCTGGAGGCTAAAAATCTGTGAACTAGCTCACACTAAATCAGCTTAGAGGGAACACTTGTTCAGTCTGGTGTAGTGGTTAAGTGTGTGGACTCTTATCTGGGAGAACTGGGTTTGATTCCCCACACCTCCACTTGCAGCTGCTGGAATGGCCTTGGGTCAGCCATAGCTCTCGCAGAGCTGTCCTTGAAAGGGCAGCTTCTGGGAGAGCTCTCTCAGCCCCACCCACTTTACAGGGTGTCTGTCGTGGGGGAGGGAGGAAGATAAAGTAGAAAGATAAAGGAGATTTGGAGTAGAGGGCAGGATATAAATCCAATATCTTTTTCTTCTTCCTTACTGGAGTGGTAAAATAAAAATGGGGGAAAGGCCATGTACCAGAGATTGAACAAACTCTACATACAGGGTTGTGGCTTGACTTTCTGAAGAAGCCATCTATCACCCTCTGGGTATGGTGCCATCTGCTGGGTCTTGGCACTGGGAATGAATTCTGTGCAACTGTGGCCTAACTTGCTTTGTGCAACAAATAGGGCGTGTGAATTTTCTTCACACACAAAGATCCTCTCTGAACGAAAAAGGACGGGGAGGAAGCTGATCACACACCCCACATCCAGATTCTTTCCCCCAATTCTTACATTATTCATGTCCATCTCCAATGTCATGAAGAAGTTGCATTGAATAATTCCACACATACACCTTTGGGCTTGGGCTCCGTGTTGCAATTTTGTCAGGAACGCAGGTATTTCTGATCTCTGTGTATGTCTTCTTGTAGGTCTTGCGAACCATTCTGAGAACGCTTCTGCTCCACCATCCCATCCAGCTCCTGCTGCTCCACCAGAATCAGTTCAAAAGAACTTCTCTCTGCCCACTTCCCTGCATCCCTCACAGATTCCAGGCCAGGCTTCTGCAGGTATGGACCACCTCACTGTTGATGGAGATGTGCAGGGAAGAGAAAAGGAACCATAGGGTATTAAATTCACTGCCACAGGATGTGGTGGCAGCTGCAAGCATAAACAGCTTCAAGAGGGGATTGGATAAACATCTGGAGCATAGGTCCATCAGCGGCTATTAGCCACAGTGTATTGCTAGAACTCTCTGTCTGGGGCAGTGATGCTCCATATTCTTGGTGCTTGGGCGGGCATAGTGAAAGGGGTTCTAGTGTCCTGGCCCCACTGATGGACCTCCTGATGGTGCCTGGTTTTTTTTGTGACACAGTGTTGGATTGCATGGGCCATTGGCCTGATCCAACATGGCTTCTCTTATGTTCTTATATTTTTAATCTCAACCCCACTTTTTTCCTCTAGCTTTCCCTTCCACCTAATGTGCTTTTTATTTATAAAGTGTGTTGTATTTATTTTTAAATGTTACACAAAGATCAGTGTACTGACCACCTAATTCCTAAGCAAAGTTGCTTTCTCCTAAGCCCACTGAAGTCAATGTACTAAGAAGGATGTAACTTGGCTTAGGGTAGCACTGAAAGCGGACAAATCAACCGCAAGAGAAATAAAACTCATCTGTCCAGAAAGCATTTTCAATTCATGTTTTCAAAAAAGCCGTGCTGGAGTGGGTCAGGATTTTGCAAGGATATCCAGAGCATCATTCTGAAGGGTTTTGTGCCTTGGGAATAACAACTGCTGACATATGAGAACAGCTAATATTTATTATTATTTTTTAATCTAGGAAAACGTCACCTGCTGCCTTCTCAGAGATTTCCTCCAAGTGGCTCACATTATAAAAACAATACAATAAAAACAATGGGTTGGAGCCAGCGGCAGATTTCCACTAATAGATTCTTTTTTCTGAATCCATCTTTCCACTGCAAATTCACCCCTCATGCTTTTTCTTGGGGAAGGGGGGTTCCTTATTTCCCCAGAGCAGTGTTTTGGGGAGCCCATTTGGGCTGCAGCAAGATGAGGGAAAGTAAGTCCCATTCCGCTGATGGAAATGCCTTCCACTGGATCCAACCCGGTAATCTAAGAATTGTCTTTATTAAAAACAAACCATCTAGACCAAGTCAGGCTGTATAAACCACATAGAACAACATTCAGCAGCCTAAAACGATGTTCATAAAAGAGTCCCAAGGCTAGAAAAAGACCATAAGACACAGCTTCGAAAGATGGAACCTCTTGGCAAAAAAGCCTGGGTAAAAGGACCTGTTTTGGCATGGCACCTAAAGGGATGTAAGGCAGGTGACACTAGGTGAGCATCAAAAGGGCAAAGCCTTCTAAAGGTGAGGTGCCACCACTGGAAAATCTCTGTCTGTGGTCACCACCCTTCTCACCTCTGCAGGCAGGAGAGCAGAGCTTGGGGGGGGGGGGGGAATGGCTTATTTGGCAGGCTGGAAAGTACTGGAGGAGATTGTCTATCCAGCACCCCAGCCCCAAACCATTTAGGGCCTTAGCACTTTGAATTATGTCCAGAAACAGGTGGACAGCCATTCTCCACACTACAGCTCCCCCACCCCACCAATAGCAGTATCCATGTCAGCAGAATCTGGTGGCAGCTTTCTTTCTCAGTCTGTCTAAGTGATCTGTAAGCAGTGTGGTGAGAGGGAAAGACTGAGCCAAGAATTTCTTCAGAGGGGGAGAACAAATATTCTGCCCATTTGAACTGGGCTAGCTGATGGGGTGGCAGATTGCTGTTGCCTGAGGTGAGAAGAGGAAATTACTACAGGGCAGCAGCCATGTGTGAGGTAAACAGTGCACTAAGCTGTTGTGAGGGGGGGGGAGGGGAAGAGGGGGCTAACAATTCCATCCCTGTCCCTGCCGTAGTCTGGGCAGACTCCAAAAAGTTTGTGGCTCTGGGACAAGTGATTCCCCAGAAACCCTACTTTAGCATCACTGGTCAAAGGATCTCATCCAGAAGAAGCAGAGAGAAGGCAGTTAGAGGAGATGGACGATTGTCCTGATTCATCATAAGGCTGAGCAGGCCTCATTTTGGGCAGGAGCTCACAGGAATGGAGCTCTGGAACCTCTAAATTTTATTGTGCCCTTTCTTATCCAAACCCCCCTCCCCCCAATACTTGCTTCTGGGCTCCATTGTTCAAACCCCCTGCAAGAATTTTGCTGAACTCTAAGATTTAGCTAACTTTCTAATACTTTTCCCCACAAAAAAAGGGCAAATAACCAAAACATATATAGCAGATAGCTGGAAATCTTCATCATGCCACTGTGGCCACATAGGCGAAAGTAAATTTAAAAGCGTGATGGGAGTAAGGTTTTATGATAACAATTATAATTCAAGAAGCCTTTAAAGGTAGATGCTGAGCTGATGTAATCGAGTACACCTTCTGGTGATGTCAGGGGCGTGTGGCATATGCAAATGAGTTCCGCCAGTGAATTCCGGCACCTCTTTTTCTGTAAAATGATCCCTGAGGCTGAGTGTTTGGAAAGAAAGAGAGATTGTAATAAAAACAGCTCTTTCACAGAGCCAGTCCTCCCAGACGGGAAAGTCTGCCTGCCCGGCTCTGTCCAACAAGCTGTTGCTGCTGAAAGGGACCTGCTCGGAACCTGCATCTGGATGTCGTCTACTCATGTTGCACCTCCTCTTTCCCTTCCCACCTTTTCTGTGTCTAGGCTTCCACCCCGACTCCTTATCCAAGCCATCAAGCTACCCTTTGGCTCCCTGTGCCTCAGGGTCCAGCTCCTTCCTGCCTTTTGGGTGTCCGGCAGCCACTGCTCCGTTCCTTGGCTGCTGTGGAACGCCGGGCTTCTCATTGGCCAACGCGCAGCAGGAGCTGCAGATGTTGCAGAAGCAGCTGGGAGAAAGTGAGCACTCTGTCCTTTGATGTTGCTCCCCCTACGCATTCCCAAACCCTCTGGCGTGTAGCTTTGCATGGCTTAAAGAACCGTGTCTTTGCCCCTGCGCGCCGCAGACCTAAGACATGAGTTGCATCCGGGGGTGGAATTTTAGCAGGAACTCCTTTGCATATTAGGCCACGCATCCCTGACATAGCCAATCCTCCAAGAGCTTACAAGGTTCTTTTTTGTAAGCTCTTGGAGGATTGGCTACATCAGGAGTGTGTGGCCTAATATGCAAAGGAGCTCCTGCTAGAATTCCACCCCTGGCTGCATTCCAGGATAGCGCTGATGGCTTCCAAAGCTGGTCTGATGCACACGCTAAGGAAGCTGCAGTTTAGGGCAGGGGTGGCCAAACTGCGGCTCAGGAGCCACATGTGGCTCTTTCATGCATATTGCGTAGTTCTTGAGGGTCTCCCCCCCACCCCCTTGGCCAGCTTGGAGAAGCCATTTGTCTCTTTAAATCACTTCTCCAAGCCAGTTGGTGGCTTGGAGAATGCATTTAAAGTTAAAGTTGCTTTCTTTACACCTCTTCCTCCCTGCGTCTATTTGCGGCTCTCAAACATCTGATGTTTATTCTGTGTGGCTCTACAATAAGCAAGTTTGGCCACTCCTAGTTTAGGGCCCCAGCTTACCGGGGGTCTCTAAATGATAGAAGTCCTGACCTGGATATCCAAGACTAGGCTGCGATTGCACTTTCAATCTGCTTTCAGTGCACTTTCCACACAATGCACTGTGTGAGCTGCCAAAATCCAGTTGGAAAGTGCCTTGAAAATGGATTGAAAGTGCATTATTTCGTGTGTGCGATCGCGGCCCTCATCTCATCAGATCTCAGAAACTAAGCCAGGTCAACCTGGGTCAGTCTTTGGATGGGAGACCATCACAGAGTTCCAGGGTCAGGACACAGAGTCAAGCAATGGAAAATCACCTCTGAAGATCTCTTTCCTTGGAAGCCCCACCAGGGGTTACTATAAGTCAGCTATGACTTGATGGGGACGGGGGGGGGGGGGGGGGAAGCAGGAAAGAACTTCAAGGGGAGTGATGAAACCCAGGTCAGAGTACAAAAAGAGGCAGGCGTTGTGTCTAGGATTGTTAGGTCTTTATGTTTTAAACAATTTTATTGATAACATATGGTATTAATTTCCATTAATAACTTATTTTCATCTATCCCATATGCTTCTTTCTAATCACCCCTCCCCCCGTTAGTTGACCCCCGCCAGTGTTATTTGCTCAAAATACTAACATTAAAAGGTACCCTTAATTCCTAAGAACTAAAATTAATATTCTTCTTTCTTCTAAAGTTTAATCATTATCCAAAATTGTCCAAAGTTCTTTTACTTTCCACTCGTCTTCTACATAACTTCTAATTTTTTTCCACTTTTAAAATCTTCTAAATCATAGTCTCTTAAAGTTCTTGTTAATTTGTCCATCTCACTCCATGTCATAACTTTTAAAATCCAATCCCATTTTTCTGGTATTTTTTCTTGCTTCAATAACTGCGCATATAGTGTCCTAGCAGCTGAAAGCAAGTACCAAATTATAGTTCTATCTTCTTTTGGAAATTTTTCCATTTGTAATCCCAATAGAAAAGTCTCTGCAGCTTTCTTGAATTCATATCCCAAGATCCTAGAAATTTCTTGTTGGATCATCTGCCAATACTTTAGGATTGTTAGGTCTTAATCCAATGTGCCAGCTTTTCAGTCTTCTTGCCAGTGTCTCAGGAATAAAGTTTTCCAGAAATGAGAGTTCTTGTCTGTTTAGCTGTTTGTCCCACTGCACTATTTCCACCATGCTCGAGCCATGAGTTACAGCTGGTCGTTTCCCCTGCTCAGCTGTGTGTTGGCCGGCTGTTCCTCTAGGCATCTCACCTTACCAGGAACCTTCCATAGCTCTGAGGCTCTCACTGCCCTGTGTTTCAGGAAACCTTTCTAACCCTAGTTGTGTATCTGGCTGCTATACAGTTGAGTGCTTATCTGAAGGAGGGCTGGGAGAAACTGGCAGTAAGTGAGTGGAAAAGATAATAAACATCCTTAACATGCTTGTAAGGAGCCCCGTGGTCCAGAATGGTAAAGCTGCAGTACTGCAGTCAAAGTTCTCTGCTCATGACCTGAGTTTGATCCCAGCGGAAGCTGGGTTCAGGCACCGGCTCAAGGTTGTAGTGTAGATGACTGGGGAAGGCAATGGCAAGGAAAAGGAAAGGTCTCATGTGCAAGCACCTGTCGTTTCTGACTCTGGGGTGATGTTGCTTTCACAACGTTTTCATGGCAGACTTTTTACGGGGTGGTTTGCCATTGCCTTCCCCAGTCTTTTACACTTTCCCCCCAGCAAGCTGGGGACTCATTTTACTGATCTCAGAAGGATGGCAATGGCAAACCACCCCTTAAAAAGTCTACTGTGAAAACGTTGTGATGCGACGTCATCTCGGAGTCGGAAACGACTGGTGCTTGCACAGGGGACTACCTTTACCTTTAACATGCTTGTACTGAGGGAGGCTGGAATCGAAGCATAGGGGCCTGCTGGGGATAGAGGCACAGATCCTGCCTGCTGCATACTTTTTCTTTTCTTTTCAAAAAAGAGGTGCCAGCCTGGCTTGGCTCTCTGCTGCCCTGCTTAAGAAAGCCAGCCGTGGTACCTATCAGTGTTGGTCAAAGATAATTGCTGAAGGGCTGGGGTTTTGTGGGTATTTTTTTAGACTGGACTACAAGTCTGCCCTTCATAGATGGAGCGGATTCTATCCCCAATCCCCTAGCAGGGCTTTTCTTGTAGCAGGAACTCCTTTGCATATTAGGCCCCACACCCCTGATGTAGCCAATCCTCCTGGAGCTTACAGTAAACCATGTAAAAAGAGCCCTGAAAGCTCCAGAAGGATTGGCTACATCAGGGGTGAGTGGCCTAATATGAAATTGAGTGGCCTAATATGAAAAGAGCTACAAATAAGCCCTGGATCCCAGTCCCCACCTGGGCACTGAATGGGGACAAGTAGCAACAGTTCCTTTGCCTTAATTCTTTCCCAGAGTTCTTTGTGGACGGGTTGATGGCTAAGTGCATGCCTGCTTGTAAGAGTGGCTTGTTAATGTTCTTGATTGTATATGTGGGCCCTTCTCTTAACTTCACAACCACCTGGGGAAATTGGTTAGTGGCTGCTTCGAGGGCACCCAGCAAGCTCTGTGTTCTGGAGTGGAGGTTTGTTTGTTTGTTTTTCAATTTATATTCCATCCTCCCCATGAACAGGCTCAGGAAGATTTGAACCCGTCTGCCGCACTCACTATGGCCACTGAACCCACCTTGGTTCACCCTCTCCTGTGGTTTCTTCAGCAGCTCATGACATCTTGTGGCATGTGTCTTGTAATCGGGGCTCTTTTTTTGTAGCAGGAACTCCTTTGCATATTAGGCCACACACCCCTGATGTAGCCAATCCTCCGAGAGCTTACAGGGCTCTTAGTGCAGGGCCTACTGTAAACTCCAGGAGGATTGGCTACATCAGGGGGGTGTGTGGCCTAATATGCAAAGGAGTTCCTGCTACAAAAGAAGCCCTGCTTGCAATCAGCTGCCTTCTGTCAGAGCCGTAGCTTTGCCCAAGCCCAGTCCTGCAAGATTCAGACGAGGAAGGCCAACCATTGTTCTTTCGGCAAATGGCTGAGTGGGTTGCGGGCACGGCCCTGTGAAATTGGACTTCCTGATTCCGCACAGCCAGGACTTTAAGCCAGTCCTTCTTCACTATCCTCATGCCCAGAGGCCATTGGTTTCAAAGGGTTGTTGTGAGGACAGAATGGAGGAGAATGACGTAAGCCACTTTGGGTCCCTATTAGGGAGAAAGGTGAGTCATGAATGAAATAAGGGGGGTTTTTGTAGCAGGAACTCCTTTGCATATTAGGCCACACACCCCTGATGTAGCCAATCCTCCTGGAGCTTACAGTAGACCGTGTAAGAAGATCTTCGTAAGTTCTTGGAGGATTGGGTACATCAGAGGGGTGTGGCCTAATATGCAAAGGAGTTCCTGCTACAAAAAAAAAGCCCTGATTATCAACCATTACTTTCTGACAGTGCCTCTAATCAGCACCCTTGTGGATCTAAAGAAGTACTGGCTTGATCTCACTGAACCCAGGGAGATGTGTTTGTGCTTTTCCCTTTTCTCTACAGTTGGGTGCTGTGGTGCCAACCTGAGATCAGAGAACGGCTGATTTTTTTATCCATCTTTTGAACCAAATGTTGACTCCTGGCATGCCACAGAGCAATATTGCAATGCAGAGTCCATGAGGCAGCCAAATTATGCTTGGAACTGCAGAAACTTGCACACAGAAAAAGAGCAAGAAGAGAATGTCTCCCTGGAATAATCTTCGGCAAATGCCCTTGGATGCACTTGCCATGGGGCAAAGTGGGGGGATAGCTTTTGTTATGGGGGAGAGACCGCACAGCAATCCTTTCTCCCATCTTCTGAGGCGACCTGTGTGACAGCTGCTGAGGAGCTGGGCATCCTCCTAGCAAAGTTCAGGAGAGCTCCTGGTCCATTAAAGCAGGGTGGCCTAACTGAAGCTTGGGAGCCACACGTGGCTCTGTCACACATATTGTGTGGCTCTCAAAGCCCCCACTGCCCCGTCAGCTGGCTTGGAGGAGGCGTTTGTCTCTTTAAATCACTTCTCCAAGCAAAGCCAGCCGGCAGTTTGAAGAATGCATTTAAAGTTGCTTTCTTTCCACCTCTCCCCCCTTCATTCCCCATCTATTTTCCTCCCTCCCTGCTCTCCAACATCTGACACTCATGTCTTGCGGCTCTCAAACGTCTGATGTTTATTCTATGTGGCTCTTACATTAAGCATGTTTGGCCACCCCTGCACTAGAGTAAGCCTTCCTAAAGTCTCGAGCACCACATCTGGTCTGGTTATCACTTACTTGTATCCCCTCTGCCCAGGTGTACCGCCCTCTGTACTGTCACCGGCAAAACCAGAGTTGCCAGCTGGTCTCTTTGCTATGGGTAGCCCTGCCTATAGCTCCAAGCACTGCCCCCGAGTGGACCACTGCGTTCCTCGGTCGCTTCATGTGCAGCAGAACACTGTCAACTGGAACAAGCATGCTGGGGAAGTCCTGGGGGAGAGCAGCGACACCAGGAATACGACTCACCTCAGAGAGCCTCAGAAAGGACCGGTCTGTGGAAGTTTACCATCCTGCTCCTCAACATGTCTGACAGGCCCATGGCTTTCAGGTAACTCTTGTAGTTCTCCCTACTTTTGAGGTAGGGTTGCTAAGGAGGATTGGCCCTGGCTAATATTTGGATAGGAGACCACCAAGGAATACCAAGGTCATCATGACGCAGAGGCAGGCCGTGGCAAACCACCTGTGAACATCTCTTGCTTTGAAAACTCCATGGAGTCGCCATAAGTCAGGTGTGACTTGATGGCACTTTCCAAGAACATTAAGAAGAGTCTTACTGCATCAGTGGTCCCTCTAGTCCAGCATCCTGTTCCACACGACAGCCAAATCAGATGCCCCGGAGGGCCTTATCATCTGAGGATAGAGACCAATGGCCTGGCACTGCCTCATAGCGCTGCATTTCTAGGGATGGCTGCTGCCTCTGTATATGGAGGTTTCCTTAATACTCACCATGGCAAGTAGCCATTGATGAACTCCTGCATCAATCTGTCTAATCCCTTGTAAAGCTGCTATCTTAACTGGCTTGGCTCTTTGGGGGGTATGGATCGCACATTGAAATGAAGCTGTTACAGAACTACCATACAGAAATTATGTTCTGTGTTCCTTCTGTTGCCGCTGCAAATGCCGCTGCGTTAGCAACGGCACTAAGAATGACCTTATGATTGTTTGCCCCAGCCCACCAAGGTTACATTCCTCCCCCCACATCACAAGACTTTTTTTAAAAAAAGATAATTATTACTACTGCCATAGCTTAATGATTTTTTAAGTCCCAAAAGCCTTCTGTTGGCCTGGGGTGGTGGAAAATGGGGGCAGCAGTTATGGGACAGAGGTGCTGATGTGGACAAGACCTGCAAAAATAAACTCTTCCCTGTCCACACAGAGCCTGAAGACTCTTTGACCATAATTGTTCCCAAAAGATTGTACCAAGCCAGGTTTGGGAAAGATGGTTGCAAAGCAGTGGGGCAAAGGGCAGAGAAAGGGATCGGGAAGGAATGATATCACTTGGATACTCCATAAAACCCCTCTCCAGTTTAGATGAAAAAAACTGGGGCAAAACCTCCATGTAGAAGCAGCCTGACTTTTAGATTCCGTTTCCAAAACTTGGTTTTGCACTTTCTGGAATGGTATCAGTCAGACCTAGTTGGGGACCAAAACTCCCTCTAAACTGTGGAGTCTTCTGAGCAAAACATTTGCTTTGTGAGATACTGGCATTAAAGTTGTGAGCTACTGTATAAATTAGTTTGCTCTGGGGCCATTTTTCCTGAGCTAAGACAGGAAGCCGGAGGCGAAGACGAGCTGGAGGCAAAAAAAAAGTGATCTAGCTCACACTAACTCAGCTTAGAGGGACCACCGTTGGCAGGGCTCACTTTGTAGCAGGAGCTCCTTTGCATATTAGGCCACACCCCTCTTATGTAGCCAATCCTCCAAGAGCTTACAGGGCTCTTCTTACAGGGCCTGCTGTAAGCTCCTGGAGGATTGTCTACATCAGGAGTGTGTGGCCTAATATGCAAAGGAGCTCCTGCTACAAAGTGAGCCCTGGCTATTGGGGACCATTCCAGTCATGTGCTTGGAAGGTGCAGTTTCTGGCTCTCAGTTTGCATACTGGATCATGATACAAACTATGATCATGCTAGCTCATGCGTGTCCCTAAAACCTGCTCTGTGCCATGAATTCTCGTGTTGAGGCCAGACCTCCCAGACTTTCTTTGCCATGATTTTGAGTTCCCTTTCTCTTATATTAACGTTTCCTCATCGGCTGGACACAGGTGCCAGTTTGCTACAAGAACATCTGGCTGAGATCCAGATCCTGGGCCAGCGCTTGGCAGAGTCCATTTCCACCAACAATCGCCTGCGGGAGCAGCTGGAGGCAAGTCTGGTCTCCGTGGCAAGGAGCAATGGTAAGAGAAAAGCCATCCTCAGCCAAAGAGCAATGATGAGAGAAAAGCTATCCTCAGCCATTCAGGGAAAGGTTGGATGTAGGACTGCCAACCTCCAGGAGGTTTTATCAACAATGCAGGGAGGGAATGCAATAAGAGATAGAGACCGATTTCCCACTCACCTTATGCCACTCTCACGTTCCGAGGGGCTTCCTTCTGATTTCACACTATCTGCCCCGGGGCTGCAACTAACAGAAACTAGTTTTTAGAGGTTTCTGTTTGCTGTGCGAAAACGCCGACAGTACATGCAGTCCCGGGGCAAATAGTATGAAATCAGAAGGAAACCCTGCTGAGAAGAGGAACGTGAAAGCAGCGTAAGGTGAGTGGGAAATCAGTCCGAGTGTGAAAAAGAGCCCTGGCTGTCGCAAACACCAATGACTAAGAAATTACATTATCTCATTTGGAATATAATTATTTTGTTTGGAAAGACTGGAAAATTTTTCTGGAAGGCTATGGAGTCTGAAGCATGGATATATTCCTTCTTTGAAAGCGATGTTTACTCATACGTTTACACATTGGCTTGCAAACAAGGACCAGTTACTAAGAAATTACTATTTCATATAAGGACATGTTTTCCTTCTTTAAAGAGTTCCGTGGCACAGAGTGTTGAAGCTGCAGTACTGCAATCCTAAACTCTGCTCATGACCTGAGTTCAATCCCAGCGGAAGCTGGTTTCAGGTAGCTGGCTCAGGTTGACCCATCCTTCCGAGGTCGGTAAAATGAGTACCCAGCTTGCTGGGGGGGGAAGTGTAAAAGACTGGGGAAGGCAATGACAAACCACCCCGTAAAAAGTCTGCTGTGAAAACGTTGTGAAAGCAACGTCACCCCAGAGTCGGAAATGACTGGTGCTTGCACAGGGGACTTTTCCTTTCCTTCTGTAAATAGATCCAGGTGGGCAGCCATGTTGGTCTGAAGCAGTAGAACAAAGTAGGAATCAACTGGTTGCACCTTTAAGACCAACAAAGTTTTATTCAGAATGTAAGTTTCCATGTGTGCATCTTGTCTGAAGAAGTGTGCATGCACTCATGAAAGCTTACATTCTGAATAAAACTTTGTTGGTCTTAAAGGTGCAACAAGTCGACTCCTAGTTCCTTCTGTAAATGTTTTCTGGAAACTTCATCATAGAAGAATTGTTGTATTTTGATAGTGGTATGACGACAGATTGAATTTTTGCAATACAAATCAGATTACAAAACTGTTTACAAGTGTTGTATTTTCGTAGTAACTGGTCTTTGCGACAGCCAGGGGCCCCTTTTCACACTCAATCTCCAGGTGGTGGCTGGAAATCTCCTGGGATTACGACTGATCTCCAGGTGCCAGAGATCCATTCACTTGGAGAAAATGAGAGCATCCCTTCTGAAAGCAGAACCCTTGGCCAGAGACCGCATGTATGTGCTCCTCCTCCTGCATTTGTCCAAGAAGGAATGGCAGTGCAAGAGCGTCCTTGTTTCTGGGCTCTTGAATGTGCTATTCCACCGGCAAAGGGAGCTCTCTTCCTGACTGCTTCTCTCAACCTCCAGAGTGGGGGCCCCTGCAAGAAGCTCTGCTGGCATCGCACTCCAAGCTGCAGGACGGAGAGGTGGAGCTGGAAAAGCAGCAGGCCGAGCAGCAGCGCCTGAGGGAAGAAGTGCGGGGCAAGCAGCAAGACCTCGTGCAGCTCCGGGAGGAGTGCTTGGCTCTGCAGAAGGACAATTCAAGGTGAGCCAAACAGAACAGCCAGTGAGGAATCTGGTTGAGAGATGAGGGATCTGGTTGAGAGGAGAAAGAGAGCATCTCCTTGCCTTAGGGTTGCCAACCTCCAGACGGCGCCTGGAGATCTCCCGCTATTAGAATGGATCTCCAGACGATTGAGATCAGCTCCCAGGGAGAAAATGGCTGCTTCGGAGGGTGGACTCGATGGTGTTATACCCTGCTGAGGTTCCTCGCCCAGGCTCCACCCCCCGCAATCTCCAACCCAGAGCTGGAAACCCTACCTTGCCTCCAAATGGGAGGTGAAAACTCTGGGGTGGGAGGGTGTCTTCAATTGTAGGTGGTGTAGGTTGGGCATTTTCTCGACAGACTTCAGAAGTGGAAGGAGGGCCTCCAAACCGTGGGATCTCCTGCCCCCAACTGGGGATTGGCAGCCCTACTTCACATTTGCCATACAGGCCAGAGAGCTGATCTACCTCTTTTAGACCGTCCAGATTGTTAGCATGTATGAGAATATCACACCTCTTTACCATTTCTCAGTTACAGCACACCCTCCTTCACTATAATGTATGTGTGCTCCGTGAATTTATTCATTTATTTTTAGTATAAATCCATCTTCCACAATGAAGAGATGACCTTTCATCACTGGAGTAGGAAACCCAAGTCTATTTGAATAGTTGTATCAACAAGGGCAGTTGTGTGAATAAGAAGATTGCCTACTGTACTAACTGCACAATTGGGGTTTTTTTAAATCCAGCACTTTGGACCAATAGATAATCTTAACTTTTTCTCATGAAGCAGGTCTGCAGAGCACTCAAAAGTTCCAACTCTGTTTTCACGCTGCTGTTCTGGGACATTCCCCCATTGACACACTCATGGGCTTTTTCTGTAGCAGGACCTCCTTTGTATATTAGGCCACACACCCCTGATGTAACCAATCCTCCAAGAGCTTACAGGGCTCTTAGTACAGGGCCTACTGTAAGCTCCAGGAGGATTGGCTGCATCAGGGGTGTGTGGCCTAATATGCAAAAGAGTTCCTGCTACAAAAAAAGCCCTGGACACACTCATGGGCTTGACAAGCTGTGGCATGGGATGTCACTCTTTCCAAAGGACTTTAGTGAAGCTTTCATAAAATGTTCTGCCTCTGGTAGCACCCCAGGATGTGTGCCTCAACTGCCTGGGGCCCTTCAGTGATGAGAGTGTGCTGGGTCACTTCTCAGGCAGAATAAGCGACCTTCTTTATGCCTTGCAGGCTTCAACACCAAGCCATGTTGCTGCATCAACAGTGCGAAGAGAACCAAGTGCTCTTCCAAGCCTTACAGGCTGAATTGTGTGTCCGTGAAGTGCCTGGTGGATCCCTGCAGAGGGCAGATACAGGTATGGGTCTGAGATGCGTGAAGAAATGCATTTTGAGGGTAGAGGTCTGACCTGAGATAAAACCTGTTTTAAAAAATATTCTCTCAGGGTGGGGAACAGGCAGGAAGGGGGAAGTCAGTTCAGTGGCTTTCCAGTCTCACCTCAGCTGTGAATTGGTCCGGCTAAAGACAGTTGGATGTTCCAGTCTCCCCCTGCTCTCCAAGCAGGGAACAGAGATTTGGAGGAATTAAGACCAGAAGGACTTCAGGAAGAACTCTCTGAAGACTTCAGGAAAAGCTTCTTTGAACCAGCCTGACCTGGTCCGTGGGTGGGGAAAAGAGATGATAAAACTCCTGGGAGTGAGAAGGAGGGTTTCTTTTGTGCTGAGTCCATCAGAGCAGACAGAATTCTTAACTGAGGTCTGGAGGTGAGGGCCATTGTCATGTGCTGGCCTGGACAGCTGAAGAAAGCTGCAAGGTAATGGAGAGAGCTGGTCTATGGCATTCTAAGCCAATTTGGTGTAGTGGTTAAGTGGACTCTTATCTGGGGGGACCAGGTTTGATTCCCCACTTCTCCACATGCACCTGCTGATGTAACCTTGAGTCAGTCACAGATCTCAGAGCTGTTCTCCCAACAGCAGTTCTCAGGAGAGCTCTCACAACTCCACCTATCTCACAGGGCATCTGTTGCAGGGAGGGGAAGGGTAAGGAGATTGTAAGCCACTCCAAGACTCCTTCAGGTAGTACAGGGAGGGGTATAAATCCAATCTCTTATCTTCTTCTTCTAAGCTAAGGCGGCTGTCATATTTTAATATCTGATAGAACATATATAGAGGGAGGGACAGAAGAATTTTATTTTACCCCTTTTCTTTTGAATCTCTTGATCGATCTGGCACTGTGCTAAAAGTATGCTTGTAAACATTTTTTTAAATAAATAATTTATAACTTTTGATAGTGGGAGTGGATCTCTATACCACACAGACTTCCACCATCTTGGACACACTATTTTAAAAGGAGCACCAGGGGGAAGGCAGACAGTTGGTAAGTTGCTATTCCTCCAGGGGTGCACAAGGCAGTAAACGATCCCCATGGTGACCAGGTGCAGGGCAGCGGGAGACACAGAGACAAGGCCTCAAAATTTGCACAGGAAGCTGGGAGTCCTGACCCTCCCAGCAGGCAATTTGCCGGAGAGAGAAAAAAGCCCCTCCTGGTTTTTCTGGGAAAACATAGGAGGAAGAAGAAGACTGCAGATTTATACCCCGCCCTTCTCTCTGAATCAGAAACTCAGAGTGGCTTACAATCTCCTATATCTTCTCCTCCCCACACAACAGACATTCTGTGAAGTGGGTGGGGCTGAGAAAGCTGCCCTTTCAAGGACAACTCCTGCGAGAGCTATGGCTAACCCTAGGCCATTCCAGCAGCTGCAAGTGGAGCAGTGGGGAAACAAACCTGGTTCTCCCAGATAAGAGTCCGCGCACTTAACCACTACACCAAACGGGCTCTCAGGCCACAGGAGGACTGTTCTGTCACAAGCTGACTCCCCTCTTCTCCAGCGCAACCACTCCTGCATCTGGAATGAGAGCAGAACTACCTATTACATTCATTCCTCAGTTCATGTTTTTAGTTTCCACAGGCAGGCACTGGAGCTTTTTGGAAGCGGAAGGGACCAATTAACCTTTTTCCCAATCCATTTTTCTCCAAAATGTACCCTGTTCCACACCCCCATGTATTGTTTTCACCTCTCCCCTACATAGTAAAAGGGGCATGGGGGTGGCATTTTTCAGTGGGAAAAAGGCAGAGGACGGCGAGTCTCTCCCATGTTGTTCTCGTCCTCCCCAAAGCAGCTCCAGCGGCTCTGAATTCTCTCAGCCATTCTGGGCTCCAACTCCTCAACTCTGGATGAACTGAAATGTAAGAAAGACGGTGCTAAAGCTGCCCTTTTGCCTCTTAGCTTGCCCAAGGGATGGCCGATCCAAGGGCCCCGCTCCGAGCGCTGGTGGCGATCTCCTGCAGGAGGCCAGGGCTTTGCGGAATCAGCTGGCACAAGCTGTCCAGGTGAATTGCATCCTGCAGCAGCAGCTGGAGAAGCAATACAGTCCAGGGGCCAGTCCTGCTCTCCAAGGCCTTGGTATGTCCTTTTCTGCCTCCAGATGGCAGCACTCACAAGGTAGGCGAGACTGCAGAGGTTGTCCCACAGGTCAGGCCAGGCCTTTCCCTTCATACCTGGCTCTGTGTCCTTTTGTCCCTTTCCCCACTCTCCAGTATTTTCTTGCCTTTTCAGATTCAACCCTTTCACCACCGGTCCGGGATGTCGGCATGAACTCCTCTCCTTCTCTCTTCCCGCTCATCCCTGTCTCTGTTCCGGTCCTCCAAGCCAATCATGAGGCACAAGGTAAACAAAACAGCCCAAACACAGCCTCATACACACACAGACGAAGCATCTTACAGAAATGGCTGCTCATTTTCAGCCTGTACAGTTGCATAAATGGAGGGGTCTATTTGCGGGTTGCCAACCTCCAATTAGGGACAATACAAGAAACAAACACTGTGATGTACTGGTGTTATGTCTCTTAAATAAAGCCTCCACGTCAGTCTTCAAGTTTGTTTTATTATCTCCAAGTCAGTCAACACACACAACATAAAACCAGGTCCTACAGCTGCAAGGTTCACTCCCTACTTCCTATCTTAACTTATATATTACCCTCTTAAAGGGACATCACCCCACATCAATTCATAACAGTCCTTCATCCAAACAGGTGGTTGTCTTGTTCTTCTCTTCGTCTCCGTTGCTGCAGCTGGCGGTGCCTCTTGAGATGGTAATGGTTGTGGTACTAGTGTCTCTTGAGGTGTATCTAAGAGTTCTGGCTGATTACTTGAATTAGTCCCCTCACAAACAGGCCCCGCCTCATTTTGAATTCCTGGTAACAAAGGAGAGTAATCTAATTCAAAACTACTTCCACTAGAATGTGCAGATACCAAATGAGATGCATTCCATACTCACCCATCTGCTAATTTATAGGTATATTTCAATAACCTTGAGGGGTGGGGTGAACCAACATTCCCCCTTTCGTAAGATTCCCAGTCTCCTTACTCTAACAAAAGAGCCACACTCAAATTTAACATCCTTAGCACCTCTGCATCTATCTGTATATGCCCTATATTTTTCTTGCTCCTGATTCATTCTTTTTCTCAATTCTGAATCTGACACAACATCCGTCCTTGCCTTTAAAATCCCAGTAACATTTAACTTAGTATGCATCTCCCTCCCATGCAACAATTCTGCTGGGGATCTTTGTGTTGTGGCATGCCTTGTTGCCCTATATACTTGGAAAAAAATCAGTAGTAAAGGTAACCCATGCCTTTCCTTCCAATTTAGCCGTTTGCAAGCTATCTTTCAAACTTCTATTAAATTGTTCAATCTCTCCATTAGCTTGCGGATAATACACTGATGACCTCCTCTGTATAATATTTCGCTCAGCAAGAAATGTTTCAAATTCCACAGAAATAAATTGGGTGCCATTATCAGAGCTCAACTCCTTAGAGTCCCCTTCCCTACTGAAAACTACCGCCAAAAACTTAATCACAGCAGCTGATGTAGCCTGTGATGTACCGTAAATGCTATCTCTGGCCATTTACTAAAATAGTCTATCAGTGTAATAGCATAGCAACATTCAATAGGGGCAGTATCAAAAGGTTCCACAATGTCAATAGCAACTTTTTCCCAAGCAGAATGTGGGAATGCGACCGGCTGTAGTGGTGCGGGATGTGTAACCGCTGTCTTATCATGTAACTGGCAGGTGACACAAGCCTTAATGGCTGCCTCCACTTGTGAATCCATCCCAGGCCACCAATACAAATCACACAATCGTTGTTTTGTGCGTACAATTCCTTGATGTGTATCATGAGCAAGAGCTACAAACATAGGTTGCAGTTCTTCTGGGACAAGCAACCGATGTGTACCTCATAAAATACAGCCATTTTGTAATGAGAGTTCATCACGTACTCTAAAATAAGGCAACAGTTCTAACTCCATTCCCTTTTTCTTACTAGGCCATTTATTCATCAAATATCCCCTTAGTTTCTGCTGAACTGGTCATGCCAAGCATGCAGCTTGAAATTTCTCTTGTGTGACTGCAACTGGAATGCCTGAAAGCAGTGCAACTACTTCTACATCCTCTTCTGGCAATACACCAGAGGATGGCAAGGGAAGCCGCGACAAACAATCAGCTGTTACATTTTCTGCTCCTGGTTTATATTCCATCTCATAACTAAAACAAAGCAGTCATGCTGACCACCTAGCAATTCGATTTCCTGCTCTTCCCAATCCTTTTGATGTCAACAGTGTTATCAGGGGGCTATGGTCAGTGCATAATTTAAATTGATGACCCCTCAGATAAGTTCTCCACTTTTCTGTGGCCCAAACACGTGCAAGAGCCTCCTTTTCGACCACAGAATACTGGATTCAGAGGCAAAAACGCCATCCCTCTTTCGTCACCAAATTGTTATGTCTCTTAAATAAAGCCTCCACATCAGTCTTCAAGTTTGTTTTATTATCTCCAAGTCAGTCAACACACACAACATAAAACCAGATCCTACAGCTGCAAGGTTCACTCTCTACTTCCTATCTTAACTTATACATAACCCTCTTAAAGGGACATACACCACAACTGGCTAACAATGTTTAAAGGTAGTCCCCTATGCAAGCACCAGTCGCTTCCGACTCTGGGGTGATGTCGCATCATGACTTTTTACGGAGTGGTTTGCCATTGCCTTCCCCAGTCATCTACACTTTCCTCCCAGCAAGCTGGGTACTCATTTTACTGACCACAGAAGGATAGAAGGCTGAGTCAACCTTGAGCCAGCTACCTGAACCCAGCTTCCACCGGGATTGAACTCAGGTCGTGAGCAGAGAGTTTGGACTGCAGTACTGCAGCTTTACCACTCTGCGCCATGGGGCTCCTAACAATGTTTAGTAAAACCTTTTTAAGAATCATATAATCTTTTTGTATATTACAATATTACAAGAAAGTTCGATTCAATGAGCACCCGGATATAGGCTAATTTTGTAAAAAAAACTTCCTAAGGCGTATTCCTTCCTATTTCCTTCAGGTTTAACAGCCTCTTGTTACAATTCAGTGTTAATGCTCTTGGCAACATCTTTATTTTCTTCAAGTTCTCTCATCCTGGAATAAACCACAGTAATTACAATGAGATACAACACAAAGACCGTTTTCACACACAGCTCACCACGCAGTCACAATCCTGTTCCCTCCGCAGCATCTGGTCGGATTTCGCACCATCTGTGCCAGAGTTACAGGAAGTGCCGCGGCTTTTGCGTAGCAAATGTAAACTGGGTTTTAGCGGTTTACGTTTGCTACGCAAAAGCCGCAGCACTTCCTGTAACTCCGGCGCAGATGGTGCGAAATCTGACCGGACACTGCGGAGGGAACAGGATTGTGACTGCGTGGTGAGCTGTGTGCGAAAACGGTCAAAGCTGAATGGAAGCGGATAATTCTTAAATTTTCAAATGACTACTTTTTAAGAGATTGTTAATTGTTGTGAAAATCTTACCTCTCAATACCACTTAAGTGTATTATATTTTTATTAGGAGGTTAAGCTTTCTTGTAATATTGTAATGTACAAAAAGATTGTATGCTTCTTAAAAAGGTTTTACTAAACATTGTTAGACAGTACATCACAGTGTTTGTTTCTTACATTGCTTGTAATATGAACTGTGAACCTTCATTCAGGGGCCTGGAGATTTCCCAGAATTCCAACAGATCTCCAGATCTGTTTCCCTGAAAACAATGGCAGCTTTGGAGGGTGGCCTCAATGGCAATATACCCCTCTGAGGTCCCTCCCCAAACCCCGCCTTCCCCAGGCTTCATCTCCCCTCCCCCAAGTCTCCTGGAATTTCTAAACCCGGAGCTGGCAATGCTGAGGGCTCCTCACACTTCTTAGGGCACCCCTCCAAAAACCACTTTTCTGGTAGAGATGGATTCTGAGGAGGATATGGATCTCTGTGGGGTACAATGCCATAGAGTCCACCCTCCAAAGCATCCATTTTCTCCAGAGGAACTGTAGTCCGAAGATAAGCTGTAATACCAGGGGATCCCCTGGTCCCACCTGAAGGCTGACATCCCTATTCCACCTCCTGCAGCAGCCATTTTCTGGCAACCATTTTGTGGCTGTGCCCACCACGCAGTGTCAGAATTCCAAAGATGCCCACTAGCTCAGGAAGGTGGAGACCCGCTGAACTAAAGCCAAAAGCTGGGCTGTGGTAGGGAGTCATGGAGGTAAGTGCTTTCCCCAGATCTTATAGATACATTTCGTTTAACCCAATTCTTTTCCCGCATGCAAAGTGATTCACACGCTGGGATGAGGTTCGGAGATATCTCTCTGGTAAACAGCTCTCTGTGTAAATGGGAGTGCAGGACTATGTGTGATGCGATAAAAACAGAACAACCCCCCACTTTACATTCTGTGCATCTCTTCAGAGATCAGCAGTGAATGAGAGACCACACCAAGTGACCCCTGATGTCTTTTCTGCAAAGACATGGACACCATTATTCAAGAGTACTTCAGTGCTGTGGCTGCATCAGAAGGGATTTACATGAAAGAAATAAGAGCTATAGATATCAATAAGCTTTTACTACAAAGTTTGGGATAAAAAAATCAGGAAGGATGGCTAGGACAACACATGGAGGAAATAAAAGGATCACAACGGTCACTGAGAGATAGAAAATTAGGCCAAGGCCAATGGTGCAAAATAAAATAAAAATATATGTTATTACTCAGTTACAATTTCCAAAATGTCCTACACGTTTCATCAACAGGCTTCTTCAGGGGAACCTGTTAGTGTTGTAGCATTTCTTCAACAGTCAACAGCTGACAGACATAGTTGACAGACAGATATGGACACTTGATGGAGAGAACAAAGTTTAATCAAATCTTCTCCCGGAATTTCCTTTGATAAAATTAGGCTCAATTTTGGTGCTTTGCTTTCAGGGACATACCGCGGGAATGACTCAGTGCTGAAAAATGATATGCACAAGCTGGAGACCCATGTCATAAGCCATGCTGAGGACTACAGAACCCTCAAGCAACAAATCCTGGAGGGCAAGATTCTGGTTGGCAAGATTGCGTCACTCCTGAAGTCTGGCCACGAACCTCAGGACATCAGGGTAACGGGGAAACATGTTTGTTTGTTTCTTATTTCAATTCATATGGAGAGAGGAGAGAGAGAGATTGGATTTATACCCTGCCCTTCGCTAGCCAAAGGAGTCTCCTACAAATCTCCTTTCCCTTCCCCTCCCCACAACAGACACCCTGTGCTGTGAGGTAGAGAGCTCTCCCGGAACTGCCCTTGAGCAGAACAGCCTTGAGAGAATTTGTGGCCGACCCAAGGTCACATCAGCAGGTGTATGTGGAGGAGTGGGGAATCAAACCCAGTTCTCCCGAATAAGAGTCCGTGCACTACACCAAACTGACTCTCAAAGTGAGGCTCGGAGCCGTTCACAAAACTGTAAAACAGACATAATAAATATAGTTAAACAGTATAAAAATACAAAGCATAAGAAAACAAAACTCACAACTGGTAATGGTGGATTAAGGATTAAGCTCCAAAAATAAACTCATCTAGGAAAGATCTGATGGAAAAGCTCAGCCTTACAGGCCCTGTGGAATCTAGAGAGGTCTCAAAGCCTGAGTCTCACCTGAGAGGAATTCCACCAGGACAGGGCTATGATCAAAAAAGCCCTCGCCCTGGTGGATGACAAACATGCAACCTGAGGCCCTGGTACCATCAGTAAGCCACATGATGATGACCACAGCCCTGAGGAGGGTTGCAGGGGGTGAGGTGGCCCCACAGGTATGATGGTCCAAGAACATCTAGGGCTTTAAAAGTCAAAAACAGCAGCTTGAATTTGACCCAGAAACCAACAGGCAGTCAAGATAGCTGCTTTAAGACAGGCTGTATATGTGAAGACCAAGATGTTCCAGTCAGAAACCTGGCAGCACCATAAGCGTATATGAGTATGTGTGTGGACAGGGCTGGCGCATGGGAGTCGACGAGGTAGGCTCACCATGGGGGCGGGCGCTCGTGCTGACCTTTCCCTGTCCTCGCCCCCCACCCAGCCCTCTCCCCCACTTCAGTCGGAGCTGGCTGAATTCTGGTTGGCAAGATTGCGTCACTCCTGAAGTCTGGCCACGAACCTCAGGACATCAGGACATTATCAAACCTCAATTCAGAGCAAAGGAAGAAGGACATGGCTGCTGCCTGCAAGAATGCTCAGCCTGCCTCTTGCCCAGCCCCACACACACACCCCGCTTCAGATGGAGCTGGTTGGGCAGCAGCACCATCATGATGACATCACTTTGAGGTGATGTCATTGTGCCATGTGCACAAAGCATGCGCAATTAGAGTCGGGGGGGGGGGGGGGAGAGGTTCTGCCTGGGGTGGCAGAACCCCCTAGCGCCAGCCCTGTGGGTGGAGGGGGGAGAATGCAGAATATTCCTTGGAAGAAATTCATGTTGTTTGGGAACCATAAGAAACAAAAGTATATTGGCTTGTTGAAGACTACCGTTCTTATCCCAGAATAAGCTTCCATGTACTAAAGATTGCTTTGTCACATGACGGACACATTAGCTGTAACAAGCTCTAGTCCAAAAAAGCTTCTGCTAGAATAAAAATATGTAGCACCATAAGACTCCTCTTTGTTTTTGCTGAAAGGAAATAGCAACCTCTACACTTCTGGGACTGTTTCTCAGGAAACATTGTCAGTTCAAGGCAATGCAAGCCCAAGAGCGCTAGCATCTACATAAGACCCATGAATAGCCAATGGGGACTAGAGGGCCTGCAGCAATCAGCCCAACTGGCCATGGAAAGAAGAAAAGCTACTTAGCTCCTTGCTACTGTGGCTGACTTAGAAGAGAGCCTCAGATTAATGGGGCAGCTTGATAAATTACAGATGTTTGCAGGGGTATCAGCGTGACTGAGATGACAAGAAAAGTTGAGAAAAGTTTCCTGTTCTGCTTCTTCAGGTCTTCCATCCAGGGGGCTTCAGGCAGCTTCTTGCCAGCACGAATTCCTTGCACCAAATCTTGGAGAAAGCGGCCTCCCTCCTGTCGTTGTTCTGGATAGCGGTGCTCCCTGTGCCTCACATCTCTGCTCAAGCACAGCAGGCGGTAAGGAGAAGCTTCCTGCTTTTCATCACTGGCTGCGAGATGCCCACCATGGGTCCCAGCAAAGCACATTTCTTTAACCCATTCTTGGGAATAAATGAATTTGTTTGAATGTTTTAGAAACCTTCCCTAGGTGGTAACTCCAAATCAGTCTCCTCACTTGAGGGCTTGAAGTCGTTGTGCTGTGCTGCAGAAGGTTGTCCCTGTGTGCTTTGGCTGACTTGTGGAATGGCGGTGGAATGGCCTTGGGTCAGCCATAGCTCTCACAGAGGTTGTCCTTGAAAGGGCAGCTTCTATGAGAGCTCTCTTAGGCCCACCCACCTCACAGGGTGTCTGTTGTGGGGGAAGAAGATAAAGAAGATTGTAAACCACTCTGATTCAGAGAGAAGGGCAGGGTATAAATCTACAGTCTTCTTCTTCTTCTAGTGTGCAAACGAAGTTGCGGCTCTCCAGAATCACGTATGGTGGAAGGATTATATCTCTCAGTATTCCCCCATTTAAATCAAAGCCACCACCCTGCACACTAGAACACTAGGGTGAAAACTGCAAGCCTCCCCTTTAACATACTATGCTAATTTCAACTTGGAAGGATTCCACGCACATACCCCAAATAGGGCTTTCCTTACCTGCCCTGTGAAGTGATACTGTTCATTCCACTATTGTGTACTGTCATGTGCATAGACCAGGTTATAAAACATAAGTCCATGGGTACAACCTGTGTCCTTTTGTTAATGCATCAAGCTTAGCTATTGTAGTCACCCTAGAAAATCGTCAACTGTATTGGCATTTCAGAAGCAATCTATGAAAGAAGAGATCCAGGTACTCCGCGCTAAGCTGGCAAATCAAGAGAGCCGCCTGCAGCAAGCCAGCCACTATAAGGACAGCATGGAGAACTTCCTCCTTGCCCACTGTAAGTGTCCTCCCCTGGGTCAGGCTGAGGGCTCTGGCAGTGACTTACAATGATCATCTCAAGGTCAGGCGCTTCCTGCATCCCTCCAATTTCTTTTCCCCTCCCCTTTCCCTCATCCAGAATCTGGGGGTGAATTTAGAGCTTTGGTGGAAAGGTGAGTGTAGAGGAGGAAATAGAACTGTATTAATATTTATACTGCAAACCTGCATCAGTATTTTTAATAGCTTAACCACCCTAGCAAGAGCCCCATGGTGCAGAGTGGTAAAGCTGCAGGTGGAAGCTGGGTTTTCAGGTAGCTGGCTTGAGGCTGACTCAGCCTTCCATCCTTCCAAGGTCGGTAAAATGAGTACCCAGCTTGCTGGGGGGAAAGTGTAGATGACTGGGGAAGGTAATGGCAAACCACTCCGTAAAACAGTCTACTGTGAAAACGTGAAAGCAACGTCATCCCAGAGTCAGAAATGACTGATGCTTGCACAGGGGACAACCTTTATCTTTTTTAACCACCCTAGCGTTACCTAAAAAATATGGAAACAGGGTTGGATCAAGCTAAGGGTCCCAGGTTCCCTCCCCACCAGCCACCAGCAAGGGATGGGGGTGGCCAGATCTGTGTTGGGAAACTCCTGGAAATTTGGGGGTGGAGCCTGGGAAGGACTGGAACCTCAGTGGGGTACACTGCCACAGAGTCCACCCTCCAAAACATCCATTTCCTTTATAGTCTGGAGTGGAGCTGTAATTCCAGGGGATCCCCAGGTCCTTCCTGGAGGTTGGCACCCCTGGACCAAGCCAGTCTCCTTGTTCAGTCTTACCCAGTCCCCCTCCTTACTTCACCCCCTGTCCCATATGGTTTTTGTGATTCTCAGCATAGTCGTTCTGGGTGGTCAAAGGGGAACCTTTCCTCACTTTTTCACCACAGAAACCCTGTTTGCATCCAACCCATTGTAGGGCAGTGACGCTGGCCATTTTTTTTACCGATCCTCAGGCTGTCCTCCTGCAACTACCATTCTCCAGGGAGGAGGGAATGATGCCAGTTTTAAGTCTGTATTGCAGATACCTTCCAGAAAGGAGAATCTTGCACCACAAGGGCAACTGAGGAAGGGCCAGGATGTGGAGGGGGGGCAGGTTGAATGAAGCTGTCAAGGCCAAGGCTGATGGCATTTGTTGCTTTTTCAGTGACCAGGACACACGCTGTACTGAAGAAAGCCAGGACTAACTTGGAGGTATGCAGAATACCACTTTGTCCCACTAATGGTGGAAGAGAAGAGCACTGGCTTGTCCAAAAATGAGGCTTTTCCTTAGGACACCCCTTGGGCGATGAGGACCAGTGAGAGTTTTCTTGAGTTGTGCCCACCAGCCCCTTTTCATATACATGGTCATGAATATATTTGCACCTCCAAACTGGTGCATTTCCCCAGGTCAGAGAAAATGAAACCAAGAACCACCCATGATCACACTACTGAAACACAGCATACGCTGTCAGCCCGTAATTATGTTTTTATACTTTCCTGCTGTTTGCCTCCTCCTTCCCACCCTGCTTCCTGGTCGCACCCCCTTAGCGATTTTCATGAGTAAGAACATACTCTTATGTGGGCCATCAACTTCTCATGCTGGGTAAGCTTGGGAAGGTTCTGCTCACTGTCTCTGTATTCAGGGCTTTTTTTTTTAGCAGGAACGCAGTTCCGGCTGGTTTGGCATCAGGGGGTGTGGCCTAATAGACCAATGAATCCCTGCTGGGCTTTTCCCACAAAAAGCCCTGTGTAAAACAATGGTGATGTCGGGGGTTGTGGCCTAATATGCAAATGACTTCTAGGTGGGCTTTTTCTACAAATAAAGCCCTGTCTGTATTGCATTATCAGCCTTGTACTTCCTGCTCTTGTTCTTGCGGACAAAGAGAACTCTTTTCTTTTTCTTCTGGTGGTCTTGTGATCCCACCCTTGGAAGTACCTATGGCTGATTAGTAGTGGATGCCTTCCCTTCAGCCATTGACCCTGTGTTTGGCTAGAAGCTGTTTTTGCCTGAAGAAAGAGTCCTTTTTAATGGTTTTGGGTGGCCAAAGGAAGCTCAGCAAAGCAAGGTGCCGGGACAACATAAATATACTTCAATTGCAGAAAAGAAGGCAAACCACAATATTCATAAAGGTTTCTCATGTCCCTTTAGTCACTGGAGACGTCTTACAATAAGCAAGAACAAACGCCCTAGGCAAGACTAACTTATGGTGCCCCCCCTGCACTGATAATGTCACCAAATCACACAGGGGTGCCCAATTTGGCACCCCCAGAAGGCTAGAGCCCTAGGCAATTGCCTAGTTTGCCTAGTGGCACAGCCGGCTCTGGGGATTAGATAGATTCATGGAGGAGAGGTCCATCAGTGTCTACTAGTCGTGGTGACTTAGGGGAACTCCCATGTTCTGAATCCCAGAGCCAGGAGGCAACATCAGGTGAAGGCCTCAGCCTCTATGCCGTTGTTGGCCCTGCAGAGGAACTGACTGGCCACTGTGGGAGACAGGATGCTGGACTGGAAGGACCAAAGCTCTTGTTATATTCTTCTGTAACAGTCCTCAGCAGCGCCAGGTCTTCAACAAAGCTCCAGTGAAGCCAACTTGCTTCTGTTTTCTCTATACCTGCCTTAAGTACAGCCAATATGCTTAGGGTTGCCAAGTCCAATTCAAGAAATATCTGGGGACTTTGAGGGTGGAGCCAGGAGATTTTGGGGGGTGGAGCCAAGAGACCTCAGGGCGGAGCCAGGAACAAGGGTGTGACAAGCATAATTGAACTCCAAGGGAGTTTTGGCATCACATTTAAAGGAACCGCACACCTTTTTAAATGTCTGCCTTCCATAGGAAATAATGAAGGAAAGGGGCACCTTCTTTTGGGGCTCATAGAATGGGACCCCCTGGTCCAATTGTTTTGAAACTTGGGAGATACTTTGGGGAGAGTCACTAGATACTATACTGAAAATTTGGTGCCTCTACCTCAAAAAACAGCTCTCCCAGAGCCCCCGAAACCTCCAGATCAATTCCCCATTATACCCTATGAAAATCAATCTCCACGTAGAGAATAATGCTCAGCAGACGTCCCCCCCCCATTTCTGGTGACTCTGAAGAGGGATTGACCTCTCTACTCATGAGTTGCTGCCAACTTCTTCAAAGTAACACAGACACACCATCCCAAGAGGAAGCCTTTCAATCAGCGACTGAAGCCTCCGGAGGTAGAAATGCACATGGTCCTCCGGGGGCAGAGCTCCCCCCCCCCGCCGGCCAGACTCCCCGAGGAGATGCCACCTGGCAGCCAGAGAGGACGCAAGTACTACGAGTCCCAGCATGCACCTCGCGAAGGGAGGCCGGACTGGAGTGAATAGCAGGCCGGCAGTGGGCGGATCTTTGTGACCCGGAGGAAGGGAGAAGCCTGAAGCCAGGCAGGGAAAGAGACACGGCACCGTTCCACACACACACACACCGCTTCCAGATTTTTAGAGAGTGGGGGATGAGGCTGCTAATCCAGGGGTCCCCCGGCAGGGCGGGGGGGTTGGAAAGCCTAAATATGCTCTAAGCTCCAATAAGGTTCCCTGGCTGCCAGTTAGGATCTCTAGTCAGGGGTTTAGTTCCTACGCAGCCAGGGCTAGCCCTAGACTGTCTGGCACCCTAAGCAAGGCTAACTTCTGGCGCCCCCCCTCCCGCATTGATAATGTCACTGAGTCACATGGAGGGGTGCCCAATTTGTTGCCCCCAGAAGGCTGTCGCCCTAGGTAGTTGCCTAGTTTGCCTAGTGGCAGGGCCTTCTGTCTGATTTTGCACAAGCTTCCCCGGGGCTGCAACTTGCCTCGCCTCTTTCCCAAGGCAAGCAGAAACCAGTTTTCTGAGGATCTTGTTTGCCGCAGAAAAGAGGCGGGGTGTGTCGCAGCCCCAGGGCAGCTTGCGCAAAATCCAACAGAAGCATCGGGTGGAGGGGGAAGGGGAGAGAAAGAGCTCTGACACCGGAACAAGCCTAGTGGGGAATCAGGTGTTTTGGCTTGGTAAAGAGCATTTCTCCCACTCTTGCCACCCCTGATATGTGCTCTCTGTTCTATTCTCTGCAGGGCATCTCAGAGCCAGTGACGTTCTCTCCATTGTGTGATCATGTCCTTGCATGAGCGAGGAATGGGATTGGAACCATTCAAGTGCCCAGAGACAGGAGGAGGAAGAAAGCCAGCTACTGAGTTCCTCTGGTCGCCCCTCCACGTGCAGGGATCAGAAATGGCTTGCTGTGGCTTAGACATCTGGTTCTTCATCACCCAGCAAGCTCTGTTTCTATCAATCCAGGAACCAAACCATCTTTTGCCTATCGACGCTTGCTGCCTTAGTGAGGGCCAACTCTGGTACCGCAACTTGTGCACACAAGAAACCCTGAACACAGCCAAGTTGCATCCTCCACAACTTCCAGAAGAGCAGCGAAGTGACTCAGCTGCTGAACCAGGCTGGTGCTCCCCGCCCCCTCCCCCTTCATCCCCATCAGTGCAATATGAGAAATAGACAATCAACTATAGCGTATTGACAGTAGGACAAATTTACCTAAACCTAGAGAAAAAAGCCCTTAGCATGGATTCTTTGGAAGTGTGACTCTGGTAGGGGGAAGAGAGAAAGCAACGTATTCTTTGCTTACTTTTGACCCTAGCGTCATTGGACTTTTCAGCTACTTGTTTTTGACTTCTGGAGTTTAATTTATTTATTACAATAGTTATATGCACCAAAAAAAAAAAAAAAACCCAACCAAAACCCACAAACTTTTGCTTTTCCAAAATTAAGTTTGCTTGTGAATTAGGCAGCCTATGCTTCTGCTGCCAGGTGATTTCCAAAAATAGCTCCCTTGCCCTCTGTAAGGTTTATTGTGTGTTGTTGTTCAGGGGAGGGGACAGACACCTCGGAGGCAACAGAAAGAAGTCAGTGACAAAGAAGTCAGAGGGCAGGCTTCTGAAGGGCTCGCCTTATTTTATCTGCTACAAGCCAAAGCACGTATCTCATGTTGCTAAGGTGCTTTGAGACACAGCAAGGGGAAGGAAAATTTTGGCTGAGGGCTGAAGGGGCTGGAATAAATGAAGCAATTTTTTTTTTCCTTCCATGTGACCTGAATTTCCAATAAAGATTTTTTTAAAAATAAAAAAAATCAGCTGCAATTTGTGAATTGCACCACAATCTCATGAGTTTTCCTTGCAGCATACAGCAGCCTTGCATATCAACACACCAAACTATAGTCCTGTCGTGTTGGTCAATGTCCATGATGCCATAGCTGTCTCAGGGCCTAACCACCTGTTAGGAAGTCCTTGGGTCATGGTGACCCAAGGCCACCTGGCAAGCTCCCATGGCACAGTGGGAATATGAATCTGGGTCTTCCCGATCCTAGTCTGACACTGCTAGGGATGCCAGCCTTTCCCGCTTTTACAACTGATCTCCAGCCGGCAGAGTTAAGCCCACCTGGAAGGGTAGGCTCCATGGCATTGTACCATGCTGAGGCCCCTCCCCCTCCCCAAACTCCACCCTCTCCCAGATCCACCCCCAAAGTCTCCAGGTATTTTCCAATACAGACCTGGCAACCCTAAGAATGTAAGAAAAGCCATGTTGGATCAGGCCAGTGGCCCATCCAGTCCAACACTCTGTATCACACAATGGCCAAAAAATCAGGTGCCATCAGGAGGTCCACCAGTGGAGCCAGGACACTGTGTCCCCCCCCCCCCCCCAGCACCAAGAATACAGAGCATCGCTGCCCCAGACAGAGAGTTCCATCTATACCCTGTGGCTAATAGCCACTGATGGACCTCTGCTCCATCTGTTTATCCAATCCCTTCTTGAAACTGGCTATGCTTGCAGCCACCACCACCTCCTGTGGCAGTGAATTCCTTTGGGTGAAGAAGTACTTCCTTTTATCCATTCTAACCTGACTGTTCAGCAATTTCATTGACTGCCTGCGAGTTCTTGTACTGGAAATCAACCCTAACTCTTAATTATTATACTATACTGACTGACAGCTTTCCCTCTCCCTGGGGAAATTCTGGCCAAGGTGCGTAAGTGGTGTGGTAGCAAATGGCTGAGGGGAGTTGTGTGGTGGCCACCACTGGGCCTGACCCAGTTGCACAAGTTCCGTGGAAGCTTTCACTGGGCCCAAGCAAATTGTGTTGCATCAAGTCATAGCGACTGCTGCCCCTGGGTGAGATGTGTAAATTGCATGGTAGCAAATTGCAAAGTGGTTCCAAAATAGCCCTAGCCCTGGAAAGGGCCTTTTTCTTGCCTTTCATTGACAGAAATGAAGGTTTGAAGACAGGCAGAATTGTTGTGGTTCTCAGAGTCACTATTCCCATCTAAGCACTGGTGTTCCTTTCCCCTCTACCACTGACGTTTTGCAGATCTTGACAGATGTTGTCAAAGAGGGATGGAAGAACTCTGCTGTGACTACAGCAGGGGTGGCCAAACTCAGGAGCCACATGTGGCTCTTTTACACATATTGTGTGGCTCTCGAAGCTCCTCATGTCTTGGAGAAGGCATTTCTCTCTTTAAATCACTTCTCCAAGCCAAGCCAGCTGGAGGCTTGGAGAATGCATATAGAGTTGCTTTCTTTCCACATCTCCCTCCTTCCCCATCTATTTCCTCCCTTCCCTCCTTATACAGCTCTCAAACATCTGACATTCGTTCTATGTAGCTCCTACATTAAGCAAGTTTGACCACCCCTGTGCATGGTGCAACTTCATGTTGCAGAGGGTTTGGTGTGAATTGTGCCACTAACCCCGCAACGAAGCAGCTCCCATATTTCTCAGCAGAGATGTAAAAAAGGAACTTCGCCGGCAGGAACATAAACACAAAGTCAGTCTAGCCACAGTCAGCTATACCAAAATTGTACCAAAGTGAAAAGGTCTAAAAGCAAAACACAGTTTACTAGTGAAACATTATGCCCAGTACATAAATTTCATCATCAACCTATTAAGCAATGTGCAAAGTGTCATACATGTGCTCCACAAATCTCTGGTGAAGCTGGAGACATTTAAAAAAAAAAACTTCAAGAATATCATCTACATAATGTATGCACCATCTATCCACATATAAAAATGACCACCACCACCACCTTTTGCAGGGAGACATCTGTATCAAATATTCCTGACACCACCCCACAAAGGAAGAAATTTAAACTAAACTGCTAACCCACAACTCCATATCTCCTGGGAGACGTTTGGGGTTTGTAATGTAATTTTGCTTGTAACTGGAAATGTTGTAAACTATTATTGTAAACTGTCTTGAACCACAAGGAAAGGCAGGGTATGTTTTAATAAATAAGTTGGGGGAAAGGCAAAAGGGGATGTTTCATAATTCTCAAATCCCAGAAGTTCATATCAAAGTTTAACACAAACATCAGAACTCTTCTGCAGAAGATAAATACTAGTTTTAATGGGGGGTTTTTAAAAATGCAACCAAACAATTTCCCATTTTTAAAACTTCACACACGCACCTAGAGGGGAAATAGAAACTCCCAAGGAGATTATACTAAGGATGCCAAAGCCTTTTTCTCCACCCTCCTTCATCTCAACTTCCAAATAAACCAAGGAACAAAACTGGACGTGAGTCCTTATAAAGCAGCAGGGCACAAAGTGCAGCTTATAGGGGGGTATGCCTGAAGCCCCCCCCACGCCCCCCCCCACTCCATAACCTGCCTCTCACCCATTCTTCAAGTCTTGAACAACGGCTGCCAGTACTATTGCAATTGCAATGTCAGTTTCTACTGGCTGGCTTCCAGCTAAGGTGGCCACCTACGGATGACCAAAAAAAAAAAAAAGAAGACAAAAAGAGAGGACAAAATTTGCAAATGCTAACCTGCATTCACAGGTGCAAAGTGACATATAAGTAGCATAATTAAAACAGAAATATGATTTGTCCTCATTATATAGAATTGCCCAACTTCAGGCAGGGCTTGGAGATTCCCTGGAATTGCAAAGGATCTCTGGAGTTTGGAGGTCAGTTCCCCTGGAGAAACAGCTACTGTGGAAGGTGGGCTGTACAGCATTATTCCCTACGGAGGTCCCTCCCCTCCCCAAACCCTATCCTCTCCCGGTTCCACTTCTAAATCTCCATGCATTTCCCAACCTGGTTTTAGCAACCTTTCCCTGGTACCACATGGACTGGCTACCCTAGGCGCTGGCCGTGGATGGGGAAATTTTTCAAGGCTCTTCCTGCTCTCCCATTTTTATTTTACCTCAAGCAACCTGGTGAGCTTGTGCGGCTCTTCTTTCAGCTTCAGGGGGTTCAAATCCAACCTCTAAAGTTCACTTGAGCAGATTTTAAAAGAAAAGGGAGGGGAAAAAGAGGACACCTTGCCACCCTTCTCTGAGATGAAGCATTGCGGTCACCATAGCAACCACAGTATCATGACCAGCCAGAGTGGGAGGCCTGGATGTTCAAAGATGGAAATCTCCCACCCGACCTGCAGGCCTCTCAATGTAGCCATGGAAACTGTGGTTTCTATGGCGACTGATAATTCTGCCACACCTGGGAGGTGGCAATTTCCCCCACCATTTCCAAGATAACAGTGGGATATATACTTTTTTTAACAAACCAATCAACCACTATCCCAAAAAGGTTTGTGTAGGAAGAAAACAAACAGAAGCAATTCACTTCACAAAAACAATATACTTCAAAAACCAACTTCTTTAGAATACGCAAATCCATTCTACAGTGCAAATCAATTTTCATTTAACTGACCAGGGAAGCATCAATTACTCACACTTCGTATGCTGCAAGCAACTTGGGGTTTGCTTCCCACGGCAAAAAAGACTTCTCCACACCACAGTTTGTATGCTAAAATTTTCACAAAGTCACAATCTCTTGTGGCTTTCCTCTGTATACCTTATACAAAGTTTTGGTATATCAGTGGTGTTTCACTAATATCCAGTTTCCTTGCCTAGAACATATTCCTTCTCTTTATAGATCCCACCCCCCTCAAATTAAGCCTCTACATTTCCCCAAAGAATTGATTGTGCGTACAGATGTAAAATATTGCTATGGCTATAAATTCACTATCTATGGTAACCATTTGGAACACTCCATATACACATTTTTTGTATAGGATAATCAGGACTTTTCTTTTTATAGCCTTTGCATATTTGGCCACACACCCCTAATGTAGCCAATCCTCCAAGAGCTTACAGGGCTCTTATTACGGGGCCTACTGTAAACTCTTGGAATATTGGCTACATCAGGGTGTGTGGCCTAATATGCAAAGGAGTTCCTGCCGCAAAAGGAGCCCTGAGAAATGGAGACCCCAGGCTAGCCCAATGTCATCAGATCTCGGAAGCTAAGCAGGGTCTGCTGTGGCTAATACTTGGACGGGAGGCCATCGAAGAAGTCCAGGGTTGCTACACAGAGGCACGCAATAGAAGACTACCTCTGAATGTCTCTTCCTTTTAAAACCCTACTGGGTCACCATAATTTGGCTGCAACTTGATAGCAAACCTCAAAGGAGATATGGAACAGAATTACATTTAGGTGCCATAGACAGAGCACAATGCACTGGAATGGCGCAGATCCAAGACTCACAAAGGAAGCGGTCCAAACATGCATGTTCATCAACTGATGGTTGTGGCGTTCAGCCATCTTAGCATGTATGCGCTCAAGCACCAGCTCAAACCAAATGCCACCTGATATTCTCAAGCAGAATCACCATATTCAGCAACCACAGTGTTCAGGCCAGCCCCAATGCCAAGTTTTGTTTTTCACAACTCTGTGAGGCAGGGCCTGGTGTGGCCCTGATGGCTCCAATCCAAGAACATTTTGTCCCATGGAACTCTTTGAGCGGTGTGGCTCTGTTATAAAGCATCAAAAACATAAAACAGGTGAAAAGATACAGTGTGCAAGGTATTCAAATCAATAAAAATTGCCGCAAATAAACGCCACTGGAAGGCAAGAAACAATACAGACAGACACATCACAGCATTAACTAAGCCCATGATAAGGTGTGTTGTGCCCTATCAGATATATCAGCAAGGATTTTTTTGTAGCAGGAATTCCTTTGCATATTAGGCCACACACCCCTGATATAACCAATCCTCCTGGAGCTTACAGTAGGCCCTGTACTAAGAGCCCTGTAAACTCTTGGAGGACTGGTTACATCAGGGGTATGTGGCCTAATATGGAAAGGAGTTCCTGTTACAAAAAAAGCCCTGAATATCAGGCTTCCCCAACTTTCTGAGTTGGCGGGCACTTTTGGAATTTTGACACAGGGTGGTAGGAACAGCCACAAAATGGCTGCCACAAAATGGCTGCTGCAGGAGGCATACCCAGCCACAAAATGGCTGCTGTGTCTAACCTTCAGTCACACAGTGAAGATCCTTGTGCTGTGGTGGCAGCTTCTGCCAAATCTGCACAGGCAATCAATTATCCAATGGCCAATTAAAAGCCTTGGTGGGCAAAAACCCAACATGGCACCACCCATTTTTAAAAAAACCACTGTGGGGGGTGGCAGACAACATGGCCCCATGGGCACCACATTGGGAACACCTGAGATACAAGAAACAAGAGATATCATGCTATAGTAGAGATACCAAGAAACACAAGCAGCTGATGAACTTTTAACACTGTCTTAGAACTGGTGCCACTGTGCGTGGGTCTGGGCAAGGATGGAGGCTGCACACTGCCATTCTGGACAGGTGATGGGGAAGATCCTGGTTGGAAGGTGAGTAACTCCTAGATCAGAGCTACCCCAGCCAAATTCACCTTTACTTTTGTTATGCCTGTATAACATACTGATAAGAACAAAATCGGAGTCCAGTAGCACCTTTAAGAGCAACAAAGTTTTATTCACCATGTAAGTTTTTGTGTGCTTACATTGGAAATAAAACTTTGTTGGTCTTAAAGGTGCTACTGGACTCCGATTTTGTTCTATTGCTTCAGACCAACATCTGGATCTACACTGATAAGAACATTTAGATGCAAGAGTTATAAAAGGCTAATTTTTTCTTCTTTCCCCTTTATCCAGCTATGCTAAATATGATGGAGGTTTTTAAAAAAGGTTTGTGATTCAGCGTGGGAGCCACTGACACAGGCCCTTATTGCCATCCAATGAGAGCTGAGTTTACTGGAGTGACTCCATCTTCCTAGGCAAATGTACAGTTTGTACTGTACAGGCAGCAGATGGTGATCTTGAATATCTTTTTTGTTGAAAAGGGTCAGCCGTTACTGGAAATCCACTGAACGCATTGTGTAGTTGAACTGGTGAATTTTAAACACTTGTGTTTTGCATCCATTTGCTTACAGTGTGTGGATTCTATATAACACTTATATGTCTTGATAGTCAACTGCATCGTGCTTCGGTCCTTCATATGTTAGGGGGTTTTGTTTATCCCTAAACCTCAAGGTAGAGTCCTTGAGGAGAGAGATATCATTATCTCTAAGACAACACTTTTAAAACTAATAACAATTAACAATCATGTGATGGTGAGGAACAGGAAGCAGGCATCTACCCGAGGTCAGATGAAAAGACAATTCCCTTCTCTTCCTTGACTTTGCTGTTCCCATAAAGATCTCCAGGGTGAAAGAACTGCAAGAGGCCATCCAAGACAGACCACCGAGGAAGAGAGATCCAGGGTTTTTCCCTTCTCCTTTGTGTTCCTCGCAAGGAAGCCACGTTTTCAGGGTCCAACGGATAACGTGCCCAACATCTTGAGGGTACCAACTATGTGCAATTAAGAGGTACAAGTTATATGGCAGACAGAGTCACCGGGGGGAGGAAAAATCACACACGAACAAGACAAGGTTGGCATTTCACAGAGCTTGCAGCTCCACCAGGAATCCAACCGCCAGTCTTAACGCTTGCGTGTATTCCAGTGCAGGCACACAAAACAGCAGTCTCCAAATACCTCCACCTCCTCCGTCCAAAAGACAACAGGAATCAGCAGCAATTTTAAATGGGCTTGTAGAGGAGGGTGGTGACGTATTTCTTCTTGTAGCGATGGGTGGCACTGAGCACCATTACGCCATCCTATAGGAAGAAGACAGAGAAGCAGGGCTTTTTTGGTAGCAGGAACTCCTTTGCATATTAGGCCACACCTCCCTGATGTAGCCAATCCTGCAAGAGCTTACCGGGCTCTTAGTACAGGGCCTACTTTAAACTCCAGGAGGACTGGATACATCAGGGGTGTGTGACCTAATATGCCAAGGAGTTCCTGCTACAAAAAAAGCCCTGCAGAGAAGTGACAGCATGTTCATGACAGGGGATAGGTTCCGGTGGGTAGCCTTGTACAGTAGAAGAACAAGACTCAGGTCCACGAGCAGTTTAGAGACCAACAAGACATTTAGGGTATCACCTTTTGAGAGTCAATGCTCTCCTGGCCAGATTTCAAGGGACGGGGTCTGTAAAATGATAATGATCCCCCAGAGTCCATTTGGAATGCCTTCTGATTTCAACTTCTCCCTAGGAGGAGTAAGTTCACAGTCCTTGCTATCCCGCCTGGGGACCTGACATGCTACCTCCCCCCAGTCCAGTTTCAGACCATTCCTGGAACTAGCAAAATGGGGCAGAGAGGCAACGGGGTGGATTAAAAGACTATTGAATTGGCGACTGTTCTCACAATCTCTTTTCTGGCTTGAAAAAATCTGGGATCCATTTCTCATGGAAAAGATTGCTGATGCTGACCCACTGACTTCAACTGAAATCTATCCCAGAACGACCTCTTTTACAGGAAAAATGGTATCCATTTCTGAATTATAACACAACCCACACCACTTTTCTTCTGATTATATATATAAGGCTTTATGGAAAACAGTACCATTATAAACCTTTTGATTGTTTAGACCAGGAGTCCCCAACCCCCGGCCCATGGACCAGTACTGGTCCGTGGCCTGTTAGAAACCGGGCCATGAGTTGTATAATTATTTCATTATATATTACAATGTTGTAATAATACTAATAAGAAGACGGCATTGGATTTATTTCCTGCCCCCCA
Organism: Heteronotia binoei; assembly: GCF_032191835.1. Classification (NCBI taxonomy): domain Eukaryota; kingdom Metazoa; phylum Chordata; class Lepidosauria; order Squamata; family Gekkonidae; genus Heteronotia; species Heteronotia binoei. The sequence continues at coordinate 177,788,620 of NC_083224.1, read as the reverse complement.
CTCTGAATTTCAGAGAGAGTGGCTCACAATCTTCTTTACCTTCCTGCCCCACAACAGACATCCTGTAAGGTAGGTGGGGCTGAGAGAGCTCTCCCAGAAGCTGCCCTTTCAAGGACAGCTCTGCAAGAGCTATGGCTGATGCAAGGCCATTCCAGCAGCTGTAAGTGAAGGAGGGGGAATCAGCCGCCCTGAGCCACCTGGTGGGAAGGGCGGGATATAAATTGCAAATAAACTAAAACCCCAGTTCCCCCAGACAAGAGTCTGCACATTTAACCACCACACTAAAATAAAGTGCACAATTGTGTCATCCCGAAACAATCCCCCCATCCCCACCCCTGGTCCATGGAAAAATAGTCTTCCACAAAACTGGTCCCTGGTGCCAAAAAGTTTGGGGACCATTGACTTCTCACCATACAATGTCTTATTTTTGCATAAGTTTCACAGGTCCTGTAATTTATGTTTCCATTTATTTTGTAAGTGCTTTTATTATTTAATAAAATCTTTTAAAATATGAAAAAATCGGTTACCAAGTAGTTACAGGACAAAGTTGCCTTCCTCTAATGAGCTACGACAGGTCGCCCAGTCTTACCTTAATGGAGAGCGCATAGAGATGGTTCAGCATGACATGATTTGGCTCAGGCAAAAGGGCTGGATCGCACTGAAACATAAAGAAAAGTTGTGCCAAAGAGACAGTCACAGAAATACTAATGCAGCATGTTTGGGCTCTCCCCAGCCACTTGCCTGTGCCTTCATTTTGAGTTGCACATGGACAATCATCTCTGATATGCCTCATGGGGGGCTAGAAGATTCTGGCTGTCTTATGCCCCAAATCCTGAACTGTGTAGGACAGGAGTGGCCGAACTGTGGCTCTTTCACACATATCATGTGGCTCTTGAAGTCCTCACTGCCCTGTCAGCCGGCTTGGAGAAGGCATTTCTCTCTTCTCCAAGCTAAGCTGGCTGGCAGCTTGGAGAATGCATTTAAAGTTGCTTTCTTTCCACCTCTCCTCTCCTGATCTATTTTCCTTCCTTCCTTCGCCCCCCAAGAAACTCTGACCCTGGCCCAGCTGACAAAGGAGGAGAAGGAGATGAACTTCCACTTGCTTGGGCTTCATAGTGGGGGCAGCTGCACCCTTTCTGTGATGTTGGTTGGTTTCTTAAAAGCACTTGATTGGGCACTACAGAAAATGGAATGCTGGCATAGATCAGTGCCAGGGTCAGTTTCCCTGTGGCACCAAAAACCCTCAGGCCAGCCCTGGATGCGTCAATGTACAAAATAAATTTGGACTTAGAATCATAGAGCTGAAATTGGAAGGGACCTCCAGGGTCATCTAGTCCAACTCCATGCACAATGCAGGAAACTCATAAATATCTCTCCCCACCACTGACACCTGTTCCACTTGTGGGTAACCTTGCTAAAAAGGTTATGGGCCACTGCTCTAGTGGAACCATATATTTTGGAGAGAAGAGGCATCTCTCGTAATGGAAATTTCTGGGGGTCACTGCCCCACCCATCACAAGTTCTCATCACAGGGTGGGTGTGTAGGGATGAGAGCACTCACCGAAATATTGGTATCCTTGTTAAGGATGACTTGGAGGAGGTGGGGAGGGAGAATGGGTGGTGATCTGAAGCGCTCTTCAGGCCGATAGACGTACATTTCTTGACTATAAACTCCAGGAGGGGAACCAGAGAGATCTATATTAAAAAATTCAAGAAGAGGGCATGAGAAAGAAAAATCAGAATGACAGGGTCAGTGTTTGGGACAGACTAAGGGGTACAAAGGAATCACCTCGACAGGAAGACTCGGAACTTTCCTGAGAATCCACTTTTAAAGCATCAAACACCTCAAAGTCCGACTTCTTGACATGAATCAAATTGTTAATGGTTCCCATCTGACTGGTGATCACCGGCTGAAAGAGAAGACATATGGAAGGCTACCTGCCTCATCTACAAGATCAGCCCCGCCCCACCCCAGAATGCACCCTCCCCCCGATACATACATAGACATTCACAGAGAGAGAGAGAGAAAGAGAGAGACAGAGGACAGTGGGAAAACAGCCATGTTTCTCTAGGGCAGGGGTGGCCTAACTTGCTTGACATAAGAGCCACATAGAACAAATGTCAGATGTTTGAGAGCTGCAGAAGGCAGGAAGGCAGGAAGGCAGGCAGGAAGGCAGGCAGGAAGGCAGGCAGGCAGGCAGGAAGGCAGGCAGGCAGGCAGGCAGGCAGGCAGGAAGGAAGGAAGGAAGGAAGGAAGGAAGGAAGGAAGGAAGGAAGGAAGGAAGGAAGGAAGGAAGGAAGGAAGGAAGGAAAATAGATGGGGGAGGGAGGAGGGGGAGAGGTGGAAAGAAAACAACTTTACCTTTAAATGCCTTCTCCAAGTCAAACTTCAAAGGGTGGCAGGGGCTTCAAGAGCCACGCAATATGTGTGAAAGAGCCACATGTGGCTCCCGAGCCACAGTTTGGCCACCCCTGCTCTAGGGTCTTCTAGTCATCATGCTGGAATGTGCTGTCAAGTCACAGCTGACTTTTATGGTGGCCCCGTAGGATTTCCAAGTCAAGGAACATTCAGAGGTGGTTTGCCAATCCCTGCCTCTGTGTCACAACCTTGATATTCCTTGGAGGCTGCCCTTCCAAGTACTAGCCAGGGCCGGCCTTGCTTAGCTTCCGAGATCTGATGAGATCGGACTAGCCTGGGCTATGCAGGTCAGGACAAAATTGTAGTCGCTTCCCCGCCCCCACGAAGTCACAGCTGACTTATGGCAACCCTGTAGGGTTTTCAAGTCAAGAAACATTCAGAGGTGGCTTGCCATTTACTGCCTCCACGTCACAGCCCTGGTATTCCTTGGAGGTCTCCCATCCAAATACTAACCAGGGTTGTTTGCTTAGCTTCTGAGATCTGACAAGATCAGGCTAACCTGGGCTATCCAGGTGAAGATATTCTACATGGGATCAGACCAGAACCCAATGTCTGAATGAGTATGCAGTGGTACATGAAAGTGGTGAAATAGTCCTTCTCCTCCATCAACACTGCAGTAGAGGAGCCGTTCCCAGCAAAATGCTTCTAAAGGGCATTAGGTATTTCTAACACCTAGCTCTTGACCGCCACACCCCCACCCCGGATGACAAGGATTCCTAGTCCGCTATGAAACTTTTGCTAGATTCTTTGACGATGAAGTTTCTCTCATCCGGTCCCACTTGGATGCCAAAGCGAAAGCTGATCTTTGGTGAGAGGTATCCAAAGCTCCACGTGTCAAAACTGTAATGGATAGTTTTGGATGGCTCTCTCTGACTGACACGGGCAGAATACTTGGGAGCGGTGAAGGCCAAATTAGATCCTTGCTCACTCTTGCATGATTAAATCTTGCATTTCAGAGCCAGGAGAATGAACCCCTCTAGCAGAAATTTCCCAAAGATTTAAAGGAGACAATGGGGATATCTGTTTTAAAAGCCTTCGAAAGCAAAGGGAGAGTTGGCTAATGAAAGACTTACCGTATATCCTTTTTTTACTCTAACCTGGATAGCCCAGCCTAGCCTGATCTCATCAGATCTTGGAAGCTAAGGAGGGTTGGCCCTGGTCAGTATTTGAATGAGGAAAAGGAAGGAAAGGACCCCTGTGCAAGCACCAGTCATTTCCGACTCTGAGGTGATGTTGCTTTCACGTTTTCACGGCAGACTTTTTACGGGGTGGTTTGCCATTGCCTTCCCCAGTCATTTAGACTTTCCCCCCAGCAAGCTGGGTACTCATTTGACCGACCTCGGAAGGATGGAAGGCTGAGTCAACCTTGAGCCGGCTACCTAAAAACCCAGCTTCCGCCGGGGATTGAACTCAGGTCGTGAGCAGAGCTTAGGCTGCAGTACTGCAGCTTTAACACTCTGCGCCACAGGGCTCTTCATTTGAATGAGAGAGTACCAGAAAAGTCCAGGGTCCAGGAAATGGCAAACTACCTCTGAATGTCTCTTGCTGTAAAGCCCCTACAGGGCCTCCATCAGCCAGCTGCAACACATTCACAGGAACAGAATAAACGAATACAACCTTCCTTTCCAATCTGACTTTAGGCCTGGTTTGGAGACAGGGACAACTTGAGGGGGGGAAACTTTGCTATTCTTTTGAACCTGCTTGATTTGTCAGCTGGCTTTGCCACAGTAGACCATAACTGTCTCTTAAATCTGCAAAAGAAGAGGGGGCGGCTTTTGGAAATCATTCTTTAGCGTTTTGGCTTAACAAAATTCATACACCAGTGAAATGGAGTCAGAGAGATGAGCTCAGTTATGGGGTTCCCCAAAGTTCTGTTCTCTCCCTTGCACTCATCAGGGCTTTTTTTGTAACAAGAACTCCTTTGCATATTAGGCCAGACCCCACTGATGCAGCCAATCCTCCTGGAGCTTACAGTAGGTTCTGGAATAAGAGCCCTGTAAGCTCTTGGAGGATTGGCTACATCGGGGAGGGGGGGGGGTGGTGTCTGGCCAAATATGCAAATGAGTACCTGCTACAAAAAATGCCCTGGCGCTCGTCAATGTTTGCCAGGCCGCTAAACGGCATCCTTTAGTTACCATCTCCTTCAAACCTAGCCTTGCCTCTACTCACAGCAAACCTGTCTCCAAAAGATCTGCGCTTCTGTAATTTCCAGGGTTGCTTGTTCCCACATGCTCTGTTGGTGATTATCTTGAAGACATTGCAGAAGTCACAGCTGGTAACAAACAGTGGCTGCCCATCTTTTTGGTTGGACTCGGTTTCGCAGCCATACTGAACTAGTTTCAGATCAGGGCACCAGATAATTATTTGATTCAAGATGCTGGTTCTTCTGCCTCTGCATGTATGGGTCTATATGCCAATGGACATCTTAGTAGCAGGCTCTTTTGGCAGTGACCTCCACTTTGACATCATATGAAATCGGATGTGGAAGCAAGCCTCCTCCCCCCACCCCCAGCCATGGTGGCAGCAAGAAGCAGAATGGAAGAGGCAGGAATAGTATGATGGGGCAAAATAACAGGCACTGAGATGCCCCCACAGCCCTTTCTCCCCTCACTTCCCCTTTCCCAGCCAAGCTGTTCTCTGGCAATAGTGCAGCTTGGCAAAACAGCTACAAGGAAAGGGATGGTGTGTGGGGGAAGCCATTTTCAAAACAGAGCTTAGCCGTTCCCTGTAGTGGCAACAGAGGGGGCACCCCACAAGGATGCTCCACTGCATCCACTACAAAGAGTCCCCTCAGAACTGGATAAGTGCTCAGAAGTAGGAACTGAGGGGAACCCACAACTCACTTGCGATTGTTTTATGACTGACACAGGGTGGAAACCCCAGTCTTGACCAGCACAATCCATACTAGAAGAGGAGGAGGAAGAAGAAGAAAAAGAGGAGGAGGAAGAGAAAGGAGGAGGAGAAGGAAGAAGAGGAAGAGGAGGAAGAAGAAGATTAGATCCTTGCTTGCCTGGCTTACAATTGCCTTCTCTTCCTCTTCCTACATCAGACACCCTGTGAGGTAGGTGAGGCCAAGAGGGCTCTGAGAGAACCATAACTGACCCAAGGCCACCCAGCTGACTGCACATGGAGAAGTGGGGAATCAAATCCATTTCTCCAGATGAGAGTCCACCGCTCTTAATCACTACACCAAACTGGCCAAGAGGCTTTGTGTGTGTGTTAAGTGCATTAAGTCACTTCCAACTTATGGAGACCCTATGAATGAATGCCCTCCAAAACGTCCTATTGTTCACAGTCCTACTAAGAGGCCCCACCAAAGGCCAAACAACACAATACATTTTTAAATAAATTTTAGTCTGGGTTGCCCAGAATCAGCTTGCAGTTACCTCAGTCATGTAGCAGCAGCAGCAGCAAACATTTTGAACTTCTGAAGCCTACTGGAGCTGACTTAGCTCAAGGCAGCCATTGTCAGACCCAGAGGCAAGGAAAAGACAAGTATAGTTCAAGATCTTTATTCCAGCATCATGAGCAGATACAGGCCTTGTCGGAACTGGCTCTCCCACCAGTTCCTTGCTCTTATAAACCTTTGCTCTGACTGTTATAATTCAAGCCAAGTGCTCCAACCTAAAGCAGGGGATTTTATGCAGGTTCACTACTATGCTCTCATCACCTCAGGTGTTCGTTATCAGCCCCTTGGTTGCATCTCTCCAGCTCTCCTGACCTTGGTTGCATAGTAACTAGCCAATTCCCAGACATGCCACCCTCCCTTCAGATAAGCAGCAAAAAGCTTCAAAGCCAGAATAGCAAAGCACAGTGTTAGCTTTGTATATCTATTCAGATACATACGGCAAGAGGAACAAAGATGGAGAGGGCTCCTGCCTTCACCCCATACCTCATCCCCAAGCCAAAATGGCCTCTGTCTGGAGTTACCTGCATAACTTTGGAGGTGCACATGGAGTGTTCGAACCCATGCCTCCAACGTTAGGCCAACTAAACCTCCCCATGTCCTAGCCCAACCACCGGCTGAAAATATAGCGAAGAGCAGAAAGGTCTCTCAGTAACATGAGACAAACACACACAGAGATGAAAAGGCATTACCTCAGTGGGGTCATGAACCCACTGACCATCCACAAAGAACTTGTATTGGTGTTCTCCCTCTGGCAGGTCCAGAATGGCAACAAAGTCATTGTGGCTGAAAGGAGAGGAAAAGGTTAATTGCAGCACATGAACCCTAGGGTGACAGCATCCAGTGCTCAAGACCAAAAGAGAAGCCATGTTGGAACAGCCAATGGCCCATCCAGTCCAACACTCTGTGTCACAGTGGCCAGCCACACAGGTGCAAGCAACAAGGGGTGCCATGTAACAAATAATTCTAAGTAAGCGCAGGGAGTATTTTCATAGCCTAACCAGGACAGAAACTGCAAAGAGGGAAGAAGGAAATGGCAAATGGGGAGAATGAAGACCAACTTAAACAGCTGGAGGGGTGAGAAAAAGGAATCCACAAGGCTGTTCTCACAAACAAGCGGAAAGAGTTGGGTAGGACAGAAAAATGTGCATGGAAAGTTAGTTTGTTTGTTTGTCATGCAGTGCTTTTCAGAAATGTTTAGAGGTGGTTTGCCACTGACGGAATCCGCATAGCGGCCCTAGACTTCCTTGGTGGTCTCCCATCCAAGTCCTAACCAGGGCTGAACCTGATTAGCTTTCAAGATCTGATGAGATCAGGCTAGCCTGGGCTATTGAGGTCAGGGCCCCAGTCCTGCAGTGACCCGTTCTAGATCAGTAGTACAACTCAAAGGGAGACAGCACTTAAGCTGTTTTCCTGGGCTGAAAACAGAAGAATAAATCCAGGTGGGCAGCCATGTTGGTCTGAAGCAACAGAACGAAGCTGGAGTCCAGTAGCACCTTTAAGACCAACAAAGTTTTATTGAGAATGTAAGCTTTTGTGTGCTAGAAGCACACTTTATCAGACAATGAAATGGGGTACAGTTTAGCAGTGCTACATATAGCTTGTGGGTAGGGTTAAGCTCGCAAAATAGTACAAAGTTAGAATCCAGTGGCAAAATAGTGAAATTCTGGAGAATATAAGTTGCGTGGGAAAACCGCAAAAGCTAATAAATATGTCAAAATTGAATGATGGTGAGAATAGCAGTAAATGTGGAGTCTGTTATTCTGTTTTGAAACTGACCTTTTAATGAGAGGAATCTTACTGCTCCAATTGTTGAAGGACCCTGAGATGAAGACCTCCTTGCCTCCTTCAGTCCAGCGAATGACAGTCGGCCGAGCCTGCTGGGATGGCTTGGTGGAGTCATCTAGATCTGGCTGCCATGACACAAATTCTTTCTCACAAGGAAGCTGCAGCAGCAGAAAGAAGAAGAGGAGTTTGTTTTTATACCCCGCTTTTCTCTACCTTAAGGAATCTCAAAGCAGCCTTCCCTTCCTCTCCTCACAACAGTCACCTCATGAGGTAGCTGAGGCTGAGAGAGTTCTGAGAGAGGGAACTGTGACTGGCCCAAAGTCACCCAGCAGGCTTCATGTGTCTCAAAATAGCGTCACCATGATGAAGGCATCATGCCGACAGGGAGATTTGGGGAACACTCCAGGACATCCCGAACACAATGATGTCACCCCGAAGTGATGTCATCACATCAGAGGCATTCTGGTTTTTAGTTCACTCTCAAACCAGAGTGTTGCCACATGATGTTCCTGATGTGATAATGTCACTTCCAGATGATGTCATCGTGTCAGGGATGTCGCACAGCAACATTGCTGTTTGAGGATGGGTAGAAGGTTTAATGGTTTGGTTTAATGGTTTATTGGATTTATATCCCGCCCTCCCCGCCGAAGCAGACTCAGGGCGGCTCACAACCAGTAAAATTACAGTAACACTTCAACACATAATACATCATAATTAGAATTAAAAATTAAAACTTTAAAACAGTCAGGTGCTAGTATTGTTGGATGTCATTTCATTTCTGATGGCATTCAGTATTTATTAAATATCATTCCTTACTTACTATATTGGTGACATCTCCAACATGCTGACATCACATGGAAGTGGCGTCATCATGTCAGCGACGTTGGATGGCAACGCTCAGGCTTTTGGGCAAAACTCTATGGTTTGCCATAGAGTTTTGCTCAAAAAGCAGAGCGCCACCCCTGATGTCGCCAATGTGATGACATCACTTCCAGGTGACATCAGCACATCTGCGACATCCCTGCCCACCCCCTGGAACACCCCCAAGTCCCTCCACCACAGTGATGAAGGAACCTGGTAACCCTGGCCCTAATTAAGTACTTATGAAGACTGATAAAGATCAGTACAGAGCGACCACAACAGAAGGATCATGCTCAAGTCAGTCCCACCTGTACCTTGGAGTCATGGGTACTGAAGACATTTGGATCATCAGTGCTGCCCACCATGATTTTGTGTGGCTGGTCCTTGGCATGCTGGGCACTGCTGGCGCCATCGGAGCGGTGAGACTTGGAGCCGTGGCGCTCTCCAGACATCCGCTCACTGGTGGTGTTCCCCATGGTAGGACCACCACAAATTCCAACCGGCTAGGGACACGAGACCTAGAGTGAAGTTTAAAAATTTGTGTTTAGTAGGTTCCCAGTAGCACAAGATTTTCAAATGCTTTCTCAGTCATCAAAATCCAGCAAAACGCCACTTTGGTTGTGACACATTTAAGAGTAGAGAATCGATGTCAAATTTCTGGAAGTTTTGAAAAACCAAGAATTGGGACAGGGGCTGGGAGTTAAAATATATGCAATGCTTACTTTCTTAAAGCTAAACTTAATCTTGCTGCTTTAAGAGCAAATAATGCCTACTTTATAACTTAGGGTCTAATATGGTATGAGCTGACATATTTCCAAAGTTTGTACAAATGCTTCATTCCAGGGATGTTGAACTCATTTGTTATGAAGGCCAGATCTGACATAAATGAGACCTTATCGGGCCTTCCTTCCTTCCTTCCTTCCTTCCTTCCTTCCTTCCTTCCTTCCTTCCTTCCTATCTCTCTTGTGGAATCGAAGGAAATGGGCAAAAAAAGCTCTGGCTCTTTCCTTCCTTCCCCAGGGACAAGGAGGAGCCTCAGCCAACAGAAGGAAAAGAGGCTTGGTTCAGTAGCTCTGCTGTGTGATTAAGAGAGCCTGACAAAGTAAGCTCCCCCCCCCTTCGTCCCCAAGGGAGGACCCTCAGCCAGTGGAGAAAATAGAGGCTTTGTTTTGTGGCTCCTGTACAACTGAGCAAGCCTGGCAAAGCAAGCTGTGACACAGAAGGAAGCAAAAGAGAGGGGAAAGGAAGCAGACTTGCTCAAGTTATAGGGTGACAGATCTGGAAAGGGGCGTAGACATCATTTAGTCCAACCCTCTGCTCAATGCAGGATCAGCTTAGAGAGCATCCGTGACAAATGTCAGTCCAGCCACTGCTTGAAGACGGCCAGTGGGGGGGAGTTCACCACCTTCCAAGGCAGCCAGTTCCACTGCTGAAGCACTCTTTCTAAAAAAAGTTTTTTTCCTAATATCCAGCTGGTACCTTTCTGCCCATAATTTAAGCCCATTATTGTGAGACCTCTGCTGCCAACAGGAAGAGCTCCCTGCCCTCGAAGAGGCAGCCTTTCAAAAACATCAAGAGAGCAATCATGTCTCCTCTCAACCTCCTTTTCTCCAGACTGAACCTTCCCAAGTCCCTCAGCACTTAGTCCTGAAAAGCCTTACACTCAACCCAAAGGAGAAAATAGGAAGGTGTGTGTGTGTTTTTTTAAGTGCTCCTTGAATTTTCCAGTTTTTCTCTTAGAAAAACTGAACCAAAAAAAGGTTCTCCTCGGAACTTTTTTTCCTGATATTTTCCCTTTTTTATTTTTTCACCCTGAGCCTTCAGACCTGTGTTCTCTGCCAGAATGGAGAAGGACTATTCAAATTATGTTTATGCTTGCCATAAAGAAATCTGCTGGGGGTGTGTATAATCAAGTAATTAACAGTCCATTTTGGTCACCCAGTAAGATCCCAGAACGCCCAGGAGGTCAGGCTAGGAAATCCTATACCAAGGAAATCAACAGAGTGAAAGCAGCAGCTGCTCTGAAGCCTTCCTATATCTCTCAGCCTTGACCTGGAGAAGAATCCTGTTTTCTGCAACGCAAAAGAGAGGGAAGAAATCTCTGAATTGTGTCTTAGGTCTTGTGAAATGAAAGGCTGTGAAAGAGGGTGGAAGGCCACACACAGAAATCAAGCGGCTTCCAGCAATACCAGATCAACTCCAAGCTTGATCCAGTGGAAAGGCACACTCGCCTCCTTAGATGAGCAGGGAAAAGCAATTTCAGAGCTAAAGGCAAACCCCAAAAAGCAAGCCCCCCTTTTGACTGCAAAAGATTCTGCTATCAGCAGAAACAAGCACTTTTAGTCATCATTGTGGACCGTTAATTCAATGCATAATGCTCACTTAAAGAGGGGAAAGAAGAGAGAAACTGTATAAAGTTCTGTCCCAGGGGTGGACAAACTGTGGCTTGGGAGCCACATGTGGCTCTTTCACACATATTGTGTGGCTCTTGAAGTCCCCACTGCCCTGTCAGCCAGCTGGGAGAAGGCATTTCTCTCTTTAAATCACTTCTCCCAGCCAAGCCAGCTGGCGGCTTGGAGAATACATTTGAAGTTAACGTTGCTTTCTTTCTACCTCTCCCTCCCCATTCTATTTATTTATTTTATTTTTATTTATTTTATTCAATTTTTAGGACAGGCTCAGGTGGGTTACATCATAAAACAATCAACAGTAAAAACAATTTTTAAAAATTTAAAATATATAAAATTTGAAACTACAGAGTGACAATAGAGACTAAAATGGAAAGTTCTGCCTCACAGACATGGCCTGTTGTCCAGGGCTTTCAAACATCTGATGTATATTCTACGTGGCTCTTACATTAAGCAAGTTTGGCCACCCCTGTTCTATTCACTGTGTTACCTAAAGAGCTGTGTGATTTCCACCCTCCCCCTTTTGTTTACAAGGAAGATTTGGGAATGGAAGATCAATATTGGCCCAGAAAGTGTCTCCTGGGGGGGGGGGGTTTCTCTGGTCCACTCACCCAAGTAGTGGCTTCTTCAGAGGCTCAGCTCCCTCTCATCCACAGGTGAAATGACAGCATTCCTTTCTAGGCCTGCCTTGCTGCCAGCCAGATCCAAGCCCTTTCTCAGCTTGAACCCAGTCTACAAGAGCACAGACCCAGGAAGGGTCCAGTATCCTCGGCTAGGGGGCCACAAAAATACCCTGAACCAGACCCTACGTCTTTCTTTCCAGCAGAAGGGTGGTTATTCAGCATCAGGGGAACTTCTTTGCTCAAAGGCAGCCTTCATCCTTGCTAGGTCTACACTTCAAACAGGTGTCTGAAAGCTGAAGATTGGTGAGCCCAAGTTCAAATCGTGCCAGGGTGCCTCCTGGGGAAACATGCTTCTCTGTAAAGTGACCGGAGCAGGAGCTCCTCTGAAGCAAAGTTTCATTTGCAAAATCAGGTCTGCATATTGCTCTTTTTCTCCAATATGCTCCTGAAGGTATATGTGGTGTCCCCCTCCCCAGTTGGGAGTTAGTTTAGTGTCTGATGGCCCTTGAACACCTCAAGCCTTAGAACCCAAGGCATGCTTCTCAGAGCATGTGCAAAGGGCAAACACTGGATTTCCTCCAGAGAACACATCCTTGAGGGTGTACAAGTTTGTTTCCCTGGACGCCACTCACAGAATATTCTGCAGAGAGTCATTAGTTAGATTGACAGCCCTGCTTGTTTGACAGCTGCCAACCAAAGAGCTGACGTATCGGTAAAGAGATCATCTCAGCCGACCACCTCAAACAGGAGATTGCAAACAAACAGATAACAAACACCACTGAGGGAGGGCGATAACGGGAATGGAGCAGCCGCGACCTTGAAAAAGCATTAGTTCAGACACTGCTGCAAGCTCTAGAATCGGGGAGGAAGGCCCCTGTGCCTATGCAAAGAGCAAAAGCTAAATTGCCTCCCGGTTTGCTTTACTGTATTGGATACCATCTGGTGCACGTTGCGGGGAGAGAAGGAATGCTGTATTTGTTAAGATCGACTACCCCCCACCAGCCCGTGTTCACCATCTGAAGCACCAGATTGCAATCCAATAAATAATTCTGCGGACAACAACGAAGGCGGCGGTGTTCCTGAGCATACGCTGAGTGTTTTCCCCTAGATAACGGAATGCAGCTACCACAGCCAGTCCCTGCCTGAGATAGACAGGGGGGGGGGGGGAGGAAACCCAAGCCGCCACCCACTCTCCCTCATGCACCCTTCTTCTGCCTTCAGTCGCTGACACTCCCCCCCCCCCCTTACCTCTGGAGCTGTCTTCGTCCCCCCGGCGAGGAGAAAAACAAAGCGCATGCGCGTCTCGGCTCCTCAAAGCCACCTCAAAGAGATAATTATAGAACAAGGTTTCTGTTTTACTTCCGGTTTCTATGAGACTGCAAGTGGAGGGGGAGAGAGGGTTTATTGGGCTGTTGGTAAAGAGGGATAAATGCCAAGAAGTCGAATGCCGCGGTTAAATACATTTCGTTGCAAAACCGATAAGACGGAAGAAGCGCTTTGCACCGCCTTCACCGTCCAGTTCACGCGCAGCTCTCGCCCTCGGCAGCATGTCGCTTTTGATCCGGAGTAAACAACGTTCGGGGAGGGCATAGAAGCAAAAGCCCCACAACCCATTGGCGTTTAAGGATGCCCAGAAAATGCGAAGGGAGTTAATGGGGTGGGAAAATAGTGAAGAAACCAGAAGAACCTTAAGACTAACAAAATAATGCCCCTGTATAAATCGATGGTGCGGTCTCATTTGGAGTACTGTGTGCAGTTCTGGTCGCCGCACCTCAAAAAGGATATTATAGCATTGGAGAAAGTCCAGAAAAGGGCAACTAGAATGATTAAAGGGCTGGAACACTTTCCCTATGAAGAAAGGTTGAAACGCTTGGGACTCTTTAGCTTGGAGAAACGTCGGCTGCGGGGTGACATGATAGAGGTTTACAAGATAATGCATGGGCTGGAGAAAGTAGAGAAAGAAGTACTTTTCTCCCTTTCTCATAATACAAGAACTCGTGGGCATTCGATGAAATTGCTGCGCAGCCAGGTTAAAATGGATAAAAGGAAGTACTTCTTCACCCAAAGGGTGATTAACATGTGGAATTCACTGCCACAGGAGGTGGTGGCGGCCACAAGCATAGCCACCTTCAAGAGGGGTTTAGATAAAAATATGGAGCAGAGGTCCATCAGTGGCTATTAGCCACAATGTGTGTTTATATATAAAAAATTTTTGCCACTGTGTGACACAGAGTGTTGGACTGGATGGGCCATTGGCCTGATCCAACATGGCTTCTCTTATGTTCTTAAAATTTTATTGTAGCATAAGCTAAGTTCATAATTAGCAAACTTGTCCCCCCTTGTTAAAAGCACCACGGTATGAGAGTGGTTGGACTGCAAGAAGATCAAATCAGTCAGTCCTAAGGGAAATCAACCCTGACGGTTCCCTGGAAGGTCAGATGCTGAAGCTGAAGGTCAAATACTTTGGTCACCAAATGAGAAGGAAGCACTCACTGGAGAAGACCCTGATGCTGGGAAAGACGGAAGGCGAAAGAAGAAGGGGACGGCAAAAGATTAGATGGCTGGACAGCATTACTGATGTAACTAACACGAATTTGAGGATGGATGGTAGAAGACAGGAGGGCCTGGCGTGACTTTGTCCATGGGGTCGCAAAGAGTCAGACTCGACTGTGCGACTAAACAACAAATGAGATTTTAATATTGAGAGAAATAGCGAAACAAATAGGATACTATTCATGGATGGGAACAAGCACTAGCAGCCTCTGAGAACACTTGTCAGACATTACCCTGACTTGGATAGCCCAGGCAAGCCTGATGTCATCAAATCTCAGAAGCTAAGCCGGGTCGGTTGACTGTGGTCAATACTTGGATGGGAGACTTCCTTGAAATACCCAGTCAGGAGGACAGGGGCAGGCTCTATTCAGCAACCTCTCTGAATATCCTTCAGGCCTCCAGTAGGGGGTCAGTCACCAGAAGTTGACATGACTTCCAGGTATTGACACACACGCATATGCACACATATACAAAAATACAAAAAAGAGAATACTTCACAGACATTTATTGGTTGTATGACATCAATAGTTAATGTGAATACTGTGCACCAGCTTTGAAGTTCAGAAAGTTAAATATTACATTTTATTGTGTGTACATGTACCTATTTGCATGTTACAGATTTTTTTTTAAAAAAGGATGCTATTGTCACCAGAAAAGAGAATCCCTCCCCTTCCTCCCTCACAGACTAAATAATAATAATAATAATAATAGTCCAAAGCAGAAAATCTCAGCTTTCCTCAGAATATTACTATATAACCAAGGAAGACAATGGTTCAAACCATCCCAACAATGTGGTAACTATAGCAACTGCTAGAAAAGCCTTAAAGACAAGTGGCTGTCTGGACTGACTGAGGGAATCAGGCACAGCCCTGGTCCTAAAGGGCTTCCGGATGCGCTCATGTTGGGTCAGGATAGCTTTCCTGGCCTTGTCCCATTTTCCTGGTCCTTGTAGTCGGTACTGATACGGCGTGCAAGGCCCAAATAAAACCTCCCAGGCCAGTTTGGGATCCTTGAGGAAAAGGAGCCACATATTGAAATTCGCAGGTATCAGAGCAGCTATTTCGTCCATGTATTCGATATAATCCACTTGGATTGTGTGCCGACGACTTCTCACATACCTTGCGTAAAAACAGAAATGTGGGTGTTTTGATTGAACATGTTCAGGGTGAACTGGAGAATAGAACTATAGCAACTGCTAGAAAAACTACGTAAGACCTTGTGAAATGGTACCACACAGGGGTCGTTTTGTAGAAAAATAATAATAATGGTAATGAGAATAACTCATTAGCATTTGCCACCCACCAGCCAAAAGCAACCCGATGTAAGAAGGGAGAGCCCCGGGCAAGTGAAGCCAAGCAGACCTCACTCATCTGGGGCTCTCCTTGGCCACCCCCTCCCAGTCAAAAGGCCAGCAAGCCACCCGCCACCCAAAATCACATAAGAAGTGGAGAAAGGGTGGCACGGGCTTCTCCAGGTGTTAATGAGGGCTGCTGGAGGTGTGGCAAAGCTCCTGGTGGCTGGCTGGCTGCCCACTCTCCTAATCCAGGGATTGTTATGCAGCTGCACCTACTATTCAATGGACAAGGCAGGTGAGGAGGAGGGGGGGCATCAGAAAGGTTCAGGAGCTGTGTTCCTGTGAGCTCCTGCTGAATTCGAGGCCTGCTACCACACATCTAGACTGGAATCCTGATACTGTCACTTCACATGCTTTCTGTGCAGTGATTGTCTTCTTCTGGCCTCTCTTAAATTGGGTCGTTCCCTTCTACAGGGTGTAAACTGAGATTGGGCAATGAAAGCACTCTTCCAAAGCTGCCCCACAATTTTTTAGTTATATTTGGTGTGAAGCAAATGTTCCAATAGCAAATCTACACCCAGGCAAGTGTGGCCCGGTTATTCCACATAGCCCAAAGACTCCCTGCTTCTCCACCCCAAATCCCTCCTTTTAAAACCTGCTTTTGGAGGTCTCCTAATATTCTGACATTACACCAGTGGTTATTTAAAGACCCGGGAATATTTTATGCTGGACAAAATTACAGATTGGGTGGAGGAATTTGAGGGTAATCTGTCATCACATAATGTGATGAAGAAATGGTCAGGCTGGATACACATTTTTTTTTTTGAGTGAATTAAATACCTCACAAACACCTCAAACATCTAGGACTGAAGATTTGCTTGTGTTTTGTTGACTAGTCAGCTGGCTATAATTTGTTTTTAATCAGAACTTTTTTTGTAGCAGGAACTCCTTTGCCTATTTGGCCGCACCCCCATGATGTAGCCAATTCTCTAAGAGCTTACAGTAGGCCCTGTAAGAAGAGCCCTTGACTAGATCAAGGGTGTGTGGCCTAATATGCAAAGAAGTTCCTACTACAAAAAAAGCCGTGGTTGTAATAAAAATCCATAATAATAATAATAATAATAATAATAATAATAACATATCTTGTATTTTGGTTTGATAATTATATGAGAGACTGTAACTGTAATTTATTTGGTTGTCTATACAATAAAAGAATTTTAAAAAAAGAAAAGAAAATCTGATTTCCTTCAGATAAAGTGTCTGCTGCAATTTGATTACACCCTGCCGCCTCTTATGAAGTTCAGCCTTCCTCAACAGAAGGAAACACTCGCAGGCTGTGGAACTTCCACTAGTAGCGAGAAAGCCCCCCACCGCACCACCGTTTTGATTCTGAGTGGGACCAGTTAAAAACAAACTGGTTTGTAATGCTTGTTCCGATTTCAGACCCGTTTTGTATTAAGGGCCCATCAATATCATTGGAATTATCATGGAAACTAGAAACTTCCACACCACTTTAACCCCAAGCTCTGAAAGCCCTTCCCATCCATTTAGGGTTGCCGGATCCCCTCATCTGTCTGGTGGGGGGGATTTGGAAGGTGTTCCGGAGGTGGGCGGGGACATTGTGCGATGTTCCTGATGTGATGATGTTGATGTTATCGCATTGGGAATGTCATGCAGTGACATCCTTGTTTAGGGAAGGGGTTTTCCCCACATCATGGGGAAAACCCCTTCTCATCATGGTGGCAAGGACAGTTTGTTATGGCAGGGCTTCCATTAGAAAAGTGAGGAATCACAGGAACCAAGGCCTGTTTTGTATCAGGAACTCCTTTTGCATATTAGGCAGCCACACACCTCGATGTAGCCAATCCCTCAAGAGCTCTTCATACAGGGCCTACTGTAAGCTCCAGGTGGTTTGGCTTCATCAGGGGGCTGTTGCCTAATATGCAAAGGAGTTCCTGCTACAAAAAAAAGACCTGACGGGAACTATATTTTCTGACTGTCAGAAGCCCGCCTTATTGCCACAGGGTTAATTTTTTTTAAAGCGAAGCATGATGGGGGCAGCTACATAGGCATGAACAGGGCCTGATAAGTAGGGCTGCCAACCTCCAGGTGAGGCCTGGGGATCTGAAATTATAACTGATCTCTAGTCCACAAATATCAGTTCCTCTGAAGAAAATGGCTGCTTTGGAGGGTAGGATCTATGAAAATATACACTGCTGAATTCCCTCCCGTCCCCAAACCCCATTCTTCCCAGGCTCCATCCTCAAAATCTCCAGGAATTTAAGCAGAGAAGAAGAGGTCTGCTTGATCAGATCAGTGGTCCATTTAATCCAGCATACTGTTTTACACAATGGCCAACCAGTTCCTCTGGAGGGCTAACAACAGGGCATGGAGGCCAAGGCCAACCCCTGATGTTGCCTCCTGGTGCTGGTTTAACGCCTCTGAATGTGGAGGTTTCCCTCAGTCAAGAAGAAGAAGAAATAATTGGATTTATATCCCGCTCTATATTCTGAACCTCAGAGTCTCAGAGCAGTCACAATCTCCTTTACCTCCCCCCCAACAGACACCCTGTGAGGTGGGTGGGTCTGAGAGAGCTCTTACAGCAGCTGCCCTTTCAAGGACAAGCTCTTCAAGAGCTATGGCTGATCCAAGGACATTCCAGCAGCTACAAGCGGAGGAATGGGGAATCAAACCCGGTTCTCCCAGATAAGAGTCTGCACAATTAAGCACTAACCAAACTGGTAACAGCCATTGATAGACCTCTCCTCCGTGAATCTATCTATTCCCCTTTTAAAGCTGTTTATTCCTGTGGCCATCATTACATCCTCTGACAGCAAATTCCACATTTTAATCACTTTCTGCGTAAAGAATTATTTCCTTTTGTAGGTAAAAGCTGTTTTCATTTCATTTCATTTCTTCTTACAGGGCCTACTGTAAGCTCTTGGAGGATTGGCTACATTCGGAGTGTGTGGCCTAATATGCAAAGGAGTTCTTGCTACCAAAAAAGCTCTGATTATATGCCTTTAACCAGCACTGTAGCCAGGAATTTGGAGGGGAGCAGGCATGGGGCAGTTCAGCACAGTTTAGCATGGTGGAGCTTACTTCCAAGGAAACCTGCTAAATGGATCGGGCTTTGCAAAGGAATGAAGAATCTGCTCTCATTTTATTTTGACGAAGTGGCTGAATTGTGTCTATTCCAGGTCATGGCTCACAAACCAACATTTATAGGAAACTTCATATTAACTTTACTTGTAGAGTACTTTGGAGGTTTGGATTGTTCAAAACTGTCACCTTCATTCCTCACCCAGGAACCCTTTAGAAATGCTAGTGGTCAATTTCACACCTCCAGGTAGTGAATTCTTTTCAGCCCAACTTTTTAGAAATGCTAATGACAATGATGGTCAGTTCACACCTCCTGACAGCTAGCAGGGAAATGAAAACAGCTTTTACCTACAAAAGAGGAGTGTTTCTCTCTCT
This sequence comes from Heteronotia binoei, assembly GCF_032191835.1. Lineage (NCBI taxonomy): Eukaryota > Metazoa > Chordata > Lepidosauria > Squamata > Gekkonidae > Heteronotia > Heteronotia binoei. Next base: position 177,769,791 of record NC_083224.1, on the reverse strand, counting down.
CTCTCTCTCTCTCTCTCTGTCTTTCCTTCCTACCAGAGCAGACAGGGCACAATCAATCTCCTGGCTGGGCTGGACAAATTGAGCCTGATTTAGCCCCATGGCGCAGAGTGTTAAAGCTGCAGTACTGCAGTCGGAGCCCTCTGCTCACAACCTGAGTTCGATCCCAGCAGAAGCTGGTTCAGGTAGCCAGCTTGAGTTGACTCAGCCTTCCATCCTTCCGAGGTCAGTAAAATGAGGACCCAGCTTGCTGGGGGGAACGTGTAGCTGATTGGGGAAGGCAATGGCAAACCACCCTGTAAAAAGTCTGCCATGAAAACGTTGTGAAAGCAACATCACCCCAGAGTCGGAAATGACTGGTGCTTGCACAGGGGGCCTTTCCTTTCCTTAGCAGAAATAACTAATTAAATATCTCTAGCAGCCAGTAACAACAATGCTACAGTTCAAACAATGTATTTTAATTTATGCTTTTTAAAATACATTCTGAATTGCTGCCTTGGGTATTGTGGAAAGGTGAAATATAAATATTTTAAATACATGAATATTATTTTACATGTAATTTACATAATGAGGGGGTTTCCCAGCTGTGCCAATTTTGTTCTCAAATGTTAGAAATTGCTATTTTTAAAGGATTGTTGTCTTATACTATTTGCTAGGTCATTGAAGGCAAATGAGAAGCACAGCAGGAAATGACTGGGCTGGCCGATGGCTTGGCAACCCTCCTACATTCCCACCCACTCCACCCTGCCATTCATTTGGGGCAAAAGTATCCTACCGTTTGGCCATTTCCACTTCCTTGAAGCGAATGTCCTCCAACATGTCGTTTGCCAAAGGCAGCTCACACAGCCCTAGGAGCAGAAATCAACATGTCACAGCAGTGCTACAGTAGCGTGATGTGATCACCATTCTGAGGAACTAGGCAGTGGAAAGTCTTTTCAAGTTGCAGCCAACTCACAGTGACACCCAAGGAGTCTTCACAATGAGAGAAGTCCAGAGGTGATTTGCCATCGCCTGCTTCTGTGTAGCAACCCTGAACTTCCTTGGGGGTCTCCCAACTAAGGACTAATGAGGGCCAGCTCCAATTAGCTTCTGAGATCTGATGAGATCGGGCCAGCCTGGGCCATCTAGGTCAAGTCCTAAGTTGTACATGGGCTTTTGTAGCAGGAGCTCCTTTGCATATTAGGCCACACCCCCTGATATAGCCAATCCTCCAAGAGCTTGCAGGACCGTTAGCACAGGGCCTACTGTAAGTTCCAGAAGGATTGGCTGCATCAGGGGTGTGTCCAAGCCTCAGATTCAGCAGACGCTTACAGGAGCACAGCTCCCGAACCTTTCTGAAGGTCCCCCCTCTTCCTCCCCACCTACCTTGTCCATTGAATAGTAGGTGCAGCTGAATAACAATCACTGCATTAGGAGAGCAGCCAGCCAGTCACCAGGGGCTTTGCCACACCCCCAGCAGCCCTCATTAACACCTGGAGAAGCCTGCACCACCCTTTCTCCACTTCTTATGTGATTTTGGGTGGCGGGTGGCTTGCTGGCCTTTTGAAGAAGATATTGGATTTATATCCTACTCTCCACTCCGAATCTCAGAGTTTCAGAGCAGCTCACAATCTCCTTTATCTTCCTCCCCCACAACAGACACCCTGTGAGGTAGGTGGGGCTGAGAGGGCTCTCACAGCAGCTGCCCTTTCAAGGACAACCTCTGCCAGAGCTATGGCTAACCCAAGGTTATTCCAACAGGTGCAAGTGGAGAAGTGGGGAATCAAACCCAGTTCTCCCAGATAAGAGTCCGCACACTTAATCACTACATCAAACTGGCTCTCCAGTTTGACTTGGGGGGCAGTTCAGGAGAGCCACTGGCAAGCAAGGCCTGTTTGAGCTGGCTGGATCTCTAGCCAGCCCAAGCAGGTCTCGCTCACCCGGGGCTCTCCCTTTTTGCATTGAGTTGCTTTTGGCAGCATATGCTAATGAGTTCCATCACTTATTTTTCTATAAAACAACCCATGGTATAGTCTAATATGCAAAGGAGTTCCTGCTACAAAAAAAAGCCCTGCCTCTGGGTATATTTAATGTGATGCTGAAGGGTAACATCAGCATACTGATGACATCCTGCTGCAAAGCTTTGGATGATCTTGCTCAATGGACTTAAACTAATGCGAAATAACTCACTGCTTACCTTTAAACACGCGTGTAACCCAGCGAGCCTGCAGCTCTGAAATGGGCATGATGGCCCCTAGAGGCTGGATCAGGCCAATGATAGCCAGAGTTGGCTTCTCCAAGAGAGGTGGGAAGATGTATTTATACAGGGTGACCTGGTTATCCGCAACACTGATGCAGTTATCAAGGAAGGGGAACGAGAAACTGTATCCCGTGGCAAACACAACAAAATCAATGTCGTCCTCCTTGCTGCCGTCAAAGAGGACGGATGTTTCAGTGAACTCCTTGATGTTTGGTTTTATCACCACTCGGCCAGAAATGATGCGGTTTGGGAGATCATCGTTGATGGTCGGATGTTGACTGTCAAGGCTGTAAAATGGAGGGGGAAAAGGTTTTAAAATATAGCAGAAATAGTCCATTGGGTGTGCTACACTGGGGTAGCAGGTGGAACCAGCAGAACTGATTCCTTAAGAATTTTCACTTTACAATCTGGACTGATAACTGCTGACTTCATCAGCACCAAGAAAGCTGGAGCAGTGAGTCAAAAAGTTGTAAGTGACTGTCTAACATAGGATTTTTTTAAAAAAGAAAGTTAAACTTCCTGTAGACATAAATTCTACTTTTTCTTCCCTCCCTACTTGCTCTAACCATGCAACTATTTTATTTTAGATTACTAAATGAGTTCCCCAGGTTCATGTACATAACAGAAGCATAAATACGATAGAAATAGAAAAAGACTAATCTATATAATGGAAATAGAAGAGGACTACATAGAAAAAGGTGAATCTGACTCACAGCCTCATAAAGGTAAAGGTAGTCCCCTGTGCAAGCACCAGTCGTTTCCGACTCTGGGGTGACGTCGCATCACGACGTTTTCACAGCAGACTTTTTATGGGGTGGTTTGCCATTGCCTTCCTCAGTCATCTACACTTTCCCTCCAGCAAGCTGGTTACTCATTTTACCGACCTCGGAAGGATGGAAGGCTGAGTCAACCTTGAGCCGGCTACCTGAACCCAGCTTCCGCTGGAATTGAACTCAGGTCGTGAGCAGAGCTTAGGACTGCAGTACTGCAGCTTTACCACTCTGCACCACGGGGCTCCTATCACAGCCTCATACATCTACAGAATTCAGCCTGGAAGTATCAGCCTTGCATTTTTGAGAAAACTAGTCCATCTTGCTTGGACAAAAAATTATTTGCATCATCATGAGCATCCCTGAACAATCTAAAATGTTCAACAGGCATTTTCAAGCATTCCAAAAGAATACTGGCTTAATTGATGAATTGGTGTGCCCTCTTCCTACCCCCTGCTCAGCATGGAATTCATTGCCAGTAGATATTGAGATGGCCACAAACCCAAATTACTTCAAAACAGGATTAGACAAAGTCTGTCAGTAGTTACTACTGGATGGGGAGGTTTCCTTTAATCACCAAATCTAGCAGACTTCTATATCTCAGTGCTAGGGGGCAACACCAGGCCTTGGTTTCTATGCCCTATTTAATGGCCCTCCAGGGCAACTGGTTGGCCACTGAGTGAAGCAAGATGGTGATCCAGACAACTTGTCTGATCTGGTAGGGCTTCTCAAATCTCTTTAAGATGAGTCTCAATACATCACATCAAAAACTAGGATGAGAAAATCAGACAGTTTACCAAATACTGCCCGTTGTTTGACCACATGTAAATTTTGTTTAACATGTGAAACACAGAACAGTAACTACTGGCTACAGCAGAGTAGGGATTTGTTTTTAAAGAGCATAAATTAATAACAAATCTGTCTTTTGCAATGAAGTTTATAATTGCATAAGAGCCCCGTGGCGCAAAGTGTTAAAGCTGCAGTACTGCAGTCCTAAGCTCTGCTCATGACTTGAGTTCGATCCCCGGCGGAAGCTGGGTTTTCAGGTAGCCAGCTCGAGGTTGATTCAGCCTTCCATCCTTCCGAGGTCGGTAAAATGAGTACCCAACTTGCTGGGAGGGAAAGTGTAGATGACTGGGGAAGGCAATGGCAAACCACCCTGTAAAAAGTCTGTCGTGAAAACGTTGTGAAAGCAACATCACCCCAGAGTCGGAAATGACTGGTGCTTGCACAGGGGACCTTTCCTTTCCTTTTTCTTATAATTGCATAATTTTGCCAAGTTAGTAGACTGCTTCAACCTGGCATCATTTCAAGATGTCTACTGTTCGTTGAGCTTTAGACAACACCAATTCATCTGAAGACTGGGGAAAAGTGGATAACTCCAACGTTATATGGACAAATTACATCCAAAGAGTATTTGTAGAATCATAGAGTTGGAAGGGACCTCCAGAGTCATCTAGTCTAACCTTCTACACAATGCAGGAACTTCACAAATACTTCTCCCCACACGTATATCCCCAGGAACCCCAGCTCCATGCTTGTCAGATCTTGGAAGCAAAGCAAGGTTGGCTGTGGCAAGTATGGTAGTTACGCTTTCTTGACCCACAAGTATCCAAGATCATCTTTGTTAATGATATATGCATGAGGGACAGCAAAGACCACTGTAGGATATCTACAGCAAGAAGGTGATCATACATGGACAGGACAAGAAATATTTACATCAAGAATGTAGAAATGATGCTAGGTTCAACCAGATTCCAAGGAATGTTTCTTTTTAATGGCAATAAAATTACCGTATTTTTCGCTCCATAAGAGCATAAGACGCACCTAGTTTTTAGAGCCGTTTGTGTGAATTTAGAGGCATTTGTGTGAATTTTTTGCAGTATTCGCTCCTTAAGACGCACACACTTTCCCCTCCACTTTTTTTGGGGGGGGGGAAAGTGAGTCTTATGGTGCAAAAAATACAGTAACACCCACACATGCATTTTTGTGCAAAACTTGCTGGGATCTTATGTATGCAGATGAACATACAACAAATATACCGGTTCCAGTGTCTGTCATTCAATTATTCCAAAGTGAGATAAGCCACGTTTAGAGCATTTTGGTAGCCATCTTAGATCTGGGATCCTAGCAGAAAGTCCCTAGATTTTTATGAGTGTTAGCTCTGTCTATTGTTATTATTTTGTATTTGTTGTACTCTGTGTGTGTGCACACATGTGGATGCATGCCTGATAAGTTTAAGTTTATTGGATTATAAATCCCGCCCTCCCCACCGAGGCAGGCTCAGGGCGGCTCACAACCAAAAAATCGCAATAACAATTCAGCCAACAATTACATTTAAACAATATCAGCCATTAATTAAAACAATCTAAAACAATTTAAAACAATTTGATGCTAATATTATGATATCCTTTCAGTTCAGCCCCGTTTTCACCGCTGTTGCTCTCCCCTGCTTCCCTTGGTCTCCCCACGGCCCCATTTTCCCCGCTGCCGTTCCCCCCGGGCTCTTCCCTGCCTCCCCCGCTCTTCCTGTGTCCTCATTTTCCCTGCTGCTGCTCTCCCAGGCTCTTCCCTGCCTCCCCCACTCTCCCCATGGCCCCATTTTTCCTGCTGCCGCTCCCCCTGGGCTCTTCCCACCCTCAAGAGTGTGAGAGCAAGTGAGCTGGGACTGGGCAGCTGGTCACTGGAAAAAGCAGCCAAGCCTCCACGGCCCCCCAACCCAACATTTTATGCCCTGCCCCCCCCCCCGAAATTTTTGGCTACAGGGCTGAGCCTGCAGCAAAAGCAGTCCCCAGCTCCCTCCAGGAGTTAAAGTGTTGGATGGCCTGGCGCTACCAGGTGCAGAAGAGGGGCTGAGGAGCTGCTGAAGGGCAGGTGAGTCTGACAGAGCCGGCTTGCCTAGCTGGCTTTCTCACCTTTTTTTGCTGCAGGCAATTTGGATTTCTGCTTGGGGGGTGAGTGTCCTGTGCCTGCTGCCCACCACTCAACCAGAGCTCAGACGGAGTTTGCAACAGTTTCCCTTTCCTCCTCCCCTGACTCGGCTGAAAGTGCCTTGCAAGCCCGGCAAGTGCAGAAGCGGTTTTCTCACTCCAGAGATGGGTTTCCCTGGGGCTGGGCCGGCAGATGGGGAGGAGGCGGGGTCGGCGGACAAAGAAGGAAACAAGGGGGAGGAGTCAGGTGAAGAGGAAAGCAACAGGGAGGAAGGGGGCAGGTGGACAAAGGGGGAAGTGATGGGGAGGAGGTGAGGCAGGCAAGCTGAGGGGAAGGGCCAACGGAGGAAGAGGCAAACTAGCTGCAGGGGGAAACTGGGGTGGGAGGAAAGCTGGCCTGAGCCCCTAAAGGCATGGGGGCCCATAGGCAAGTGCCTCATTTGCCTAATTGTTAATCCGGCCCTGCCCCCATCGACTTTCCTGATTCCCCAGTTCCATACATATTGTTATACTTCCACTGCACAAGCAGGAGGAAATATAGGACCCAAGTCTTTGCCAACACAAGGCTGCCATTCCTTTAGACATCTGTTCAATAATTAGTTGGATGCATGATAGATACGTCTGTCAGTCACTGTGAGCTATTCTCTATGTTCAAAAGTAGTCTAATGCTGCTAGGTGTGCCTGGGAGGCACAAACTATTGGCGATTACCCTCTACAAGAGGTATCTGGATAGAAACAGAATTCTGAACTGGAAGGGAATTCTTGTGTCAACAAAATGTTTCCTGCTGCTGGGAAAACCATGACATAAAATGGCTCTCAAGTTTGGGAGAGGCCATAACTGAGTGGAAGAGCCTGTGCTCGGTATGCAGAAGGTTCCAAATTCAATCTAGCTAAAAGGTTCAGGTAGTAGATGATGTGACCTCTGCCTGGAGCACTGCTACCTGTCTGAGCAGACAATACTGATGAACCGAGGGCCTGATTCAGTAGAAGGCAGCTTCATGGGTTCTAATTTGAAGACTTGCAACTGTAGCATTCTAAAACTTAACGGATGTCCCCTTCAATGATATGTAAGGCTTATTTGTATACAGACAGTGGAGTCGTATTGAAATGACCCACCAAGACGTTAATCCTCTGTGGTAGTGGACCAAATGGCACACAAATATGGCCTGGCAATGCAGCTGCTGGAATGGCCTTGGGTCAGCCATGGCTCTCGCAGAGTTGTCCTTGAAAGGGCAGCTTCTGTGAGAGCTCTCTCAGCCTCACCCACCTCTCAGCCCCACATACCTCACAGGGTGTCTGTTGTGGGGGAGGAAGATAAAGGAGATTGTGAGCTGCTCTGGGACTCTGAGATTTGGAGTGGAGGGTGGAATATAAATCCATTATTATTATTATTACACAGCCTTCAGGGGGGCATCAGAGCAAAGATTGTTACATGATGTTCCTATGTTGATGCTGGGTAATTCCTGTCAAACTTCTTGTCACACGTCTTGTAGTGAAAAAGACCTAAATGACCATTATTGCCAAAGCAGTTCTTCCCCTCCCTGTGTCTGTTGCCAAAAAATGTAATAATTCTAATTTAGAACTGCACCGGTGTTGAGGCTGGAGTCCATACAAGGCGTGGTTAAACCTTTTGTTAAGTTTTCTCTTCGCAAGAAAGTGTAGGTTTTTACGCAAGAAATGGCATTTGAAGAGTAAATGGAAAAAGCGTTGGTTGTAAAAAAGATCTTGGGGTTCTCCACCATCCCAAACACGATTGATGATCCATGCCCCACGCCTGGTGCTAAGGAAAACCTGTAGGAAGGAGAAAGATTTGAAATTAAACCAAGGGAAGGGCTGTAGCTCAGTGGCAGAGTATCTGCTCGGCATGCAGAAGGTCCCAGGTTCAATCCCTGGCATCTCCACTTAAAAAGATCAGGTAGTAGGTAATGTGAAAGACCTGTACCAGAGACCCCAGAGATCCACTGCCAGTCTGAGTAGACAACAGGAACCTTGATGGACCAAGGGTCTGATTCAGTATAAGGCAGATACATATGTTCATAAACTGAAGGTAACTTTGGAAGAGGGCTGTGTGGCAAAATGGACCTCTAGGCTCTTATTCACCTACTGCTTGTTTGCCTTAGTAGTTTCATTGATAGACCATGCCTGGCAACCACTGGAAAATGGGAGTAGGCTAGAATTTACTGGAGGGTGGGATATTGTTCCGCCCCCCCCCCCCTTGATGATGCAACATCTAGTAGCCACATGTGGCTCTTTCACATATATTGTGCGGCTCTTGAAGTTCCCACCACCCTGTTGGCTGGCTTGGAGAAGGTATTTGTCTCTTTAAATCACTTCCCCAAGCCAAGCCAGCCAGTGGCTTGGAGAATGCATTTAAAGTTAAGGTTTCCACATCTCCCTCCTTCCCCCCATCTATTTTCCTTCCTTCCTTCCTGTCTTGTGGCTCTCAAACATCTGATGCTCATGTCTTGCAGTTCTCAAACATCTGATATTTATTCTATGTAACTCTTACATTAAGCAAGTTTGGCCACCCCTGTTCTAATGCAACCCAGAAACAATGGCATTGCCCAAGGGCAATACTCTGACATTCAGCAAATTATGGTTGCCAGCTTTGGGTTGGGAAATATCTGGAGAATTTGGGGTGGAGCCTGAGGAGGGTGAGGCTTGGTGAAGGGAGGGACTTCAGTGCCACAGAGTCCGCCTTCCAAAGCAGCCATTTTCTCCAGGTCCATTTATCTCTACTGCCTGGTGATCAATTATAATCCCAGGAAATCATTGGCCACGACCTGGAGGTTGCTGCAAAAAATGGAAGACAGTTGCGCAACAGTATGCAATGAGAAATACCGAAAGTATCGTAACCAAGAATAATGAAAATACTTGGAAAAACTATAATGAAATGTATTCATCAATATAAATAAACAATCATAATGCAAATTCATAAATAATGTTAACAGAATTCATTACAAATGTTCCTTACAACTGAATGTCTTTTCTTCCAGTAAACTTGAAAACATGTAGAAAAGTCCAACCAACAAATTTCTTTCCAAGTATTTCTTGGTTGTTATACTTTTGGTATTTCTCATTGTTTACCACCAGGAAGTTGGCAACCCTCAGCCAATAGACTTTTTGTCCGTGTTCTGCGCAATGCCAAATCACACGGTGCTATAATGTAGGGATGACAAGCAATGTTCCCTCTAGGCTGCATAGTCTTGTGAGCAAAAATTCTACTTTGTGAGTTACTGGTTTTAAAGTTGTGAGCGACTGGTATTACAGTTGTGAGCTACTGCATAAATCTGTGTGCTCTGGGGTCATCCTTCCTGAGCTAAGACAAAAATGTGGGAGCTGGAGGCCAAAAATCTGTGAGCTGGCTCACACTAACTCGGCTTAGAGGGAACACTGATGACAAGTGCACCTCCTGTTTGGCCAGCCAGCTTCCATCCACTGACTAGGCCAGCATCGGGGTGCAATAGCCACAATCACCTAGAAGTCTCTTGCCATAAGCAGGCAAACGGGAACCCTATTCCTTGACCTCCATTGTGCTGCCTCCTTCTGCTTTCATTTTGCTGCCTTTGCTCAGCATTCTTATTTAAGCAGAACTGTTCCAAGTATGCAGTATTAGCATTACTCAAGTTTGAGATCCTAGTTTGAGGACAAAGAACTTCCTCACTTATCCACAGTAAGGGGGTAACAGCCCCGCCCCCAGAGGACCATGTGATTTTCCATCTCCAGAGGCTTCAGTCTCCAGTTGAAAGGCTTCCTCTTGGGATGGTGTGTCTGTGTTACTTTGGAGAAGTTGGCAGCAACTCGTGAGTAGAGAGGCCAATCCCTCGCTTCAGAGTCGCCAGAAACGGGGAGGGGAGGGGTGGGGGGAGGGAAACGTCTGCTGGGCACTTCATTATTCCCTATGTGGAGATCGATTCTCATAGGGTATAATGGGGAATTGATCTGGAGGTTTTGGGGGCTCTGGGGGAGCTGTTTTTTTGAGGTAGAGGCACCAAATTTTCAGTATAGTATTTAGTCCCTCTGCCCAAAGTACCCCCCAAGTTTCAAAACGATTGGACCAGGGGGTTCAATTCTATGAGCCCCAAAAGAAAGTGCCCCTATCCTTCATTATTTCCTATGGAAGGAAGGCATTTAAAAAGGTGTGCTGTCCCTTTAATTGTGATGGCCAGAACTCCCTTAGAGTTCAATTATGCTTGTCACACCATTGTTCCTGGCTCTGCCCCAATGTCTCCTGGCTCCACCCCCAAAGTCCCCAGATATTTCATGAATTGGACTTGGCAACCCTATGTCAAACACATGAGCCTCGGGCCAGAATCGGCTCACCAAGGGCTTTAATCAGCTCTCTTCCCCCCACTCCCACCGCTACCTGTCCTTACTCTTTCAAGATCAAGCTGCAGGAAGCAGAAAGGACAAGACTGCCTTCATCATCACTGGCTCTTCCTCTGGACTCCACTGAAATACAGAAAAAGTTGCAAAGAAAATGTGGAGAGGATTTTTCATTCCCAGAGTGGTCTGTCTGTGCCCAGAGACCTTAATGGGAAATCTATTCTGCATTTTCTTTGCTACTTTTTCTATGTAATGGAACATTGTGCTCCCCCCTCCCCCCCTAATATCTGTATGATTTAGTTTGGTACTATCGGGTGGAGCGTTTGTTTCGGTTTTTATGTTAACTCCAAAAGTCAACAGCTTCAGCTATCTCCTTGCAAATGGCTGCTGTTTTGAGCCACCTTCTCTTTGCTGAATGGACCTGAGAATGGATGCCTGAGTGAGTAATCTGGGAACCCACAACCAGGGCTTCTTTGTAGCAGGAGCTCCTTTGCATATTAGGCCACACACCCCTGATGTAGCCAATCCTCCTGGAGTTTACAGTACGCCCTGTAAGGAGAGTCCTGTAAGCTCTTGGAGGATTGGCTACATCGAGGGGGGTGGGGTGTAGTCTAATGTGCAAAGGAGTTCCTGCTACAAAAAAGCCCTGCCCACAGCCAAAGCCAAAGGGGAACATTACACCTGGCGAACCACAGGCACTCTGAGTAGAAGGTTCAGGGGGAGAGAAGCTTGCAGTGCCCAGCCATTTCATGTCTTCTTAGACTCAGAACATTTTATATATATATTTAGTTTCTGCTGTGATTTTTGTGCTTTTTCTTTATGTTTTTTTTTTTAATTGCATTGCCAAATCCTACTATTCCCCCACCTCTCCATTTTAGGCAGGCAGGAGTATTATTGTTTTGAGCATGTTTGAATTTTAAGTTAAAAAATAATACATTTCTATTGTGTTTGTCTGTGTCCTTTATAAAGTTTATGTCTATGCTACCTGGCATTACATTTAATGAAACTCATGGCCCGGCAAAGTCCCATTTATGTCAGATCCATCCTTCGTATTATAATCTGGTTTAGAAACCTGAGCCAGTCAGCGGACTCAAAAGCAAGCACACAAAGTTCTATATGTGTATTTCTCAGTCATCTAGATTAACGGTCAGATCTTGATACCTGATGCAGCGGTAGCCAAACTTGCTTAATGTAAGAGCCATACAGAATAAAAATCAGATGTTTGACATAAATGTCAGATGTTTGAGAGAGGGAGGGAGGAAGGAAGGAAGGAAGGAAGGAAGGAAGGAAGGAAGGAAGGAAGGAAGGAAGGAAGGAAGGAAGGAAGGAAGGAAGGAAGGAAGGAAGGAAGGAAGGAAAAATAGATGGGGGAGGGAGGGCAGAGGAAGAGGTGGAGAGAAAGCAACTTTAACAAACCTGCTGGCTTGGTTTGGAGAAGTGATTTAAAGAGACAAGCTGGCCGATGGGGCAGTGGGGGCTTTGAGAGTCACACAATATGTGTGAAAGAGCCACATGTGGCTCCCAAGCCACAGTTTGGCCACCCCTGCCCTAATGTACTAGTTGTACTCACTCCACAACTTGTGCAGTGCCACCTTCTCAACCCAAACAGCCATTTTACTTCCATCCCAGGCCCGAGGCCTATACTTCAGGAAAGCTCACAGGTGAGCCATTTTACCAAAGGAGGAAATCTCCAGCAACAGCAAGCACCACTGGACAGGGGTTATGGTTACCCAGATTAACAGTAATGTCACCAGAGACTCCTAGCACAAGCCGGCAAAAACAAAGGAACAAAGATGGCAACCTCCTGCGGTGCACAGAATCATCACTGAGAGCAACTATCTAATTGGGAGACAGAGAACAAATGAAGACCCATCTCACCCCGACCAAGAGTCTAGCCAATTATGCAGAGTAATAGACTGCATTGAACATCAAAGACAAGCAGGCAAGAGGTGGCATTATCGCTGGTTTAACAGACAGGCAGGTGTTAAGAGTCATTAGGATGCCAACTGCTAAGCCTGTTTGGGCTGAGTTGGAAAGACTGCAGGTAAAATCCGCCTTAAAGCTCTGCCTTCAGAAATTCTTATTTAGCATGCAGATGCAGGCTTGACAAGATGCTGGAATTAGCTGAGCAGTTGAGAAGCGCAGGGAAAGAAACTGCAAATGCTTGTGTTAATTTTAATCAGACGGCCAGAATCATGTGAACATACAGTGGGACGATGTCGCACTAGGGCTTCTGTCCGTTTTTGCACAAGCCGCCCCGGAGCTGCGAGTTGGCGCACCGCTTTTCCGTGGCAAGCAGAAACTGCTTGAAAGAGGATCTCGCTTGCTGCGGAAAATCAGCGGGTCAATTTGCAACTCTGGGGCAGCTTGTGCGGAAATGGACAGAAGCACCGGGAGCAAAAGGGTTCATCTGGGACAGGCCTAGTGCAAAATCGGTGTGGATATTTTCACATGGTGACTGTTTGCAAGTGGGTTTTTCCATTTCACTCAGTAAAATCGAATAGCAAATTGCATTGAGATAGATTATTTAGTGTGCACGAAAGCACCTGATGTCTCAAATTGAGACCGATTTCGCACTCACCCTACGCCGCTCTGACGTTCCTCTTTTCAGTGTGGCATCCTTCCGATTTCCCACTATCTGCCTCGAGGCTTCAGCTTGCGTTGCTGTTTTTGCGCAGCAAAGAGAAACTAGTTTTTAGCTGTTTCTCTTTGCCTCACAAAATGGCGGAAGGATACCAAGATTGGTGGATGGAAATGCCTTCTTCCTTTCTGTTAAAGTTGTGCTGGTGTTTGTAAATCTCAATAGCTTCTCTGTTCAGGCGGGTATGATAATGATCATTATCATACCCGCCTGAACAGAGAAGCTATTGAGATTTACAAACACCAGCACAACTTTAACCGAAGGGAAGAAGGCATTTCCATCCACCAATCTTGGTATCCAGCTCTGCAAAACACCCTACAGAGTATAAATTGCAGAAATTCACAGAACAACCAGCACAGTCCACAGAACAATCAGCACAGTCAACAACCATCTTCCTTTTCTTCACACCCCTTCCAACCCTCTCAGCAATTAATACAGAACAATAGTCACATTCAACAGCCAGTTTCCTTATCATTACCCTTCCAGGAAGCCCCACCAAACAATGGGCACATCCACAAACCTATTGCCCTTTCACCACAACCCCTCCAGCCTAGAAATAGCAGCTCTCCAGCAGCCCTGGCCTCACTCAATGCACAGCAGCCAAGAAGGTCAGAGCGCCTGCTCCGGCTGCAACGCCACTGAGGATGTTCTCCGCAGCCGAGAACGAAACGTCTGGAAGAAAAACTTTCTCCAGTAGAACACGGCACTTGAGCCCAAAAGATTCTACAAACCCTAATGATGTTACCAGCCGTGAAAACCTGAAATCTTTGATAATTATATAATAAGTCAGCCTGAAAACCAGAATTTAACTCAAGGCATGCAAATAAGCAGATGACCTGTTGAAGAAAGGTGTGTGTGCTATGTCAGATCAAAGGGGAGGGAGACATAGCTTCAGCAGAGGTAGAGCTACATGACAAGTTCTGGGGAGAGTCGGAGATAAGTCGCCAGGCTCCGTACCACAAAACACCTCTTGAGTCTTGTTGTATATGGAACCAAATGTATAGGACTGAATTGGGTGTTCCTGCCTGGCTCATTGGAGCCATACGAATGGAGCTTGGGGAACTGGGAGCAACGGGCAGCAGGATCCAAATACCTGCTGCCCTGCACCAATCACAGGTCCCCTGCCGGTTTGAATGATCCAATAACGTGCTTGCACAGGAACCCTAAGTTATATATACAGTTAAAGCCCCATTGGCTGGCTCTCCAATCTTGTTCACGCAGCCACCTATCATGCTGTGGAACAATAATAAAGAGCTTGTTATCCGTGGCACAGAGTGTTAAAGCTCTGCTCACGACCTGAGTTCGATCCCCAGCGGAAGCTGGGTTTTCAGGTAGCCGGCTCGAGGTTGACTCAGTCTTCCATCCTTCCGAGGTCGGTCAAATGAGTCCCCAGCTTGCTGGGGGGAAAGTGTAGATGACTGGGGAAGGCAATGGCAAACCACTCCGTAAAAAGTCTGCCGTGAAAACGTGAAAGCAACATCACCCCAGAGTCGGAAACGACTGGTGCTTGCACAGGGGACCTTTCCTTTTCCTATCACTACCACCTCACCTCTTCAATGCCTAAGAACCCACTATATTATAAGTCTGTTGTACAAAATCCAATTGTCTTTATAATAAAGGTTTCAAACAAATAGTTGTTTGAAAACTTTATTATAAAGACGATTGGATTTTGTGTTTTCCTGTTCTTTCACTTGTAATAGCCATGTGTTTTTTGGTCCCTTCACTTGTAAATTAATTATCCACGGATATGTAAGGCACAGGACCCTACAGTCTTTACATAGGATACAGTCCAGTTGCAATTTTTCTAGATCCCTGTGCAGTAAATTTCAAGCACCGATTTCCCACTCACCTTACGCCACTTTCACATTCCTCTTCTCAGCGGGGGTTCCTTCTGATTTCACATTATTTGCCCCGGGGCTGCAGCTAGCTTCAGCGTTTTCGTGCAACAAACAGAAACCTCTAAAAACCAGTTTCTGTTCGCTGTGCAAAAACGCCGACGCTACTTGTAGCCCCGGGGCAGATAGTGTGAAATCGGAAGGAAACCTTGCTGAGAAGAGGAACGTGAGAGCGGCGTAAGGTGACTGGGAAATCGGTCAAGGTGTATGTGTTCCAAATCCCTTATTTATATGCACAGCAACAAGAAAAACCAGTATGCAGGTCCAGTTTTGCTGACCGCTTTTCCCAAGCTTATTCAGATCCAAAACAACTTCAAACATTCAACAACATGAGCAAAAGAATTGGGGCCAGCTACCCTGACTAGGCCATAGACGCCTCTGCAAAGAACTGACAGTCTGATAAACGTATCAGCAGGCCTAGAAACCCAGGAATTTGGGATGGGATGGAAACTTTAACATGACCCATTCAAAGGTGGAGACTGAAATGCCTTTTCCACAGTAAAAGAATTCTGTGGCCTTGTGGTATTCAGTCATGAAGTGCTAAGAGGCTACACTGGACAGCCAGAAAACTGAAGTAACTCAACAGGTTTCGATGATGAAGGTCAATGCCATTTCTTCTGGCCAAACTGGGAGTGTTCATGTCTAAAATAATGATTCAGTTACCTGTGACCAACAAGGGTGTGTTCTACAAAGCCTCCGCTCCATACTTAAATATCTCCCATTCCTTGGAAATTTAACATTCAATGAGCTGGTACAAAGACGGCTCCCTTTTCTCCTATTCATTCTTCACTGAAGTGAGAAGAAACCTTAAATGCTGAGTGGCGGACAGGAAAGGCACAAAGCAGGGAATGTGGATACCACCTTGTTGTTATAGACAGGGCAGAACACCTAGAGGCAGAGCCACAACAGCCAAAACAATAATTTGCCGAGAACTTAACTTGTACCTACCTGGCTGGCCACTTGGCTTATCTCCACAGCAATGTCCACTCCTGAATTCCCTATGCCAACCACAATAACTCTTTTTCCCTTGAACTCAGTGGGGTCCTTATAATCTCGACTGTGGATGTAGCGCCCCTTGAATTTTTCTATGCCTGCAATGGAAAGTTCAGAGAAGTTGACATTGGTTTGGATGTGTGCTAAAAGCCAGTTTGGTGTAGTGGTGGTGTGTGGACTTGGGGGTCATTTTGTAGAAAAAATGGTGCAGGAGCTCAGTAGCATATCTCATTTGCGTATGCCCCGGGATCTGTGTGCAGCAGGGAGAGAACTCCCCACTGCATGCAGACCTTGGCTGGAGGTTCAGAAGCTGCGCTACTGTGAGCTCCTGCTGAATTCAAGCCTTGTGTGGACTCTAATCTGGGAGAACTGGGTTTGATTCCCCACTTCTCCATATGCACCTGCTGGGTGACCTTGGGTCAGTCACAGTTCTTGAAGGTAATGCAAAAAAATAACTATGCAATAATGATACAATGTATTCAATCAAATTTTATATATAAGGTGTCTTTATAAGGCAAGCCAGTTTGGTGTTGTGGTTAAGTGTGTGGACTTTTATCTGAGAGAACCGGGTTTGATTCCCCACTCCTCCACTTGCTCCTGCTGGAATGTCTTGGGTCAGCCATAGCTTTTGTAGGAGTTGTCCTTGAAAGGGCAGCTGCTGTGAGAGCCCTCTCAGCCCCACCCACCTCACAGGGTGTCTGTTGTGGTGGGGAGGAGGAGGTAAAGGAGATAGTGAGCCGCTCTGAGACTCTTAGATTCAGAGTGGCGGGTGGGATGTAAATCCAATATCTTCTTCTTCTTCTTTACTTAATGACAAATTCCCAAGAAAGATAGTAAAAAACTTCCAGTGTTCCATCAGTCATGCATATTAATTACCACAGAGAGAATCACCATGAGGTTTGTTCTTTGAGAGAGCCTTTCAGAGAGATCTGGTCCAGTGATCAAGCCTTTGAGAGAGATTTGGTCCGGTGATCAAGGCTTCTGCAAAACGCGGCTTTACTGAAGCTAGCCAGTCTGTCCTTGAACTGAGTGCTTTCAGCATCCTCAATTACAATGAGTTATTTATTGTATTAACTGGAATACGGACTTAAATGGGTTTCTGTTTGAAAAATTGAAACATGGCCTTCTGTACATTGTAGTGAGATGGGGAGTTGGCATGGTGATTCTCTCTGTGATAACTGATATGCAGGATTGATGGATCACAGAAAGTTTTTTACTATCTTCCTTGATGATTTGTGATTAAGTAAAGGCACCTCCTTATATATAAGATTTGACTGAATGCACTGTGTCATTATTACACATTTATTTTTGTTTTGTTTGATTTACTTTGTATCTCACTTTTTGGGTTGTTTTATAGTTCCTGAAGGATTAGTTCCACTGCGTTCTAGCCTGATTTCAAAATGCAAGGGTTGCAGGCAATGCTCCTTCTAAGCTGTGGAGTCTTGTGAGCAAAAATTCTGCTTCTGCAAAAATCCTGGCATTAAAGCTGTGAGCTACTGCATAAATTAGTTTGCTCGGAGAGCCAGTCTGGTGTAGTGGTTAAGTACGTGGTTAAGTACGTGGACTCTTATCTGGGAGAACCGGGTTTGATTCCCCACTCCTCCACCTGCACCTGCTGGAATGGCCTTGAGTTAGCCATAGCTCTGGCAGAGGTTGTCCTTGAAAGGGCAGCTGCTGTGAGAGCCCTCTTAGCTCCACCCACCTCACAGGGTGTCTGTTGTGGGGGGAGAAGATATAGGAGATTGTAAGCCGCTCTGAGTCTCTGATTCAGAGAGAAGGGCGGGGTATAAATCTGCAGTCTTCTTCTTCTTCTTCTTCTTCTTCGGAGGCCATTTTTCCTGAGCTAAGACAAAAATGTGCGAGCCAAAGGCTAAAAAACTGTCAGCCAGCTCACACTAACTCAGCTGAGAGGGAACACTGGTTGCAGCAATGCAGAATGCAACTTCTCTCTTGATCCTCCACTTAAATATTCTTAAAGTCATGATAGCATTGCCAGGGTTGATGGGGGCACATCCTGATGATTGGTGTAGCACCATTGCCTATACATCTCTTATGGGGCAAAGCTGGAAGTGATGTCACTGCATCACATGATGCTCTAGGATTCACTCCAAACTCTATGGTTTTTCATCATAGAGTTTCAGGTGAATCCTAGAGCATCATGGTGAATCCTACAGTGACACAGTAATGCCACTTCCAGGTTTACACCAAAAGTGAAATTGCAGGGTCAGTATGACTGATTTCCCTCCTCTACAGTTTTGCTCCCCCTGCTCCACCAAGCAGCAGGAGGAGAACAGGGTCCATGGCAGAACATCTTCCATCAAAAGTCCTCTAAGTCATGATCAGTCTAGGCTGCTTCTAGCTAGAGGACAGGTAAGTCCTACATTTATAATGAGCAGCAGATCCAGGTGTGCAGCTGTGTTGGTCTGAAGCAGTAGAACAAAAGTGAGAGGCTGGTGGATACCTTAAGACAGGGGTGGCCAAATTTGCTTAATGTAAGCGCCACATAGAATAAACATCAGATGATTGAGAGCCACAAGACATGAACATCAGATGTTTGAGAGCTGCAAAACAAGAAGGGAAGGGGAGGGAGGAAGGAAGGAAAATAGATGGGGAAAGAAGAGGTAGAAAGAAAGCAACTTTAACTTTAAATGCATTCTCCAAGCAGCCATCTGGCTTGGTTTGTATAAGCGATTTAAAGAGAAAATTGCCTTCTCCAAGCTGGCCGATGGGGTGGTGGGGGCTTCAAGAGCCGCACAATAAGTGTGAAAGAGCCACATGTGGCTCCCGAGCCTCAGTTTGGCCACCCCTGCCTTAAGACCAGCAAAGTTTATTTAAGGTGTGAGCTTTTGTGTGCCCGCACATTTCCTCAGATACGTTGAAATGGAAGTTGACAATTCACATATACAGACAGATGCCTCCACAAAGGTGAAAGCAGCTTAGGAAAGAAAAGGTCCCCTGTGCAAGCACCAGTCATTTCCAACTCTGGGGTGATGTTGCTTTCACAACATTTTCACGGCAAACTTTTTACAGGGTGGTTTGCCATTGCCTTCCCCAGTCATCTACACTTTCCCCCCAGCAAGCTGGGTACTCATTTTACCGACCTCAGAAGGATGGAAGGCTGAGTCAACCTCAAGCTGGAATTGAACTCAGGTCGTGGGCAGAGGATTTTGACTGCAATACTGCAGCTTTACCACTCTGTGCCACAGGGCTCTTTTGAAAAGCAAATTAGCACACAACTTAATGAAAATGTTTCAACATGTGCAAACTTAACAAAGATGTTTCCACATAAAAATGTCAAAACATTTTTATTAAGTTGTGCGCTAATTTGCTGTTCACCTTTGTTCACTTTGCATATGTCAAAACACAGAATCATAAGAGTTGGAAGGGACTTTCAGGGTCATCTAGTCCAATCCCCTGCATAATGAAGGAAATTCACAAATACCTCCCTCCTCACCCCCAGTGACTCCTGCTCCATGCCCCAAAGATGGCAGAAACCTCCAGGACCCTTGGCCAAACTGGCCTGGAGAAAATTGCTGACTGACCACAAAGTGTCAATCAGCATTTCTCTGGGCGTGTAAGAAAGGGCCACAAGAACTAAGCCCTGAGGCAACCCTTCCTGCCCTCATGGTCTGCTTAATTCATAGAATCAGCATTGCTGTCAGATGGCCATCTAGCCTCTGTTTAAAAGCCTCCAAAGAAAGAGAGCCCACCACCTCCCGAGGAGGAAGCCTGTTCCACTGAGGAACCACTCTCACTGTCAGGAAGTTCTTCCTAATGTTTAGCCAGAAATTCTTTCCATTTAATTTCAACTTGCTGGTTCTAATCTGACCTTCTGGGGCAACAGGAAACCATTTTGCACCATCCTCTATATAACAAGTACTTGAAGGCGGGCTCATATCACCTCTTAGTCATCTCCTAAACATACCCAGTGTTGTGGGGGGGGGGACTATGGGAGTGCACAGCAGGGAGCCACTCGGCAAAAGGACAGAGACAGGCTGTTTCCAAAACCTCTGTTTATTATGACTAAGTAAAAACCGAGATACTCAGTAATAACATAAAGAAGAAAAATATTTCTAAGTGTGCACAAAATGCAAAAGAGATCTTTTTGGCTGTCATTTGAGGCTCTTATTGAGCAGTCACCCGGCAGTTCCAAACAATCAACGATCAGCGGTATTTATACCTTATTTACTCTACAGGCTACATAGGTAGATGCCAAAAGATACATCAACAAAAGTAAGATACAAAACAAGCCCCCACCCCTTAACAGCATCTTCAGTCCCCCTATCTATCTACCAAGGTTAAAGAGTCTTATCGTAAGGTATAATTGTTGTGTTTTGGGGATGGTACACTTCTCCACAATAATTGTAGTGTTTAGGCTCCAGGCTGACTCAGCCTTCCATCCTTCTGAGGTTGGTAAAATGAGGACCCAGCTTGCTGGGGGAAAAGTCTGGGAAAGGGCAGAATACACATTTGTCAAATAAATAAATGAGCCCGTCTGGGAAAGGGCGGAATATAAATTTACCAAATAAATAAATGAATAAAGTGTAGATGACTGGGGAAGGCAATGGCAAACCACTCCATAAAAAGTCTGCCGTGAAAACGTCGTGATGCGACGTCACCCCAGAGTCGGAAACGACTGGTGCTTGCAGAGGACTACCCTTTTTTTACATGTTATCACCAAGAATGTAAACTAAAGACTGGGACACCAGGCACTCGTGTACTAGAAACACATCTCTGCATCTAGGCCGCTGCAGATGATGGGAGAAAACCAAAGTTCTGCTTAATAAGACACACATAGTACATATAGCTGTCAGATGCATGAATTTCACATATCCTTCCCAAAATTCCGCCACACTCAGCTCCTTCAGCCTTTCCTCATAGGACTTGGTCTCCAGAGCCCTCAACATCTTCATTGCCCTCCTCTGGACACGTTCCAGCTGCATTATGTTGTACGCTAATTTGCTGTTTACCTGCGTAGAGGCATCTGTCTAAATATGTGCCCTGTAAACTTCCATTTCAATGTATCTGAGGAAATGTGCAGGCACACAAAAGCTCATACCTTGAATAAAACTGTGTTGGTTTTAAAGGTGCCATTGGACTCTTAACTTTGTTCATAATGAGCAGCAATTAGCCACAGCTACTAAGACATACAATTAAAAACATTCTCCAGTAGAAGATTCAGGGTCACTATCCCTGTCACAACCCCCTTGTCTCAGTTATGCATAAGGAATCGTTTTCTGCTCTCCCTAGGAATAAGTCATACATTTTAAAAGTTTTTAGTTTAATTTAAAAAAAAAAACCCTGTAAACTAATTTGACTCCACAGGATCACTGCAAGGTGGCTGCTAGGCATGCCATAGATGTATATGCAAAAAGAAGAAAATATAGGGATTTAGTGGAGAAGGGGCTTCCCTCTTCTCCTGCAGAATGGCTAAACACCCCTGAGACTGGGCCTGTTGCTAGAGATGCCAACCTCCCAGCACAGCCTGGAGTCCTCCCTGAATTACACCAGATCTCCAGGTTAGAGACATCAGTTGTTGTGGAGAACATGGCAGTTTTGGAGGGTGGACTCTATGAGTTCATATCCCCACTGAGCCCTTTGCCCTGCCTAGGCACTGTCCTGAAATCTTCAGGAATTTCTGAAGCCATAATTGGCCATCTGAGTCTCTGTCTCTTGCTCTCTGTCTCTCTCTCTGATTCTCTCTCTCTCTCTGTGTCTCTGTGTGTGTGTGTGTGTCTCTCTCTCCCTCCCTCTTTCCCAGGTGTGTGTTTTCCAAGAATAAAGAGGGATGAGGAGAATTCAACCATTAATATTAAACATACGGAAGAGATTTCTATTAATGATAAAGATGTCAGTGACATAATGTAACACTGCCTGAATATGTCTGACCATCTGATACCAGGGCTTTTTTTGTAGCAGGAACTCCTTTGCATATTAGGCCACACACACCCTGATGTAACCAATCCTTCTGGAGCTTATCATAGGCCCTGTACTAAGAGCCCTGTAAGCTCTTTGAGGATTGGCTACATCAGGGGGTGTGGCCTAATACACAAAGGAGTTCCTGCTACACAAAAAAGCCCTTGTATGATACTAGGTGTGTAAAGTGTTGTCAAGTTGCAGCCAATTTATGGTGACCCCAGCAAAGGCCCTTCAAGACACGTGAGAAGCAGAGGTGGCTGGCCATTGCCTTCCTCTGCAGAGTCTTCCTTGGAGGTCTCCCTTCCAAGTACTGACCCTGCTTAGCTTCCAAGATCTGAAGAGATTGGGTTATACCATGCTGCCTTCCCTCCCTATATCATACTATAACTAGTGTTAATCTTCACCATGGCTTCTGCTATGGAGATTGCTGAACCTCCTTACTGAGGGCATTATGTCCTACTGAGGTCCCTCCCCTCCCCCAACCCCAGCTTCCACATGCTCCACCCCCCAAAAAAATCTCCATGAATTTCCCAACCAAGACCTGGGAACCCGAAATTGAGCCAAAGTTCAACCTGTTCATTCCCATTTCTGAAATATATGGCAACCCATGACACACTGCTAATCAACATGACATATTATCAATTTCTCTCTTTATAATTTACTATTCTCTCCTTGCTTCTGAACTACCTTCTTCCTTTTATTCTTCTCTTCTCTATTTATTCCTTTATTTGTAAGTGTGTGTGTGTATTTGTGTGTGCATCATAGGGGACTGGAATGCCAAAGTAGGAAGTCAAAAAGTGACCAGAACAACTGACAAGTTTGGCCTTGGAGAACAAAATGAAGCTGGGCAAAGGCTAATAGAGTTTTGTCAAGGAAACAAGCTGGTCATAGTGAACACCCTCTTCCAACAACCTAAAAGGCGACTCTACACGTGGACATCACCTGATGGGCAACACAGAAATCAGATTGATTATATACTCAGCAGTCAAAGATGGAGAAGCTCCTTACAGTCAGCAAAAACAAGACCTGGAGCTGACTGCGGCTCAGATCATGAACTACTCATCGCAAAATTCAGGCTTAAACTGACGAAAACTGGGGAAGCCATTAGGCCATTCAGGTTTGACCTTGATCACATCCCTTATGAATATACAGTGGAGGTGAAGAATAGGTTTAAGGAACTAGAGTTGATAGAGTGCCTGAAGACCTGTGGAGGTTCGTGACATTGTACAGAAGGCAGCAATCAGTACCATCCCAAAGAAAAAGAAATGCAAGAAAGCAAAGTGGCTGTCTGATGAGGCTTTACAAATAACTGAAAGAAGGAAAGTGAAAGGCAAAGATGAAAAGGAAAGATTCACCCAACTGAATGCAGATTTCCAGAGAACAGCAAGGAGAGATAAGGAGGCCTTCCTGAAGGAACAATGCAAAGCAGTAGAGGAAAATAATAGAATGGGAAGGACAAGAGATCTCTTCAAGAAAATTGGAGAAATCAAGGGAATGTTTCGTGCAAAGATGGCCATGATAAAGGACAAAAATGGTAGGAACTTAACAGAAGCAGAAGAAATCAGGAAGAGGTGGCAAGAATACACAGAAGAATTATACAAGAAGGATCTCAATGTCCCAGACAACCTTGACAGTGAAATCAATGACCTTGAGCCAGACATCCTGAAGAATAAAGTCAAATGGGCTTTAGAAAGCATTACTAACAACAAAGCGAGCAGAGATGATGGTATCCCAGTTGAGCTATTCAAAGTCCTAAAAGATGATGCTGTTAAAGTGATGCACACATTATGTCAACAAATTTGGAAAACAACAGTGGCCACAGGATTGGAAAAGATCGGTTTATGTTCCAATCCCAAAGAAGGGTAATGCCAAGGAATGTTCAAACTATCACACCATTGCACTCATTTCACATGCCAGGAAGGTCATGTTAAAGATCCTACAAGCTAGACTTCAGCAGTATGTAGATTGGGAACTACCAGTTCAAGCTGAGTTTTGGAGAGGTAGAGGAACTAGAGATCAAATTGCCAACATTTGATGGATTATGGAGAAAGCACAGGAGCATCAGAAAAACGTCTATTCCTGCTTGATTGACTATGATAAAGCCTTTGATTGTGTGGATCACAACAAACTGTGGCAAGTCCTTAAAGAGATGGGAGTAACAGACCACCTCACATGCCTCCTGAGAAACCTGTATAAGGGTCAAGAAGCAACTGTCAGAATGGGATATGGAACAACTGATTGGTTTAGAATAGGAAAAGGAGTATATTGCATGTATATTGTCACCCTGCTTATTTAATTGATATGCAGAGCACATTATGTGGAATGCTGGCCTGGATGAAGCAGAAGCCGGAATTAAGATTGCCTGGAAAATCATCAACAACCTCAGATATGCAGATGACACTACTCTAATGGCAGAAAGTGAGGAGGACCTAAAGAACCTCTTGTTGAGGGTGAAAGAGGAGAGCACAAAAGTAGGCTTGAAACACAACATAAAAAAAACTAAGATCATGTCATCTGGCCCCATCACACCTTGGCAGATAGAAGGGGAAGACATGGAAGTAGTGACAGACTTCACATTTCTGGGATCCAAGATCACTGCAGATGGTGACTGTAGCCATGAAATTAAAAGACGTTTGCTCCTTGGGAGGACAGCTATGGCGAACCTGGGCAGTATAATAAAAAGTAGAGAAATCAGCCTGCCAACAAAAGTCCATATAGTCAAAGCGATGGTATTCCCAGTAGTAATGTATGGCTATGAGAGCTGAACCATAAGGAAGGCCGAGAGCAGAAGAATAGATGCTTTTGAGATGTGGTGCTGGAGAAGACTCTTGAGAGTCACTTGGCCTGCAAGAAGATCAAATCAGTCAGTCCTAAGGAAAATCAACCCAGACTGTTCCCTGGAATGTCAGATGCTGAAGCTGAAGCTCAAATACTTTGGCCACCAAATGAGAAGGGAACACTTCCTGGAGAAGATCCTGATGCTAGGAAAAACAGAAAGCAAAAGAAGAAGGGGACAGCAAAAGATGAGATGGCTGGACAAACACGGATTTGAGCAGACTTCGGAGGATGGTGGAAGACAGGAGGGCCTGGTGTGACTTTGTCCATGGGGTCACAAAGAGTCGGACTCAACTGTGCAACTGAACAAGAAATATATATATATATTTCTTTTCTAGGCTTGGAATGGATCAAGATTTTGTTCTTTTCCTGTTTGTAGTTTATCAGTATGGAGAATAGTTTCTACTGTTTCATCACACTAAAAGGTAAAGGTAAATAAAGGTAGTTCCCTGTGCAAGCACCAGTCATTTTCGACTCTGGAGTGGCAACGTTTCACAACGTTTTCACGGCAGACTTTTTACTGGGTGGTTTGCCATTGCCTTCCCCAGTCATCTACATTTTCCCCCCAGCAAGCTGGGTACTCATTTTACCGACCTCGGAAGGATGGAAGGCTGAGTCAACCTGGAGCCGACTACCAGAAGCAGCTTCCGCTGGGATTGAACTCGGGTCATGAGCAGAGGGCTCCGACTGCAGTACTGCAGCTTTACCACTCTGCACCATGGGCTCTTTTCATTACACTAACACTGTTCTAATCTACCTGAGTTTCACATGTAATTTCTGCTATTTATATGACTTGTTTTACTTTGTATATGCTTTTGTCAATTAACAGAATCTTTGAAATTTTTTAGAAAATGGATTTAGGAGACTAAGTGTCTATACAACCTCAACCTTCCTTTCTGGTTCACACCACCAGGCTTAAGCTTCTAAGAGAAATCAGTGATACCCAAATACAGTCATGTGTAGAGTCCCAGAAGCAGCAAAGGTACCTGGGAAAGAGTGCAGTGGCAGGTAGGCGTTGGTATGGTGGCCAGTGCATACCATGATCCCATCGAAAACAGAGGACTCCTGTTTCTCATTGGTCTCTGTGACAACATTCCACTGACCCGTTTCAGCGAAGTCTGAACTCTTGCTGATGTTACAAACTTTAGTCTGGAAATAAGAAAACAGACACTTGAAGGGCTTAGGTCTTTTTTCTTTGCCCTTCTTCACTCAACGTACCCCACCAGAGCAGTCATTGCCCCACGTGAGCTATCAAAGGGCAAGAAACAACCCACATGTGCTCTGAGAATCCACCTTGCCTTGGAGCTCAACAAGGTTTGGTGTCAGGGGTCATTCCATAGAAAAAGAGGTGCCGGAGCTCATTAGCACAACTCATTTGCATAACTCGTTTGCATATGCCACACACACCCCGACATCACTGGAAGGTGTACTAAACTAGATCAGCTCAACACTTACCTCAAAATGCTTCTTGCATTATAATTGTCATCATAAAACCTTACTCCCATTATACTTTTTAAATTACTTTCTCCTATGTAGCCACAGTGGCATGATGAAGATTTCCATCAGTCTGCTTTACATGTTTTGGTTATTTCCCAGTTTTTTGTGAGGGGAAATATTAGAAAGTTTATCAAATCTTAAGAGTTCAGCAAAATTCCCACGGGGGGGGGGGTTGAACAATGGAGCCCAGAGAAGCAAGTATTGGGGGGGGGGCGGGGTTAAGAAAGAAAGAGCACAATAAAATCTAGAGGTTCCATCCAGAGCTCTGCTCCTGTGAGCTCCTGCCCCAAATGAGGCCTGGGTGCAACTTCCATGGTCCAGTTGGTTCAGCACCTTCTTTCTCTGTGAGCCTCGCTCTTACCCTGAAGCGGATGTACTTCAGAAGGTCAAAGTGCTTGGCGTACATCCGGAAGTATTCCATGATCTTGGAGTTGTGCATGAAGTTGGGGTAGTCTTCAGGAATGGGGAAGTCACTGTAGCACATCATCTCCTTGGAAGTGTTGATGATCACAGATCTGTAAATGCTGGCCCGGCCTTCCTTGGGTTCCTCCTACAAGAAGCAGAATGGCATGGTTAGCAACTTCAAAACAAAGGAAAAGATTGACAGGGGCGTATTTCATGGAAAAGACAGAGGAGCTTTCTTTCAGGTTCACTGTTATACTTTTCCTGAAATATCCCGGGCATTGTAATTTGGTGAGGATACTAAGAATTTTTTATTAATGAACGCCACCTTCTTCATCAAGCCTCTCTAGACACTAAAAGGACCACTCCATGGCTATCGTACTTTGATCAGGAAGTCACCGGAAAAGACAATAACATAAGGAAAAGAGATGACAAGTCCTCCCCCCTGCAATTTTAGAGGGGAGACAGATATAAAAAGACTCCCCTGAAGTCCCATGTGCTACCGAAGAGGTGGGATCAGTGGAGCATGTAATGTTTTACTGTTGCTTTTATCAGGAAGTGCAGTAGGGTTGCCAAGTCCAATTCAAGAAATATCTGGGGACTTTGGGGATGGAGCCAGGAGACTTTGGGGGTGGAGCCAGGAGACATTGCGGCGGAGCCAGGAGCAAGGGTGTGACAAGCATAATTGAACTCCATGGGAGTTCTGACCATCACATTTAAAGAGACAGCACAACTTTTAAAATGCCTTCCTTCCATAGGAAATAATGAAGGATAGGAGCACCTTCTTTTGGGGCTCATATAATTGGACTCCCTGGTCCAATCATTTTGAAACTTAGGGGGTATTTTGGGGAGAGGCACAAGATGCTATACTGAAAATATACCACAAAAAAAACAGCCCCCCCCCAGAGCCCCCGATACCTCCAGATCAATTCCTCATTATACCCTATGAGAATCGATCTCCACATAGGGAATAATGAAGTGCCCAGCAGACATTTCCCTCCCTCCCCCACCCTTTCTGGCGACTCTGAAGCGAGGGATTGTCTCTACTCACCAGTTGCTGCCAACTTCTTTTGGAGGTTATTATTTCACAGGTGTCACCCTAAATCAGAAGTGACTTCACAGCACTAAAGACACACACCTCCTTCACAAAAATACAATTCCATGGGTTCAAGGAGGGAAGAAATAACTCTTACGTACTTAAGTGCTGTCAAGTTGCAACAAACTTAGGGCAACTCCTAAATGTCAGATGTTTGAGAGCCGCAAGACATTAATGTCAGATGTTTGAGATCTACAGGGCAGGAAGGAAGGGAATAGATCAGGGAGGTGGAGGGAGGGGAGATGGAAATAAAGCAACTTTAACTTTAAATGCATTCTCCAAGCTGCTGGCAAGTTTGGTTTGGAGAAGGGATTTAAAGAGACAAGTGCCTTCTCCAAGCCAGCTGAAGGAGCAGTGGAGGCTTTGAGAGCCACACAGTATGTGTGAAAGAGCCACACGTTGCTCCCAAACCACAGTTTGACTACCCCTGACCCAGACTATTTACGGTAGCTCATCTAGTCAATGTGATTTATGTGGTGTGAAGATCAGTTATAATTCTCCATTAGAAGAAGCCGTTGAAACTGTATAACATCTAAGAGACTAGCACCAAATTACTCTTGACTGTTTTAATTACAGAATGTGTAATTTTATAATATGTATGGATTTTAATTGTTCGTTGCGGTTTTATACTGTGAGCCGCCCTGAGCCTGCTTCGGCGGGGAGGGCAGGATAGAAATCAAATAAAGTATAAAGTACAAATAAGTATAAGTAAGTACAAGTAAGTATAAGTTATAATTCTGGGAGATCTTCAGCTCCCAACTGGAGGTTGGCAACCCCAGCTGGCATGCCTGGTTTTACAAAACCCTGACAGACCTGAAAGCAATGTAATATGTAGCTTTGAAATGTTTCCTGGGCAGGTAATTATCAGCATACAATTTAGCAATGTTCCCTTTCATGCACACAGATCAGATCTCTGCAGTGCTGACACAGAAGTCCCACATCTGTTCTGCTCCAGGCCCTTCTCGAGAGACACATAAACTTTAATTACCACCAGTCTGTAACTCACTCACCTAAGGAGGGCAGGGGGTGGGGGAAGAGAGCATCCAAGTAGCCCACTTCTGCTCTCCCAAACATGCTGAAGGATGGATCCTTGAAGGTCACCGGATGGAGCACTGCACCAGATCCTGACCACGGTTTTGTCTTCTTTTCCCTTTGCACATATCCTTTTTTTTTTCACGCACACCCCAGCTTTTTCACAAAACTCTGCTCTCTTTTAAACATTCAGATTCTCAGTTTTTAGCTAGCGAGATGTCAGCATAGGAGGGATGTGCAAGGGTAGAGGGTACAATTCCCAACCTGCAGGGGTGGAATTCTAGCAGGAGCTCCTTTGCATACTAGGCCACACACCCCTGACGTTGGCAATCCTCCAAGAACTTACAAAAAAGAGCCTTGTAAGCTCTTGGAAGATTGACTACATCAGGAGTGTGTGGCCTAATATGCAAAGGAGCTCCTGCTAGAATTCCACCCCTGCCAACCTGTATTTTTGCCTCCAAGTGGGCAAAAAAAGGGGCAAAAAACATTCACAGGATAGACTAATGACTACTGTGAATAACGAAGCATGAGTTTGATACAGTTACAGCTGATGATGCTAAACAAACCTTAATATCAAAGTACAGAAATAGTCTCTGAATGTATTTCATGAATTGTAACACCAACGTCAATCCAATAGACCCACAGTTCCTACTAAATAGACATCCAGTCGTTAATATGCAATACATTCATTTAGAAAGGAGATAATCAAAAGTAACCACAGTTCCTTGAGATAGCCACATGTGACTTGAGATAGTCAGAAACAGAAACTACACATCTATTGCGCTTAGGGGTCATTTTGTAGAAAAATAGGTGGTGGAGCTCATCCAGGGATTGTTATGCAGTTGCGCCTACTATTCAATGGACAAGGAGGTGGAACTCTCAGAAGAAAGAAGTGGAACTCTCAGAAAGGTTCAGGAGCTGTGCTCCTGTGAGCTCCCACTGAATCCAAGGTCTGATTGTGTTGATCCGAACCTGAAAATTTATGTATTGCGGTTTCTGTGAAGCAGCTTTAAAGAAAGACCAGGCTGAAGAAAGATTCGAAACCATGGAAAAGTCCTAGGAGAGCAATCCCATATACTTTGGACTCCTTTAACAATTACTGGATCTTCAAGGGTTCAAGAGCAGAATACTTTGGAGGAGTTTAGCCCAGAGGAACATTTTTTGAATTATTTCCTGAGGATGATCTGAGAACCTGGGTTTTGTTAATGGACTAGTCACTACTTTCAAGGAAAAGGAAAAGTCTGTATTGTATGAATGGTGTGCTTTAATTGTTGTTTGTATAAAAAGTTATCAAAGTCCCCTCTAAGCTGCAGAGTCTTGTGAGCAAAAATTCTACTTTGTGAGCTACTAGCATGAAAGTTGTGAGCTACTGCATAAATTATTATGCTCTGGGGTCATCCTTCCTGAGCAAAAATGTGTGAGCTGGAGGCTAAAAATTTGTCACCTAGCTCACACTAACTCAGCCTAGAGGGAACAGTGATTGGGATATACACATTTTGAGTACGAGAATTAAAAAATTTCTGGTGAGTTATTGCTACTCCTGGAGAAAACGGCGGCTTTGAAGAGTGGACTCTATGGTCCATTCTGAAGCCTTTCCCCTCCCCAAACCCCACACTCTCCTGGATCCACCCCCAAAGTCTCCAGGTATTTTCCAACCCAGTCCTGGCAACCCTAGCAGATAACTGGGCTTCTGTCAGCAGAGTGGAAGAGATTTCAGAGACAGCGCTAGGGGAAGAGATGATGACAGGGCTTCCCAGGTTGGGTGAGAACTGAGATGACTACCACCCCGGGCGACTGCCCGCAAGAACTGGATTCAGTCCCCTCTAGTCAGTTTCCTTCTTACTTCAATGGGGCCGATGGAGCCAATCAAAGATTTTCTGTGCCAAAGAAATAATGACTTAGGTTGCAGTAAGCTGACTCGAGATGCCAGTCCGTCCAGTTTTCCACAAGAGCACATTAAAGCAAGGAAATTATATGCTGAAGTTTGGTGTTCACAGTTACACACACATTGCCTCCCCAACTAAAAATGCCTTGGCTACCATGTGGTCGACCAGAATATTTTTCATTCTTGCTCTCCAGTTCAAAAGTGAAGCCCTGTTGTTGGCTGTGAAAGAAAACCAAGGGAGTAATACATTTATGCATATTACTTGAAATAAGCCTACACACCATTTAGATGGGAGTAAGCCATTTGTGCCCAATGGGACTAGTTTGTGAACATGAGCAAGATTCCAGTAGCACCTTAAAGACTAAGGCCTATTATGCATGGGTGTTTTGCCTCACTTTCACAGTGCATGTCTGTCAGATTTTCTTTTTTGTCCTGCATTGTTTTTCCTCCCTTCAGCCCTCAGTTTGCTTTCCATTCTGTTTCCCCAGGTTTTCCGAGATTGCCTTTGTGCTGATTTTTCCCTCGCTTCATTACCAAGCTGAAGGTAATTCAAAAGCATACAGATTCATTTAGATCACCCCACCCTTTTCCTGCCTCTCTAAGGTCACTCCACCACCCACACTGAGGTCGTTCTGCCTGCTCTGCACTTTCCGCCATCCTCCCCTCTCCATTGGTGTACAAGCTCCATTTCCCCCTCTTTTTAAAAAAAAAATTGATAAGTGGCACGAGTTTAGCAATATGAGACTCTCACTAGTCTCAGATTAATGAATTTGAAAATTACGACGACTAGTGAAGGGAGTTAAAAAGAGCTGTGTGAAGTTTAGTTCCCTGCTGGTATTGACTTGAAAGGGGGGTCACAGAGGAGGCAAACAGCAGGAAGAAGAATTTCAGTGCTGCATGCAAACAAAGGTGAGGGATGATCGGAGTGGAATGAAATTGACATGAGATGTAAAGAGAGAGAGAAATACTGGGGTGGGAAGCCTAAAGCTTTGAAAAGATTTCCCTATGATGCTTTAGTGAACAAAATTGGGGGAGGGGGTACTCTCTGGAAGCTTAACGTTAAAGAAGAAGATTTATACCCAGCCCTTCTCTCTGAATCAGAGCAGCTTACAATCTCCTTTATCTTTTTTCCCCACAACAGATCCCCTGTGAGGTAGGTGGGGCTGAGAGAGCTCTCCCAGAAGCTGCCCTTTCAAGGACAACCTCTGCAAGAGCTATGGCTGACCCAAGGCCATTCCAGCAGCTGCAAGTGGAGGAGTGGAGAATCAAACCCGGTTCGCCCAGATAGGAGTCCACGCACTTAACCACTACACCAAACTGGCTGAGCCATGTGGACCTTCTGCAAATCGCTGAACTTAAGAATCACTCCTCCCCCATACATTGCAGCCCTGGAGCATGTGGGGAAGGGAAGAGCAGGAAGGAGGGACAAAGCACCACCTGACCAAAGGGGTCATGGTCGGAGAGTGTGGGTGGCTGTCCTTGTTAGGGAGCTGGAGGGTTGTCGGACCCGGTGTCATGGAGGACATTAACTCCAATGTGAACAGTGATGCCCAAGTGTGGAAGCTGCAGGAGCTGATGAAGAAGTCCTTAAGATGCTACTGGACTCTTGCTCTTTTCTACTGTGTGCTACAGACAGATTATCAGGGCTACCCATCTTGTAAACATGAGGAAAGAGCAAGACTGGGCTGCAGAGAGGTGTTCCTAAAACCTAGACAGAGCTTTCTTTGGATCCGTTTAATTCCATTTATATCCCACCCTCCTCTCCAAGGCGGGCTGAATCTGAATAACAATGCCTAGAATTGGCCATCAAGATCCACTTGAAACTCCTTAAGGGAATATGTTTAGAAAGGGCAACTCCTTGGCCACTATGTGAAACAGCTTGCACTCGATGAACGTCCAACAGGGCTTTTGTTAGGTGCTTCAGAAATGCAAGGTGGATTTGTTAAATTTGCTTAATTGGAAGTCAATCACACAGAAATTAATGGGACTTTCAATCTGGAGCTCAAACACTGCCGATTTTTCATGGCAATGAGATGCATCTAGGAAAGCAGGGAGGAGAAGACTGAGAGGTGATGCGATAATCATCTCAAGTGCTTGAAGAGCTGCCATCTAGACTCAGAGGATGGCGCAGAGTTGTTTTCTGTTGACCTAGAAGGTTGGATCAGAACAACAGGTTGAAATTAAATCAAAAGAGTTTCTGGCTAAACATTAGGAAGAACTTTCTTACAGAGTGGTTCCTCAGTGAAACAGTCTTCTTTGGGAGGTGGTGGACTGTCCCTTCTTTGGAGGTTTCTAAACAAAGGCTAGATGGCCAGCTGATAGCAATGCTGATTCTGGGAACTTAAGCAGATCATGGGAAGGAGGGGTTACATTGGTGCTTGGTTCTCATGGCCCTTTCTTACATGTCCAGGGAAACGCTGATCACCACTTTGGGTCAGGCAGCATTTTTTCTCCAGGCCAGTTTGGCCAGGGATCCTGGAGTTTCTTTTCTTTTCTGCCATCCTTTGGGCATGGAGCAGGGGTTACTGGGGGTGTGCGTGGGAGGCAGTTGTGGGTTTTCTGCATTGTGCAGGTGATTGGACCAGATAACCATGGAGGTCCCTTCCAACTCTATGATTCTAAGCAGTTCTATTTCAACCCTACACATAGGAATTTCCCACATGCCATTTGCTGTTTTGCTCTGATTTGAGAACTTATGTTAGATACATGATTAACATGAAAAGACTCCAATTTTTGCTGCTCATCATCTTCACATAGATAGGGAGCTTTCAGAATCCCAATGGCTCCTGCAGGATTACAATGGTCTGGGAGATTTATCCACTGATTTATACAGAAGCGACTCTGGGCCTTGCCTGGCTGAGTAATGGAACAAAAAGTGGATCTTGTCTGTTGACATGGTAGCTCCTGAGTGGTCTTTCTCATCACTTCACCAGAGACCTGCCTTCTACCCTGTGTTTGATAGGACCTGAAGACCATGGAATAGATAAGAAGATACCTCAAGAGCAAGTGGAGAAGAACCAGCCATTAACTGAACTGAGCACAGCAGAGTCTCATTTTAGTCCTGAGGTTGCGATGAGGAAGAAAGAACTCACTCATTTACTTCCTTAGAGCATTTTTAGCCCAACTTTCTCCTAAACCAAACTCAAGGTGGGTTATAAGGATACTGTGAGAAAGGAAGACTGTCAACACAAAATAGTAAATAGATACTAGTAAAATAAATATTAAATTTGGTGGGAGTCAGTTTGGTGTAGTAGTTAAGAGTGGTGGACTGATCTGGAGAACTGGGTTTGATTCCCCACCCCTCCACATGCAACCAGCTGGGTGACCTTGGACGAGCCACAGTTCTCTCAGAACTGTTCTCTCAAAAGCAGATCTCTCAGAGCTCTCTCAGCCCCACCTCCCTCACGGGGTGTCTGTTGTGGGGGGAGGAAGGGATGGAGATTGTAAGCCACTCTGAGACTCTGAATGAAGGGCAGGGTATAAATCCAAGGCCTCCTCCTCTTCATCTAAATATGTCATGCCCTGGATAGCCCTGGCTGCCCTGATCTTGTCAGATCTCTGAAACTAAACAGGGTGAGCCCTAGTCAGCAATTGGATGGGAGACCACCAAGGAATACCAGGGTCGCTACACAGAGGCAGGCAAGGCCAAACCACCTCTGAACATCTCTTACCTTGAAGACCCTAAGGAGTCAGCCAGCAGTCAGCTGCAGCTTGACAGGAAAACAAAAACAACCCCCACCAAACTAAATATACAATTAAAAGCCCACAAAAATTTAGAAGCATGGGTAATTAAACTTGAGGTGGTGGTGTCAAAAGCCTTTCTTGAATAATTCCTCCTTTTATGGCTTGTGGAATATCAGCAAGCCATCCTAACTACTTCAGCCCGAGCCTTTTTGTCTCTTCTGAAACCGGCATCTTCCCACTGCTGCTAAGAATATTCCCTCAGGGAAGAATGCAATTTTAGAACAAGTTTCGGTACTAAAGGCGCAGGCTGGGTCTCAGCTGGGCTCCCCGATCTTTGCCCTCAAAGCCACAATCCCCCGTCCTGGTGCCCACCCCCTTACTTGTGCTTACAGAATATCCTCAGATGATGAATTTGCTGTCTGACTAAAACAGAAAGATTTGACAAAAGAATGGTTCATGAGGGATTCAAATTGACTGTTCAGCGGTAGGGATGGGATCTGTGAAGAGCAGAACTGGCACTTCATGTGTGAGAAGCTCATGTAGGGTTGCCAATCCCCAGGTGGGGGCAGGGGATCCCCTGGTTTGGAGGCCCTCCCCCTGCTTCAGGGTCATCAGAAAGCGGGGGGAGGGGAGGGAAATGTCTGCTGGGAACTCGTATTATTCCCTATGGAGATTTATTCCCATAGAAAATAATGGAGAATTGATCTGCGGGTATCTGGGGGAGCTGTTTTTTGAGGTAGAGGCACCAAATTTTCAGTACAGCATCTAGTGCCCAAAATATCTCCCAAGTTTCAAAACGATTGGACCAGGGGGTCCAATTCTATCAGCCCCAAAAGAAGGTGCCCCTATTCTTCATTATTTCCTATGGAAGGAAGGCATTGAAAAGGTGTGCCGTCCCTTTAAATGTGATGGCCAGAACTCCCTTTGGAGTTCGATAATGCTTGTCACAGCCTTGATCTTGGCTCCACCCCCAAAGTCCCCAGATATTTCTTGGCAACCCTAAGCTCATGTGTAAGAAGGCTCCACTGGAGGTTCAGGAGAGAGGGAGAGGCATTAGTTGGCTGAAGAGGAAGCTCCTGGTTTCAGAGAGCCTCTCTGCCTTCAGCCTTCTCTGGCTGCCAGACAGTTTTAGGACCTCCTGGCTATACTACACACATTGCCATACGCAGGGCTTTTTTTGTAGCAGGAACTCCTTTGCATATTAGGCCACATACCCCTGATGTAGCCAATCATCCAAGAGTTTACAGGGCTCTTAGTACAGGGCCTCCTGTAAGCTCTTGGAGGATTGGCTACAACAGGGGTGTGAGACCTAATATGCAAAAGAGTTCCTGCTATTAAAAAGCCCTGGCATACAATGATAATAATTCTTATTATTTATCCAAACGACACCAAGCCTCTGGAACCGGGGTTGCCAGGTCCCCTCATTACTCCACCAGTGGGTTTGGGAGGTGTTCTGGGACGTCCCCAGCATAATAGTGTCACCTGAAAGCGACATCATCGCATCAGGGATGTTGCATGGCAACGCTCTGGTTTTGGGGCAAAAAAAACTACAGTAAAACTGGCTTCAAACCATAGAGTTTTGCCCTCAAACCAGAGCGTCATCATGGAATGTTGCTGTTCTGGGGGCATGGTTTCCTCTGCTGGCCAGCTGGCCAGTGGCAGGGAGAAGCCCCTGGAAGCCAGGGGGTCCTCTGCCCGGACCTGGGGACTGGCAACCTTATCTGGAACTCCACACCACAAGGTGAAGGGAGAGGTCTATTACATTCCTATCAAAGCCCTGTGAGATACGAACCTCTCTCATTCCTGCCAGGAAGATTTCACCAACTGTTGATGAGGTAATCAATATTTAGCACAGCGGAGGTGGTATTAAGGATGGCAAGCACTGCCCAACATTTTCTTATTGCAATCCCTGTCAAATAGGTTTCAGTTCGGTTAGCTTTATTGGCATTAAAGGAGGGATGAAAGAGGGGAAAAAATAGATGTTCATGCACATGCATACAAACAGATAAAACATGCCAACATGAGTCAAGACCAAAGAACATTCTAAATGGGCCTAAAATCTGTACAAAAATAAGTCAAAAGTCAGTCTAATACAAATTTAAACTACAATACATTCCTGAGTATAAGAGCAGCCTGAAAAAACTTTGCCGCAGCATCAGTTGTGTTCCCATCGTTGTTGTTTAATAGATACAGCAGTTTATATGAATCCAGAAGCTCTAAGATACTACGAGACTTAACATTAAAATGCTGTGCCAAATATTAATGTAATAACTAATAGCACACGAGACACAGTTTCAGTGGACCCACTTGCAGAAGGGCACAGTCTGTTAGCACAAGGTGTGCTGTTAAATCAAATAGGTTGGGCATTTATTGTTTTTAATTACTTGATGGTTTAAAACATTCTAACGCTACCTTTTTACCCAATCACAGTTCCCAAGGCGGTGAACTTTAAAAAAAAAAACCATTAAAACATTTGAACAATTAAAAAGAACATTGATAATTATAAAAGGATTCAACAAAACATCAACGACCGAATCCAGGCAGGAGTGCCAGTCTGAGATGCTGAAAGCAGGAAGGAAAGCTGAAACCAGGGCAGAAGGACTTGCTGAAGGCTGCCTGGTTAGTTTGGGAAAGAGGGGAGATTTGAACTGGGGACTTACTGGTCCAGAGCTGTGGCTTGTAGCCCAAACACAGCACCTGGGAACGGGCCAGGCCAATCCTTATCAGCACCCTAAAATAATAGTTTCTGGCTGGCCCAGTCTAGCCTAATCTCATCAGAAGATAAGCAGCCTTGGATAGCACTTGAATGGGAGACTTCCGAGGATGTCTAGTGTCCAAATGCAAGACTATCTCTGAACGTCTCTTGCCTAGAAAACCCCTGCGGGTAAGTCAAGCCAGCCACAACTTGATGGCAGAATAAGATGATAGCTTCGGTACAAGCTGGGTGATGTTAGGAGCAACACAAATTATTTAAACACAAACACACAAAACCTGACCTGAGAGCCATCCTAAGCAAGTCTACTTAGAATCCTACTCCGATCTAACTGGTGGAATTTACTCCCAGGAAAGTGTTCTTAAGAGTGCCCTGTTGGATTCCTATTTGGCAAGCTTACTTAATGTAAGAGCCGCAAAGAATAAATGTCAGATGTTTGAGAGCCACAAGACGTGAATGTCAGATGTTTGAGAGCCGCAAATAGATGGGGAAGAGAGAAGTGGAAAGAAAGCAACTTTAACTTCAAATATATTCTCCAAGCTGGCAATGGGGTGGGGGGGGCCTCGAGAGCCACACAATGTGTGTGAAAGAGCCACATTTTGGCCATCCCTGCTATATGGGTATGTATGTATGTGTCATCAAGTCACAACTTACTTCTGGCAACCCCAGCAAGACATTTTCCAATGCAAATGAGAAGCAGAGGTGGTTGGCCGCTGCATTCCTCTGAAGAGCCTTCCTTGGTGGTCTCCTTTTCAAGTACTGAGCCAGCTTAGCTTCTAAGGTCTGATGAGACTGGGCTAGATCATCCCACCTTCCCTCCTCCTATATGAGCGGCTTTTAAAAAATGGGTTTCAGCCTTGTCATTTCAAGAAGAGCTCCACGAGGATGCCTCCAGGTAACACCACCCAGACTCACCTCGAATCTCCAGAGCCCCCCGATATCACCGCTCATCTCAAAGCACACCGGCTCCAGATCTTCATCTAAGCAGCATTTGATGGAGACTAAGCCACTCGCCCCAGCTCCGATGACTGCAATCCTTTTCTTGGTCATGGTCAAAAAGCTATCCAGTGGTCCACGAAGAGAAGGAAGAAGTTCTCTGGTGAGAAGCTGCAGTTCCAAACAGTGAGTCAAGCACTAGGGACAGAGGCTGTGCTAAACAGCTGTCTCTGTGTTAGGAGGCAGAGAATAGGGAAGCCTCTCTCACTCGCGCACACACACAACTTGATTGTCAAAGCCTTCCTAGAAGAACAGGATTGGACATGCCCATCACGTGGGGAGTGAGTTCCTTTACAACATCGCAGCATGATTTCACAGGTTAATGGCCTGCATTATGTGTCAACCTTGACTCTTTCCTTTTCCGCTTCATCTTGACACCTGTGGAATACAGCACGAACAGAAGATCAACCACAAATAAATTATTCTTAGCAGCATTATTTCCTGGGGTTTCTGACTCAGGCTTGTAAAATCCCTTAGGAGCAGTGTCTGAAGATCTAAGAATTTATGGAAGATGAGCAAGGATGACATGTCACTCTAGGACTTCCATTTCTTGTAGACTTTGTGGCATACCATAGCTTGGATTTATATTCACTCCAAATCTCAGAGTGGCTCACAATCTCCTT
This sequence comes from Heteronotia binoei, assembly GCF_032191835.1. Classification (NCBI taxonomy): domain Eukaryota; kingdom Metazoa; phylum Chordata; class Lepidosauria; order Squamata; family Gekkonidae; genus Heteronotia; species Heteronotia binoei. Next base: position 177,731,318 of record NC_083224.1, on the reverse strand, counting down.
TAACTTCCTCCACCACAAAAGACACCCTGCGAGGTAGGTGGGTCTGAGAGAGCTATTACAGCAGCTGCCCTTTTAGGGACAACCTTTGTCAGAGCTATGGCTGATCCAAGGCCATTCCAGCAGCTGTTAGTGGAGTCCAGATAAGAATCTGCACACTTAACCACTACACTAAACTGGCTCTCAGAAGGCAGAAAGAAATACAGCTACTTTACAGTCTACAAGGGCTACCTGGCAACATCACCCATCAGAGAAGAAAAGTTGGCAACCGGATTTGGTGCTGGATGTGTAAATTGTGGAGTGATGACTGCAGGACATGCTAATTGCAGGTGCATGGGACTGTAACTTTAAGAACTTTGACAAGGGTTCATGTTTTAAATGCAATGATATGAATAACTTATGTAATATATGAGAAGCATAACATGCTCTTTTGGTGTGTTCTATGAATATAACCCCATGGCACAGAGTGGTAAAGCTGCAGTGCTGCAGTCCGAACTCTCTGCTCACAACCTGAGTTCGATCCTGGTGGAAACTGGATTCAGGTAGCCGGCTCCAGGCTGACTCAGCCTTCCATCCTTCCGAGGTCGGTAAAATGAGTACCCAGCTTGCTGGGGGGAAAGTGTAGATGACTGGGGAAGGCAATGGCAAACCACCCCGTAAAAAAGTCTGCCGTTAAAACGTCGTGATGCGACGTCACCCCAGAGACGAAAACAACTGGTGCTTGCACAGGGGACTACCTTTACCTTTATGAATATAACAGAATTTGGTTTGCAAAGGATTTAAGTGGTCTTTAAGACTTTTTCACCCGCAATTTGTGTTGTTCATTCCAGGTAAGCTGGCAGCCCTATGCTTCTCTCTCTCTCTCGGCTTGGCTTCGCGAACGAAGATTTAAGAAGGGTGCAATAGTCCACGTTTGCTGCAGGCTCGCTGGTGGCTGACAAGACCAATGTGGGACAGGCAGGTCCGGCCACAGCGGCTGCAGGGAAAAGTCTGATTTAGGGTTGGTCCTGTAGCAGTGCGATTCTTCCTCAATCTCCTTTTGTCCTCAAGACCAGCTATGCGTGTGTTCTCAAAGGAAGAGACAGCCTGGTGGATGGTGTGCCTCCATGCTTTGCGATCTGAGGCTAGGTCAGACCACTGGTGATGGTTGATGTGACAGGTGCTAAGGGATTTCTTCAAGGAGTCCTTGTACCTCTTCTTTGTACCTCTGTACCTATGCTTAGAGTTCATGAATTACTGATGCCCCATGAATGACTGGTGAGCAGAAGGCAATGAAATTGCATGGGGGTGATCATGGCAGACCTAACATAGGCTAGCACCCATTTTAGAGCCTAACCTGTGATGCTGAGCACACCATCACTAGACATGTCCAAACTCCTGCAGGCCCGGGTCACATTTTAATTGCTTGTTGCGAATATCCCATTGGTTTAGCAGCATTTGGATTGACTATTTGATGAGCCAATCTATGGGGCCCACAGGGCAGCTGCACTCCTGGCAGAACAGTATACACACACACACACTGACACCCAATTGGCTTTGAACATGCGCATTGTTTGGTGCATATGAGGTTTAGCAAATGACCATAGGCGTTAAGAACATAAGAGAAGCCATGTTGGATCAGGCCATTGGCCCATCCAGTCCAACACTCTGTGTCACACAGTGGCCAAAAAACCCAAGTGCTATCAAGAGGTCCACCAGTAGGGCTAGAAGCCCTTCCACTGTGCCCCCTCAGCACAAGAATACAGAGCATCACTGCCCCAGATAGAGAGTTCCAACAATAAGCTGTGGCTAATAGCCGCTGATGGACCTCTGCTCCATATGCTTATCCCCCTCTTGAAGCTGTCTATGCTTTTAGCCACCACCATCTCCTGTGGCAGTGAATTCCACATCTTAATCACCCTTTGGGTGAAGAAGTACTTTCTTTTATCCGTTCTAACCCGACTGCTCAGCAATTTCATCGAATGTCCACGAGTTCTTGTATTGTGAGAAAGGGAGAAAAGTACTTCTTCCTCTACTTTCTCCATCCCATGCATAATCTTGTAAACCTCTTATGTCACCTGCAGTCGACGTTTCTCCAAGCTAAGAGCCCCAAGCGTTTTAACCTTTCTTTATAGGGAAAGTGTTCCAACCCTTTAATCATTCTAGTTGCCCTTTTCTGCACTTTTTCCAATGCTATAATATCCTTTTTGAGGTGCGGTGACCAGAATTCTACACAGTATTCCAAATGAGACCGCACCATCGATTTATACAGGGGCATTATGATACTGGCTGATTTGTTTTCAATTCCCTTCCTAATAATTCCCAGCATGGCATTGGCCTTTTTTATTGCAACCGCACACTGTCTTGACATTTTCAGTGAGTTATCTACCACGACCCCAAGTCTCTCTCTCTTGGTCAGTCTCTGCCAGTTCACTCCCCGTCAACTTGTATTTGTAGCTGGGATTCTTGGCCCCAATGTGCATTACTTTGCACTTGGCCACAATGAACCTCATCTGCCACATTGACGCCCACTCACCCAGCCTCAACAGATCCCTTTGGAGTGCCTCACAATCCTCTCTGGTTCTCACCACCCTGAACAATTTAGTGTCATCTGCAAACTTGGCCACTTCACTGCTTACTCCCAACTCCAAATCATGAATGAGTTGTAATTTCCCCCATGTAAATAGTTAGCAACTTTCTTCCCCCTCCCTGCCATGGCGTCACTCACACCCTGTGTCACTCACAAATGCTTCTGGTCTGACCACAGCAGCACTGGGTACTTTTAATATATATATTTTAAGAAAACTAATACATATGTGTGTGGTTACTAAATTTATTCAAACGAAAGAGAATCAGGGAATGGCCCTGAGAGGGCATTTGCTCTTAATGCCCAAGTAGGGCAGGGTTTTGCATGGTAACTCTCCAGTGACTAGGGCTGCCAAGTCCAACTCAGGAAATATCCAGGGACTTTGGGGGTGGAGCCAGGAGACCTTGGGGTGGAGCCAGAAGACTTTCCCATTCCCTAAATAAATAAAAATAAAGCAGTGCCGTTCCCCTGAATACAGCCTTCATTTCCTCATCCTCTTTTTCTGCCTGCCCTGGCAGCTGCACTTCCACTAAATGAAAGTGAAATTTGTCATACCCCCACAAGATCCCTTTGGTTTGGTGTAGTGGTTAAGTGGTTAAGTGTGTAAGTGGTGTAATGCTGTAGTAGTTAAGTGGTTAAGTGTGTTAAGTGGTGTAGTGGTTAAGTGTGCGGACTCTTATCTGGGAGAACCAGGTTTGATTCCCCACTCCTCCACTTGCACCTGCTAGCATGGCCTTGGGTCAGCCATAGCTCTAGCAGAAGTTGTCCTTGAAAGGGCAGCTGCTGTGAGAGCCCTCTCCAGCCCCACCCACCTCACAAGGTGTCTGTTGTGGGGGAAGAAGGTAAAGGAGATTGTGAGCCGCTCTGAGACTCTTCGGAGTGGAGGGCAGGATATAAATCCAATATTTTCTTCTTCTTCTTCTTGTTAGACTTTGGAAGCACTTCCAAGCATGGCTTTTTAAAGGGACACATACGCACATTCACAAAGCAGCCAAAATAAACAGAGTTTGAAAGCCCACACTTTGTGATCTCACTGGGGCAATTACTCATGGAGTTGCTGCATGTAACGGTTTGCTGTATTTCAACCAGCTTCTTCAGACAGCAACACAAAAGGGGAGCCTAGAGGGTGGAGTTTTCATCCATCCCATACTCAGGTTCTAGCTAACTTTTCCCTACCCATTTTACTATAGAAACGACTCCTGAAGTGAATGCTAAACAGAGGGACTCTGCTCTCTGCCTTTCTCACAGCTTCACATGCTCCTGGCTCTGCCTGCCCATCTCACCCCCTGTTTCCCTGCTGCTGAGATTTAAAGGTACACACACATTCCAAAACACAAACAATTGCAAGCGTCTTCTAAGCCTGCAAGATATGAAGGCACATGGTGGCTGTTGGAGCAGGATTTTCCCCCACTGGTCAGCTGGCTGGCGGCAGGGAAGAGCCTGCAAAAATGAGGAAATCCCCACTGGGACCTGTGGACTGGCAAGCCTACCGGTGGTGACTACAGCCCTTTCATTCATTTGACATGTAATAACTGGGAAAAGGTGACACAAAAAGTATCCTTTGCTGCTAGAGGTACCTAGAGCTGCCAACCTCTGGGTGAGGACTGGAGATGTCCCAGTAACCCAACTGATTTCCAGATGACATGGATTCCTTCCCCTGGAGTAAATGGCTGCTTGGGAGGGTGATCCCCATGGCATTATACTCTACTGAGGTCCTTTCCCTCCCCAAACCCCAGGCTCCATCTCAGAAATCTTCAGGAATCTCCCAGCCACAAGTTGCCAGCCCTGGATGCAGCTGAAAACTCCCCCATCCCCCCTACTTTGCATAGAATAATAGAATCACAGAGTTGGAAGGTGCCATAGAGGCCATTTAGTCCAACCGCATGCTCAATGCAGGATCAGCCTAGAGAATCGCTGACAAATGTTTGTTAGGCCGCTGCTTAAAGACTGCCAGGGAGGGGGAGCTCACCACCTCCCTAGGCAGTTGATCCCACTGCTGAACTACTCTTCCCGTAAAAAAGTTTTTCCTAATACCTAGCTGGTACCTTCCCATCCTTAATTTAAATTCATCATTGCGAGTCCTGCTGCCAATAGGAAGAGCTCCTTGTCCTCCTCTGACACCCTTCAAATGCTTATAGAGAGCAATCCTGTCCCCCCTCAATCTCCTCTTCTCCAGACTGAACATCCCCAAGTCCCTCAGTCTTTCCTCATAAGGCTTGGTCTCCAGGCCTCTGATCATCCTTGTTGCTCTCTTCTGCACCCGCTCCATTCCGTCCACATCCTTCTTGAAGTGAAGCCTCCAGAACTGCACACAAATATCCCAGGTGCAGCCTGACCAATGCAGTGTACAGTGGGACCATAACATCTTGCAATTTGGATGTTTTCACTCAGTGCGCATGCTTGTTTGCATACCCATGCAGCTCCAGGGCTTTACTCCACACAGTCTCCTGGTTCTCCAGGATTCTGGATCCATCTGTTTATAAGGCCTGGTATGGCTAGTGGCGAAACAGCTGATTGCTAACTGATTAGGAAGGAGTTTGGAATGTTTGGCACACCAGTAAACTCATCCCGGGACCAACTCCCAATTATGATAAGATTTATTTGGCAAACTGATTTGTGGCAACGATCACAGCGTCCCCAGTCAGTCTTTGGCAAATGGATTGCAGCAAACTTGACAAAGCAATTTGTGGCAAAGGTCACGACATCACAAGTTTGCTATGTTCTTAAGAACATAAGAACATAAGAGAAACCATGTTGGATCAGGCCAATGGCCCATCCAGTCCAACACTCTGTGTCACACAGTGGCAAAAAAATTTATATATACACACACACTGTGGCTAATAGCCGCTGATGGACCTCTGCTCCATATTTTTATCTAAACCCCTCTTGAAGGTGGCTATGCTTGTGGCCGCCACCACCTCCTGTGGCAGTGAATTCCACATGTTAATCACCCTTTGGGTGAAGAAGTACTTCCTTTTATCCGTTTTAACTGTCTGCTCAGCAATTTCATCGAATGCCCACGAGTTCTTGTATTGTGAGAAAGGGAGAAAAGTACCTCTTTCTCTACTTTCTCCATCCCATGCATTATCTTGTAAACCTCTATCATGTCACCCCGCAGTCGACGTTTCTCCAAGCTGAAGAGTAAATACAGTTAGAATGGCAGATTCCCCCAGGGCAGCCTTTTGTCATATTTTTAGGTTATTTTTACAGCCACAGGAATAGTTGGCTTATAAGAGGGAATTAGACAAATTCATCCCCTGACCTGGCTAGCCTGATTGTGTCAGATCTTGGAAGCTAAGCAGGGTCGGTGCTGGAAAGTATTTGGATGAGAGACCACTAAGGAAGTCCATGGTCTCACGTTTGCACATCTCTTGCCTTGGAAACCCCACAGGGTTGCCATAAATCAGCTGTGACTTGAAAGCAAAAAAAAAACCCCGACAGATTCATGGAGGATAGGTCTATGAGTGGCAACTAGCCATGGTGACTAAAATGAACCTCCATTTTAGTTCAGAGGCAGTAAAACTCTCTGAGTACCAGTAGCAGGAGTCAGCACAAGGAAAGGCCTCAGTTTCTATGCCTTGTCATGACCCTCCAGAGGACCTGGTTGGCCACTGTGTGAGACAGGCCACTAGACTAGATAGACTTCTGGTCCAATCCAGCAGGGTTCTTCTTACGTTGTTCGTAAGCCACATTCTGAGGGTGTGGGCATGCGCCTTGGAGATTCTTGCCCTTCCAGACTGCTAACAATTGGTCAACTAGCTGTCAGAGACACTGAACCCTCCATGAGGTACATAAGGCAGCACCACTGTCATGAGGTATAAGTTATGTTCAGTTGTTGCCACCTAGTGGCCGAGTTAGTCATTGCCAAGGAATATCATTGGGCATGTCTGAGCGGCAGCAGGAGTGTTGCTGTGCTGTCCTAAGGAGGCCTAACTGAGGCCTTATGAATGTACATTAGGGTTGCCAAGTCCAATTCAAGAAATATCTGGGGACTTTGGGGGTGGAGCCAGGAGATTTTGGGGGTGGAGCCAGGAGATATTGGGGGTGGAGCCAGGAACAAGGGTGTGACAAGCATAATTGAACTCCAAGGGAGTTCTGGACATCACATTTAAAGGGACAGCACTCCTTTTTAAATGCCTTCCTTCCATAGGAAATGATGAAGGATAGGGGCACCTTCTTTTGGGACTCATAAAATTGGACCCCCTAGTCCAATCGTTTTGAAACCTGGGGGGTATTTTGGGGAGAGGCACTAGATGCTATACTAAAACTTTTGTGCATCTACCTCAAAAACAGCCCCCCCCCCAGAGCCCCTGATACCTGTAGATCAATTCCTCATTATTCTTTATGGGAATCATTCTCCATAGGGAATAATAGAGTGCCCAGTAGACATTTCCCTCCCCCACTTTCTAAAGAGGGGGGGAGGGCCTCTCTCTCTCACATACAAACGCTTACTGGGTCTGGTTCCTGCATAACTTTACTTGCTCTGAAAACGAAAGCAAAACAAAGGGAGGGAGTGTTCTCTGACCAAACTGTTACTGACCCTTTCCCATGAAGCACTTCCTGTTTCCTGCTTCCTGCTCAGCTTTAAAGGCACACATTTTAAAAACGGACTTGTTTGCAGGTTTCTAAGCCTGCCGGAGCTCTAAAAATACATGGTGACTGTGTGGGAAGTGCTTCCCCCACCGGCCAGCTGACTGGGGGCGGGGGGAAGCCTGTAAAAATGGGGAATTCCCCTAGGGTTGCCAAGTCCAATTCAAGAAATATCTGGGGACTTTGGGGGTGGAGCCAGGAGACTTTGGGGGTGGAGCCAGGAGACATTAGGGGTGGAGCCAAGATCAAGTCTGTGACAAGCATGATTGAACTCCAAAGGGAGTTCTGGCCATCACAGGAGGACATTTAAAGGGACCGCACACCTTTTAAAAGCCTTCCCTCCATTGGAAATAATGAAGGAAAGGGGCACCTTTTTGGAGGGCTCTTAGAACTGGATCCCCTGGTCCAATCTTTTTGAAACTTTGAGGGTGTTTTGAAGAGAGGCACTGGTTGCTACGCTGCAAATTTGGTGACTCTACCTCAAACAAACAGCCCCCACCCACAGCCCCAGATACCCACAGTTCAATTCACTATGGGAATCGCTCTCCCTAGGGAATAATGGAGTGCCCAGCAGTCATTTCCCTCCCCCCCCCCACCGCTTTCTGATGACCCTGAAGCGGGGTGGACTCCAAACAGGGGGATCCCGTGCCCCCACCTGGAGATTGGCAACCCTACAACAGATGCAGGAATAAGATCTGCAGTCTTGGAAAGTTCCACCAGCCCCACATTTGTCTGCTTTGTTTCCTGCCTGCCAACAGGCTGGAAGAAGGATGAGAGAGGAGGGGGTAAAGTGGCAGGGCGAGCAAAAGCAGCCGGGGGAGGCGAATGGTTTCGGGAGAGAGATGCAACTTGCAAGCGGTGGGGCCGCAGAGCCAGAAGGCAGGAAGGAGAGCGACGGGGACCGACGGAGGCGGCGTTAGAGGGATCAGAGCAGCAGCCCCGAGGAGCCCAGAAAGGCTGGGAAGGCGACAGACCTGAAGGCTCCCAGCCCGGTTGCACTGCAGGGCAGGTTCCAGCCAAGGCCTCTGCGGCCGGAGAAGCAACCAGGGCTCGGTGCCGGCAAGCCAGCTCTTCCAGACTGGGGCCGCCGTGCAGCCGCCGCTCCGCCCAGCCAGGGGGTGGGAAGGGAGGAAGCCGTCGCATGGCAGGCCCTAGAGCCCGGCGGCTCTCCCTTTGCCTGGCGCAGTGGTGGGCACACTGGCCTAATAGAGCCACATAGAATAAATATGACATGTTTGAAAGCCTCAAGACGTGAATGTCAGCGGTAGGCAGCGTCGTCGTCGCCTGCTCGGGGATGGGGCGCCCGCCGTTTCCCTCCCTCCCCCGCTTCCGTTTGGGGGGGGCGGGGGAAGAGGGTGGAAATCCTGGCGTCCCCCGCTAGAGCGGGAGGGTTGGGACGCCTAAATTCCCCGCTGGGACCTGGGGATTGGGGAAGCCTAATGTACATCAGCAATAAATGTAGTTACACCTGCTCTGCTTAACTGATTTGGAACAAGTACATTATATGAAGCACCTAATGCAGGATACCAGGTGAGGGAGAGTTAAACAGCTGTGTGAGTTCAGCTACAGGGTAAGGAAGCCAGCAGCATTGGATTGAGTCCCTCTAGTCTAGGGTTCCCAGTCTCCTGTGTCTAGGGTTCCCATTGCTTGGGGATGCCCCCAAAGAGCTCCATCACACTCGATGTGCCCGGGGTGACGATGTCACTCGGAAGTGACATCATCATGCCGGGGATGTTGCAGGGTGACGTTCTAGCAAATTGGGTTTAAAACTCTATGGTACCATAGAGTTTTTAATCCAAATTGCTAGACTCTCCCCGCACGATGTGCCAAGTGGGATGATGTCCCTTCCAGGTGACATCATCGCTTTGCATGTGCGAGAAACTTCCCCCCACCCACCAGGAACCAGATAAGACCTGGCAACCCTATTCTAGTTGCATTAGTAGATAATTCACTAGTTCCGAACAGAGACCTTAGTTCCAAGATCAAAGGCATTACAAAGGCAGTCTCAGAGTTAGAAAGCGAAGAAAGAGATGGGTGCTATTACACCTAATGGCAGGAGCAGAATGCTGGGCAGAAGTTGTGGGTGTGTGGCTGGTCCAGTGAACTCCTGGCCCTCAGGGAACAAGTAATCCTGAGACTAAGGTTTCTGATTTGCAGAAACTGAGGTAGACTAGGATTCCCCATAGTGTCCACAAACACCTTTCCTGGCACACACTAGGGGCGTTTTCACACTGACCTTAATCAGCAGCGACGCCCCTCTTCACCGCGCAGGATCGGCACGGATCAGTATCATGCTCCAGGTAATTCCAAGTCTAGAGGAGTAGCAATCTCAATGACAAACCACTCTGAACGTCTCTTGCCTTGAGAACGATATGTATATTTATAACAAATGTTGGATTTTAATTATTTATTATGAAATGTTAAATTTAAAGTGTAATTTATTTTTATATTAGTTTTATATATGTTGTAAGCCGCCCTGAGCCACTCGGTGGGAAGGGCGGGATATAAATCCCAGATAAATAAATAAATAAATAATTGCCGCGGAGCACCCGGAAGAGCCAGAAAGTCCCGCGGCTTTTGCGGCGCAAACGGAAACCGCCAAAAACCAGTTTCTATTTGCGCCGCAAAAGCTGCGGGACTTTCCGGCTCTTCCAGGTGCTCCGCGGCAATTAGTGCGAAATCCGCGCCGATCCTGCGCGGTGAAGAGGGGCGTCGCTGCTGATTAAGGTCAGTGCGAAAACGCCCTAGGTGTATTTTGGAAGTGGGTGGGGCCAGATAGGGCTTTTGCCTGGCAAGATTTCTCATTGACTATTGGAGTTTTGATTGGCTGTGCAGATTTTTTAAAATATTGCTTTGCCAGACTCCAGGTGATGGCTGGAGAAATATTAAAGCTGGTCTCCAAGTAAAAAAGATCAGTTACCCTGGAGAAAATAGATGCTTTGGAAAGTAGACTCTGGCACTGTACCCCACTGAGGTCTCTCTCCTCTCCACACTCTGCCCTTCTCAGGCTTCACCTCCCAAATATCCAGGAATTTCACAATCCAGAACTAGCAATCCTACTCTGGCAGCAGCTGCCACCACAGCACAGGGATCTGCACTATGTTACTCAGGACTTTTTTTTCTGGAAAAAGAGGTGCCAGAACTCTCTGGAGGGAAATGGTGGAGAAACACACAGGTGCCCCACAGGAACCCTTAAACATTCTTTTGAGAATGTTGTTTCCACAAAGAGATTCTGGAACTCCATTCTACCACATTCCCCCGAGGGGGAGGGAGGGGAATGGGATCAAAAAGGTTAGGGAACCCAGATGTTCGGGGGGAACATGATTACTCTCTTTTTAAGCATTTCAAGGGCTGTCACTTACAGGAAGACCGGGAGCTGTTCCTGTTGGCAGCAGGACTCTCAATAATGGGTTTAAATTAAGGCCGGGAAGGTACTTGCTGGATATTAGGAAGAACTTCTTTACAGTAAGAGTTATTTGACAGTGGAATCAGCTACCGAGGGAGGTGGTGAGGTCCCCCTCTGGCAGTCTTTAAGCAGCAACCTAACAAACATTTGTCAGGGATGCTCTAGGCTGATCCTGCATTGAGCAGGGGGTTGGACTAGATGGTCTCTATGGGCCCTTTCAGTTCTGCGAGTCTTTAGTATTGAGTGATCGTATGTTAATGTGGTGTTTTGTGGACTGTATCTAGCTTATTGGGGTGTGATTCAGTGGATTATTATTTTGAAATATTTATTCAGAAGATGTAGTGGATGATAGAGAATAGTTGGATGCATTGGTATAAAAGTAGATATAAAGTTAGCTGCAATAAAAGGAAGTAATAGTAGTTTATGAGATTAGGAAAGAATAAAAAGTTGAGCGGATAAAAGGATTGGGGCAATTTTGATGCTTCCTTCACACCTTATAGTTGGCTAAATCAAGAGCTTGACCAGACAAACCACCCACTTACCTCCCAGAAGGGAATGCCCCTCCCCCATTTCCAGTGTGGAATTCTTCTCTTTGCCAGATGTGGTCAGAGTGAGCAAGCCATACACCAACACACAGTGCAGTAGCTCAGACATAACCATAAACACTAACATTTGAGTTTTATCTATCACAATGTTAATAAAGCAAACAACAATTCCTCTTAAGTATTACACAGTAGCCCCAACAGCCCTTTCCTATTTGCCCACAGTACCCTTTCCTGCCACCAGATGGCAGCCATAGAAAAGACTGCCCAAAGCTTGACACAAAGAGACTGCCAGAAAAACGCACTGTGACGCAATGTGGATTTGCAAATTTGCCATGCAGAATTAGCCCTGACCTGGGCAACCCAGGCTAGTCCAGTTTCACATTTCAGAAACTTAGCAGGGTCAGCCCTGTCTAGTATTTGGATGCAAGGACCTCCAAGAATACCAGGGTCTTGATTCAGAGGTAGGCAATGGCAATGCCTCTTGCCTTGAATACCCCGTGGGGGTTGCTGTAAGTTAGCTGTGACTTAATGGCACTTTCCACCACCATGCAGAATTGCAATACCCTTACATGGCATGTACTTAAATAATGTAATCAAGGGCTTATGTAATTACCAACAATGTTTACTGAAGGAATGGCCAGTACATTTCCATCCCATTAAAATACCACGTAAGGCTGAAAAAATGATGAAATCTGTATCTATCCAGATATTTTAAATTTATACGTTACCCAGTATAATCACATAACAAAACTCTTCTCCTTAAAGATCTGTTTCCATTCTTTATTTACAACCCAGAGATCAAACAGGATTATAAAGACTGAGTCTGTGTCTAGTATGCACGACATATAAGCATAAATATTAAAAAGAAAAGTTTAAAATTTAAAAAACCCTACATGTTCTTCCTAAGTGTTGATGGACAAAGTGATCTGCTTCCTTTTGAATAAATCCTTATGAATAAAACCTAAATGCACAGAACTTAGCTGCTTTGATGAAGGTCTCATTTGAATGGTCTGCAAGAAGGAGGGGGTGTGTATAATGATAGGGCTGAGATGTATAGAGTACAGGTCCTTGTAGAGTTTGCAATGTTTAACCGTTTCAACTTTGCTAGACTGACAGAGGCTGGGAGTGTGGAATGCATAGGTATCTTCCCGTCTAGATGCACAGAGGGCAAAAGATTAAGCCAGGCCAAAGTGAAGGTCTTGCAGTATTTGAGGAATTCTATATACAGGTAGTTAGCTGGCACAAATTTTGGGGTGTGGTTCCTTACTGCTGGGTAAAGGTGTTCAAGCTTTATCAGTTTGGAAGGATGTATCTGTTAGTTTTATTATTTCTTTGGCTCCCTATTTATTTATTAACTTAATGACTTGCCCCATCCTGGCTAGTGCCAGGCTCTGGGTGATGTACAACATTAAAATAAATACATATATTAATATAAATAAAATCAGTTACATTAGAAAATATATGCTCTAAGATGCTTTCCCTAGGGCCCAAGGTGGCTGATTGTTGAGGGAGAAAAGCTGTACAGTTATAATTTGATCTTGACAACAACCACCCAACCCAAGTGGCATGTCACTAGAAGGATTAAGGGGGGTTAATTTTTATGTCTCAGGCTGGGTTAAAACTAGATCAGTTCACCTGGAGAAAATGACCGCTTCAGAAGGTACACCTCACTGATGTACCTCCTCTTCCCAAACCACCACCACCCCAAAAAAAATCTCCCAAGTATTTCTCAACCTGGAACCGACAACCCTACCTGGAGTTCTCCCAGAATTACCACCAATCCCCAGACTACAGAGAGTTCCCTGGAGGAAATGGCAACTTCAGAGCTTCCCATTTTCACTGTTATCTTTGGAGCGAGTACAGGCCACAATACCCACAAGGAGTGTATAACCATTTGAGGTCTTTGAACAAAAGAGGCTCACGGAAGCATCATATTTCCGCTCCAAAGACTGGCAGGGGACAAATGGAGGTAGGTTAAAATAGGAGAGAAGTCACTTCAGAACTAAGACAAAAACAACCACACAAGTTATAGTGACCAAATAACGAAATAATAATAATAAGGAAAGAAAAGGTCCCCTGTGCAAGCACCAGTTGTTTCCGACTCTGGGGTGACGTTGCTTTCACAACGTTTCCACAGCAGACTTTTTTACAGGGTGATTTGCCATTGCCTTTCCCAGTCATCTACACTTTCCCCCCAGCAAGCTGGGTACTCATTTGACCGACCTCGGAAGGATGGAAGGCTGAGTCAACCTTAGGCTAGCTACCTGAATCCAGCTTCCGCCGGAATCAAACTCAGGTTGTGAGCAGAGAATTCAGACCACAGTACTGCAGTACTGCTGCTTTACCACTCTGCGCCTCGGGGCCGCTAATAATAATAAATCAAGGTACAAATGCATTAACATCAGTGAACATCAAGCAGTCCCAACATGCAGGGGGTCGATTGAAGCAGGACATTTCAAGTCGACCCCCTGCATGTTGGGACTCCTTGCTGTTTATTGATGTTGATGCATTTGTACCTTGCTTTATTATTATTTCGTTATTTGGTCACTATAACTTGTGTGGTTGTTTTTGTCTTAGGGGACAAATGGAGGCAGAGGAAGCTGAGAAAAATCTTATGAACCAGCTTTAAAATGCAGAACCAGATGAGGCCGCTATCTTCATTTTCTGGCCAGACAGGAAGGGCTCCAAGAGGTGAAGTTCCCCCCCTTCACACAAGATAAACCCCCATGTTTGTTGCCACTCACGTTTTGGATTGCCTAGTCCAACTCAAGAAATATCTGGGGACTTTGGGGGTTGAGCCAAGACAAAGGGTGTGACAAGCATGACTGAATTCCAAAGGAAGTTCTGGCCATTACATTTAAAAGGACTGCACACCATTTAAATGCCTTCCCTCCATTAGAAATAATGTATAGGGGCGCCTTCTTTTGGGGCTCATAGAATGGGACTCCCTGGTCCAATCTTTTTGAACCTTGTGGGGTGTTTTGAGAAGAGGCACTGGATGCTATGCTGAAAAGTTGGTGCTTCTGATTAAAAGAAACAGCCCCTTTAGAGCTCCAGATACTCATGGAACAGAGCTGTTCTCTCAAGAGCAGTTCTCTCAGAGCTCTCTCAGCCCCACCTACCTCACAGAGGTAGGTGGGGAAGGGAAAGGAGATTGTCAGCCATTCTGAGACTTTTTTGGGTAATGAAGAGAAGGGGATAAATCCAATCCCTTCTTCTTCTTCTCTTCACATCCAGGCCCAAATCTCACTTTTGAACCCCCCTGTGGCCATGGTAATGTCTGGGAGCTGTCTGCGCCTGGCAGCCCTGCCTGAAAAAAAGGTGGATTTATGGGACTATCCCTTATCTGTATCAAAGGGAGAAATTAATGTGGAACTGGGAAGAACAACTATTGGGGCTGGGGCAGGTGATCGTCATGTGGCTGGATATTGTAATCGTTCACATGCTGAATGATTTCAAGATCATGTAGGGTTGCCAAGTCCAATTCAAGAAATATCTGGGGACTTTGGGGGTGGAGCCAGGAGACATTGGAGGCGGAGCCAGGAACAAGGGTGTGACAAGCATAATTGAACTCCAAGGGAGTACTGGCCATCACATTTAAAGGGACAGCATACCTTTTAAAATGTCATTTCCAAGCTCCGGAGTGGTGCGCAGCCCCTTGCTCCGCGGGCGGCAGCACCGCTTTTTCTCCTTGGCACAGCTGCTCTGACTGCAAGGGATGGAGCCGGTGACGTCACAAGGATCGTGCAGCCTGCCCGGGGCCGCTGCTCTTCACCTGCCACCCCAGCCGGGCCGGGAAACTTTAGGGGGTTTGGGCAGCAGCCACAGGCAGGGAAGGCAGCGGCGGTTGGCCTCTCTCCCCCCGCCCCCACAGACCGACTGCGTGCCCAGAAGGGCCAGGGGGGGGGGGCCAGGTAGGCGCCCAGCTGCAGGGGCTGGCAATGCCAGGCGGCTTCCAAGCGAGAGGGCAGCTCGGCTCCCGGAGAGGCCCGCAGGAAGGCAGCCTTCCTTCGCCCTACCGCCCTGGCCAGAAGCCCACCTGGCTGGGCCTGCCACTGGCCCCGGGGGGAGCGGGGAGAACACGGCTGGGCAAGCGGCTGCAGCCAGAACCTCCCATTGCTGTCTGCACAGCACTTGCAAAAGCAAAGGGCTGCCACAGAAGAGGCCCACGCGCGCGCTTCCCTCCCTCCCTCCTGGAACAGCCGGCGCTCCACCACCAGGGCGCGGAAGAGCCCCCAGCCAGCCGGGCTGAGGTGGGAAGGGAAGCTGCACGGCCGCAGGGCTATCAGGAGCCTCGTTACAAAGAAGAAGCGCCCAGCTCCAGCCCACCCCGCCAGGCGCCAGCGCAGCACGAGACCTCAGTCGGCAGCCAACCCAGCCAGAGGCCCGCTCGCGCTTGTCTCATCTTGTCTCGGGCAGGTGGGAAGGGCAATTTTTGGCGAGCGAGGGGAGGAGGCTCCAAATCGGGGGTCCCCCGCCCAGGCGGGGGATTTGGGAAGCCTAAGATCATGATATACAATGATGTATGGATTATCCCATTAGCCACAGTGTATTGTTGGAACTCTGTCTGGGGCAGTGATGCTCTGTATTCTTGGTGCTTGGGGAGGGGGCAACAGTGTTAGGGGTTCTAGTGTCCTGCCCCCACTGATGGACCTCCTGATGGCACCTGGGGCTTTTTGGCCACTGTGTGACACAGAGTGTTGGACTGGATGGGCCACTGGCCTGATCCAACATGGCTTCTCTTATGTTCTGCCAGCTCCAGGTTGGGAAATTCCTGGAGATCTGAGGGTGGAGCCAGGGGAGGGCAATGGGAGTGACTATACAGCTTATCCTCCATGCAGCCATTTTCTCCAGGGGAACTGATCTCTGTTGCCTGGAGATCAGCTGTAATTCTGGGAGATCTCTAGGCCCCACCTGGGGATTGGTAACACTAACTGCAGGGCTTTTTTCTGAGCAGGAACACAAAGGAACACAGTTCCGGATGGCTTAGCATCAGGGGGTATGGCCTAATATGCGAATGAGTTACTGCTGGGCTTTTTCTACAAAAATGCCCTATGTGAAACAATGGTGATCTCAGGGAGTGTGGCCTAATAAGCAAATGAGTTCCTGCTACCTGTAAGATACCAGGGGTGGAGGGAGGACTTCCTTCCCCATTGTGGCCAAAACTCTAATGTATGACGCTTCAGATTGTGTTGGTTAGACAAACAGGCATCTCAAGTGAACAACAAAAAATAAACTTTACTTAAACCGTGATCGCTTCCTGTTCCTTTCTTGCCGTTTGCTAGCATTGCTTTCCTTCACAAAACCATACATGGAACACGGAGTCATCTCATAACACTATGGGGTTGCCAACTCCAGACTGGGCAATTCCTGGAGATTTGGGGTGGAGCCTGGAGAAGGCGTGGTTTGGGGAGGGACCTCAGTAGGCTATAATGCCATAGAGTCTGCCCTGGAGAGGCAGTTTGGTGTGGAGAGTCAATTTGGTGTAGTGGTTAAGTGTGTGGACTCTTCCGGGTTTGATTCCCCACTCCTCCACTTGCACTTGCTAGCATGGCCTTGGGTCAGCCATAGCTCTGGCAGAAAGGGCAGTTGCTGTGAGAGCCCTCTCCAGCCCCACCCACCTCACAGGGTGTCTGTTTTGGGGGAGGAAGATAAAGGAGATTGTGAGCTGCTCTGAGACTCTTCTGAGTGGAGGGCGGGATATAAATCCAATATCTTCTTCTTCTCCAAAGCAGCCATTTTCTCCAGGGGAACTGGAGATTTGGTTGTAATTAGATTGGTTGTTATGGATCCACACAGTGCTGCATGAGCTGCACTGGCTACCCCTTGAGCACCGGATCCTTTTCAAGGTGTTGGTTCTCACCTTTAAGGCCCTATGCGGCCAGGGGCCTGCATTTCTTCAGAACTGCCTCTCCCCATATGAGCCCCCCACTGGGTTCGGAGATCTGCTACTCAACATCTTCTTGTGGCCCTTGGCCCTAAGGATATCCAGCTGGCTTTAACGAGGGCTAGAGCCTTCTCGGTCCGAACCCCTACTTGGTGGAACGAGTTCCCACTAGAAATCCGGACCCTGCGGGACTTATCAAAGTTTCGCAGGGCCTGTAAGACAGAGCTCTTCCACCAGGCTTTTAACTGATCTGACGGGCGTCCTCATTACCAGCTGCCCCCCCAGCATTTTTTACCATTACTGTGACTGTGCTATGTTGCCAGACGTTGGCCTATACGTTGCTGTGTGGACACGCCTTCTTACCCCTGTTGCTTGATACGTTGTACTGCCCTCAGATTTTTATACTGTACGCTTTTAGGATGTTTTATATTTTAATCTGTAAGTATGTTATATTTCCGCTGTAAGCCGCCCTGAGACCGCTTGCGGGAAAGGGTGGGATATAAATCTAAAAATTAAATTAAATTCTCTGGAGATTGGCTGCAATTCTGTGAGATCTGCAGGGCTCGCCAGGAGGCTGGCAACCTAAGGCACAGAACACTGATAAGTTATTGCCTCACAGTTGCACTACTGCAGTTCAAAGTGCTATTTCCAGAGGAGTTACTTATTTGCTCTGGGTTGCATTTTAACAGATAAATTACACAGTTCGCTCAAGCTCCAAGATGCCCATTCAAAGGGGTCAAGGTGGCATCACACTGCTCACATGAACGACAGTCACCCGGAGAACAGGTCTGTAAAGGCACTGTAAGGGCAACTGCTCAAAG
This sequence comes from Heteronotia binoei, assembly GCF_032191835.1. Classification (NCBI taxonomy): domain Eukaryota; kingdom Metazoa; phylum Chordata; class Lepidosauria; order Squamata; family Gekkonidae; genus Heteronotia; species Heteronotia binoei. Next base: position 177,713,506 of record NC_083224.1, on the reverse strand, counting down.
ACACAAAGATGAAAAAGGACAAAAAAAAATCAGGCATAACCTAACCCCCCCGCCCCTGGCAGTCTTTAACTAGGGTTGCCAGCTCTGGGTTGTGAAATACCGGGAGATTTTGGGGGTTTAGCCCGATAAGGCAGGGTTTGGAAAGGAAAGAGACTTTAATGGGGTATAATGCCATAGTGTCCCTTCCAAAAAAAAGCCTTTTTCATCAGGCGAACTGATCTCAGTTGCCTGGAGATCACTTGCAGTAGCAGGTCTCCAGCTACCGCCTGGAGATTGGCAACCCTAACAAATGTGGCTCTTTGGCACCTAAAAAAATGCAGAGACTATAGCAAAGACAGCCACAGCCAAGGCAGCCATCTTGAACACAAAGGACAGTGATCCTCTTCTAGCTGAATTATCAGTAGGCCTTGTCATCAGAGGCTTGAGGATCCGGTTGTGCTGGGTCAGGATAGCTTTTTCAGCACCATCCCATTTCCCTGGCCCTTGTAGGCGGTACTGATAGGGTGTGCATGGCCCGGCGAAAACCTTCCAGGCCAGCTTGGGATTGGTGAGGAACAGCGATCTGACGTTAGGCTTCACCCCAATCTGAGAGGCCAGTTCATCCATGTATTCAATGTAATCCACTTGTATGGTGTGACGTTGACTTCTCACATACCTGAAAGAGAGAGGAAGCAGAGGCAGCTGAAGGGGGGCAACAACAGTACATTGTAGGTGGTAGGTAACACGTGGGAAGGTCTCCTCCTGGAAGGATTTTCTTTAACAGCCAGGGCTTTTTTTGCAGCAAGAACTCCTTTGCATATTAGGCCACACACTCCTGATGTAGCCAATTCTCCAAGAGCTTACAGGGCTTTTCTTACAGGGCCTACTGTAAACTCTTGGAGGATTGGCTACATCAGGGATTTGTGACCTAATATGCAATAATAGGCATTGCACCTAATATGCAAATGAGTTCCTGCTACAAAAAAAGCCCTGCTAACAGCAATTAAACTCCTCGATGGAAAAACAGACAACTGGGGACTATAAATGCTAAAAGGTTTACTTCAAATGGACATTTCCCCAGTTCTCATCTCAGTTCTTAAATCTTCAGTATTCTGCTTCTCTTTCTTCTTCTCTCACTCCAGGTTCTGTCTCTTCTAGTCCAAATGTTGCATTGATGTAGGGTTGGCAAGTCCAATTCAAGAAATATCTGGGGACTTTGGAGGTGGAGTCAGTAGCAAGGGTGTGACAGACATAACTGAACTCCAAAGGGAGTTCTGGCCATCATATTTAAAGGGACTGTGCTACATTTAAATGCCTTCCTTCCATAGGAAATAATGGAGAATAGGTGTACCTTCATAAAATTGGACCCCCCAGTCCAATCTTTTTGAAACTTGGGAGGTGTTTTGAAGAGAGGCACCGGATACTATGCTGAAAATTCAGTGCCTCTACCTCAAAAAACAGCCCTCCCAGAGCCCCAGATATCCGCAGATCAATTCACCATTATACCATATGGGAATCCATCTCCATAGAAAATAATGGAGTGCCCAGCAGCAGACATTCCCCTCCCCCGCTTTCTGATCACCCCGAAGTAGGGGGAGGGCCTCCAAACCAGGGGATCCCCTGCCCCCACCTGAGGATTGGCAACCCAACACTGATGAGAACACCAGTTTTATATTGCTCCCCACGACCTAGTCACCCTTGGCCACTCACAACAGTAGCTGTCTTTCCCTGCATTCCCAGTTGACAACACAAGATACAGAAATGAAAATGGTGTCATTGCTTTTGGGTCAACCCATCTCAGATATGGGGTTGAAATTTCACAAGCTGGGTGGAACCCAGTAACCCTTTCCCCCTTACCTTCAGGAATGCTATGTCATTTCCGGTTTCTCCTACAAGTAACATCACACTTCATTAGGGTTGCCAAATCCAATTCAAGAAATATCTGGGGACTTTGGGGGTGGAGCCAAGAGACATTGGGGCAGAGCCAAGAGCAAGGGTGAGACAAGCATAATTGAACTTCAAGGGAGTTCTGGCCATCACAACTTGGAAGGTATTTTGGGGAGAGGCACTAGATGCTATACTGAAAATCTGGTGCCTCTATCTCAAAACACAGCCCCCCGCCCCGCCCCCAGAGCCCCTGATACCCACGGATCAATTCCCCATCATTCCCTATGGGAATCGTTCATGGAGGTGCATGACGGCTCTGGGGGCGGGGCTTCCCCCACCGGCCAGCTGGCTGGGGGAGGGGGGAAGCCTGTAAAAGCCCTCTGGGACCTGGGGATTGGGAAACCCTCTGGGACCTGGGGATTGGGAAGCCTACACTTCATGTCCCTAATCCCTTTCGAGGGTTGCCAGCAGTGTTCCCTCTAAGCTGAGTTAGCGTGAGCTAGCTCACAAATTTTTAGCCTCTGGCTCACACATTTTTGTCTTAGCTCAGGAAGGATGACCCCAGAACACAATAATTTATGCAGTTGCTCACAACTTTAATGCCAGTCACTCACAACTGTAATACCGGTAACTCACAAAGTAGAATTTTTGCTCACAAGACTCTGCAGCTTAGAGGGAACATTGGTTGCCATCTCTGGGTTGGTAAGTATCTGGAGATTTTGGGGGTACAGCCTGAGGAGGGTGGGGTTGAGAAGGGATTTCAAAAGAATATAATGCCATAGAGTCTACCTTCCAAAGCAGCCATCTTTTTTTTTCTCCAGGTGAACTGATCTCTGTCACCTGGAGTTCAGTCACAATAGCGGGAGATCTCCAGCCACCACCAGGGGGGTTGCAACCCCTATCCCTTCCCATCTCCTACCAAATGCTGGCTGGCAATCCTAAACTAACTAGTAGAATCCATTCTGGAGGGAGGAAAATGAGGGGCGGGAAGAGAAGGGGCCAGGCTACTCCAGTAAGATTTTCATAATAATAAATAAAAGACTCATGAGGTGGCAGCAAAATTAACTTCTGATAGACACAGCCGCTGTTTCCTCTAAGCTGAGTTAGTGTGAGCTAGCTCACAGTTTTTTAGCCTCCAGCGCACACATTTTTGTCTCAGCTCAGGAAAAATGGCCCCAGAACAAACTGTTTTATGCAGTAGCTCACAACTAACGTCAAAAGCTCGCAAAGTACAATTTTTGCTCACAGGACTCCACAGCTTAGAGGGAGTATTGCAGCTACTGCTGTTACTGAGGGGGAAATGCAAGGCCAACTTTTATCTGACTTAAGCCAGACCTTTCTTCCTTTCTCTAGGGTTATTGCTCACAGAAAGGTCTTAGTGGTGGCTACAAGCTTCAAGGTTTTGAATTATCTAATTTTCACAAGACCGGAGTAAAGTTCTGATTAATAAAACAGAAAAGTTTCAACCACAGCAATATCCGTCATGATAAAGTAGAGTTTTGAAGTCCAGACTGGGAAGTTCTTGGAGATTTGTGGTGAGGTGCAGCATGTGAAAGGTATGGTTTGCGGAGGCAAGGGAGCTCAGTGGGATATATCTCAAAGTGAGGTATATCCCTTCAAAGCAGCCATCTTATACAGGGGAACTATCTTTGCCTAGGGATCAATTGTAATTCCAGGAGATCTCTATGACCCAACCAGATGTTGGCAATCATATGATAAAGGAATGCTGGGGGGGAGGGAATCCTCCCTCAGCATGTAGGGTTACCAGGCCTCCTGCTATGGTGGTATGCATCCTGACTGCAGCTGTCCTTGTTGTTGGCATTGTGTAGAAAACTAGAGAGTCACCAGCAATTCCTAGAGCTACACTATGTCACTTCCTTTTTATTTCTGGAAGAGACGTAGCAGTGCATGTGACATTATAGTCCTGCACCTGAACCTCCCACCCATTTCCAGATATGGGCCTTCCAACCCTACTTAGAAGATTTCACAGACTCTTTGCAGCTGTCTTTAGTAGGGTTGCCAGTTCTTGATTGGGAAATTCCTGGAGACTTTGTGGGTGAAGCCAGGGGAGGGTGGAGTTTAGGGAGGAGAGGGACCTCAGGAGGGTATAATGCACTGGCCACCATACCAACGTCTACCTGCCACTGCACTCTTTCCCAGGTACCTTTGCTGCTTCTGGGACTCTACACATAACTGTATTTGAGTATCACTGATTTCTCTTAGAAGCTTAAGCCTGGTGGTGTGGACCAGAAAGGAAGGCTGAGGTTGTAGAGACACTTACTCCCCTAAACCCATTTTCTAAAAAATTTCAAAGATTCTGTTAATTGACAAAAGCATATACAAAGTAAAACAAGTCATATAAATAGCAGAAATTACATGTGAAACTCAGGTAGATTAGAACAGTGTTAGTGTGATGAAAAGATCCCCATGGTGCAGAGTGGTAAAGCTGCAGTACTGCAGTCGGAGCCCTCTGCTCATGACCTGAGTTCGATCCCAGCAAAAGCTACTTCTGGTAGCCGACTCCAGATTGACTCAGCCTTCCATCCTTCCAAGGTCGGTAAAATCAGTACCCAGCTTGCTGGGGGGGAAAGTGTAGATGGGAAGGCAATGGCAAACCACCCCGTAAAAAGTCTGCTGTGAAAACGGTTGTGAAAACAATGTCACCCCAGAGTCGGAAACGACTGGTGCTTGCACAGGGGACTACCTTTACCTTTTTAGCTACATTAGCTGCTTCATTATGACAGTAGGAGGAGGAAATAGCAATACTAGGATAACAGTGTGCAAAGTCAGCAGTTGTGGTTCAGCCAACTACATACCGTTTTGCCATAGCTGCTTTCTTTGCTGTGATATCTGACAACATTTCACTTTCTGAAGGTAATGTTTCCAGCCCTGGGGAACAGAAGCAAAGGTTAAAAGGCAATGCTTTAAGGAGCGGTATGAAGGCAGATGGAAAAATTGGACTGTGAAGTCAAGAGGTCTGCTCTGGGAAAACCCCGGGGCTAGTATGGTGTAGTGTTTAAAATGCTGGACTAGGATCTGGGAAATCCAGGTTGGAATCCCTGCAGGTGCCATAAAACTCACTGGATAACCTTGGCCACATGCACAGAGTTGTCGGGTCCACTCCTGGTAACTGCGGGGGGGGGGGGGGGACTTCCTAGGAAGAAGAGAAAGACCTAGGCCTCCTTCCCAGTGTTGCACAGGACGTGATGTCATAAGACCAGAGATATCCAGGTGATATTCTGGTATTCAAACAAAAACTCTATGGCAAAACTGGCTTCTATCATAGAATTTTTGCCCAGAGCGTCATCTGGCCATCACTCATCATGTGGGTGTGCATTGGTCATGAGGCTTAGGCTTTGTCCTGGTAAGTCCCCCCGCTGGCCAGCCAATTGGAATCTGGGGGTAGGGCCTGGTGGGTGGGGAAACCCTACTTCCATCAGGGGGTCTGGCAACCCTAATCATACATAGGGTTGCCAGGACTTTCCTGGCCACTAGTGGGGGATAGGGGAGTAGAGTTGCCAAATGTAGTTTGGTAAACTCCTGGAGATAGGAAACAATGCCTAGGTAGGACATGGACCTAAGTGGGGTACAATGTCATAGGTGTCCACCCTCCAAAGCAGCCATTATCTCCAAGGGAAATGGTCTCTGTAGTCTAGAGATGAACTGTAATTCCTCAACTCCCACCTGAAGATTGGCATCTCTACTCACACACTCTCAGCCTAATCTACCTCAAAAGTTCAGGTGGGTAGCCCTGGCCAGCAGAAAAATGGGAGGGAAGATCTGGGAAGAGACTTCACTGCTGCCATTTAAACCCTGCTTTCTGCTCCCTGTAGCTTTTCACAGGGAGCAGAAAAGCAGGGCCATTTAAATCCATTTTCTGCTCTCCACCAGGGTTAAACCAAACAGCTGAGTAGCAAGGAGCTCCCAGCTGCTCAGCTGTTTCTCCTGAAGAGCAGGTAAACCCCTGCTTTCTGCTCTTCACAAACCATTGCAAGCCACCACAAATTGTGCCCCAAAATCATGATAGTTCATCCTGGTTCTTCAGTTCATGAACTTTGGTTCGTGAACCCCGAACAGGCCAAAATTAGTGACAAACTTTAGTTCATCAGCCGGTTTGTGCTCAACCCTACTGGAGATCTCCTGGGATTACAACTGATCTCCAGGCAATAGAAATCAGTTCACTTGGAAAAAATGGTTGCATTGGAAGATGAATCCTACAGCATTGCACCTTGCTGAGGTCCCTCCCCTCCCTAAACTCCGCCCTTTCCAGGCTCCACCTTAAAATCTCCAGGTATTTCTCAATCTGGAGCAGGCAGCCCAATCTGTAAGCCACTTTGGGTGTCTGTTGGGGAGAAAAATGGGATAAAAATACCCCAAAACAAATAATGGTAGAACTCAAGCAAATGTCATGTCCAGCCAAGGCCCATTTGCAGTTATGGTTCTCCTAAAGGCAATATGATCCACAGTCCACAAGAAGCCCATTCAGAAGAGGTATGAAAGACCTTACCCTTAAACACGCGGGCTGCCCAGCGGGCCTGCATTTCTGAAATGGGCATGATGGCCCCCAGAGGCTGGACGAGGCCAATGACAGCCAGGGTCGGCTTCTCCAAGTGAGGTGGGAAGACATATTTATACAGGGTGACCTGGTTCTTAGTTACTGGGAGGGTATCTCCAAGGAAGGGGAAAGAGAAACTGTATCCCGTGGCAAAGACAATAAAATCGATATCTTCTTCCTTTGAGCCGTCTTCAAAGATGGCCGCCCTTTCGGTTAATTCTTTGATGTTCGGTTTTACTAGCACTTTTCCGGAAATGATACGGTTTGGCAGCTCATCGTTGATAGTTGGATGTTGGCTGAAAAACCTGCAGGGGGTTAAAAATACAAAGACCCAAATTAAATGACAAAATGAGCCACTGCCCCATCTGGTCTGGGATCCTTAGTGTTAATTTCAATTGCCCTGTTAAGGCAGTGGGCAGGGCCAGCTTTTTGTTGAAGGGAAACAGCATAGTTCTGATAGCCCCTTTATTTATTTGGGAGGGGTGGATTGGGAGATCCATTATGGTATAGTGGGTTAAGGGCATCAGACGAATATCTGGTTGACCAGAGTTCGAGTACCCACTTATGCCCTGGAAGCTCCCTGGATGATCTTCATCTAGTCACACACTCTCAGCCTAACCCACCTCACAGGGTTGTTGTGAGCAATGCTCCCTCTAAATTGTGGAGTCTAGGCATTTTCTTTCTTTCTCTCTTAGTTGATAGCTTTTAAAATGTTTAATCCCATTATAAACTGTATGTATGTTTTAAGATTGATTGTAGCAATTTTACCTCTGTTCTCGCAGCATAATTTACATGGGTTACTGTAACCAGCATTAGTTTTATCTGTATTGTTTTTGCTGGCTTCTGCTGTGAATAAACTTGACTTGACTCTTATGAGCTCCTGGTATTTGAGCAAGCAATTTGGCTACTGTACAAATTAGTTTGCTCTGAGGCCATCCTTCCTGGACTAAGACAAAATGTATGAGCCAGAGGCTAAAAACCCGTGAGCTAGCTCACACTAACTCAGCTTAGAGGGAACACTGGTTGTTGTGAGTATAAAAGGGAAGAGAGGAGAATGATGGAAGTCACCTTGGGTCCCCCTTGGAGAGAAAGACAGAGTACAAATTCAGTAAATAAAGAGGAACAATCACCAGTTTCCTGAAATGGCAAGGCTTTGCTGCAGGGAAAAGAAAACTCTTAGAAATATTCACAACCTGTTGGGAATGGGTATAAGATTAGACCTGGGCTCTTTGGATGCTGGGAGTTGGGGACAGTGCCATGCCCAACTCTTTAAAAATATAATATTAACATTCAAAAACTGCTCAGATAGGAGGACTTGACCCTTGTTGCATGCTGTTTCTTGGTCTGCCCCAGGCAGATGGCAATTGTGAGACAAAAGTGATCCTAGGTAAGGACCCTGCACTCTGGACAGAGAGGGTACAGACAGCACACTGCCCACTATTTGCCAGATCATGGTGACAGTGGCTTCTACCCTCTTTTTTGGGGCCACCTTGCATAAGGCAAGTCTCATCTTGCCAGGTGTCTTAGTCGTCTTAATGGCCAATCCATCCCAACCCCAAGATTCTATCCAGAGTTTCTTTCTTTCATTTTGCTTTTTAATCCAATGAAACATTGCCTTTCTTTTTTGTGGTGAATTTAGTCCATTTATATTCCAAGATAATAATTTGTAATCCATCATGGTGCACATTCTTTATGTTCTGCGCAGTTCCTGTGTGTTTGTAATTGTAATCCTTTTTCCTTGAAGTTCAAAGCTCAAACCTTCAGGTATTATCCATCTATACCTCATTTCATTGTCCCGTAATTTTTCTGTCAGTTTCTTGTATGCTCTTCTGTCAGTTATCACTTGTCTTGGCAACTCCTTCATAATTCTTACTCTGCTGCCTCCCACTATAAATGTCTTTTCAAAGTTTTTATTCATGATCTTTCCCACCATTTCTTTTTGTCATATATCTTATAACCACATCATTTGGTAGATTATTTTTTTTGGCATAAAATGAGTTCACTCTATACATATAGTCATACATATTTCTAGTCCCTTCAGGATCTTCCTCCAAAAATTCTGCAATTATTTTTATTATATATTCTTTCAAATCAGTTTTTTCATCTTCAGGTACTCCTTTCAGACGTATCTGGGTCTCCATCAATTTGCAGTCATGAATTGCCACTTTTTCTTGTATTTTAACAAGGTGGAATCATGTACTTTCACTCTCCCTTCCACCTCTTGCACTTTTTTTATGTTACCACAGTCTTATTTCCGAGATCTTCTATATCTTTTTTTAGCTCTTCAATATCTTTTCTAATTTCTTTTTTGGAAGCAGTTATCATCTCCTTCATCCCTTTCATTATCCTGGCTTCCATTGCATCTAATTGGTCCTGCATTTTCTCCAGTGAAGCAGTCCTTGCTCGGGTTTGCTTATGGTCTGACATGTAAAAGCACCAAAAATTTTGACCTCACCAAATTAAATTTCAACTATCAGGTTTAAAAGAGTGAAGCTTGCTTTCTTCAAGAAGCCTAATTTCACCGTCCTCAGAGCCTCCTGGGCTCAGATATTAATTTTTAAAGTTTTTATTTTCTCCGAAATGGCGGTTGCGACTTTCTGCCTCACTTAAAAAAAAATTCTTTTTTCTCTAGAGGCTTCTAAAATAGTTATTAACAATAATGTCCAATAGCATTTACCTTATAAACGTCACCTCTGTCGGCTCCCCAGTTTTTAATGTCCCGAACACTTTAAAAATTTTATTTAAACTTTAACCTCCTTGCAATGGCCGCTGATGTTTTTCTATGATATTATAGTCCTAGAGTAGGCTGGCTGCTTCGATGATTTCCCTTTTCCATCCAATGCTTCCTGCTTTACTTGCCACCAAATCCCGTTTTCGCTGGTAGAGAGATCTCATGATACTTGACGTATTTCCTGTGTTGACTGTGGGAGCTACAATTCTATGACGATGGGGCTTTTTCTCAAAAACCACAAGTAGACCAAACAATAAATTCCTTTCCACTTTTTAGCACTGTCCTTTAAATTTATAAAGTCCAAATTTCGCCCCTTCTCCCCTTCTTCTTCCAAGCTTTCTAGATTTCAATTTCCCACCTTCTGATTTATTGTTTTAGCTTTAATTAGTCCCGAAATGAAAGATAGCGATCTGTACCTTTTCTGTAGTTATCTAGATCAACACCGGTCTTGTGTAGCTTTAGATGTTTAGTAGTATCAAAGAAGATTAGGATCCTGTTGAGCTTAGGTCAAATAAATGACTCTGGAAACTTCTGCAGATGATGAAAATGCAACTTGTCTCCGGAGACCCCTCAAAGGAGCGCCCCCTGGGACTCCCTTTTAGCCAAGGTAAATCTCCTCAAAGTTTCCTGTGCATATCTTGGACTGATCTCTGACTGAGAAAAGTAGGCAGTAGGCATTAAATTGCCTTCCACTACCCCGAACAGAAGTTCCAGCCTTCTCCCCTTCTGAGAAGCAGTTCAGCTCAGCATTTTCCAACCCCGGAAGTCACCGTTAGCTCACAGTTTTTAAGCCTCTGGATCACACATTTTTCTCTTAGCTCAGTTTTTAAGCCTCTGGATCACACATTTTTCTTTTAGCTCAGTTTTTAAGCCTCTGGATCACACATTTTTCTCTTAGCTCAGTTTTTAAGCCTCTGGATCACACATTTTTCTTTTAGCTCAGCGCAAACCAATTTACACAGTAGCTCACAAAGTAGATTTTTTGCTCACAGGACTCCACAGCTTAGAGGGAGTATTGGTTGCTGGTCAGAAAAATGGAGCAGGGGAGAAAATTTTAAGTTTGTCCTCACATGCCACAGTCACAATCAGAATTGAACTCATATACTCCGGGAAATTAGCTTCCCAGTAGGGGAAACTGCCAGTGAAGAACCCCCAGACCACATCTGTCAAAAGGACACCAAGAATTTGCCATGTGTGAATTGGCCTGAAGCAGAAGAACACTGCACAGAACAAGGGCTTCTTTTCAGTCAAAGCAAAACAATGTGTTTCTGTGCTGCTACCGCGCCTTGTTGCGTCCATACCTGTGTTGAGGCTTCAACCCATAGTGAGAATGGTTAAATCTTTTATTCAACATGCTTTCTGCAAAGGTGTTTAATAGGTCTTGGAGCAAAACCTTCTGCAATAACATATTCAAACGGTTGGAAAGCACCACATCTCCCGGGTAGCCTTCGTCACCGACACGATTCAAGATCCATGCCCCTCGGCGAGTACTGAGGAAGACCTGGGTGAGACATCAACATGATTCTTTAAGCTGCCGATCTCAGTAGAAACCCTTGCTTTCTGATATCCCTTTTCTATCTGCCTTTTCCCCAGGAAGCGTGGGATCTGACATCGGTTGTCAAGCAGAGACAAAGGTTGCTAAAGCTCAGCATAGTCAGATTGTTTGGAAAGGCGAATGCAATATGTGCATGATACGGTCATTTCTTTGAACCTCTTTTCTGTACCTTATCCATCTGTACCGGATGGCCGGTACAAGTGGAGAAAGCTGTGGGGAAGCTGTGGGTGAGGAAGCTGTGGGGCCCAGCGTTTCTGGTGGGCCCCATTGCCAAGAACCCCCCCTGCCACCTGCTCATATGCCCTGTTGCCCACTTGTGAGCACGCCATAACTCACATTCCCAGCAGCATGTGCCACACTGCATCATCAAGGATGGTTATGGTGGTAGGTTGCCAATCTCCAGGTGGCACCTGGATATCTCCCACTATTGCAATTGATCTCCACAGGGCTTTTTTTGTAGCAGGAACTCCTTTGCATTTTAGGCCACACACCCTTGAAGCAGCCAATTTTCCAAGAGCTTACAGTAGGCCCTGTAAGAGGGGTGGCCAAACTGTGGCTCTTGCACACATATTCTGTGGCTCTTGGAGCCCGCACTGCCCTGTCAACAGGCTTGGAGAAGGCATGTGTCTCTTTAAAATCACTTCTCCAAGTCAAGCCAGCTGGCAGTTCAGAGAATGCATTTCAAGTTAAAGTTGTTTCTTTCCACCTCTCCCTCCCCCATCTATTTGCTTCCCTCCCTCCTGTCTTGTGGCTCCCTTCTCCCTTTCTATTCCTGGATGCTTCTAAAGTTCTCGGGAGCCATTTCCCTTTTTTCCTTCTCTCTTCCTTCAACTGAGGTCAGCTTTCTAAGGCTCCTGAAGGGCAATAAGCATGGCCAGAAATAGTGGAGATGTTTGAGGATTTTAAATTTTATTTTTAATCAGGGCCAGATCTAGGGGGGGCAAAGGGCACACCTGCCCCAGGCACTGCCTGGGGGGGTGCCAAATTGGGCACCCACAGAAGGCAAGTGAGGGAAGCAGGGTTGCCCCCTACCCCTTTCTCCTTCCTGGGTGTGTGCACAGACCCGTGAAGGAGAAAAGCAGAGGAGTGGCACATTTGCTCTGTCCTCAGAGCCTGCCTTTCAAGGGAAGGCAAGCTTTGAAGATAGAGCAAATGCTGCTGCACCATCCCCTCTTTCTCCTTCCCGGGAAGGAGAAAAGGGGTGGGAGCCTGTGTGGGGGAAGACTGGGGATGGGGGTGTGCTTTGCACATGTGCGAGTGGGAGGCACCTTGCCTGTCACAGTGGGCACGCCCCCCCCACACCATTTTTGAGTGTCGTGCCTTTTTTTAGTTTCCCCCCCTCAAAAAATAGGTAGGTCTGGTCCTGTTTTTAATTACAAATTAATTTCTTTTCTCTGTACCTGGGAAGCTCTCTGAGTATGTAGAAACCTCTGCTTTTTGTGAGTGGTTCCATATCGCTGCTTTATTGATTGACATGGGGGCAATCGAGAAGATATTCGAGAAGGGATAATGCTTGCTATTTTATTTTCAGTTCCTTTCCTAGTAATTCTTAACACATGATGGTCCTCTGGAACTACCAGCTGCCAAGCTCTGGCTTGGAAAATTCCTCGATATTTATTGAAGGCGTCTGTAGAGGGCACTCTGAGGGGATGCAGTGACACTCTAGGGCTTCCATTTCTCCTAAACTCTATGCTATACTATAGAGTCTGCCATTTCCCTTGTGGAACTGCTTTCTGCGGTCTGGAGATCAGTTATAATTCTGAGAGAACTCTAGGCTCCACTGTAAGGTAGGCAGCCTTAGCTACCACTCAAGCAAGGATACTCCACTCTAAAAGCCAGACCTGGTCTGCTGTGTGGCTGATCTCCACAGCAAGGTCCCCGCCTGAATTCCCGATGCCAACCACGATGACTCTTTTGCCTGTGAACTCATTAGGGTTCTTGTAATCACGGCTGTGAAAGTAGCGTCCTTGGAATTTTTCTATCCCTGTAAACAAACACCCAAATCGTTAGAGTTCATGATATGCAGATGTCTTTTGATGCTATGGTTTATGCTTACATGCAGCTTGATGCATTTTGAGCAGGGTCAAAAATGGTTGGGGATGGGGTACTGTGGAGTAAATTTTTTGTTGTTTTGTTGCAATTGGACATATGGGATTTCTTCAAAGAGAAGCAGATGGGGAAAGATAAAAGGAGACAGAAAATAAAGATGAATGCTGTTTCCTTACAGTCTTCCTAACTTTAAAATGTTATGTATATAGCGCTAGATTAATTATTTGAGAAGCCTTCCTTCAGTGGAAGCAGGGCTTTTAGGAACTCCTTTGCATATCAGGCCCTGATGTAGCCAATCCTTCTGGAGTTTACAGGGCTCTTAGTACAGAGCCTACTGTAAGCTCCAGGAGGATTGACTCCATCAGGGGGGCATGGCCTAATATGCAAAGGAGTTCCTGCTACAAAAAAAAGCCCTGTTTCCACCAAAGAGCTTACAGGTGCACTCTGTCTCCTCCCCCTCTTCGTCTGCCCATAAAACTGACATAAAAAGTGTTTCCAAACCAAGGTTTTGCTTCACTTTTATGAGTAGGGTTTTTCAAAGCACCAATCCAGCATCATCTCCTAATTTTCCATCTCCTGCCAGGGGTCATTTCATAGGAAAAAAGGTTCTGGAACTCATTAGCACAACTCATTTGCACAGGGCTTTTTTGTAGCTGGAACTCCTTTGAATATTAGGCCACAAACCCCTAATGTACCAATCCTCCTCGAGCTTACAGAAGGTCCTGTACTAAAAGCCATGTAAGCTCTTGGAGGATTGGTTGCATCTGGTGTGTGTGGCCTAATATGCAAAGGAATTCCTGCTACAACCACCACCACCCCCCATATTTGCATATGCCATACACCCCTGACATCACCAGAAGGTAGGGCTGCCAAGCCCCCAGTCCAGGCGGGGAATCCCCCACCCGGGAGGTTCCCAACCTGCTGGCCCACATTGGGCCGGTGGGGAGAACCTCCTCCGACATCACTGGCACAATGACGTCACCTGGAAATGGCGATGTCACAGCGGCCACATCGCGCGACAGCCACTTTAAACATTTCCGGGAAAACTCTATGGTTTTCCTGGATACTCTAGCCATTTGGGAGAGTTGGAAAACTCTATGGTACAAGCATCCGGGAAAACCATAGAGCAAAGCGTGTGTGAGGTAAATCGCCCACCAGAGGCTCCAAGGGACTTGGCAACCCAACCAGAAGGTGTAGTAAATTATATCAGCTCAGCATCTACCTTAAAATTCTTGAATTATAACTGTCATAATAAAACCTTTTATACCCATCATAATTTTAAAATTACTTTTTCCTACGCGGCCACAGTGGCATGATGAAGATTTCAATGTCTACTTTATGTTTTGGTTATTTTCCCATTTTTTGAGGGGGGAAATATAAGAATGTTTGTCAAATCTTACGAGTTCAGCAAAATTCTCACAGGCAGTTTGAACAATGGAGCCCAGAAGCAAGTATTGGGGGGTGCGGTAAAAAAAAAAAAAAAGAGCACAATAAAATTTAAAGGTTCCAGAGCTCTGCTCCTGTGTGCTCCTGCCCATAATGTGTCCTGCCTGTGGCTTTTTTCCTGCAACCTTTTGCAAATGAGTCCTGTAACCTTTTGCAAAACCGGTTTGCTATAGCCCACAGTCAAAATGTCTCTGCACACAATTGCTTAACTACATTCTCATGTGCATACAGCCAAAGAACTTTACCATGCCAAGAATAAACCTTTGTCCTCCGTACTGCACTTCAACAGAGTGGGCAGAGCAGGGGCTTGGCCCCACAATTCTGCTGGGCCTTAGAGATAATCAAAGAATTCAGTATGATATATGCTCACCAGGGTACAACAGTGGTGAGAATAAAAGGTCAACTGAGAATAAAAGGTTAACTGTTGTGTTCTCTTGTGCAGATGCAGCAGATTCATGGCTCCTAGATAGGGAAGGGCACGAACCAAACCACAAAGCAAAATTCGTCATGAAGTTTGCCTTGCTCATGGGCCACAAACTGAAGTTCGTTATGGGTCTACCATCACAAACTTCCATGAACTTTTAAAGCAGTTCATGGCCGCTCATGAACAAAGCCAAAAGCAAGGGTTTAAAGGGACTCTACGTCCTTTTAAACTCTTGCGTTCTGCTCCCTGTGAAAACCACAAAAACAGCTGAGTGGGAGGAGTAGCCTGCTCCCCGCCACAAAGCTGTTTTTCAGGCTTTCTGCCAACCCTGTTTAAAGGGACTGTAGTCCCTTTCATCTGAGTTTGCAATTCCACAGACAAACCTCTCCATTTGATTCAGTCCGTGATTCAGCCACCAACCATGAACCACATTTTTCTGGTTCAAGCCTATCCTAAGTCGTAGGTCATATCAAGCTCAAACTCTTCCTAGAAGCTAAAATGACTAAACTGAAGCTATTGTGCTTTGGTCACACTCTAAGAAGTCAAGTCCCACTGGAGAAGACAATCATGCTAGGAAATGTTGAAGGCAGCAGGAAAATAGGAAGATCCAAACTGAGATTGCTCAACAGAGGCAATAATTCAGAAGCTCACATCTCCAGCAAGGGATGCAAGACTGGTTGGACCTGCCTGATGCCTTTCTTTTCTAGTCTCCAGACAATACACAAGAATGGTAAAGACAGTATATGGATTCCAGAAGCAGTATTTGGCTTCTAGATTCTGATGCCTGCAATCAAACTCTGCCGTGTTGTCCCACTCTGTGATAGTCACAGTAGTATCGGGACCATGGAGGAAGAAGAAGCTGTAGAAATAAACAACCAACTTTCCACGTATCAAAAATGCAATGTAAATATTTTTAAATATCGCTAAATTCCCAAATGAAACAACATTAATCACCATATATCACCCTGAAACATACTAATAGAATGAATACAAAAGGAAAGCCATGTCAGTTTCTCGTCGCAGCTACTGCCCATATGAGGCAAAAATGCCATAGTCTCCAGAGCCAGTTTGGTGTAGTGGTTAAGTGTGTGGACTCTGGGAGAACCGGGTTTCACTTCCTTGGTTTGGCATACTGGTTAAGTGTGCAGACTCTTATCTGGGAGAACCAGGTTTAATTTCCCCACTCCTCCACTTGCACTTCTGGAATGGCCTTGGGTTAGCCATGGCTCTCGCAGAAGTGGTCCTTGAAAGGGCAGCTGCTGTGAGAGCCCTCTCAGCCCCACCCACCTCGCAGGGTGTCTGTTGTGGGGGGAGAAGATATAGGAGATTGTAAGCCACTCTGAGTTTCTGATTCAGAGAGAAGGGTGGGGTAAAAATCTGAAGTCTTCTTCTTCTTGGTGAGTGTATATCATACCTGGAAAAGTGTCTAGTGGCAGGTGTGCAGTGGTGTGGTGGCCGGTGCACACCAGGATAGCATCAAAAATAGATGACTCCTGTTTTCCGTCAGTCTCTATGACAACGTCCCACTGGCCGGTGCTAGCAAAGTCCGGGCGCCTTGTTGCACTGCACACTTTCGTCTGAAACCAGACAGGAAGGAATAAGACAGAGACAGAGGCAGCACTCAGAAGAACAAAAATTTGTGCCTGATCCTAGTGTCCGTCTCTGAACAAAGTACAAATGCATCTCTAGACTACTGCAAAAAAAGCAGGACTACGCATCAGATCATTTTCCTTCTTGAGCAAATGATTCTAGAACTTGTAACCCAAAGAGGCAACCCTGGACTTTACATCAAGGAAGTGAAAATGCTTATCTGTTGTTGTTTTTTTTCAACCTGTAGAGAAGTATGCAGACAAATACAAACGTAAGTGAGGGGCAAAGGGGGCGAACTCCCTGCGTTAAAGTAGAACTGCAAAAAAGAAGATGCTGGGAAATACTGCTTACTACTTAGCCTCAAGTTTTATCACAAAAGGCTACAAAGTGTCTTTGACAATCTCTTCCTTCTATACAAAGAATGAGCTTGTGCCCTGTATGAAATCGACAGGAAGGACTGGTTCCACTTTAAGCCACCAGCCCTGAGAGAGGCAACGAAGTATATCATACTGTTTTTACATGGACTGGCTTTGTACGAATAGACTTTTCTCCTTAAACAACATTATTTTGGAGGACTGACTTTTCAAATATTTGTTTGGTTATGAGGATTTGGGGAAAAATTAAGAAATGCCAGTATGAGCAAGTTTTCTGGGAGTCACTCTGTGGAATTTCCTTGTATGTTTATTGTGCCTGAGAGCACCTTCTGATTTATGAGTCCTTACTGTGGATTTTTGTAATGAGCTGTTGATTCTCTGATTCATTAGACACCTCGTAACCTTTTCTGATAAATCTTCAGGATAAGCAGTAAGCAGTATTTCCCAGCGTTTCCTTTTTTTAAAATACAAGCATAAGGCATGAAAGAAACATACGAGGCTACAGGTTCAGAGTGACTTAATAGTCATTCCCCATCCACAAACCATCCTGGCAACTGCCGTTCCAAGTAGGGATAGAAGAGTAGTGTTGCCAGATGCAGACTGGGAAACTGGAGAATTGGGGATGTAACCCGGGGAGGACAAGGGTCTCTGTGGGGTATAGTGCCACACAACCCACCTTCCCAAGCACCCATTTTCTCCAGGGGAACTGACCTCTGTAGTCTGGAGATCCACTGTTACTCCAGGTCCCACCTGGAGGCTGGCATCCCTAGTTCCGGGAGGCAGGAATGACCTGGCAGAGTAGTGGGATTTAGCATTCTAAGCCCTATTGACTCAGGTGCCAAACCAGGGGTGGGATTCTAGCAGGAGCTCCTTTGCATGTCAGGCCACACACCCGATGTAGCCAATCCTCCAAGAGCTTACAAGGTTTGGCTACATCAGGGGTGTGTGGCCTAATATGCAAAGGAGCTCCTGCTAGAATTACATGCAAGGCTATGTAAAGTTATCCAAGTGAAAGCAGTGGTGTAAGTAAGCAACTGGCCTCCCCATCCCTATTCAACCATAGTGCAAGAGGAGGGGGTGTTTGCAACACTGGGGGGCACCACCAGTCGGTACATGAGGCGCCTCACAGTGGAACAAACATAACCTTTCTTCCTGTGGCCATTTCAGTTCAGGAAGACAAAAATCCCCTCCTTCCGATTGATATACAGACAAATGATGCATTTTTAGTTTTCTCTTTCTACCTATTTGGGGGTGGGGGGTAATCAACTTCAAGGCTGGGCAGGGTAAAGGTCCATTGCTTGGCTTGGACCAGGGGTGGCTAAGCTCCTATAGATAGTAATAGATGTATTATATTAGTTTAGGTTAATATGATTATTTTATATAATTCTGTATAATGTTTTTCTTTTATCTAATTATATTATATAATGTTGGAATTTATCTTAATAAAAAATAAAATTTTAAAAAATTCCCTCCCACCATGCTGCAACTTCTGGGCCAAAATCAGCCCCAGTACTACTCACATCACCCTTCCTTCCTTCCTTCCTTCCTTCCTTCCTTCCTTCCTTCCTTCCTTCCTTCCTTCCTTCCTTCCTTCCTTCCTTCCTTCCTTCCTTCCTTCCTTCCTTCCTTCCTTCCTTCCTTCCTTCCTTCCCCTGCCCTCCCCACTAATGCAGGCTTGGGGCTGGTTTGTCCCCAAGGGAGTACTCAGAACGAGTGGTCCATTTCCAGTGATCGAGTGTGATGGTGCAAGATCTCAACTGTGCTAGGAATTCCATCTAGGCATGTCTGGTCCTTAGCCACAAGCAGGGTTTGAACTGAGAACTTCATGCCATAATGTTGTTAGCCGCCCTGAGCCTGCTTCGGCGGGGGAGGGCGGGATACAAATAAAATTGTACATTACATTACATTACATGCCTCTCTCTGCATTCTTTCCTGCCCTGGTTTGTACTCCCGGCTTTAACACCTGGGCCAATGGGAGATTCCAAATGCCCCATAATGTTTTCTTTCCTTCTTTGCCCAGTTGGCTGTGTGGTTAGAAGAACACTCTGCAGTGCATGTTGTGTAAGTTTTAGTCCACCTGCCTCCTCCTGTTCTGCTGCTGTTGGGATCGGTGCCTGCCAATAGCTGAAGAATGTCTTGTCCCCACCTCTGATGGAATGAACACAAGCCACTCCACCCCCCCATTTTGCATAGCAGTGCTTTCTCCCCCACTGAGCTGTCTGGTAGACGGGAGTTATCTTCTGCAAATGTACAACTGACTTCTCTTGCTGCTCCCCTTGTCTTGAAAAAAAGTACTATCCTTGCAACACACACACACAACCTGATCTGTCGTCTAGAGAAGATCATAAGCTTTCCCTGGGTGAGGGGGCGGGTTCTCTCTCCCAAGTAACATATGGAGAAAGCTGGTCAACATGCCTGAACTGGCCAGGCCTCCTTCCCTGTGTGTCTGTGCTTGCGAGAGAGGATCTAAACCTCCATCTGCAGACCTCCCAGGCATAGGGCAACCATAGGGCCCCTATAAAGGAATGCTACAGGCCACCATGCAAGGGAGGGCACCTGGTTGCTTTTGTTTCTTCCTTTGTCTTGGTCTGGCATAGTGATAGCATGGAGCTGTGCCAGAGCAGCATGCTTTGCTTCAGCCCCGTAGCCAGAAAAATTTCAGTGGAGAGGCCCTGGAGATAAAAAATTTGGTGCAGGGCTTGGCTGCTTCTTCCCTCCAGAGGCCAGTCCTCTCAGCCCCAGCTCTCTCTCGCCCCAAAAAGGGGGGGAATGGAAGGAGATGACCATGAGCCACCTGCCCTAGGAGCAAGGAGTAAAATTGGAAGAGGAGAGGTAGGGGGAGAGTTCCTTTCTCATGTGCTTGAGCATAAAAAAATGAGGTGAGGCAGTGGGGCGGCGGGTTATTTCACAGTGTGTCTTCTCTCCTGTGGACTGTGCAGCATTTCTGATCCTGCCCCAGGCTCTCTCTCTTGCTGTTGCTCTTTCACTCTCTCTTGTGCTCTCTCTTGCTCTCCGCCCACTGTCGCGCTCTCACTCTGCCTTCGCTGTTGCTCTCTTGCTCTCCCCCCTCACTGTTGCACTCTCTCTCTCCCCCTAGCTACCACACTCTCTCTGTCTTGCTGTTGCTCTCTCAGTCTCATGCTCTCTCTTGCTGTCGCTCTGGTCTCTCTCTCTCTTGTTGCTCTTGTCTTGCGCTCTCTCTCTTTCTCTCTCTCTTGTGCTCTCTCTCCCTCCCTTGTCCTGGGGTCCAACAGAGTGACCCTACAGAGGGAAGGGGGGTTAAATAGGGCAGCCTGGCCCCTCCCAGCCTCCCCCCCTCTGTAGCTACGGGCCTGCTTTGCTTGGTATTTTCCATAGATAGCTGCCATGGAGGCACCGTTGGCATGCTGCTCTTCATTGGTGGGGTCAGCAATGTTGCTATTGACTCCATGGCTATTGGTACACGCTCAGCTCAGCCTTTGCACAATCTGCCAAGATGGCATAGGACACCAACTAGCTATGCTAATATCATTTCAGGGACAGCAACATAGCAGGGACTTCGGATTGGGCTGTCCATGGTCTGTGTCATCCCCTGCTAAAACTTCTTACCCTGAAGCGGATGTACTTCAGAAGGTCAAAGTGTTTGGCGTACATCCGGAAGTAGTTCATGATCTTGGCATTGTGCATGTAGTTGGGGTAGTCATCTGGGATGGGGTAGTCGCTGAAGCACATCATCTCTTTGGAGGTGTTGATGATCACAGATTTGTAGATGCTGGCTCTGCCATCCTCAGGATTCTCCTGCAAAAGACACTTTTTCAAGGTTTCTCCTGACAGCAACCCCTGCTTCCCACAGCCGCTCCTTTAGCTGGCAGGAAAACAATTAATTTTAAAAGCACTGTCAGTGCAACGGCATGATATAATTTTATGGGGGAAACCCAGAAGTGATGTTATGCCACTCTAGGAATCACCAGAAACTCTATAGTTTTCTAGTACAGAATCACAGAATCATAGAGTTGGAAGGGACCCCTTCTTAGAGTAATTCTTAGAGTGGTGTGATGTCACATGGGTTCTCCCTAGAAGTGACATCGTGCTGCCATACTGACAGACCATACTGGCTGGTGATTAGAACTAATTCCCTGGGGTAATGAGTGAGGCCAGAGTCGGGGTGTTTGGGATTGCCTTGCCAGAACATCTATTGGGATTGGCTTGGTTTAAGCACCTGGGCATCAAAATTGTAGGGGCGGATCACATACAGGCCCACAATTTCGATCAAGTGTGCCAGGAGTTCCTGGAAGTTTTCAGTGGGGCTCTGGGAACGTACAAGAGGCCACCTATTGCGTTGCAGCTGGACCCCACAGTTAGGCCCTTAAGGCTGAAGGCTTGGTGGGTTCCGTTTGCACTTAAGCCAGAAATCGAAGCCAAACTGGACTGCCTCGTGGCCCAGGGGGTGCTAGAGCCCATCTCCCATGCCAGTTGGGAAACCCCCATAGTCACCCCAGTCAAGCTGAACAGGAATATGCGCATCTGTGCAGACTACAAATGCACAATTAAGAAAGCACTACAGGACCACCTATACCCTGTCCCAGTGGTCAGCCATGTCCTCGCCTCCCTGGCCAGTTCCAAGATTTTTGGGAAGTTGGATTTGGCCCAAGCATACCAACAACTTCCGGTGGATGAGCAAATGGCTGAGACTCAGACCATCATTACACACCAGGGGGCTTTCAAGGTGCGGAGGCTACAATTTGGGGTCAGCGTGGCGCCAGGATTTTTCCAAAACTTGATGGACTCTCTCCTTAAAGGGATTCCCAGAGTACAACCCTTTTTTGATGACGTTTTGATAGCAGCACCTGATGCCGACAAGTTCTGCTGCCGCCTTCGGGAGGTGCTCCGCCGTTTCCAGAATGCAGGTCTCAAAGTGAAGCGGGAGAAGTGCTCACTTGGGATGCCAAAAGGTGGAGTTCCTGGGCTTTGCGGTGGATGCCGCAGGAATTTACCCAATGGCCAACAAGACCAGGGCGATAGTACAGGCCCCAGCCCCCACTTGCAGGGCGGAGCTACAAAGTTTTGGGGGGCTCCTGAACTTTTACCACTCATTCTTGCCCCACAAAGCAGCCCTGGCTGAACCCCTACACAGACTCCTAGGTCGTTTTCCCACTGACCTTACTCCGGAGCGATGTCCCTCTTCACCGCGCAGCGTCTGTGCGGATTTCGCACCAACTGCTCCGCAGAACCCGGAAGAGCCGCAAAGTCCCACGGCTTTTGCGTCGCAAATGTAAACCGCCAAAAACCAGTTTACATTTGCGACACAAAAGCCGCGGGACTTTGCGGCTCTTCCGGGTTCTGCGGAGCAATTGGTGCGAAATCCGCGCAGACACTGCGCGGTGAAGAGGGACGTCGCTTCAGAGTAAGGTCAGTGCAAAAACGCCCCTAGATAAGAGCGCCCCATGGGTCTGAGGGAAAAAAGCAGGCCGCGGCCTTCCAGGTGGACAAGGACATCTTGGTTTCAAATGACGTACTCCACCATTTTGACGAGTCCCTCCCTGTGATTTTAGCATGTGATGCTTCCCCTTACAGAGTGGGTGCTTTCCTGAGCCACCAACTCCGGACGGGAGAGAGGTCCCCGTGGCCTATTACTCTTGCACTTTGACCCAGGCTGAGCGCAACTATGCCCAAATAGATAAGGAGGCATTGGCAATCGTAGCAGGCATATACAAATTCAACGACTACCTGTATGGTAGGCGCTTCACGATTGCCACAGACCACAAGCCATTGCTTGACCTACTTGCCCCAGACCGCCAGACACCGCAGATCCTGTCACAGCGATTCCTGTGGTGGAATTAGTTCCTCAACTCATACACCTACAAGCTTGTCTACTGCCCCGGAAAGGCAATGGGCCACGCAGACGCCGTCAGACACCTTCCGCTGCCGCAGATGGACCCAGATCCAGCCCCGGCCCACCATGTGATGCTCCTGGAGTCTCTGCCGGAGCGGCCCCTCCACACAGCAGAGGTAGCCAGGTCCACGGGCAGAGACCGCATCCTTGCATGTGTTTCAGACTAGGTGGGGAGGGGTTGGCCCACAGGCAAATTGGATGCTGCATTCAGACCATTTGTTTTCCACCAGGAAGAACTCTCCTTACACAAAGGGTGTATCCTTTGGGGCAGCAGAGTGGTGGTCCCTCCCTCACTCCGGAAGCAAGTGCTCGAAGACTTGCATGAGACACACCGGGGATAGTGCATATGAAAGCTCTAACACGGAGCTATGTATGGTGGCCAGGTATGGATGAAGAGCTTGAGGGGTGGGTTAGGAGGTACCCGCCCTGCCGGGAGTCCTGGCAAAATCTGCCTGTCACCCCCGTTCACCGCTGGGAATCCAATCGGGTGCCGTGGTCCTGGCTACACTTAGACTTTGCGGGGCCATACCAGGGGCAAATATTCTTTAACTTGGTGGACGCTTACACGAAGTGGCTGGAGGTCATCCCAGTCGCTTCCACCTCCACCATGGCCACAGTCAGAGCCTTACAGAGGGTTTTTTGCACCCACGGAATCCCTGACACTGTAGTGACGGACAATGGCACCGTGTTTACCTCCCGGGAGTTCCAGGAATTCCTGAATAGGTACCTCATCCAACACATATGGTTCGCTCCCTTTCACTCGGCCACTAATGGCCAACCGGAGTGCATGGTTCACACAACCAAGGAGGCCCTGGGTCGCATAGTCCAAGGGGATTGAGACCACCGACTGTCCGCCTTCCTGTTTGGGAACAGGATCAACTCTAACCCAGCTACAGGCGTAAGCCCTGCCAAGTTACTCATGGGCAGGTGGTTAACCACCCGGCAAATAGTTTACACCCTGATCAGGCCCTGGACCTCCGCAGCTACCCCGAGACCCGGGAGGTCACTAGGGGGTTCTTTCCGGGGGATCCTGTCTATGCCAAGAACTTTGCGAGTGGGCCAGAGTGCATACCAGATTGAGTGCTGCGGCTCACCGGGTCCCGCTCTTACAAGGTCTTGTCAGAAGGGGGACAGCTCCTCCGCAGACACATAGACCAACTCCGCTGCCGCACCCTGCCAGAGGAACCAGCAGGGACAGGGGAAGTGGGGAATGAGGAGAGCACGGGGCCACCGCAAGAAGCAACCCTGCCGAGCTTGCTGGGGTCGCTGGCGGAGGAGCCTTACAGGGCGGGGAAGATACCTCTGCAGGATCGAGACAACGCTCTGCTGACCGTGCCCCAAAGCGACGAACCAGCAGTTACAGAACCCCAGGCATTAGCCCCAGCTCCCCAGATCAAACCTCGGCGGTCACTCAGAGAACAGCAGCCGCCCGCTCATTTGAAAGACTATGTATCTTTTTTTTTTTATTCAACACCACATCTTGAACTGGGGGGGAGGGGTGTTGTGTCTGGCATTCATCCCAGAAAGTACAGCACAGTGCACCTGTGGGCGGTGCCTGGAAGGAATGAACGCAGCCCGCCTATGACGATCAGTGGTGGGAAGTTTAACTGGCCAGGATTGGACCTGACCAGGAAGAAAGTTGTTCCGGGAAATGTATATAACAGGGGACCCGGACCCGCCATGTTGTCTTTGTGATGTACTCGCTAATAAAGCTTGTTGCCATCTGAACGTCTCCAATATGAGTATATTACAGAGCAAAAATTATGAGCTACCGGCATTAAAATTGTGAACTACTGCATAAATTAGTTTGCTCTGGGGCCATTTTTCCTGAGCTAAGACAAAAATGTGTAAGTCTGAGGCTTAGCTAACACTAACTCAGCTTAGAGGGAACAGTGCTTGGGACCCCCATGTGGCTCCTTCACACATATGATGTGACTCTCAAAGCCCCCACTATCCCATCAGATGGCTTGAAGAATACATTTGTCTCTATAAATCACTTCTCCAAGCCAAGCTATTCAGTGGCTTGGAGAATGCATCTAAAGTTAAAATTGCTTTCTTTCTGCCTCTTCCTCTCCCTATCTGTTTGCTTTCTTATACCTTTCTCACCAACCTTCTTTCCTTCCTGTCTTGCAGCTCTCCAGCATCTGACGTTTATTCTATGTGGCTCTTATGTTTAGCAAATTTTGCCACCCCTGGCTTGGACTATTGTGGGTTTGGTTGACTGTATGGGGGTTATTTTTGGTGCTGCACAGCTGGTTAGATCCTCCCACAGAGGGAGAGGGAAACAGGAGCAAGCTGTGAGACATGCGTAGATTGCCGGGGAATCCCTGTAGGATGGAAAGATAGGAGGTATTGTGGTAGGCAGAGTTAGGTTTAGAAGGACACTGAGATACAGACATGCTCAGTCCCCTTCTCATCTGCTTCCCATCCCAAGGAATAATGGCGTGCGGTCCCCAGCTTCTTTTGCCTCCTCTTCAAGCCTGAGAGCCAGTTTGGTGTAGTGGTTAAGTGTGTGGACTCTTATCTGGGAGAACCGGGTTTGATTCCCCACTCCTCCACTTGCACCTGCTGGAATGGCCTTGGGTTAGCCATAGCCCTGGCAGAGGTTGTCCTTGAAAGGGCAGCTGCTGTAAGAGCTCTCTTAGCCCCACCCACCTCACAGGGTGTCTGTCATGGGGGAGGAAGGTAAAGGAGATTGTGAGCCGCTCTGAGACTCTTCGGAGTGGAGGGCAGGATATAAATCCAATATCTTCTTCATCTTCTTATGTTGTACAATGTCAGATCTATTATGAATCAGACTGCCTCCCTTGAAGAATTTATTAGGAAAGGCAATTTTGATCTGGCATGCTTGACTGTGATCTCGGTGGATGAGGATAAAGCATCTTACTCAGCTGACTCCCCCACAATACTTAGTCTTTCATCAATCGTGAACAAGAAGATGGGGTGTGGTGGAAATTCTCACCTGAGATTCTTTCTCCTTTGAATGACTTCCTACACTAAACATTGATGGCACTGAATGAGTAGGCCTGGCATGGGGTGCCAGGAAGATGGTTTACTATCCGTCTACCTTACCTGCTGAGGACAGGCAAGCAAAGAGATACAACAAAACAGACGCAACCATCTAATACAAAAAAGGGTGTATGAAACTACTAGAAATATTTCACAAAGCACCAACACAACCGTTCTTACAATAGTTCATAAAAAATTCAGCAAAGTTTCGACAATAAGGTTAATACATCAACTTGTACAGCACATATTTGGATTTTTCTTTTCGATAAACTGCTCATGCCAAAAATTGATAACCCATAAATTATTCATGTGCAGCTGGAATCAATAAAGGACATTTTTATCATCTCAATGGAGCTGGCTAGCCTATTAGTCAGGTATCATCTCAATGGAGCTGGCTAGCCTATTAGTCAGGTTCAAATGACCTTCTTCAGGAAGGGGTTAATTTTAATTTAATCTATTTTTTTTATTAACATCCCACCCTATCCCGCAAGCAGTCTAGGACAACTTACGTCATTCAAAACTTTACAGCAACATTAAATAAACCACATCCAAACAAAACAATATCATAATTACAGAATTATCAGATTAGATCAGATTGTCATGTATTTCCATAGCGTTCCAAGCCACTTAAGTATAGTCTTCGGTCATCACGAGTACCTCAAGGACTCTTCAGATAAAATTAGACTAATAAGCTATTCAGCTCCATTATATAAGTTGATGTATTAACCTTATTGCATAAACTTCATTGAATTTTCTATAAATTGTTGTAAGAACAGTTGTGTTGGTCATTTGTGACATATTTCTAGTAATGTCATACACCATTTTAAAAATTATACGGTTGTCTCTGATGAGGATGGCTGATGTGGTGGCGGAGTCGGCCTATGCTCATTCATGGAGGCTCCAGTTTGGGAGTATGTCTCCATTCTTTGCTCTCCATGAACAAATATGTTGTCCTCAGTGACAAAGACTACCTTTCAGTGGTCGTTTTGTAGAAAAATAGGTGGTGGAACTCATCCAGGGATTGTTATGCAGCTGCACCTACTATTCAATGGACAAGGTGGGGAGGAGGGGGGAGAACCCTCAGAAAGGTTCAGGAGCTGTGCTCCTGTGAGCTCCAGCTGAATCTGAGGTCTGCTGCCTTTTACTATCTACACAGGGCTCACCAACCGGCTTCCTATCTGTCTCACAAGGACCTTGCCATAGCAATTCACTCAACAGTCACATTGAGACTGAACTACTGTAATATGCTCTATGAAAGGCTACCTTTGAAGATGCTTTGGAAGCTACAAGAAGTCCAGAATGCAGCTGCCAGATTGCTGTCAGTACTGTCCTGGTCAGCACATATAACACCTATCCTATTTGAAGCTGCATTAGCTCCCAATTAGTTTCCAGTGCCAATTCAAAGTGTCGGTACTTACTTTTAAAGCCCTAAATGGCCCGGGACCCTCATACCTTCAGAACTGCATCTCCCAGCATGATCCTCCCCCATCTTCTCCAATTTTCATCATGGCATTTATCGAAGATCCCTGCTCCATGAACTGCCTGCCTTAAGTCAACAAGGGCAAAGGCCTTCTCGGTCGTGACCCCTGTCCTGTGGAATCAGCTGCCCAAAGAGGTGCATGCCTTGTGGGCCCTCCCTGGGTTTCACAGGGCATGCAAGGCTGCTCTTTTTCAAAGGTGATCTTTGGGTGAATGAGATCCACCAGGCAGCTGGTATATAGCAGCTGTGTCTTCACCATTCACGCATCCTACCCTGCTTGATTGTGGGTAAATTTTAATGGGGACCGATTTTTTAAAAACTTTTTCATATTTTAAAAATAATTCATTAAGCTTTCATATTGTTCTTATTGCTGCATTTTTATGTGTTTGGGGGAACAGGATATAAATTTGATAAACAATTAAATAAATAATCCCCCTTCCATCCCTTCCCCCCAGTGCCGGATTAAACCCTGTGGAGGCCCCTAGGCAGTCGAAATCTCAGGGGCCCCCTCACAAATTATCTCAAAGTGCCCGCCCCGCCACTGCTGCAGCCTGCAGGCACCTTCTCAAAAGCCCCTTTGATAAAGCTGTGGGGGAGAGGCAGAGAGAGGCAAACTTGGCAACGACACCCGCAGCAGCTGCATCAGGCAAGTCGGGCAAAGAGCAGCTCAATTGCTGGCTGCACGTGCAGGCTGGGAGGGCTGCAAGCAGGGGCAAAACCAAAGGGGAAAGCTAGCCTGGGGCCCATAACGGCGTGTGGGCCCATAGGCCGGTGCCTACTCAGCCTATTTGTTAATCCGGCCCTGCTTCCCCTTTCATAGAGATGCAGTGGAACAAATGCCTACCCACACAATGTTCTGCTGGAACAATGAATGGATCGATCAAAATGTACCTTGAACCTCCAGAGTCCTCCGATATCTTCACTGCTCTCAAAGCACATGGGCTCCAGGCCTTCGTCCAAGCAGCATTTGATGCAGCAAAGTCCGCTGGAGCCGCCTCCTATAATGGCCACTCTCTTCTTCACCATGGTCCTTCTGAAAACTGAAAAATGTAAATTATGGTTTTATATGTTTTATTGTTTTAATCGTGTGGATATGATGTTGTGAGCCGCCCTGAGTCCGCTTGCAGAGAGGGCGGGATATAAGTCGAACGTAATAAATAAATAAATAAAATGTCAGGGCTGGCCTAGAAGGATTTTGTTTAATTAATTTTGCATTCCAAATAACTGATCTCTTCGTAACTTGAAAGAATCGGTCAAGCCTGAAGCATTTTGGGCTTGCTTGATAAAACATGATAAGCAGTTATATTCCGATGCTTTTGGCACTGGGGCTGTGACACTCCATTGCTGGGTTCCTGTTCATACTCCCCAGCTGATTGTAGCAGGAAGTTTCAGATACTAGAGCAAGGGTTGCCCAGTTCCCCTCTGGTCATTGGCAGGGGATAGGAGAGATTCAATTTTACCATCTGTTTCCAACTTACACAGTGAATGATGGCATGAGCCGGCCACCCTGTACAATGTGCAACATCAACAACTGTCCGTACTGCTTTCTCTATTGTGGCCCCTGAACTTGTGAAATGGCCTGCCTCTGTCGTTCTGCAAACTATGTAAAACAGAATTGTGCAGGGCGGCTTTTCTGCAAACAAAACGGCTACAGGAGGTGAAATGGCATCGTATAACTCAGTCTCGTCACATCTCAAAAGCTAAGCAGAGTAGGTAATTGGATGGGAGACCACCAAGGAAGGCTTTGCAGAGGAAGGCAATGGCAAACCATATTTCTGCTTAGTCACTTGCCTTGAAAATTCAATGGTATCACCAATGGGTTCTCTCTCTCTCTCTCTCTCTCCCCCACACGCACACAAACACACACACGAACACATGCACTAAACTATAGTTTGACAAAATAAGTCAGGAAGGTGCTTTATAAAGGGAAAAGGACTGTGGACTATACCACTGTGTATAGCAGGGGTCCCCAACCCCTGGGCCGTGGACCGGTACTGGTCCATGATCTGTTAGCAACTGGGCTGTAAGTTGTATAATTATTTCATTATACATTACAATGTAGTAATAATAATAAGAAGAAGACAACATTGGATTTATATCCTGCCCTCCACTTCGAATTTCAGAGTCTCAGAGTGGCTCACAATCTCCTTTACCTTCCTCTCCCACAACAGACACCCTGTGAGGTGGGTGGGGCTGAGAGAGCTCTCCCCAGAAGCTGCCCTTTCAAGGACAACTCTGTGAGAGCTATGGCTGATCTAAGGCCATTCCAGCAGCTGCAAATGGAGGAGTGGGGAATCAAACCGAGATAAGAGTCCGCACACTTAACTACCACCCCAAACTAATAGAAATAAAGTGCATAATTGTATCATCCTGAAACCATCCCCCCCCCCACTCCCCCAGACCTTGGAAAAATTGTCTTCCACAAATCTGGTCCCTGGTGCCAAACAGGTTGGGGACAGCTGGTGTATAGGACATGTCTCTATGTATTATTCTGTTGCCACTACATTGGCAACATTGGCACGCATAGCTGGTCTTGAGGACAAAAGGAGATTGAGGAAGAATCGCACTGCTACAGGACCAACCCTAAATCAGACTTTTCCCTGCAGCCGCTGTGGCCGGACCTGCCTGTCCCACATTGGTCTTGTCAGCCACCAGCGAGCCTGCAGCAAACGTGGACTATTGCACCCTTCTTAAATCTTCGTTCGCGAAGCCAAGCCGAGAGAGACTACATTGTTCATGACTGGCGAAGTACAATTTCTTTGCATTATATCTCACACGGCATCATGTTTAATGTGCTATGCTTATTCAGATTTTTAAAAGATTGTTTTATTGTACGAATTAATTTTTATCTCTGTAAATGTATTAATCGCTGTTCCACACCTAGAGCCCGTTGAGGGAAGGGTGGATTATAAAACGAAAACAATAATAAATTAATAGCATATTGCTTATAATAATAATAATACTTTTTATTTATATCCCGCCCTCCCCGCCAAGGCAGGCTCAGGGCGGCTCACAACAGATGAATATAAAATACAATAAAACCATACGTAACAAATTACCGTTTCAATAATAAAATCATCATTAAACCATTAACAACTATATTAAATCATCATTAAACCATTAACAACTATAATAAAATCATCATTAAACCAATAACAACTATATTAAAACTATATTAAGCAAGAAGGGTAGATTGCAAATATAGTTAATAAATAATAGGACCTAAAATTTTTCTGACACAAGAAGGTGGTTTGTGTGGAGTGTGTGGGAGACAATATTTTCCAAGCACACGTAAATTATGTGGGCAGGACTGAAGGTGACCAGAATTACATATTTCCTCAGCTGTGGAACCATCTGTCAGCCACAAGCACCACCAGGCAAACCACCTTCTAATCCAGCTCTCTGAGCGTGCACAGTATCCCACAGTCTCGAGCCAGCTTAGGAAGGGCAGGCCAGTATCAGGGCTTTCCCTTTACCCCTGTGCAAACAGGCGAGACAGACACAGACAGACAGACAGACAGCCAAAGACAGAGACAAAGACAGAGAGAGAGAAAGAGAGAGAGGGGGGGAGGGAGGAAGTGAGAAGCAGGGCAGGGTCTAGGGGGTGCTTGCCCTGGGCACTGCCAGGGGGCACCAAATTGGCCACTCCCTCCCGGGGCAGGTGGGAGAGGGCAAAAGATTGGCTGCTTTTGCTGCCTCTCCCCCTTGCAGAGAGGAGACAAAGGCAGCCCAGGGGCTTCCTCCCCCATCTGAACACCCCACTACAGTGTTTAAATGGGGGGGAGGCAACCCCGTGTCTTCCCTCCCATTTCAACATCCCACTGGGGTGTTTACATAGGGGTGATGCAACCCCGTGACTTCCCCCCTCCATTTTTTGAGTGGGGGCACCATTTTTTGTTTTGCCCCCACTCAGAAAATATTTAGACCCGACTCTGGGGAGAAACCACAATACCTCCCTTAGAAAAATGAAATCAATAAAAGCTCTCTCTTTTCTGACCATAACCAGGGCACTGTTAACAACTAGGATAGGTGAGCGATGCTCATGAAAGCATTGCCTTAGCAGCCTATATAAGATGTGGATGGGTCTGTGGGCGGGAGAGGAAAATCGGCAATGACAGACTGGCCCTTCCTCCATGTTTCATTGCCTATCGCAGCCAAAGAAAGCAAGGGTTCAGGCTTCATTTGAATCAGAAATCCCTCAGTCTCAGCCCTGGATTCAATACTGAATGCAAATCCGGGAAGCAAAAATAAAAGGGACTCTAGACACGACCAGGAGGACATACCCAAAAGGGAGAGCTGGCGGGGGAGATAAAAGAAATGAATCAAGTACAAGGGCCATATGTGTGCACACAGGGTTCAGTGTAGCACTGCTAAACCTCCCTTGGCCAGCTCTACACACATCATATTTTTTTAAATTACTTTCTCCTATGTGGCCACAGTGGCATCAGGAAGATTTCCTTCTGCCTGCCTTATATGTTTTGGTTTTCTCTTTTTTTGTGGGAAAAATATTAGTTTTGTCAAATCTTAGAGCTCAGCAAAATTCTCACAGGGGGGGTTGAACACTGGAGCCCATAAGCAAGTATTTTTTTGTGAGGGGGTAAGAAAGAAAGAGCCCCATATTGCAGAGTGGTAAAGCTGCAGTACTGTAGTCCAAACTCTGCTCACTACCTTAGTTTGACCCCAGCAGAAGCTGGGTTCAGGTAGCCGGCTCCAGGTTGACTCAGCTTTCCATCCTTCCGAGGTCGGTAAAATGAGTACCCAGCTTGCTGGGGGGGGGGGGAAGTGGAGATGACTGGGGAAGGCAATGGCAAACCACCCCGCAAAAAGTCTGCCACACAGAAACATCGTGATGCGACATCACCCCAGAGTTGGAAATGACTGGTGCTTGCACAGGCGACTACCTTTACTTTTTTAAGAAAGAAAGAGCACAATAAAATTTAGAGATTCCAGAACTCCACTCCTGGGAGCTCTTGCCCAAAACGAGGCCTGGTGTCATGCATTGCTCTAGGTCATGGGTTCCCAGCCTGGCCCCCCTAGGTGCCACGGTGCCCATCGACACCTTTCCTGATGCCCGCCAAGTGTTTTTAAAAAGTGGGTGAGGCCAGCTGGAAGTGAATATGACTGGTTTTGGTCGCCGGCAATTGTGAATGACGCTTTCCATGAGCTGCGGAGTAACTGCCACTCAGCCAGCAAATTCTGTTTGAAATAACTCCAGCGTACAAATATTAGTGCAGTGGTGCACCCTCTCTGTCAGGCGAAATTCTAATGGCATCATTAGGGCTGCCAAGCCCCTGGGCCAGGCGGGGATTCCCCAACCCTGGAGGTTCCCAACCCGCCAGCCCACCTTCTAGCCCCATTCCAACAGAGAAGCGAGACAGAAGAAGAGATTGGATTTATGCCCTTACCTTCACTACCCAAAGTCTCAGAGTGGCTTTCCCTTCCCCACTCTACAACAGACACCCTGTGAGGTAAGTGGAGTTGAGAGAGTTCTGACAGAAACTGCTCTTGAGAGGAACAGCTCTGCGAGAACTTGTGGCTGACTCAAGGTCACGTCAGCAAGTACATGTAGAAAAGTGGGAAATCAAATCTGGTTCTCCCAGATAAGAGTCTGCCCACTTAACCACTACACCAAACTTGCTGGAGGAAACCGGGGTGGTCATGATCTGTCCTTCAGTTTCATCCACCCTCTTTGAGCACCAGAGACAAAGGCTTAGAATGGAGCTTCAGGAGAGAAGACCAAGCGCACATCTCTGGCCCAACACCAGCTGCTTGCCGGTGATGAGTAGCTATAGGGTTCTCCCAAGCAGCTGACTGCAAGTAAGACCTTCCAGCAGAGGCCTATAAAGTCAGTCAAGGAAGACTGCTTGATGTGCAAGCAATAAGTCACCAACCTCTTGTCTCAGGGGCCACACCCCTGAACACTGCTCAGTTCCTTCAACCCTTAGACCAGCTCTTGGCTCTGACATTGTCTTCCCTGAACTTCTGAATGACCTCGGACTTTTGGATCTTGCTTTCTGCGTAATGCTCTGAACTGAACTCTTCTCTCTTAGTAACTGACTTCTGGACTGAACTCTGACTCTGACCCTGGAATTCGGCTTGGACCCCAGATCCTGACAAATGGCCCGTAAACCAGAGGATGCTTTCTCCTCTCTGTCTTTAGTTCAGCAGAGAGGGTTCCCTTTGGTGAACGGTGTTCCCGGCAAACTTCACCGGAAGAGGAAGAGGGATGACAGTAGGGTTGCCAGCTAGGGATGCCCCTCTGACCACCTGCAGGGGAAAGGGCACACAGGATTGCCAGCTAGAGATGCCATCCTCCAGGCGGGAGCTGGGAATCTCCTGGAATTACAGCTGGGAATCTCCAGGAATTACAGCTCATCTCCAGACTACAAGGATCAGTTCCCCTCAGCATTCTCTCTAAGCTGAGTTAGTGGAAGCTAGCTCACAGATTTTTAGCCTCCAACTCACATGTTTTTGTCTTAGCTCAGGAAGGATGACCCCAGAGCACACTAATTTGTGCAGTAGCTCACGACGGGATACCAGGACACATATTCCTCATTAGTTCTTCCTTTTCTTTGCCATTATTCTCCCTAGAAGTGAACATGATTAAACTGAGCCTATCATGGTTTGAGCACATGATGAGAAGACAAGAATCACAAGAAAAGACAACCATGCCAGGAAAAGCTGAAGGCAGCAGTGAGATGGGTCGATTCAATAAAGGAAGCCATGGCCATTAATGACAGGAAGTCTGAACTCATGGGATCGACATAAGTGGGAAGCTAATTGCTGCCACTTAACACACACTCCATTTAGGTGGGGCTGATATGTTTGTTACCTCTGTTCCTATAGTTTTACAGGAACAGAGCTAAAACTACTGAAAGGAAGGGAAGCAAGTGGCTGTGTTTAGTTGATCTATCAGAGATGTCTTTCAGAACTCTTCCATTTGCATCACACAAACCCCGAACTGACTTTCAGGGGATAGAAAGACGGCACTCGCTTTGCTTAACAGATGTTATGAAAGCCAGCGTTTAAACTAACAGCTAAAAGAGAACAGCTAAAGCGCATGAACATCCCAAGACAAGTTGATACCTGCAGATTTAAAAGTTGTGGAACAAACCTGAAAACGCCACCGATGGTTTACACAACAGCGCGCAGAAAGGAGCTCTGTCTCCTTTCCCGAATGGATGTGTGTTGCCCTCTTTGCCTCTTCCACGGTGAAGCTTGTCTCTAGAAAGAAACAGTCCTTCCAAAGGGCAACATTCAGTACTGGCTCCTCCCAGCTGTTTGCTCCACTTAACACTGCCAACAACAACCCAAAAAAAAAAAAAATCTGAGGAAAGAGTTCGCAGCAAAACATAGAGATCAAAATGCCTCTTGGGGTGTGGAGGAGTGCCATGGACAAACACTGCGCCCAGGCAGAAACCTTTTAACCTTATTGCTAAAGAGAAAAGCCTGCTTAACTACCCATGGTTCAAAAGGATCTGTAGAACTTTAACTCAAATCCAAGCCACTAGAGGAAAGGCAACTACCGAATTTTATTTAGCCACACGGGGAAAAAATGGTGCTTTACAAGAATATTGGTCGCAGCATAAGATACAGCCATAAAGTTAGATAGCCTGCTTGATGTAGTGGTTAAGAGTGACGGACTCTAATCTGGAGAACTGGGTTTAATTCCCCACTCCTTCAGAAGAAGAAGAAGAAGAAGAAGAAGAAGAAGAAGAAGAAGAAGAAGAAGAAGAAGAAGAAGAAGAAGAAGAAGAAGAAGAAGAAGAAGAAGAAGAAGAAGAAGAAGAAGAAGAAGAAGAAGAAGAAGAAGAAGAAGAAGACGACGACGACAATGGATTTATACCCTGCCCTTCACTCTGAATCTCATAGTGGCTCACAATCTCCCTATCTTCCTCCCCCACAACAAACACCCTGTGAGGTGGGTGGGGCTGAAAGGGCTCTCATAGAAGCTGCCCTTTCAAGGACAACTCTTGAGACAGCTATGGCTGGCCCAAGGCCATTCCAATCAAACCCAGTTCTCCCAAATAATTTAATTTATTTTTTTTATTTATACCCCACCCTATCCCGCAAGCAGGCTCAGGGCAGCTGAGCCCACGCATTTAACCACTACACCAAAGTGGTTGTTTGGTGACCTTGGGTCAGTCACAGTCTTCTCTCAAGAGCAGTTCTCTCTCAGCCCTACCCACCTCACAGGGTGTCTGTTGTGGGGAGAGGAAGGGAAGCATCTTGTAAGCCGCACTGAGACTCTGAGTGAAGGGCAGGGTATAAATCCAGCTCCTCTTCTTCAAAGTTCATATGGTCAGCCCATGTTTCAGGTAGAAGAGAGACTGCTAAATGTTTCCATACAATCCAAGGCATGGCTTCTTACTAACCATACATTACATTTGCCTAGCATCTTCCTCAGGTTCTGGCAATCAAGCACACACTGAAAATTTATTCACTTCATTTATACTCCACTCCTCTCCCCACTGGGGAGCCAAAAGTGACTTCCAATATTCCCCCCTTTTCTGTTTTAACCTCACAACAACCCTGTGAGGTAGGTTAGTCTGAGAGTAGGTAACTAGCCCAAGGTCACCCGACAAGCTTCCACAGCAGAGTGAGGAATCTGAACTTGGATCTCCCAAATCCTAGTATGACACTATAACTACTACACCATGCTGTGCGTGAAACTCAGTTCTCAGGCGCAGAGAGGCTAATTTGGATTGGGGCTATACTCTGCTGTCATGGGATGCTTCCTTGGTACCATTTTCCAGAACGAAAATGGGCTTGGAAGTAACATTTGCCACATGGTACTGATGCGGTACACATAGGTATCCCCAACAAGGCAAACAGTGACACCCCTACAGCCATTTCAGTAATGGATCAGGGCTTTTTTTGTAGCAGGAACTCCTTTGCATATTAGGCCACACACCCTTGATGTAGCCAATCCTCCTGGAGCTTACAATAGGCCCTGTAAGGTCTTGGAGGATTGGCTAAATCCAGGGGTGTGGCCTAATATGCAAAGGAGTTCCTGCTACAAAAAAAAGCCCTGGAGGGGAATACTTCAGCACCCTCTGTTGAAAGTCCGAAGCACATAATTCATAGCACACATCTAACCTCCAGGACTGAGGGCAGATGGAAGGGAAAAGTGAATATGTAGTTACAACCCTCTGTTGGAAACACAGGCAGAAAATAGGATTGCAAAAGTTTCAGTCTGTGTCTAGGTGAAAATCCCCATGAGAGAAATCACTTGTGTGTGAGGTGACACATGTACTGAAGAAGATGGAGTTCTTTCTTTGGACTGAATGGAAAAAGTCCAAGTCTTACTTCCACTTGAGAGGTGGGAGAACTGGCCATCAAAATTTTGGAGGGTGATTTAGCTGTACTCCTGTGCTGAAAACTGTTTTCTTCTAAGTCACTGAGTCATAACATATGGAGCAGAGGTCCATCAGTGGCTACTAGTCACAGGGTATGGAACTCTCTGTCTGGAGCAGTGATGCTCTGAATTCTTGATGCTTGGGGGGCAACAGTGGGAGGGCTTCTAGTGTCCTGGCCCCACTAGTAGACCTCCTGATGGCACCTGGTTTTTTTGGCCACTGTGTGACACAGAGTGTTGGACTGGATGGGCCATTGGCCTGATCCAGCATGGCTTCTCTTATGTTCTTATGTTCATATATGAGGCAAGGAGTCATATATCTATCTTTCTCCTTTCATATTTGTTGTACTGCTCTGACTTGGATGGCCCAGGCTAGCCCACCAGCCAGTTTGGTGTAGTGGTTAAGTGTGCGGACTCTTATCTGGGAGAACCGGGTTTGATTCCCCACTCCTCCATTTGCACCTGCTGGAATGGCCTTGGGTCAGCCATAGCTCTGGCAGAGATTGTCCTTGAAAGGGCAGCTGCTGTGAGAGCCCTCTCCAGCCCCACCCACCTCACAGGGTGTTTGTTGTGGGGGAGGAAGGTAAAGGAGATTGTGAGCCGCTCTGAGACTCTTCGGAGTGGAGGGCGGGATACAAATCCAATATCTTTTTCATCTTCTTCAATCTTGTCAGATCTCAGAAGCTAAGCAGAGTCAGTTCTGGTTAGTATTTGGATGAGAGACCGCCAAAGAAATTGAGTTTTGCTACACAGTGGTAGGTAATAGCAAACCACCTCTGAATATCTCTTGCCTTAAAAACCCCCAGTGGGGGAAGTCACTGTAAGTCAGCTATAACTTGGTGGCACTTTCTGCTACATTCTATCTCTCTACTTTTGTCGTCTGTTCGTCCATCTATCATCTATCTATCATCTATTTATCTAACTATCATCTCCTGTGTAACTACATAAAATTGGGTTGTACCCTTTCTCCATGTGGTCTAGATATCCATTATCTGGATCCTGCAAAATTAAATGGAGGTTTTTCACTTGCACAACTTAGAGAGTTTTAGTTGTTGCTGTTGTCAAACCACAGTTGACATAAG
Source organism: Heteronotia binoei (assembly GCF_032191835.1). Taxonomy (NCBI): domain Eukaryota; kingdom Metazoa; phylum Chordata; class Lepidosauria; order Squamata; family Gekkonidae; genus Heteronotia; species Heteronotia binoei. Next base: position 177,676,115 of record NC_083224.1, on the reverse strand, counting down.
GCAATCCTGTAGGGTTTCCAAAGCAAGAGATGTTCAGAGGTGGCTTGCCATTGCCTGCCTCTGCATAGTGACCCCGAACTTTTTTGGGAGGTGTCCCATCCAGATACTGACAAGGCTAAACCATGCTTAGCTTCCGAGATTTGATGATATCAGGCCCCAAAGAGGCCAACACCCTCCACTCTATGACTGCATCATCAACCTCATTTCAGGGACATCACTGGTCCCAACTGGTCATATTTATTCCCTGTCAGGTCAGGGCAATCCTAAGCATGTATACTCAGAATCCTACTCAAGTCTATTACTCCCAGGAAAATGTTCTTCAGATTACACAGTCTTCATACTCTAACCATCTCTACCGATTCCCCCTTGCCTGGAAAGCAGATGCAAGAACTGGAAAGACTTGTTCATAGTTCTGCAAGCTCTTGCATATCGTAGGACTGCTGATGGAATTTATTCCTTCATGACCAGCATCTAAGACAACTAATTCTTTAGTAGTCCTGGAATCTGGCAGAGTTCCAGTTATACTTTTCTAAATTTACATTTTAACAAGGTTTTAGCAGGGCTGGCCCTAGACTGTCTGCTACTCTAGGCAAGGCTAATTTCTGGCACACACACCCTCAACACACACTGATAATGTCACCATGTCACATGGGGAGCACCCAATTTGGTGCCCCCAGAAGGCTGGCACCCTAGGCAATTGCCTAGTTTGCCTAGTGGCAGGGCAAAACGATGTTAACAAAACTTCAACCATACTAATTTCCCAGCCTATTTCAACTAAATGTTAAGTTTAGAGCAAGTGTTTAGTCCAATGTACAATGAGCGCTCCTTGACTGTTGATGAAATCAGAAGAGTTTCGAGCTCAACATTAGGAAGAACTTCCTGACTGTTAGAGCGGTTCCTCAGTGGAACAGGCTTTATTTTTTTTTAATACTTACATTTTTTATTAATTTTCCAACCATAACCACCAACTTTACAATACAACAAACAGCAAAACAAATAAATAAATACATATACCATACATAAGGCACTGTTATCATTAATATTAATCACAATCAAAGCACTCTTACAGTCTTCTAACAATTCATAATTATACGTTTATCATACCTATTTCCACTATACTATCTTTCATTATATTATATTGCTTTCATGAAAAAGGGCTTCAATAGTACGAGAAGTTTATATACTTTTTTTGAATGCATTTTTCAAATTCTTCTTCCGAATTTATATAATTAAAAAAGGGGAACCATTTCTCTATAAAATTGTTGTCCTTGAGCTGTAAGTCAATAACCCTTATTTGTATAGCTAATTTATCTAAAGCTGCTACTTCCCATACCTTGGACATCCATTGCTGCTTATTAGGGGATACATCACGTTTCCAATATTGAGCTATCAGTAGCTGCCATCAATAGTAGAGTTGCAAACTCTTTTTTCAACAAAGAGAGTTTCATATTTGGCCAGTAGTTCAAAAGAATTGTTTCCGAAGTAAAAGGAATATCGCTCCCTACAATGTTGTCTACTATATGTTTAATTTCTTTCCAGAACTTATTCACTTCTGGGCACAGCCACAACAATGCAAAAATGACCCTTCCTGCTTACATTTTTTCCAGCAATCCGGGGTAGGCTTGATATGTGAAAGAAAAAGCTTTTTAGGTGTTAAGTACCACCTTGAGAATAGCTTATAATTTTGGAGTTTTAAATTCCATGAATAAGTATTATATAGTGGGGACTCCCATATATTCTGCCATTTTTCTAAAGTAAATACTATTCCACAATCCTTCTCCCAGGCTTTTTGCTGGCTTGTGATTTCAGACCAATTTTTAACATTGAGAAGGTTGTAGATGACCGATGTTAGTTTTAGCTTGCTTTGGACTCTTTTTCAACAAGTTCTCATATGGTGTTAATGGCCTGTCTATAATGTCTATAATTCTGGGGTTGTGTAGGACATAATGCAGTTGTTGGTATTGGAACCATGGAATAGATATTCTATACTGAGTTTCCAATTGTGTTTTATTTGCTTATTTTTAATGATGTTATGGAACTGATATATACCAGCATCCCTCCAGACTTTAAAGTCATTGGTTCCACGACCTGGTTTAAACCATGCTTGTCCCAGAAAGCTTGCCATTGGTGAAATAGATGGTATTAGAATTTTTTTATACTTGTCCCAGATTTTCAGAGTTAAGGATAGGTAAGGATTGTCTTGAGCAATAAAATGTCTGTCATTCGGTGTATTCCATATAGCCTGCCATAAATGGTCCCCTACTAAATAAGAAGCTTCAATGTTTACCCAGGCTTTATCACAACCTTTCACTGCGTACCATAGTATATTTTTTTAAGTTAGCAGCTAAATAGTAAGTCTCCAAATTAGGCAAACTCAATCCACCCTGCTTTGTTGGTTGAGTTATTAACTTAAAATGAAATCTAGGTCTTTTATTTAACCATATGAATTTGGAAAAAAGGTTTTGTCTTTCTTTAAAGTCTTTAGAGGTAATATAACATGGCAAATTATAAAATAGAAATAAATATCTAGGTAATACAAAGGTTTTAATCATATCAATTTTTTCTAATAAGGTTAGATTAAGCTTACCCCATTGTTCCAGGTTTGATTTGATAGAGCAGTCTAGAGGCTTGTAATTTACTGCATGAAGGTCCTGTAAATTCAATGGTATTTGAATGTCCAAGTGTCGAAAGGATTTTTGGACCCATTTAAAAGGAAAAGCATTTAATAATTCCAGTTTGGAAGTTTGCAGCAAAAAAATAGGGTATAACTCAGATTTTGTGTAATTGATAGTAAAACCAGAGACTGCACTAAATTCTTTAACTTGATGGAGTAATGAGGTAACTGACTGAACCGGGTTGGTTAAATAAAATACAGCATCGTCTGCAAAAAGACTTAATTTATACTCCTCTTTTTCTATTTGAATGCCACTGATTAATTTATGACCAGGTGTCCTTGAGAGTGGCGCATGTTATGAATAAGGTGTGATACCTTTCTTTGTATGGTCCTTTGTTTAAGTAACCTTTGGCCAAAGACTTTGGCGTTTTGGTAAAATATTTTTGGTTAAGTATCATTAAATTTTTTTTGTACTTGGGAAGTTTCTAATAAGTCTAGTTTTCTACGTTCCTGTTCTAATGTCCTCAGTAGTTTTTTACCACCTTTTTTTGCATATTGAAGTTCCAAATGTTTAATTTTACTGGTGATTTCTACTAATAATGTTTGCCTCTCTTTTTTATAGGTGGATGCAATTGCTATTAACTGCCCTCTTATGACAGCTTTGAATGCGTCCCATAGCGTTTCTTGTAAAACATCTTTAGTCGAATTGAATTTAAAGTATTCCTGTATTGCGGCTGTTACTTTTTTGCATACCAATTCATCTTGTAGCAATAATTTGTTTAATTTCCAATGATATCCTTGGTTGTCATCATTTTGAGTAGAAAGTGTACCTGTAACCCATGAATGGTCTGGGATTATACGTGGTCCTATATCAGCCTCTTGTATCTGATTAGCTATCCTTTTACTTACTAGTAGATAATCTATTCTTGTATTAATTTGATGTACATTAGAGTAATATGTGTACTGTTTTACTCCAGGGTTTAAGAGACGCCAAATGTCTACCAAATTAAATGAATCTATCATGTTTAATTAATCTGTAGATTTTGCTACTTTTTTCCTGATTTGTGTGTTCTATCCAGTTTGGGGTCCATTATATAATTCAGATCTGCACCAATTATGGTTTCCCCAATTTGAAATTCTGCTAAGAGGTTACGTGTTGTCTTAATAAAGTTTTTCTGATTCACATTTGGAGCATACAAAGATGCTATTGTTAGTGGCTGGCCATCTAACTCTCCTCTAACAAAAATATAATGACCCTTAGGATCAGATTTTATTTTTTGGCAATGAAAAGGTACTGATTTTGAAAACAAAATTGCTACACCCCTAGATTTTGACGTCCCTGCAGCCAAATAACTTTGATTAAACCAATTTGAAGATAACAATTTTCCATTAGCGTTTTTCAGATGTGTCTCCTGAAGACAGACTATATTCGCCCTATCTCTCTGCATAGTATTAAGAAGCCTTTTGCGTTTCACAGTGTTGTTAAGCCCTCTACAGTTCCAACTAAGAAGTTTATACATGTGTGCCATCTTTGAAATTACTTAGGAGTTTTCAACGGTATTAAAATCCAACACAACTTAACAAGAAAAAACTCTAAACGTGATCCCCCTAAATAAGGAAGCTTTTCAGAAATTCTTCCCTTTACAAAGGAAAAAGAAAGAAAGCTATTACAGTGCTTTCTTGTCTGAAAAGAACAAGTTACTTACTAACTACGGGAGGGCGTAGTTTATTCTATTACTTATATGGAGTCACTAACTCTCTCCCTAACCTAAAAAACTTCCAATTAAACAAGGGAAGCTAGAGACCCTTCAATTACCAATAAAACATGAAATAAAACATTCACCCCTTCCCTCTCTGAAATGTTAAAGCAGGCGTGCTTATACATCACTATTTTAATGAATGATTTCTAAATTTTAATCCCACAAAAAATTCTTCCAACCTAGTTAGTCTTGGGACATAAGTATAATTAGGCTATGCCCAAAAAATGGTAAATTAAATTGCTATATTCTTGGGACACCATTTTGCTTAGCAGACAGATCCAGATTCCATTATCCAATATAAAAATTCATACACACTAAAATATAACAAATTCACTAACCAATCATGACTAAGACGTTGTTATATAGCATAAGGTAATATTAAAACATTTTTCTTAAAAAGGAAATGAGATTTCATTACCCACAAGATAACTTCCTTAGAACAAACATTTTTCAAATTAACGAAACCATAAAGTTCCTGAGTACTCAATAAATTTGCACTATTAAATATTCAACCCAACACATATGCACTATTTGTTTGCACAAGTTTTCAGTCAGCCTTAGTTCCCTTGTAAAATATTATTTAAAAGTTGTAAAAGAGATTTCATCATCCTATAATAGATGCCTAAATACCAACAGTATTCAAATTCATTAACTCTTCTTCGACGGCGTGCATGTGTATTAAGTGCCATCAAGTTGCTTCCAATTTATGACAACTGCTATGAATTAATGACCTCCAAAACGCTCTATCGTTAACAGCCTTGCTGAAAGGCTTGCAAATTGAGGGCCAGGGTTTTCTTGATTGTCAATCCATTTTACGTTGGGTCTTCCTCTTTTCCTGCTGCCTTCAACTTTTTCTAGCACTATTGTCTTCTCAGAATGTGGCCAAAGTACAACAGCCTCAGTTTATTCATTGTAGCTTCTAGGCCAAAGTTCAGGCTTGATTTGATCTAGGACCCACTGATGTGTCATTTTGGTGGTCCGTGGTCGCTGTTCCCTCTTAGCTAAATTAGTGTGAGCTAGCTCACAATTTTTTAGCCTGCAGCTCATACATTTTTGCCTTAGCTTAGGAAGGATGGCCCCAGAGCAAACTAATTTATGCTGTTGCTCACAACTTTAAGGACAGTAGCTCACGAAGCAGAATTTTTGCTCACAGCTTAGAGGGAGCACTGTCCATGGTATCTGTCAAACTCTTCTCCAACACTACATTTCAAACAAATCAACTTTCTTCCTGTCATGATCTGAGGCCTAGTGCTGCCTAGAGGGCAGGGAGAGGCCTGCCTAGGAGTTGCTAGGGGGCCTACATCTTCCAGGATTCTTTCCGTCACTCTGATTGGGTGGCAGAGTTTTGGTGGGTAAACTAGTCCTGAGCGAGTGGGACCTGTGAGGAAAGCATAGAAGACCTGGCTGGAAAACGAAGTTTGTTCTCTCTGGAGCAGTTGCAGACAGGGGAGTACTTTCTGGAAAGGCTGCAACAGGAGGGCTCCCTCACCCTAATGAGGTGGTGAGTTTTTGGTATTAGCAGGGAACGTCCAACTAGTCGCATCAGGACTGTGTATTTCTTTGCTCCAACCTTTATTGTTTCTTTATTCACTATTGTACTAAATGTTTACAACCCTCTTATTGTCTTGAGCATGTATGATAAATTTCTTGTTGTCAGGGCTTTTCTTGTACAGAAAGCCCAGCAGGAACTCATTTGAATAATAGGCCACATCCCTGATGTTACCATTGTTTCACACAGGGCTTTTTTTTGTAGAAGAAGCTCAGCAGAAGGTCATTTGCATATTAGGCCACATCCTCTGGCACCAATTCAGCCGGAACTGCATTCCTGTACATTCCTGCTCAAAGAAAAGCCCTGCTTGTTATTTTTAAACTGCCTGGGTCCTCACATCTCTTCAGTCATGGTTAAAAGCAGGCCTTGAATTCAGCAGGAGCTCACAGGAGCACAGCTCCTGATCCTTTCTGAGGGTTCCCCCTCCTCCTCCCCACCTGCCTACCTTGTCCATTGCATAGTCAGTGCAGCTGCATAACAATCCCTGGATGAGCTCCACCACCTATTTTTCTACAAAATGGCCCCTGGTTAAAAGGTTTTGCTAAAAAAGAAGATACAGGGGTTGGGTGGGTGCTCTGGGCCCTCCAATACAGACCCTTACCAAAGTGGTGGCAACAGTCCTGGTCCCCTGCTGTGTGACACTTCCTGTTAGCTTTCTTCATTGTTCAACTTTACACAACTTCATACATAATAATGGAGAAGGGTTTGATATGTTAAGTTGATCTTAGTAATCATTACACTTGAGAATCTCTTCTGGCTCCTTGATAGGATTTATTTGATCTTCCTATTACTTCAATCCCAGTCTCAATTGCCTTCTGATTTCGTGATTGCAGTCTCCCTTTTTGGTTGATGAAGGAGACAAGGAATAGAAAATATTGAACCATTTCAATGTCTTCATTGTCAACCTTAAAGCTGTGTAATTTCCCAGGAGCCGTAACTTGTCTTCTTGGTTTTCAGCTGTAATCCTGTTTGTGGCACTTTCTACTTTAACCAGTAGTCATTTCAAGTCTTTGTAGGGTTGCCAAGTCCAATTCAAGAAATATCTGGGGGCGTTGGGTGTAGATCCAGGAGCAAGGTTGTGGCAAACATAACTGAACTCCAAAAGGAGTTCTGGCCATCACATTTAAAGGGACCACACACCTTTTAAATAACTTCTTCCACTGGAAATAATGAGGAATAGGGGCACCTTCTTTTGGGGCTCATAGAATTGGACCCCCTGGTCCAATCTTTTTGAAATGTGGATGTTTTGGTGAGAGTCATTGCTTGCTATGCTGCAAATGTGGTGCCTCTACCTCAAAAAACATTCCCCCCAGAGCCCCAGATACCCGCAAATCAATTATTCATTATACCCTATGGGAATCAGTCTTCATAGGGAATAATGGACTGCCCAGCAGACATTCCTCTCCCCACCCCCATTTTTCTAATGACCCTGAAGTGGGGAGATTGGTAACTTGGGGATTGGTAACTCTAAGTCTTCAATATTTCTCTCCAGTAATGTAGTATTATCTGCATATCTCAAATTGTTAATCTATCTTCCAATAATTTTCACTCCACCTTCATCTAAATCTAATCCAGTTTTTCTTATGAAATGTTCTGTGTATAGATTGAAGTAATAGGGAGATCAAATAAACCCATATCTGATTGGCAAACATTTTGTTTCTCCATATTCTCACTTAACAGTAGCCTCTTGTCCAAATTACAGGTTCCATATCAAAACAATCAGATTATGTAGCACACCCATTGCTTTGAAAACCAGCCACAGCTGTTCACGATTGACACAGTCAAAGGCTTTCCTGTAATCGATGAAACACAAGCTGCTTTCCTTCTGAAATTCTCTGATATGCGCAAGTGTGCTATGCAAATTTGCAACGTGATCTCTAGTTCCTGTTCCGAATCAATCTTGAACACTGGCAATACTCATTTCTTATGTAATGACAGTCTTTGTTGTAAGTTCTTGAGCATCACTTTTACTTGTGTGAGAAATTAATGCGATGGTCCAATAGTTGTTGCAGTCTTTGATGCCTTGGTTTTTTTTCTGAATTGGAATGTAAATTGATCATTTACTATCTGTGGGCCATTGTTTCATTTTCCATATTAGCTGGCGAATTCTGATGAATTCTGTTTCTATGGCTTGGGATAGCTGTATCGATTTCCTATCTACTTGGGTGACTTGTTTCTCCCAATTGCACTCAGTGCAGATTTCACTTCACTTTCTAAAACTGGGTTTGATTCTCCACTTTTCCACATGCACCTGCTGATGTGACCTTGAGTCAGTCAAAGTTCTTTCAGAGCTGTTCTCTCAAGAGTAGGTCTCGAAAGAGTTCTCCCAGCTCCACCTACTGTACAGGGTGTCTGTTGTGGGAAGGGAAAGGAGATTGTGTAAACAGCTCTGAGACTCCAAGTGAAAGGTGGGGCATGAATTCAATATCTTCTTCCTCTCTTCTCTTCTTCTAAAACTGTAGGCAGTTCTTCAAAGGATTCTTCTTGGAAGGAATCTATCAAACTCTTCTTCAATGTATTGTTCCCATCTTTTATTTGATTCTATTCAGTTTATGTATTTCCATGTTGATCTTTCAGTACGCCCAACCATGCTGTAAATTTCACTTTGATTTCTTGGATCACGTGGAACAGATCTTTCGTTCTTCCACCATTTCTGCTGTTATCTTCTAGTTCTTTACACTGGGTATTATAATAGTTCTTCTGCTTCCTCCCCAGAAAAAAAAATAGGGGAGGGACGGTGGCTCAGTGGTAGAGCATCTGCTTGGTAAACAGAAGGTCCCAGGTTCAATTCCCGGCGTCTCCAACTAAAAAGAGTCCAGGCAAATAGGCATGAAAATCCTCAACCTGAGACGCTGGAGAGCCGTTCCAGTCTGAGTAGACAATACTGACTTTGATGGACCAAGGGTCTAATTCAGTAACGACTCAGTGCTTGCACAGCAGACTACCTTTACCTTTCCTTTTTTACCACAATCAGCTCTTGTTTTAGCAGAGGCAACAGTGTTTCTCCATCTTCTGTTCCTATTATGTAATCTATTTGATTTTTATATTGGCCGTCCAGTGATATCCACATATACAATCATCTGGTTGGTTGCCTAAAACATATGTTCACAATGAACAAATGTGTTATTTCACATAAAAAATTCCATGAGTCGCTCTCCTGCTTTGTTTCATGCTCCAGTTCTTCCAACAATATTTGATTCTGCTTTGTTTCCTGCTTTTGCATACCAGTTACCTATGATCAGCACATCTTGTTTAGGTGTGTGATCAATTTCTTCCTAGACACTTGCGTAAAAGATTTCGATTCCTTCCAGCATCTGTAGCTGGGATGTAAAGTTGAACGATGGTGATGTTGATAGCCTTCCAGGAAGTGCTTATCCCAAACAATTAGTTTAGTTTATTTGATTTTTAGCCCTCCCTACTCTACAAGCAGGCTCAGGGCGGGTAGCACAGCAGGTTTGGGGAAGAAGATATAGATGAGGAAAGGATGGCTTGGAGCACAATCTCATGTGGCTGAGACCAAAAACAAAGCACCCCAGTTTGGAAGGAAAAGCCTCAGCATGGAAGCGGTTGCTGTTTCTGTCATGAGTTACTGACTGGATGCTGTAGTCAAGCAAATGGGAGGGAAACAATCCAAAGTATTCCATACAAGACAGAAGTGGGGAAATCTGATTTCCTAGTATTGGATGGGAGAGGCTATTATTATCAGATCCTGCTAAGAGTCTAGAATACTGTTTCCCAACCCGTGCATCAGGATCCAAAAGTGGGTTCCGTATCTTCTGCAAGTGGGTCACAGATCAATTCTCCCTAATGACTGCCACTGCCCTTTCTGTTGCTTTCTTTTTATATTTTGGAAACTAAGATACAACCCTGGAGACAGATTCTTCCATGTCACACATTAGTTGGCTTTTTTTTCCCCTTTACTGCTATGTATTGTGTTTTACTGGGTTCTGTTGCCTGAGCTTGAGGCAGGCACTCCTTGCAAACCAGGATCCTGAAGCCTGGAAGAACTGATCAGTCAGGATGCTAGGCATGTAACAACTTGTAACAAAGAGATGCAAATGAAGGATTCTGGAGTGAACCAATAGGAGTAACTGCTGCCTGCTAGGAGGCATGGTTAATCATGGCCAGAGCGTGAGTGAAGTGAAGTGTCTGTGAGTGAGTGAGTGAGTGAGTGAGTGAGTGAGTGAGTGAGTGAGTGAGTGAGTGAAGTGCCTGTGCTGTTTGTGACTGTTTCTTCTTACAATAAAGTGTTCTTGGTTGATTCAGAGCTGGCTGAACTCATGTTATTTCATTCACTGTATTTTGATCAGGTTATCCTGATGGTTGAATGAGTTTCTTAGAATCTTGGGGGAGGATTAGGGGGATTAGCAGGGAAGGAGAGGGTGGTCAAAGGCTGGAATGTAACTTCCATATGCAAAGGCTATATATGACAGAATTGCTTAGGATTTATGGTGGAGGTAGCCGTATCTTTTGTGTGATGTTGTTGGTTTCTTGAAAAACATTTGGCTAGCCGTTGTAGAAAATGGAATGCTGAACTATATAGATGTCAAAGTCATAGGCTGCCTAGCCCCCCTTCCAAAACCTCAGGCCACCCTTGGACGGGTCACCTCACCATACCATGTAGATTTGGACTTGTGGGTCACTTTACCCTGGAATTCTAGCAGGAGCTCCTTTGCATATTAGGCCATGCACCCCTGATGTAGCCAATCCTCCAAGAGCTTGCAAGACTTTACCTAAAAGGTTGGGAACCACTAGTCTAGAGGGCCCAGCCCTACTGCTGGAGAACCAACTGGGAATTGTACCTAAGAATGCTTTATTCACCAGAGCTCAATTCATAAATTATCAGCCCTTCTGGACGATTCATCATACCACCTGTAACCTCTAAATTCTGTAACCATGAGGCTGCCTTGGAAAACAACCTGGAAATTTCAACTGCTATACAAAAATGTATTATAGAACAGGTTCCAGTGTATGTACTGGAACAGCACAATAAATTCACCGGAAAAAGTTTTACACCTTTACACAATAATGTGTGTATGTATTATATTCAACACAGTGCAAAAAGGATTCACAATACCTGTTCATACATTCCTTTCTTAAAGGACACAGCCTTGCACAGTATATCCAGAGTCCTCACTTGGCATTCCAAAGGGATCCGTTTGATCATCTACACACATTCTAGAGGGCTAATGCCTCTAGTCCATTCCTGCATATATAGAGATGGGAACCCTCCGGTATTAACTGTGAACAAAGGTGTAGTTTCCAAAGAGAAAATGGGACCATATTCCAAGGCTTTTCCACGGTTTCATATCCCCGGTCCTTCTTCAGCCTTTGTCTTTCACTGATGCCACTTCACAGAGCCACAGTATACATTTTTCTAACACAAATCAACTCATGTGTTTCAAAACGTCCTTCGAAAGGCCATGGCAGACGTGTGGACTGTCAGACATGTGAGTCAGTTCCATACTGGAAACTTAATTCCCAGGTGCACAGTGGACGGAGCAGCAAATTCAGATTTGGGACCACAATGCCCAAGGAATGGGGGCTCAAGTCTTCCTCTCTGTGCCATGTGCTGATCTAGAATACCCCATGAATCTAGAAAAGCCCACATATAGCCATCAGTACATGTTTAAGTTTCCTCAGTAGGACATACTGTAACTCCCTGGAATTGTTTCAAATGGGGGAAACAGTGCAGCATAGTGAAACCTAAGACCCCCCCCCCTTCCTATGTATAATGGTCTTGATCTAGATGAGGTCCTCACATGCCTGGGCACTGAGTTCCTGGCATGAAACTTCAGGTGCATGCCTGATCCAACATCTTCATAGACTTTGTAACGTGAATTAGCCAGCAATCACTCACCAAATGCCTTCTAGAACAGGATAGATCCGCAAGCTTTGCTAAAGGGTATCAGGAAAGGTGATCCACAGGCCTCCTCAGCTAGGCCATTCCAGGATGTGGAAACCATAACAGTAGAAGATATTGGATTTATACCCCACCCTTCACTCTGAATCTCAGGTTCTCAAAGCAGCTTACAATCTCCTTTTATCTTTTCCCCCGGTCCTGTGAGGTAGGTGGAACTGAGGTAGGTGGAACTGAGAGAGCTCTCCCATAATTTGATTTCTAGGATTTTCTCATTGTTTTGTTAAGTTTTCTCATCTTTTCTTTCAATATCACTGTGCAGGAAATCTGGACCTGCAAGTCAAGTTTAAATGCATGTTCATTATGATAGTTTTAAGACTTATTGGTAGGTCTGTTGAGAATTGTTTTATGTATGTGTAACCATTATGTTGCTTTTCAGAATTCTTGTTTTAAGTTTTGTTGAAATCTATACCAGGAGGTTTTGGCTGAACTGGCACAGAGAAAGACTGGATTCAGTGGGACTTGATCACCTCACTTATGTCCATGTTTTTAATTTCTCTGATCTAGCTTACCTATCATCTTGGGTCTGATCCCTCTCATCTAAAGCTAGCTAGCATTGTTGTTCTTTTCCTTCCTTGAAAAGGAAAAAGCAGCTATTATTGTTGTTTTGTTTGTTTGTTTCTCCAAGTATGTTTTCCAGGCTCTTCAATATCTACCCAGAGGTCCTGAAACTTGCCTGGTCATGTCTCATTGATGTTGGAAGGAAGGCCTCCCCCAAAACCCCATCCAAACTGAGTTATGGAGAAAACTTATTTCCAGGGAAATTCCTCTGCCTAGCAAAAGGCTGGTTGCCCCAGCTGATCACAACAGCAGCCCCACTGCCACTTCCAAGTTGTACTTCCAAATAAAAAGAATTCCTTTTGGCTGCAATAGAAACAGATTTCCCTGTGAAAAGATTGTCTTGCATAGAGGACGCAAACTCTCCATGAACTCAAGAAAGCAGACCTTTTGTTAGACTAAGGGAGGAGGGGAACAAGGAATTAGTCAGGAAATGGTTTTGTATTGTAATAATGTAGCCAGTATGGACTGCCCATCTCTGGCAATGCTCTCACCTATGTTAATATAGCCAGTATGGACTGCCCATCTCTGGCAATGCTCTCACCTATGTTTGAATGTGTCGTCCCGATCACCCCTACCACAATAAGTTGCTTGCCATAAAGGCACATGAATTGATTCAGTTTATAGCACTGGAAGGCTGGGCTGCACAGCCAAGGCATGCCTCTGCGTGACTTTTTCCCCTCCACACACACACACATCTTTTCTAAATGGAACAATCCTGAACTGTGCCAGTGTAAGTGAATAATCCCATTACTGTCTGTTTTTCTCCTGTGGTCCATCTTTACCCTATCTCTGTCCATTCCTTACCCCATTGTAGTGTCATTTCAATCTTTCTTGGGAATGTCGAAAACCAAATTGTCACTTAACTGCCTTTCCTGAGTGGTCACACAGAATTATGATCACACAAAATTGCCTCAATCAAATAAGCTTTCAATAAATAAATAAAAAAGAGTGAGATGTGGGAGGATCGTGCGTTCAGCATGCCACCTGGTCCAGCTATATTCTGCAACGTCTGCAGATGCAAGAGCACAAGATCCTTACATCCGTGTTCAACTTTATTTCTGCTCCCTCAGATAAATCTATTCCTGATAATTGCTGAGTTTGTATTAGTTTCTGTAGACTATGAAGACACGACCTCCTGGTCACTGGGCAGATGTTTCCTGTTTGAGTGACTTCAGTGTGATTGCAGCATGTTTAAAAATAAAGGAACCTTGCTGAGAGCAGAGAGAGGGCTTCTTCTCCTCTGAACAGGCTTTTTCTCTCGGAACACGTGTCGAGTGATCATTCCTACAGGGCAGATGTAGATGTTCTGGGGGTAATTTATTGAACTTTTTTCACAAGAGGACCACATTCTTTTCTGTACTCTCCCAGAGTGTTTTTGTTAAACCTGAGTCCTAGGGAGCTGACTTTTTTCAGTTATTCGGGCTACTTTTCAGATTATTCAGACTGAGGATGTAGATAGGATTCTTGGAAGTTTGAGATTTAGATTACCACCTGCTCCTTCCCCCTCCTGGTTGCTCAAATCTGTGCAGGATGGAGCTGGCAGATTGTCCAGGAGATAGTAAATGTTCCCTTCCAGAGGGAGGGTTGCCTCTGCCTTGGTGAGCAGTGGTGCATCTATTCCTAAATAAATCTTACTGTAGACCCCTTGTCAGGCTGAATGAATCACTCTGATAAGTTGTGTCACTGGCTGCGATCACACACACTAAGTCATGCACTTTTAATGCACTTTCCAACTGCATTTTAATGTGTGAACTGGCAAAATCCAGTTGGAAAGTGCATTGGACGTGAATTGCAAATGCATTATTTAGTGTGTGTGATCACAGCCACTGTTCTTTGCACCCTCTTTCAACAAAGAGCCCATGCAGTTCAATGGGGTTCAGCCAAAGCTGACTCCTGAAAAGATGGTAAGTCAACTTCTCCTAATACCATGGCAATCCAGGGTATTATGTAATGACCTGCTCGGCCCAAATTCCACTAATCTGATTATTTCCATCATGTTCCTATCCCATACACCATGGCCATGGTAAACTCAAGGGCCTCTAGCAATTTCATGGACATTAACTTCCCCTAGAAAACCTAGCCAACTCAAACCAGTTCCCCTCACTGTGGAGAACATACACGGCCAGCGCCTGAAGTCTGCATCTGTGACCCAGGATACCGCACCCCCGACAATGAGAATCCAGGACCATCAGAAGAAACTCTCCATCAGCTTGACAGCCTCTCATCACTTCCTAGTGATGTTGGGAATACCCTGGCTCACACTGCAAGATCCTGTGATCTCCTAGAGCCAGCAACAGTCCCTGTATTGCCAAATGCATTGTGCTGTTCCCACCACAGCTGTTAGAAGAACAGACTGGCAGTGGCTCTTGCTGAGTCCTCCAAGACTACAAACACCACAGAGCAGACTAGATAGATAGGTTCATATCAGTCTCCTTCCTGTCTGGTTCTGCTTCCACTCACCTTCTTTAACCAGTATAATATAATCTTAGGGAACTTCCTTCTTCTTGTTCTCTCTTCCTTCTTTCCTGAATGCATCAGGAGGAACAGCATGGTGTCTCTCCTCCTGCTCTGAACTAAGCAGATGGCCTACTATAATCCAAAGCCATCCCAGTTAGCTAGACCAGTTTAGTCACTCTTTCTCCCCATGTTTTCTTTAAATAAATCCACCAGTATTGGTTTTTTAACTTAAAGCAAGGCTCTCTGTGCAGTTTGTGTGAGATAGTGTGGTAACCATTAGACTAGGCCACGCTGCTGCGCTGAGGCTCAAAAGGAGCACTCTGCTAAGTGAAGGCAAAGACGGCTGCCTGACCAGTCCAGCCATCCTAAACCAGACCCAACAACAGCCCCTGGTGTCCTTTGTGCAGACTCCAAACTTAGCTGGTCCATCATGATTACGTGAATGTCTTCAACCTCAAGGAGGCAAACACTCTCCTTCCACGCTGGCCGTATGACTGCACCATCAACCTCGTTTCAGGGGCATCCCTCCCGACTGGCCATATATATTCCCTGTCAGAACCCGAACCGCCTACTCTGAGGGACTCCCTGGATAAGAATATGGCCATGGTATTCATCTGATCCCTTGGTCTCCCTGGCATCTGCCCCGGCGTCTTTGTGAAGAAGAAATCTGGGACTTTTGGGGGCACATCATCTCCCTGAAGGGACTCAGGATGGATACTCGGAAGACAAAAGCAGTCTGGGAATGGCAGAAGAAAACAAAGTGTGCCCTATAAGTGACAGAATATGTCCAGAAATCAGAAAAAAGACTGAAGCACTTGGGGGCCAAAATCAATGAAAACCACCCATGTGGATGAACCCTAATATAATCCCTGGAATCAACTGAGAATGCCTATACATGTGTATCTTGGCATGGGTCTCTTCAGCTAGTATCAATAAAGCCATGCTATGGGGACACCATCATCCAAGCACTTCAGGCTTTACCTAGGCAAGGGGAAAATTAATCTTTACTTTCCCTGTGTCTGCTTTCTCTACTCACATTCTTCTGGACAAATTTTTTAGTCTAGTGGAACTTTTAAGCCCAACAGAAGTTTATTCAAGGTATGAGCTTTTGTGTGCAAGCACGCTTCATCAGATACACAGAAATGGAAGTTAATGCTTCATATCTCTCTCTCTCTATCTATCTATCTATCTCTCTCTATCTATCTACTGGCAGATGCCTCTAGGTGAACAGCAAATTAGCATACCACATACTGAAGATGTTTCAACACACACAAGGACTAAATAGTAATAACGAGCCAAGTTATAGGTCACAATTGGTACATTCACATTACACTAATGAGGTTTACATCCGGATTTTTGCTATTCTCACACAGTAAAAATCCAAATGTGAAACACATTATTTTGTGTAGTCTGAACGCACCAAATGTGTTTGAATTTAATTACAAGGAGAAACTAGTGAAGCAATAAATAGGTTAAAGTTGGAGATTAATGTGTAATAGTATCTTTCTTAATCATTAAGAGTAATTGAGGCTCTGCTGTTATGCTCCCTTTGTCTCCTCTCAAGCATGGAGTTGGTTGACAACACCCTTTGAGGTGGGGTGATGTTATTTCAGTATTCCAATATTGATTGCATTATAGTACAAAGCCAGACTATGTTGTTAAAGACCATTTTAAGCGACAGCTAAGAACTCTATTACATTCTGTCACAATAATATGGGTACATTAAGGTAACACCGGTACAATATACAACACATATATACAGGAAGTTAATTAATTATAATTGTTCATAAATTGCAGCCAAATCCACATAAGCTTCTGGCATACGCCGATGATATTGCCCTAATCTTACAAAATCCATTAGAATCAATAGAAGAGGTCTTGAAAGAAATAGATGACTATGGACAAGTAGCCGGTTTGAAGATAAATAAACAGAAATCTAAAATCTTAACTAAGAATATGACAATTCAGGAGATTAACCGTTTGGAAATAAGAGCTGGTTTTAAAAGTGCAAAGAAAGTGAAATACTTAGGAATAAATTTGACAAACAAGTGTAGCAGTATATATGAAAACAATTTTGTGACTGCGCTAAAAGAAATCGAGAATCTACTGAAGAAGTGGGAAGGTCTGCAACTGTCTTTTATGGGAAGAATTGCCCTTATTAAGATGACAATTCTTCCGAAAGTGATGTTTTTATTCCAAACAATTAATTTTGCAATTAAGAAGGATTTTTTCACTAAACTGAATAGACTCGTCAGGACATTTATATGGCAAGGGAAAAAGCCAAGAATTAGATGGAAGATACTAAGTGACCAGAAAGAAAACGGAGTATTAGGCTTACCAGATTGGGAATCCTACTATATTGCAAATGTAACAGTCTGGTTGAAAGACTGGATAAGCCTGGAAAATAAGAGAATTCTTGCTTTAGAAGGTCATGACCTCTTGACAGGTTGGCATGCGAATCTCTGGTATACAGATAAAGGTAGTAAGCATTTTACGAATCACTTGATCCGGAAGGCAATATTTGATGTTTGGATAAAGATAAAAAACAAGATATATAGTAAGACGCCCAGATGGGTTTCCCCAATAGAAGCATCTACAAAACCTCAACTATGGGAATTCATGAATATTGTAACATATCAGGAGTTGTTGGATGAGGATGATAAATTAAGAAAGAGGGATGATTTAGAACAGAGAGGAATAAAAATAGATTGGTGGCTAAATTTGCAGATTATGGCTAAATTTAATAAAGATAAAGTATGTGGGTTTACTAAAGGGAATTTTGATTTCGATAAAATATTGCTGGCAAAGGAGGATAAAACGATCAGAAAAGTATACAATTATTTAATGCAAATAAAATTAGAAGATGAACAGGTAAAAGAAGTGATGATTAAATGGTCACAGAATTTGGGGAAGACCATTAACTTAGAACAATGGCTGCAATTGTGGAAAAATAATTATAATATCATCAAGCCAATTAACTACAGGGAAAACTTTTTCAAAATGTTCCATAGGTGGTATATTACGCCAGTCCAGTTATCTAAGATGTCTAATAACTTGTCACCTAACTGTTGGAAATGTAGCACTGAAATAGGTACGTTTTATCATCTATGGTGGACCTGTGCTATTGTGAGAAAATATTGGCTGAAAATATTTTTATTTTTAAAGGAGGTATTATGTTTAGATTTTCAGTTTAAACCAGAGATTATGTTACTATCCATGGTAAACAAAGTTATACCGAAAGAAGATGAGCATTTGGTGATCTATATTCTTACAGCTGCTAGAATTTTATTAGCCAAGTATTGGAGGAAAGAGAGATGTCCAAATTTAGAGGAAGTAACTGAAAAAGTACTCCAAGCTGCTGAAGCGGATATACTTTCAACTCTTTTGAAGGGGGAGACAAAATCAGTAGCAAGCAATAAATGGAAGAAGTTATATATATGGTTTGATAGGATGACAAAAGGAAAGGATAACAAGAATTCGGTGTGATGAATAAATGACATAGTACTATGTTTAGTTTTATAAACTAGGTGGTTAAATGTAGATGTTTAAATCCATTTCCACTCTCTGTTTTAGGTATAAGACAATGTAAATTTAGAGGTTTTGGTGCCCGGATGAAATTATAAGAAGAAATCTATGTTCCGTATTTATATACCAAGACTGATATGGCAGAACGATATAGTATTTTGTAAGAGGTTGAAGTTTGTGTCAAGAAAACAATAAACTTTGAAATTTTAAAAAAAAAATAAAAAAAATAAATTGCAGCCAAATTAGTGATTTTTCTGCTAGCATAAAGAACAAAATCACAGAGACAGAGATACTGCACTGTTCATAAATACCACCCCACTTTCACAATTTTGAATATATCAACAATGCCTTCCTAATTTGATCTTCATGGGGGTACTCGAAGTATGTACCGAGATTCTTGGCTTTATCACACACCCCATGCACATTTTCTGCTATGCATATAAAAAAAAATTTGGCCACTGTGTGACACAGAGTGTTGGACTGGATGGGCCATTGGCCTGATCCAACATGGCTTCTCTTATGTTCTTACTGTTAAAAATATTATCACTTTGTTTGAAAAAGCTACCCCATTCCTGAACTACATGTAGCATTGACTTATTCTGCCTAAAAAAAAAAAAAAAAAAAGACTTATTCTGCCTCATCATACAAAACTCACTTCTCTCTCTTGACAGTTGCTCTGTAGTTTCAGTCAGCAGCACAGCTAAAAGCACGCAGCTTTGTATCTTCACTTGGTATGAAGTTACTCAATTAAACCAGCAAAACAAGTACAGCAAATTGCATAGAAGCATCTAAACATGCATTACACATGTTTATGCCACGGTAAAAGATTAGTGGAGCTGACTCAAGCAGAAATGAATTCCACTGGTATGTAGCCAGTGATTTTGGATGTCTCGTCTCTTCAAGTCTTTCCAAAATATTTGCTAAACTTGACGCTGTAACAATAATAATAATATGATTGGAAGTGGCTTCAAAATGGGCACTTGAAGAAACAAACAAAAGGACTCAATCTAGCTGCACAAGAAGAAGCACTTGAAACAAAGCCAAGATTCCAAAGACCAGCAACAATGGAAATGTCAATTATGCATTGGTTTGCCAGGTCCCACCTCGCTGCTGCAGTGGGATCCTGGACCCAGTCCAGGAGTTTTCTGCTGTATGTGCATTGTGTGTGAGGTGCAATGACATCACTCAGAAGTGAAATCATTGTGTTGCTGACATCACACGTAACATTCTAGGTCAGGGGTGGGGAACCAAGGGCCATTTGGATATTTATAACATCATTTGCGGGCCATACAAAATTATCAACTTAAAAAACAGTGCTCCGCCCAGCAGAAACTCATTAGCATATTAGACCACATCCCCTAATATTAGCATATTAAGTCACACATTCATTAGCATATTAGGCCACACCGTCTGGGAAAATCAAGTGCAAATTGAACTGGTGGTAGCTGGCTCCCATCCCCCACCCCTCCCCTCATGTGGAAACTGCAGCTGCTCCCAGAGGACCTTTAAAGGCACCCACATACCCCAGCAGCAGTCCTTCACAATGCCCATCACTCAGGCTCCACAAAGAGAAAGAGAGAGCGGAAAAGAGAGAGGAAGGAACAAATTCACAGTTTTCTACAGAAAATTTTAAAGATTAACCTACAGATTAAACCTGAGATGTACTTATTGAATATTTGCCAAGACTCGCTTTCCAAACCAATAATCAAATTTTTGATACATGCAGTAACCGCAGCAAGAATAATATACAGAAAACAGTGGAAAATGCAAAAAATACCTAAACAAGAGGATTTTGTTCAGAAACTTTTAGAGACAGCAGAAATGGATTTGCTCTCTGCAAAATTATGAGAAGGAAATATACAAGACAATAAGAAGATTTGGCAACTACTGTATGATTGGTTGAGTGTAGTATAGGTGTGGAAATCGAGACAATTAAGCAGCAACATATTTGTATATAAAGAATATATAAGATAAAGAGTGAGTACTGTATAATATACTGAATAAGATGAAGCAATTATAAGAAATGTGTATTTGTAAGCCAAAGTAAGAATTATAGAGAGGTAGAATGTTATAAGAGACAAAAGAGAAAATACCAATTGTAAATGATATATAGATGGAGTGATGATTGAACCAGATGTATATGTAATGAGAAAGAAATGTATGGTAATTAAGAGAGACATTTGTTCTCTTCCTCCAACCCTGACTTCCCATAACTCCCTGTAGAACCTTCCCTTTCCCCTTTCCTATAACTGAAATTCAATAAAACTTTTAATTTGAAAAATAAAGAAATGGGGGGAAGAAAGGGAAATGAAATGGAGGGAAGAAAGAGTAATAAAGGAAAATAAAGAAATGGGGAAGAAAGCAAAATTGCTGCCGGGCAGCCAGGACCCGGGGAGACTGCTGCACAGCGTGGCTGGGCCCCACGATCCTCACTGGCCAGTCAGGCCCCAGAGAGGCCACCACATGGCTCGGCTTGGCCCAGCAATCCCCAAGGGCCAGACCAAGTGATTTCAAAGGCCATAAATGGCCCTCGGGCCTAACGTTTCCCACCCCTGCTCAAGGTTTTGTGCAGAAACTATATGGTTTTTTCCCTACAAAACCATAGAACTTGCCTAAAACCAGAGTGTAGTTGCATGATGTCGGCAACGCAATGACATCATTTCTGAGTGACGGTTATCACATCTGGGACATCACACAACAATGTCCCTATCCTCGACTGTCTGAGGGAGGAAGGGAGGAGGGAAACAGCAAGAAAACTGCTTTCCTTGATCGGCTGAGAACTCCTCCCTATCCTCCTCTGGAAGGAAAAAAATGTTATCAGAAAGAGAGTCTTGCTGTAGAAGGTGTCACTACAGGCCTCTGAGAGAGCACTCATTGGGGCCAGTCCTGACTACGGCTGCCAGTTCCAGGTTGTTGGACATTCTGTGGTGGCGTCTGAGGAGGGCATAGGAGGCAGGACTTCAGAGCGGGGTCTGCCAGACCCAGGTTCTTGCTGTGGACCCTGACTGGGTGATTTCAGGCCAGTCACAGACTTCCAGCCTAACCCACCTCATAGAGTTGTGAGAGAAGAATGATGTAAGCTGCCTTGGTCCCCCACCCCCACTATGGAGAAACACTGTCCTTTTCCTTCGTAGAGGCTGCAGGGAAGAAAAGGTGATGGTCAGCTGCAGACAGAGGGGCAGAAGAGCTGGGTGCAGAAACATGAATAATAATAATAATAATAATAATAATAATAATAATAATAATAATAATAATAATAATAATAATAATAATAATAATAATAATACTTTTTATTTTTATCCCGCCCTCCCCGCACAAGCAGGCTCAGGGCGGCTCACAACATATAAATGCAATACAATGCAATAAAATCATACATAGCAATAAAATCATCTTAAATCAATATACAGTTACATTAAAATTAACATTAAGGTGCTAAATAGATCTTCTTAAGTTCAGCGGAAAGAAAAGAAAACATACACAGCGGCATTATCTTAGCTCGGTACGGGCGAAGGCTATTTTGAAGAGGTATGTCTTACAGGCCCTGCGAAATTGGTCTAAACATCGCAGGGCCCGTACCTCCTCCGGGAGTTGATTCCACAGTAGTGGGGCCGTAATGGAGAAGGCCCGATCTCAGGTGGTCTTTAATCTGGCCTCCCTTGGCCCAGGGATATTCAGCTGGTGCTTACCAGCTGACCTCAGTGCTCTCTGGGGCTCATATGGGGAGAGACGGTCCCTCAGGTAGTCAGGCCCTCGGTGATATGTTGATCTGAATATGTGAAAGATTTACTGTGGCTCCATGAAGAATGTTTACTTTATAAGAAACTGAGCAGACAAAGGTAGCGAAACCATCATTGAGTTTGGGATTTGACGAGTCTCCTCTCTTCAGAGATTTTTTCCGTGGACTTTCTGCTTATACATGCTGGTCTCATGTTTTTGAAGCAGCATTGCCTATAGACGGGCTCATTTTGACTTTTCTACAGTTTTCTGAAGTTGTGAACTCCTTGGAAGTATTACTGAAGCCACACAGATTTAAAGTGACAGCAGTCCCACAAAATATTTGTCTTAGCATGTGTATATTGTTGCTTAGAGTATTTGAGATTCATTCTGTACAACTATAGATTTTGTAAGATACAATATTGTTCATGTTTATGAAATATTTGTATTTATTTTGGTGAATTGTGGCGTTACTCATATTTACACCAGAACCTGTATTTATTCTAATAAATCTTCAGGTAAGGATTGATCACTCAGAATTACAACTGCTCTCCAGATGGCAGAGATCACTTACCTTTGAGGTGGTGGTGGGGGAATGAATGTCTTCACTTGGGTGGGTGGGAGACAGGAAGGCTGGGGGGCACTCACCCAGAGCCTCTTTCTAGAGCCCATTGTATTTTTCTCCACAACAGGCCTTATTCCTAGTAGATAAAGCTGGAACAAAGCAGGAGTCAAGTCGCACCTTTAAGACCAACCAATTTTTATTTAGAACATAAGCTTTCGTTCTAAATAAAAATCGGTTGGTCTTAAAAATGCAACTTGACTCCTGCTTTGTTCAACTGCTTCAGACCAACACGGCTGCCCGCTTGGATCAGTAAAGCTGGAATGTTAGTCGTCTTGGTCTTGGTCTCAGCGCCTGTGCTTTGAGATCAACTCTTCTGTCTTTTCTTCTTCTCAGTCAGGCCTAGCTGTGTGTTAACCCTTAAGGATGTTACTTATGCACGCATGTGGCCTTCCCAACTAAAGCTGTGTCCTACATGTGTAACAAACTAATATTGGATTACTAGTGGAGTCTTTGGTGAGATACCTTGTCAAAACCCTTTTGAAAGTCCAAGTATATAGTGTCTACCAGGTCACTGTTGTTGTTTACCTTCTCAAGCGAGTGTAATGACCATCAACCCATTCATTTATACATTCAGATGAGTGCTGATGGCAGCTGTCAGCTTAGAGAACCTATCAGTATAGATCTTCCTTAGACTTACCAAAGTGCTTATGTTGGGATGACCTGTTCCTGGGTCAGTCAGATCTATCCAGTGATCTGTGCTTTAGTTACATCTAAACTGGACTATCACAATGCACTCTACTTGAGGTGACCCTTGAAGAGTGTTCCAAAGCTGCACCTAGTGCAGAATACTGTGACAAGACTGCTGGTTGGGAGAATGCTGTTAGCATGTGACTCTGATATTACAGCAATTATACCTGCTACCAATCTATTCCAGAGCCCAATTCAAGGTGCTAGCGTTGACATTCAAAGTCCTACATGGCTTATGACCATGGTATCTGAAGGACCATCTTCTCCCATATGTTCCTGCCTAGGAACTAAGATCACAGGAAGAGGCCCTCTTGAGTGCTTGTTTGGTAGGTTCATGAGATAGGGCCTTTTCAGTGACAGCCCCACAATTAAGGAACAACCACCCCAAGGACGTGCACCTGGACCCCTCATTTTTTTATCTTTAGGAGGCAGCTAAAGTCTGTTTTATTTAAAGGTAAAGGTAGTCTCCTGTGCAAGCACTGAGTCATTACTGACCCATAGGGTGATGTCACATCCTGACGTTTTCATGGCAGAATTTTTGTTATGGGGTGGTTTGCCATTGCCTTCCCCAGTCATCTACACTTTACCCCCAGCAAGCTGGGTACTCATTTTATCGGCCTCAGAAGGATGGAAGGCTGAGTCAACCTTGAGCCAGCTACCTGAACCCAGCTTCCACCGGGATTGAACTGAAGTAGTGAGCAGAGCTTGGACTGCAGTACTGCAGCTTACCACTCAAAGCCACCCTAAATTGCAACATTTTTTTAAATGTTGTTAATGTATTTTGTAAGCCACCTTGTAGAGAAAAGGCAGCTAACCAATATTTTAAATAAGTAAAATGGTCAGTTGACAGAGTGTGTCAAACTATTATTGTTTACAGAGCCAGTTTTTTAATAGCATTCTTCTGTCATGCCAGCCAGACTACCACTATTAAACTAGACTGATTTGATGGGCCTTTATTAATTAGATCCAGCAAAAGAAATGTGCCTGATCCAATAGGATTAAATAGTTTGATACGGACAGTCAGGCAGAAGAGGAGCAATTCAAGTCAGCGGCTAAGGGAAGACAGGATAATTTCTACTGTGCAAACTCTTGTAAATCTTAAAAGGGAATAAGAGCCATTGCTTTTAAAAATATATATGTACCAGAAAAAACTCTGGTTTTAACTAAGCACTGCTATGTAAATACAGCTTGACATTTTGTGTATAATGATCCTTTGGTATCTAACAGCTTCAGATCAGCTTGGAAGGCCCACTCACCCTGCCCCCTTCCTCCCATTCAACAAGGTTTCTTGTTGGAATGAACCACACAACACGTGTGTTGAGGAGAAAATGCTTCTGCCTCGCCTCTGTGAGCAAGGGTTTATTTATCTCTGCATCAGTTGCGCCAGAAATAAACCAGCTTACAGCATCGAACAGACATAGGGTTGCCAAGTCCAATTCCAGAAATATCTGGGGACTTTGGGGGTGGAGCCAGGAGACTTTGGGGGTGGAGCCAGAAGACACTGGGGTGGAGCTAGGAGCAAGGGTGTGACAAGCACAATTGAACTCCAAAGGGAGTTCTGTCCATCACAATTAAAGGGATCTCACAACTTTTTAAATGCCTTCCTTCCCTCCACCCTCCCCTTCTCTGATTTCTTTCCCCCCAGCAAGCTGGGGACACATTTTACTGACCTCAGAAGGATGGAAGGCTGAGTCAACCTGGAACCGGCTACCTGAACCAGCTTCCACTGGGATCGAACTCAGGTGGTGAGCAGAGGGCTCCAGCTGCAGTACTGCAGCTTTACTGTGTGGTCCCCTTTAAATGTGATGGCCAAAACTCTTGTGCTTGCCACATCCTTGCTCCTGGCTCCACCCCCGAAGTCTCCTGGCTCCACCCTCAAAGTTCCCAGATATTTCTTGAGTGGGACCTGGTGTGGGAGGGGGAAGCCTTGTGTTTCTTTACTGCTGCAGAATTCAGCAAGGAGGGGCAGACCTGTGGAATGGGGCAGAGAGAGAGAGAGGACCAAGGGTGCCTTTTGAGGAAGGAAAGGGAGGCTAAGGAGATGGGGGGGGAGGAGCAGCTACAGTGAAGCGGAGAAGAGGCGGCAGCAGCGCAGCGGCGTCGCCTGCTCCAAGATGGGGCAGCTCGCCACGCTCCTTGGCGCCGTTTCCCCCCCTCCCCCCGCTTCCGTTTTTTTGGGGAGCGGGGGAAGAGGCTGGAAATCCTGGGGTCCCCCGCCAGGGCGGGAGGGTTGGGAAGCCTAAACAGACAAAAGCACTAACCGGAAGACATACCCCCCTTTACCATGAGGTCGTGTCTGCCTATTCTACAGAAACTAATACCAGCTCAGCAGTTGTCAAGAATACATGTGTCAGCAAAAGGAAGCGTGAATACGAGTGTAAGATGTCTGCACCCTTTTAGCCTTTCAGACACAACGTGGGTGGCTCAGGCTGATATGCCAAATGCATGATCCACCCACATTTCTGTCTTCAGGCTTTGTGGGGTCTGGGGGCTCAAGCGCGTGAGCCCCAGTTTCTGATGTACAACCACTTCAGGATTTCCTTCTTAGACTAAATATGTTTATTTTTAAAAAAACACTAATGAGGTCAGAACAGAAGGCACCTCAGGAAAATTGTGTCCTTGCAAAGCTTTTTAAAGACAGTGCCAACTTTTTAAAAGTTATCGGGCAACATCCTGAAAGGACTGAAGCTTAGAATTATTATTATTATTCAAAAAGGGTGACAAAAGGTACCCTGTAAGCAGGAAGTTATCTTTTATACACACTCAAGTCCTCAGTTTTAGAAAGGAATAAACTGGCTTCAGGGCAGGATATTCTAGCACCAAAAACTGCTTTCTTTTGTATCTCATTATTAAATACACTTCCAGTCGTAGCCTTTATACTGCTTTGCTGATTTAAATTTGCTTCAGTACTAAAGATAATCAGCATGAAGGGAATTGCATCTCTAATCCAGATTGTAGGCTCTTGAAACTGCTTCTAGTGGGGGTTTTCCACTACTATTTTTCAAAGCAAGCAAAAAGTAGAGGTTGCTTGCCAGTCTTCCTTGGTGGTCTCTCTTCCCAATACCAACCCTGCTTAGCTCCCGAGATTTGATGAGATCAGGCTATACGATGCTGGCTTCGCTCCCCAAGCAAGTACTATCTGTTTTGGAAAATAACACGCTACACCACCAAGTCCTTCATGAGGTAGAGGTTTAGGGTTTTCAAGAAGGCATGGGTTTAGTGCAATGTTCCTTTAAGCTGTGGAGTCTTGTCAGCAAAGATTCTCTTTTGTGAGCTACTGACAATAAAGTTGCGAGCTACTGTTATTAAAGTTGTGAAAGGAAAGGAAAGGTCCTCTGTGCAAGCACCAGTTGTTTCCAACTCTGGGGTGACGTTCCTTTCACAACGTTTTCACGACAGACTTTTTATGGGGTGGTTTCCCATTGCCTTCCCCAGTCTTTTACACTTCCCCCCCATCAAGCTGGGTACTCATTTTACCGACCTCGGAAGGATGGAAGGCTGAGTCAACCTTGGGCCGGCTACCTGAATCCATCTTCCACCGGAATCGAACTCAGGTCGTGAGCAGAGAGTTCAGACCCACAGTACTGCAGTACTGCTGCTTTACCACTCTGCGCCATGGGGCTGTTGTGAGCTACTGCATAAATTAGTTTGCTCTAGGGCCATTTTTCCTGAGCTGAGACAAAAATATGTGAGCTGGAAGCTAAACAATTGTGAGCTAGCTCACGCTAACTCAGCTTAGAGGAAACACTGGTTTAGTGATATTTCAAAAGAAACTCCTTAAGAATCTTCTGGGAAGGCCACAGAGCAATCCAACTGCTTTTTTGAGAGCAGAGACTAATGCAGCTGAAAAATTAGATTTTCTCTCTCTTCTATAATTCTAGAGCTCAGAAGCACCATATGAAGGTGACAGGCAATAGGTACAGGATAAGCAAAGGAAATACTTCTTTATTCAACCATCAGTGGAAATTTGGGATTTGCTCCCAGAGTGATGGCCTAAGCTTAGATAGTTGGGGGCAGGGGACAGATTCATGGTGAAGAGGTCTACCAGCAGCTGCGAGCCATGGTGACTAAAGGGAACCTCCATGTTTGGAGGCAGTAAATCTCTGAAACCCAATGCCAAGAGACAACGCCAGAGGAGGGTCTTGGGCTCTGTCTGTCAGCCCTCCAGGGCAACTGGTTGCCCACTGTGTGAAACAGGATGCTGGACTAGATGAACCACTACATTGGATCCAGCAAAGTTCTTCTTTTGTGAGAGCTGTGGATACTTATGGAAACAACTATGTTGTTGGAACACAGGTGTTTAAATAGACCAAGGATCCACTAGTGTTTCATTTTCTCTCCTCTACAAGTATACAGAAGAAGCATGTACTGACTTGGCAACTGCTGGGCAGATACTAAATTGATGGCAGGTTCAAGGATATTTATTCATGAGAAAAGTTTTCTTTTTTTTTACCCACTCCTGGCCGGTGTCTTCATAGCCAGGATGGACAGAAAACAGCACTAGGCAACAAGCCAGTGTTCTGCATGTGTGTATCACATGAAGAAGAAGATATTGGATTTATATCCCGCCCTCCACTCCGAAGAGTCTCAGAGCGGCTCACAATCTCCTTTATCTTCCTCCCCCACAACAGACACCCTGTGAGGTGGATGGGGCTGGAGAGGGCTCTCACAGCAGCTGCCCTTTCAAGGACAACCTCTGCCAGAGCTATGGCTGACCCAAGGCCATGCTAGCAAGTGCAAGTGAAGGAGTGGGGAATCAAACCTGGTTTTCCCAGATAAGAGTCCGCACACTTAACCACTACACCAAACTGGCTCTCCAGTGAAACTCTAGTTGACTGTGGTTAAAAAAACAACTCCAGATTCTGAATTGATGCCCTGCAACTAGCCATAGTTCAACCAGTAGCTCCCATCTAGATGATCAACTCAACAGAGTTAAACCCTGATATTGTGTGACCTCTGAACTGACCCTATGCTTTACTCACACAGATAGCAATTATGTGAAGAGAAGGAATGAGGGAAGAGTGTCTTGAAGTAGTGAAGAGAAGAAGTGGGGGGAAGAGTGTCTTGGAGTAAGACAGGATATAAGTGTTAAATATTCTGCACAGAGCTCCTTCAGTGGCAGGGGACACTGTCCCCACACAGGCAACAGCAGTCCATGAAAGAAAGGAAAGCCTAAAAAACTAACTACCTGAAATTCTCACACACTCATACAATGTAAGTTCCTCTCGGTGTGGTGGGTTGGTTTTTACTTCCTAACTAATACAGAAGCATAAAGGTAAAGGTAGTCCCCTGTGCAAGCACCAGTCGTTTTCGACTCTGGGGTGATGTTGCTTTCACAACGTTTTCACGGCAGACTTTTTATGGGGTGGTTTTGGCCAATGCCTTCCCAAGTCATCTACACTTCCCCCCCAGCAAGCTGGGGACTCATTTTACCAACCTTGGAAGGATGGAAGGCTGAGTCAACCTGGAGCCGGCTACCTGAACCAGCTTCCGCTGGCATCAAACTTAGGTTGTGAGCAGAGGGTTCCGACAGCAGTACTGCAGCTTTACCACTCTGTGCCACGGCGCTTCACCATACAGAAGCATACTAGCAGACAAATGTGTAAAAGTTTTTAACCCTTTAATATTAAAAGCAGATATGGAAGGGAGCACAACAACACTCGATATAGTACAAGGAAAGAGTGTGCTATGTAAATGGACACATAACTGGAGTTGCTAGAAATCACGAAGCACCAAACTGGACAGAAAGTAGTAGTGTTTTCTTCAAGGGTTCCAGCCTGGTTGACAAAAGGAACAGTGCCAGCACAAGCTCTGCTGAAACAAGACACATACACCAACAGAACACAGCAGCCAGAACATTGTTTCTGCCACGGGTGATAACCTAGCTGCCAGTTATGCTTCACTGAAGATGAGGCACATAACACTTGTTTGTGGGACAGTGGACAGACAGATACACAAGACCGGCACATTATGAGATTTACGTTGTGTTTTTACAAAGCACACAGAACACCATGATGGAAGTATGTTTCTATAAAAACACGCTGGGCATACAATAGCTCAGAACGAAGGAAGCTCTCACAGTGCTTGGAGCAGTGCTTGCAGACAACATTAGGACCTACACACATACTTGAATGAAGGCACAATGCTCTTTCATTTGCAAGTCACTTTGGCTACTAGTGGCTTTTAGCAGGTGAGGACTCCAGACAGACAGCTATAAAGATTATTTCTTCTCTATTAAACCAACACAGTGATCACAGAAGAGATAATAGCTAGGAGAAGGATTATTTGCAGAACATAAGATGCAGGAATATCAACACTATTTGCAGGAGAGGGCCAGCTAGACATTATATTTGGTGGATACAAGCTCTAAGACAAGAGAGAGGTGAGCATGCCCAACCAGTGGCAAAGGTTACAGTCAAACAGTTACAGCAGAATACAAACAGGGAACAATTTTTTTTTTACACAAGATGTCACTAAGGCAGAAACGAAGGCCTCTTTGTACAGCACTAGAGATAGTCCTATATTATACAGAGTATAAAAATACTGAAAATATTGTGAACGAATATATGTACATTTCTATCCATTTTCACACCAACAATAAATGGAATTGGTTAAAGGAGAAAAGCAAAGTCCAGACAAGATACTTCAAATGCTGAAAAGTTAATCTGTTGATGACTAATAACACAAAAGAGTTTCCTGCCAAGAGAAGAAAAATCTGTTGAAAGATATTACAGAACAACTAACTGATGTGGCTACAGCCCCCCACCCCTTTATAGCATGTAAGTTAAAAGAGTGTGTCATTATGTCCAGTTGGTCTTTGAAATCAACACTTAAGGATCAGGTAGGGCAAAACACATTTCAATGCACGTTTCAAGCCTTTAACATTATATGGGCTTGTTGTTTTAAAAAGCATTATTATTATTATTATTGAAGGGCAAAAAGATATCCCTTTGCCAGAGATATTTCACTGAACTTGGTGAGGTGATTCATAGGTGTAAACATGGGAGTCAGATAAGATCATCTCACTATTTTAACCATTAAGGCACCAGAATTTCATTAAGACTGCAGAACTACATGGCTCTTTAATCCACTGCCCTCAGCTTTGTATTTCAGATTCAAGAGATTGTTTTGCAGTTGCCTTGAAACTCCTTCCTCTGTATGTTCTGTTCCCCAAAAGACATGTAATGCAGGAATGAACTGTTACATAAAAGAGCAATTCTGTTTTAAAAGAGGAGAAGAAAAGTGTGACAGAATAACTTAGCTCAGAGTTCCCCAACCCTTTTGAGCCTGCAGGCACATTTGGAATCCGGACACAGCTACAGGAGGTGGAACCAGCCACAAAATGGCTGCTACTGCCTATCTTCAAACACACTGAAGATCCTAATGCTGTGGTGGTAGCTGCTGCCAAAGCAATTTTCTTGAATCTGCACAGCCAATCAGATCTCCAGTGACCAATAAGAATCCTTGCTGGCCCTGCTTACATTCTAAAAATGCTTGGTAGGTCCCAGAAAAGATGTTGGTAGGTGCCATGATGCCCATGGGCACTACATTGGGGACCCCCTGGCTTAGATCTTTAAGTTATTCTGCCACACTTTTCTTCTCTTTTCAAATAGAGAATCTCCCTTTCCATAGAACAGTTGATACCTGTTTTAAATGACTTTTTCAAGCAAATCTCCCCCCCCCCTCCCGCTATTACTGTACGTTTCTTTAATGCCATCAGAATACTGTAAAGGCACTTGAAAACAAATAGCAGACTGGCATTTATGTTCTTCACCTTGCGGCCAACTAACACTGCATACTCTGAAGGGCCACCCATTTGAGACTCATAAACAAAGTTGCATCTAAAAACCATATCCCAAATATTGCACTGCAACTAACAACAACAGAAGCTCTTGAAAGCTACTAGAAAAGAACACCAACTTTGAAACCATTAGGTTTCTTTATACAGCCTCTCAGTCAGATATGCATTGTGAGTTCTGGGCTGGGAACCTAAGTCCCAGAAGTGTGTGGGCCCAATTCAGATCAGGACTGTGGCACACAAGAAGAGGATTAGACCTTTTCCCTCCATGCCATTTCCCCCACATGAAACAGCCCCAAAGAACCACTATTTGCCCTGCCAGGTGTGCACATATATTGATTTAAAAAACGGCATGGGAGGGAGGTATAGGTCCCTTCTGTCCAAGCACTGCAGTCCTGATCTAAATCAGGCATCTACAATCCTGGACCTTACAATGCTCATGAAGGTGCCTTATACTGAATCAGACTGTCAGTCCATCCAGGTGAGTACTGTCTATTCAGACTGGCTGGCAGCAGCTCTCCAAGGTCTCAGGCAGAGGTCTTTCACATCACCTGCTGCCTGATCCTTCTAACTGGAGATGGTGGAGACTGAACCTGGGACCTTCTGCATGCTAAGCAGATGCTCTACCACTAAGTCATAGCTGCTCCCTTTGCTGATTGTATGGAGCCAAAGAGGGCACTAGGAAAACAAAATGCACAGTTAAGCCCTTAAGGCAATTACTAACATTTAAATTATTTTTTTGGTCCAAGAGATTAAAAGAATTGGGTAAAAATATGAAAAATATGATGTGAAAGTTTCCCTTCCAGCTCACAGTCAAGGTCTAACATGAAAGGGGAGGGAAGGGGACTCAAACAAAATATTTTCTTTCAGAATTATTCCAATGAAGGTATGTTTATTGCCACTTTTCCCCTCTCGAAATCAGATATCTTTTCTACTTTAATTCTTTCCCTATTTGCCAGCTTTGGGAAAAAATATTCTTAGGTACCTTTGGGTACAAAAGCTTGCAGCTTTTTTGCTCTTGCTTGAAACGTTTGCAATTATTCTATTCCAGTGTAGGTATCTTATTAAAAGTGTTGTTTGAGGACTGGTTACAGGTATATGTGCTGTTAAGAGTAAACCACCTTTGGGGCTGTTATTATATACCAGGATTTCACGTTTCTCGAACATTACCAGCATTTTTAAATTTTTTGCAGTTTCATAACGTTCAGAAGCATTATCTTTCTAATTACCAGATTTTTTTTGGTGGTTTCATAATGTTCAGAAGCATTATCTTTCTGATTAATAGGGCCAAAATGCATTCCTTCTTTAACACAGCTCCTTTGGCCCTGGTATGCTCTGTGGGCTTGCTATGTTACATAACAGACAGCTGTTAAGAGTTATTTTCATGGTCTTGTGTTTTCACATTAACTTTTCAACTCAACAGCATTTAAACTCAACAGAAGGGCAACTTCACTATTCAGCGGCAAAGGCTTTCTCAAAAAAGGACTGGTATAACCTGTCTATATAAACAGCTTCAAATCAATTGGAAATGGTTTCAGAGTTTGATTGCACCTAATATACTTGCAATGCCCAAGAGTGCTTTAATTTATTTTCAGCATCTTGGGTTGGATCTGGCAAGCTTTTCCACTCAATTCACCTCCTTTCTACGGCCACCATCCAACACATCTTTTACACAAGTAAATCCTATCCCTCTCTCTCTCACTCACACACACATACAATGTAATCTTTTTTGGAGTTTAAAGGACATCCTTTTTCACCAGAAGAAGAATTGGTCGGATGACCAACCCACGGTATATTTAACACTTCTGAATGTCAAGCAAATCTAGCAAATTTAAAAATCTGTCTGCCGTGGGTTAATGAAACAACAGGCTAGGCCAGGAGTTCCCAACCTTTTTGAGCTTGTGGGTACATTTTGAATTCTGAAAGTGTGGTGGGTGTAGCCACAAAAATGGCCGCTTCAGGAGGCAGAGCGAGTCACAAAATGGCTGCCACAGCTTACCTTCAGTCACAAAGTTAAGATCCTTGTGCTACGTGGCAGCTGCTACCAAAGCAATGTTGTAAAAAATCTGCACAGCCAATCACATTTCCAAAGGCCAATCAGAAGTATTGTGGGACAAAAGCCCCATCTCGCCTTGCCTACTTCCTAAAAACGTTTGGCAAGCACACTGGAGACCGATGAGCTAGACAGTCTTTTGCTGTGAAGTGTAGACCTCCTTCTTTGTAGTTATCTACTTCCTTCTTCCCCAAACTGCTCAGATGCTTATTATTATTAATGGAAGCCCTCTTATGAGAAACTCGTATGACTGAAACCACTGACAAAGGCAGCTGAAAGCTATGCCCAGGACAGGCTGATCTGCAAATCAAAGCTTTAAAACGCAGAACAGGGCTGGATCTAGGGGGGGAGGGGGGCAGAGGGGGGCGCTCACCCCGGGCGCTGCCAGGGAAAGGCAGAGAGGTGGCAAAAGCAGCCCTGAGGCTCTCCCCCCATTTAAACACTTTGGTGGGGTGTTTAAATGGTGGGGGGGAGTCAGATCACCCATGGATCTCCCCCATTTTTGAGTGTGGGTGCCATGTTTTGGTCTTGCCCCCACTCAAAAAATACATAGATCCAGACCTGACTCAGAGAACAGAAGATCAGCTCCCTAAAGATCAAAGTCCATCATGCAATCAAGTCGAGACAGCCACATGATAACCATATTGCTTCAATTTCAAAAGCAAGCTATAAGCATCATTTGGAACGCACATAGCACATGCAAACACTTTGCACAATATCTAGCGTACAGCCATTGTATTAAAAAAATAAATTCCACCTGCTGCTTCTCAGAGAGCCTACCAATGTTTGTGCTACAAACACGCTGTGCATTGGCCAGTTCACAGGGATTGCCGTTAGTCACAAACACTCTGAAAAATAACTACTATACAATGGGCTACGGAACTCCATAGGTGCTTTAAAGTTCTAGTATTGCATCACCTGGAAAGTTTGTGCTGTTCTATGGGTTGGCGGATGCCCATTCAGAGAACAACATGGCACCAGTGAACTCTTCGAGGCCAAAGTAGTGCATGTGCCCTTCAGAATGGATGTTGCTGGTCTTGCCCCAAGCCTAGTTGAACCGATGAAGCTTGATGATCGTTTCAAACAGTTTGTGCTACAAGGAGCCCCATCATGCACGGACTTGCTCGGTTAAGAATCGTCAACTCCACACCGTAAAGAGAGCAGGGGCGCTGACGGGCGACAGCCAGAAGTACTCCACCACGCTGTACTGCATATAGCCCATGACTAGCCCAAAGAGCACATCAGTCACGTTGTGCCTGCCCAGCATGACTCGGGAAATCCCCACAATGAAGGCCCAAAGGACCACCAGGACGCGCAGGGGGACAGCCAGGATAAGGTGGTGGAGAACGAATCGGCAAACCATGGCAGCTCTGGTGGCATGGCCCGACGGGAAGGAATATTTGTCCACGGAGACGGTGGCAAACATGTCCATCTTGTTGTGGGTGGGGCGCCGCCTCCTTACCAGTCCTTTCACTAGCGCCACCAAAGCAAGATCAAGCACCAGCGCTGGGAGACAATGAACAGAGACATTTTTTTTAAAGGAGGAATGCTATAAACAAGGCTTAAGAAACGTATAGTCCCTTCCGAAGCAAGGTTACACCCTTCTAAACCCAGAGAAGTCAGGCAGCTTAGAAAAGCTTAAGATTGCTTAAGATGGCACCATAAGAAATGTGGTCTGAACCATAAGCTACCTGCAGCTCTTGAGGTGAAAAGTTCTTGCCTATGAAAGCTCAAGGTATGATACATTGATTAGCATTAAAGGATTCATTGTCACTGTCCTTCATTCAACACTCAGCGTTCTTCAACCTCAAGAGAATTTCAGTTTATGTATGTAGCTTGAGATGACCATACACACCAAAGAATAAAACCAAGGCCTAGACATTCTATTTATTTGCAGAATTTATACATTGCCTTTCCAGAAACCTGCGCCAGGCGGCTCAAAATATTAAAAACAATACAATAAAATCATTTGTAAAAAGACAAAGAGTTATTAAAAATGTACAGGCCAGGGTTTTTTAAAAAAATCCAGGAGCACAGAAACAGGATAGACAAAAAATAGCCCTGAGGCCAAGGACCATTTAAAAAAAGCTTTAAAAGATGCAAACAATTAAGAGCCTGGGCAACCATACATGGTCTACTTCCTGATGCCTCAAGGAAAATAAGGAAGGTGGCATGCAAGCCTCATGGCAGAAGATGTTCTAAAGGCAAAGTGGCTTTATGTTTTAAATGTATTTTATTTGATGTGTTTTATCTACATTTATACGCCTTCTTGAGCACCATAAGCAAGAAAGGCGGGTAATAAATGTTAATAAAGAAGTGCCACCACCAAAAAGGTCCTGTCCCCGACTGCCTTCTACATTGGCAGGTGAGGTCATGGAAAGCAGAGCTTGGGAGGAGGATTTTAACTGGTCAGCTAGACAATACGGGAGGACACGGCTCTTCATCTCAGCCCTGAACTGATCAAGGGCTTGAGGGACCAGCACTTTGAATTGCACACAGAAACACTGTGCTACAATCAGTCACAGCAAACCTGGTTCCCAGGATATTACATTATTGAAAAAAAGAGCAGATAGCAGAACTTTGGGATAAGCAACATCCCAAAAGGTCTGCATCACTCTCAGACTCTCAAGCAGCTCCATCTTCTAACCAGGAGTGTCATATGTGCGGCCTGTGGGCCGGATCAGGCCCCTGGAGGGCTCCCGTCAGGCCCACGAGCAAGCCTGCTTCGTTCTCCATATCTCTTGCACTTTCTGTGCCCACTTGCTTTGCCAGGATTTCTCAATTGCACAGGAGCTATAGATCAAAGTCTCTGTTTTCTCCACTGGCTGAGGCTCCTCTCTTGGGGAGGAAGGGGGAGAGAGGGAGATCTTGCTTTGATACTGACCACAATATTGCAAGAGTGCTAATACTTTAAGCATGTTTTATTTTAGGTTTTTTTTTAATTAATTGTTTTTGTGTCCTTCATAAAGTTTATATCTCTACTGCCTGATGTTACATTTTATGACACGCATGGCCCAGCCCGACAATGTCTCATTTATGTCAGATCTGGCCCTCATAACAAATGAGTTTGGCACCCCTGTCTCTAAACAATTCCAGTACCCATTTGCTCCTTTGTGTAATACGAACTGCCTTTCCCCCTAAGAACATTTTTGGTTACCAGTTCTACATAGCAATGAAGCTTAACCCAAATTTACAGATGAACACCATTCCAGTCCCCCAATGCTTCTACCAAAACAGGAGGATATAGTTTGGCATCGATGTGTGCTGCAATAATATACAGCAGCAGTCCCAATAGTTTTTCAGTTCCATATGTTTATTATTTATTGAACTTCTATCCAGCTCCTTCCCCAACCAAGCAGGGCTCAGGGTGGCTTTCAAGAACTAAATATACAATAAAATCAACACTCCAGTTTTAAAATCCAGCCTTTCTGGTTAAAAAGCCTAATTATCAACTACTATGTCAGAGGGATCCCAACAACCTATCACAGGTGGGAGGCAGCCAGCACAGAGACGTTTGTGGCCCAACAGTAAAATGGAGGGAGGCCAGATGATCTCTCTAGCCACCAGGGCCATCCTGCCACTAGGCAAACTAGGTGATACTCTAGGGCGCCGGCCTTCTGGGGGCGCCAGATTGGATACCTCCTATGTGACTCAGTGATCTCGGCTATCCAAGTCAGAGAGCAATTTCAAGTTTTGTGCTTTTCATTTTTTCCCACAATTCATCTGCTTTTGAAAACTGGTTATCGGTGCAAGGGGTGTGCCAGAGGTTAGCTTTGCCTAGGGTGCCAGATAATCTAGGGCCAGCCCTGATAGCCGCCACTAATCCTCAACCATATGTCCAGTGGAACACCTCGGTCCTACTGGCCCTGCAGAACTGTACCAAGTCTTGCAGGGTTCACGTCTCATTAGCCAGAGAGTTCTGCCAGGTTGGGACCAGACTTGAAAAGGTCCTAGTCCTGGTCGAGGACAGCTAGACTGCTTTGGGGCAAGGGATTCCAGATGAGTGTAATGCTCTTTCAGGGGTATATAAGGAGAGGAGGTTCCCAGACCGTTTAGGGTTTTGAAGGTAAGTACCAGAACCTTGAACTTGATTCAATACTAATTCTGCAGCCAGTGTAGCTGAGCACAGGTTGTATGTGTGCTGTCAAAGTGGTCCCAGTAAGGACCTGCACTGCTGCATTCTGGACAAGCTGAAGCTTCCAGAGCAAGTTCAAGGGCAGCCCTGCATTGAGCGAGTTGCAGTAGTCTATCTAAAGCTGAATGTTGCACGGATCACCAGGGAGAGCTTTAAATCTGAGAGAAGAAAAACGGTGCTATGGAAAATCCATCCTAAAGGCTGCATAACAGGCAAAGGCAGACAGGAAGGCAAAATACTGACCAGACCCATTGACAATAGGGTCAGTTACTAGAAAATCAACTGGTAGGAAGAACCAAGGCAACTGGAAGTAGTGTTATTAAGGAGCCCCTACTGGGTCAGAGAGAGAGCAGAGAGAGGGATGGGAGCTCTTACCAAAAAGCAGGTTGATCAGCACCTCACGGCCTGCCGAGCTACCACTTCTGCACAGCCCATACAAGGTTCCCGCCAGCCATGGGATACCATGTCCTGAGATCTCTATGACCTTCATGAGGGGGCGAGCGCTGCCCCATGAAGAATTCTCTCCGGCGCATACCCCTAGCCGTTTGGAAGCCCAGAGGTCAATTGCCAACAAGGAGCGCAGGGCAATACCCATAAAAGATGGATTCAGCTTCATGCAATCCTCTTCAGGTAGAGCCTGAGCGGCACTGCTGGCTGCCGAGTCCTTGCGACGAGATGGGCTGTCAGGGCACCCCTGGCTCTTCTGGTTCATCAGTGACAAGAACTCCAGCCTGCTGCTGGGAGCCCGTCTCTCGCGGCTGCCCTTCGGGCTGTTCTTTGGGCTGGGCATGGTGGCGCTGATCTATGGGAAAGGGGAGAGAAGGCTGCCAAGGAAAGAAGCAGTTGAAGCGACAGATTTATGCAAGCACCAAAGCTTTAGTCACAGATTTTAAAAACACATCCGTGGATTCTGTAAATCAAACAGCACAAATTCTGATTGCAGCATTCTGTACCACCAGTAGCTTCTGGACAGTCTTCAAGGGCAACCCCAAATAGAGCACACTGCTGTAATCTAATCCAGATGTTACCAGGGACAGATCTTTTCTTCCCAGGAAGGACTGCAGCTGGCTCACAAGCCAAAGCTGATGAAAGGCAGCCCTGGCCACCAATGCTGGCTGTTTATCCTGGGACCAGGAACACCCCCGAGCTACAATCCTGCCCCTTCAGGGGAAGTGCAATTTCATCCAGAACAAGAGATATCCCGCTTCCTGGATCAAACCTTCTTCCTACCAGTAGCACCTCTGTATTGTTAGAATCGAGTTTCACTCTGTTAGCCCTCATCCATTCCAAAACTCCCACCAAGAGCCTGTTCACAGTTTCCACAACCTCCCTAGGATCCACTGGAAGCACAACATGGAGCTGAATGTTGTCTGCATATTGGCTGCAGTTCAGCCCCAGTCCCTAGATGACCTCCCTTAGTGGTTTTGCATAGGTGTTGAAAAGATGGAACCTTGTAGAACCCCTTAGGCCAGAAGCCAAGGAGCAGCACAGCAGTCCCCTAGTACCGCACCCTGAAATCTGCCTTTAAGGTAGGACTAAAAGCCACTACAGAACAGCGCCTCCAAGTCCCTCCCAACCCCAAGGCAATCCAGAAAGATACCATGATTGTGCAGGTTTTCAAATGAGCTGTAGCCTGTGCCTTGTTGGATTTGTCCTGAGCTTTCCTCCACTGTCGCTCTAGCTGTCTCCCTTGTCTTTTCCTCATCCACAGCCCCTCAGTAAATCAAAGGGCTGCCTGGCACTTAGGGAGCAATCAGGTCAGTGATTTCCTCATTCCAGAGGTCAACCAGGGGATTGACAGCAACACCAATCATATCACCAAGGAAATCCCCTAATATTATCTGAAAACCAGTAAGATCAATCAGGCTGCGGAGCAGATCACCTTAATACATACACACACACACACACACACACACACACACACACACAGAGTTACAAGTTCATTCCTCTCACACTATTTCTGAGAATTCTGCCCAGAGCAGAAGCTTTGTTATAGAGTACAGTTTTATGTTTGGTACTTTCAAACAGGCAATCCCCATGTAACATGATACAGTCCCACCAACAGTCTACTGCATGTATTTCAGCATGTTTGAATTGTCCCATAAATTCACATTCTAGAAGTCAGAGCATTATTTGGTTGGCAGACTTGATGAAACTAACAAAAGACAGATGACTTTCTAAATAATTTGCAAATAATAGTCATTTTTTTTAAAAACTAACATTCATTTAGGATTCCCAAAAAAAGGGCCTTTGTTGGGTTGTAAATTCCTTTACAATTTACGATACGCAGATGACACCACATTACTTGCAGAAATGTCTACTGATGAATGTTAAAGCAGAAACTGCTGAAGCAGGATTACAACTGAACATCGAGAAGGCAAAAGTTATGCCAACTAGGGGAATTACACAACTCTAAAAGTTGGCAATGAAGAAACTGGAATGGTTCCATAGTTCTTTGATCCTTGGCTCCATCCTCAACCAAAAGAGACTGCAACCAAGAAACCAAGAGATTAAGACTGGGAAGGGCAGCCATGAAGGAGCTAAACAGGATTCTTAAGTGTAAAGGTCTGTCGCGGACGACCAAGAACAAGATAATTTATACCACAGCATTCCCTGTTACTATATATGGGTTTGAAAGTTGGACAATGAGGAAAGCTGACAGGAAGACAGTTGATTACGTACTTTGAAACTGTTGCAGCAGAGTTTTACGAATGTCATGGACTGCCAAAAAAGACAAATAAGTGGATTCTATATAATGGTATGCCCTTTATAGTCAGACCTAAGAAGTAGATTCCTTTCTGGAATTTTAAGCCAAGTACACAACTTATCTGACAATGAAAAACTGAATTTTCTACTTTCAGACACAAACTCCTTGGTCTCACCCAAGGTAGCACTTTTTGCACTAGCAGCTAGAAAAGTTAGATCCTAGGTGGCTCCTAGTAAGGCACCACATTGAGCTCCATAGTCCAGCACAGCTATTATGATTTTAAACTTACCAACGATGCACTTATGAAATTTTAGAAGTGTACAGTTCTAACCTTAAGATTTGCTTTTAACTATGATTTTAAATGCAAATTTTTATACTGTAAATTTATATTGTAATGGCCAGTGGCCACATACAATAAAACTATTACCTACCATATCAAATCAAGCCTGAATTCTCCTCAGAAGCTAAAATGAGGTTATTGTACTTTGGTCACTTGATCAGAAGACACTGCTGGAAAAGACAATAATGGTAGGAAAAGTCGAAGGCAGCAGGCAAAGAGGAACACCCAGCATGAGAGGGAATGAAGCCATGGCCCTCAATCTGAAAGACCTGAGCAAGGCTGTGAACAACTGGACATTCTGGAGGTCATTAATTCATAGGGTGACCATAACTCAGGAGTGAGTTGGCGGCACTTAACATGGCATTTAACATGCATCCCATCCAAGACAGAAAGTCCCTGGTTTGCCTTTCTAATCCAGAGAAGCCTCTGCCTTGTCAAAATTAAGTTTTAGTTTGTTCACCCTCATCCAGCCTAGTACCAGTTCAGAACATCAACAGCAAACTTGAAATTAGGTGGAAAAGAAAGAGTTAGGTGTCCACTGTGTATTGGTGACTCCACAGCACAAACCTCCTGACCTCCATTCCTATCAGCTTCATGTAGATATTAAATAGGATAAAATCAAATCCTGCAAAACCCCACAGGTCATGGGGCAGAGCAGGAATTCCCCAGCACCCTCTTCTGAAACTCCTGCCCAAGAAGAAGAAGAAGTAGATACTGGATTTATATCCCGCCCTCCACTCTGAATCTGAGTCTCAGAGCAGCTCACAATCTTCCTTATCTTCCTCCCCCACAACAAACACCCTGTGAGGTGGGTGGGGCTGAGAAGACTCTCACAGCAGCTGCCCTTTCAAGGACAACCTCTGCCAGAGCTTTGGCTGACCCAAGGCCATTCCAGCAGCTGCAAGTGGAGGAGTGGGGAATCAAAACTGGCTCTCCCAAATAAGAGTCCGCACACTTAACCACTACACCAAACTGGCTCTCTCGAGAGGACTCAAACCACTGCAACATCCGATTCCGGTGCCAAGAGGCTGCTGAGAAATCCAGCAGAATGTACAGGATCACATCCCCCCACGCACCCCGTTTAGTTCTCAGCAGAGGTCATTGACCAAGGCTGCCGAAGCAGTCGCTGTTCCAGATCTTGGCCGGAAACCAGATTGAAACTGGTCCAGAAAAAAACAAGCCTCTTCCAAGAGACAACCCTACCTGTTTGGATTTAGATGCTGCTACAGGTCTAGTGTGTACAAAAAATATTTCAATAAATAAAGAATAAGTATTAAGAATCCCAAAGGCTAACATATATTGAACACCACACCATGCACCCCTTTTTTAGGCTTTCAAAAATATTTAAAGCAAACACTGTGCAAATGCTATAACTCCTTGGCTGATATGATCTCAAATACGGTACTTTCTTAGGGCAGGACCTGCACTGAAAGAGCCGTGAAGGCCCGACTCTGAGGCAATTCTGCTCCAATCGGTAGGATCTGAGGAAGGAAGAGGTTTCACTGGCGGAAGAGGAACTTGAGCCTCCGCCCCTTGGCTCCTGTTTCCCATGGCTGAGTTTTTCTCTCTTGCACAGGATTCCCAAGGAAGCTCCCTAGGTGACCTTGGGCCACTCTCCCTCTCAGCCTCATCTACCTCGCAGGGCTGTTGTGCAGGATCAAAAACGGAGGAAAGGAGAACGAGGCTGGAAGGCGCTTTGGGTACCCGTTTGCGGACGGGGAAATAAATGTCTAAAGAAAATAAAAAATGAAGGGGAAAGGCATTTTAAACAACCACACGCAAGGGGCGGGGAACCCGAGCCGCCTCTTATCCCGCTCCCAATGGGATTCCTTGAGAGTAAGCTCCAGCTTCTTCCCCTCCCTCCCCTTTCTTCCTGCTCTAGTCGAAGGACATCCTCCCCTTCACCTGCCTCGTCTGCGGCCACTTGGAGAGGGCACATACCTGCGAAAGGTCGAGCGCGCTCCATGCGCATGCGCGCACTCATTTCTCTTCCATTCCGCCCCGCAAAGCCCCCCCCTGCCCTCCCTCGCGACTGTTACTTAGCAACCTTACCGGGTTTTCTCTTCTCTCTTCCTACCACACAGCCGAGCTTCTGCTTCCGCGTCACATGAGGGCGGGGTTTATACGCTGTTCACATGACATTCCGCCAGCCCTTGCAACGAGAGGCGAGCTGTTGAAGAGGCTGATATGTCATGGCGGGGCTTCCGTTGGAAATGGAGCTTCTGCCTTTATGGTTTGGAGGGGGTGTTTTTGTTTTTATTTTAAAAAGCCTTCCAATGGTAAAAGTCTGCTTTATGCAACGGTAGAGACTCGCGCGTGGCAGAAGATCTCCCGCTTGTCACACATCAGTATGTCCTTAGTGGGCAGATTCACATGGGGATGTCAACTCCAGGTTGGGAAATTCCTGGAGATTTGAGGGTGGAGCCCCGGAGGGAGGGGAGAGACCTCATCTGGGTACAGTGTCATAGAGTGCGCCTTCAAAAGCAGTCAAGTTCTCCAGGAGAACTGATCCCTGTTGCCTTGAGATCACTTCCAGGAGCTGTCCAGGCACTTCCTGGAGGTTGGCAACCTTTTAAGGGTGCAAAAAAGTGGGGCCAAAAGACTATGAAATATAGGGGGTGGGGTTAATTAAGGTCATATGTGATCCAGACTACAGCAGCGGCCCATTTACAAAAACTATTAGGAAAATCGAAAAGAGCAAGAGTCTGGCAGCACCTTGAATACTAACAAAATTTGTAGCAGCATAGAATTTTTTGTGAATTACTGCTCACAAATTTTTTTGTGAATTACTGCTCACAT
The DNA here is from genome assembly GCF_032191835.1 of Heteronotia binoei. Lineage (NCBI taxonomy): Eukaryota > Metazoa > Chordata > Lepidosauria > Squamata > Gekkonidae > Heteronotia > Heteronotia binoei. Next base: position 177,632,871 of record NC_083224.1, on the reverse strand, counting down.
TACTGCTTCTTCAGAGACAGCTAGCTGTTCTTGCTGTATCTGAAGAAGTGAGCAGTGACAGATGAAAACTTCTTCCCTGCCACACATTTTGTTAGTCTTTAAAGTGTTACTGGACTCTTGCTGTTTTCGACTGCTAAAGAAAGACTAACAGGGTTACCCATCTTGATCTATCTATTAGGAAATTAGTGAAAGATCTACAGACCCTCTAGTTGTAGAAATAGCTACAGAAATAACAGAAATCATCCCCTTTGGTCATCATCAAATTACAAACCAACTGCATATAAAAATTAAAGGTCCAGCACTTCATGGTGCCAAAAAATCCAATTTATTAATTAAAATATTTATTAAATATTAATTTAAAAATTTCCCATTGTCCAAGGCAGTTTACAGTATATAATACATTACACTATATCATACCCTCCTTCCTAATATTTTAATTGTCTTTGTAAATATTTGTGTAATATTTTGTAAATATTTTGCTCTGTTTTTAATGATGCTGCGGGTGTTGCTTTTAACGGTTTTAAAATGTGCTTTTATTACATATATTTTAATTTGTTAGTCATCTTGGTGGTTCTTGTGAGGGCAAAAAGGCAGGATATAAATTTTATAAAATAAATAAAAATAAAAACAATAAAGCCCTAGATTCATCCCAACCAAATAAAATGCCTGCAGTCTATCCACTGTCAAAAGCTCTGGTGCATGAAGTGTCATGCATGGATATTCAATTTTTACACATAATGACATGTAATCCTTTATTAGATCATATCTGTATCCTCAAACTACATTGTACAAATCCTAGTTTCAAAGCTCTGGGCTATAATCCCAGTGCAAAAACATTTATCTGAGACAGAAATCCTCACGGTCCTTTATTATTTTTGCATAGCTTCCAATAAAATGCACTGTAAAATTACTGATTGTACACATACACACAGCAACAGTTTGACATTCTCATATCCCCTCCACCTCCCTCCTTATTTTTCTATATTCCCAACCCCACCCCCCAGGGTTGGTAGGTATTAAAAATTCTGCCATCTGGATATTATACTGATTTACTGCCAATGTTTAATTATTTCAATGTTGTTTTAACTCTAATTATCTATTGTATAAAGAGAGCCAGTTTGGTGTAGTGGTTAAGTATGTGGATTCTTATCTGGGAGTACTGGATTTGATTCCCCACTGCTCCTTGTGCAGCTTCTGAAGTGACCTTGGGTCAGTCATAACTCTCAGAGCTGTTCCTCTCATGAGCAGTTTCTGTTAGAGCTCTCTCAGCTCCACCTACCTCACAGGGGGAGGGAAGGGAAAGGAGATTGTAAACTGTTCTGAGACTCCTTCGGGTAGTGAAGGGTGGGGTATAAATCCAACCTTTTTTTCTTTTTCTTCATTATGTTGGCCTCCATGAGCCCTATTTTTAGAGAAGGGCAGCCAACAAATTGAATTTCGTAAATAATAAAAGGTTCCTCATGGCTTCCCACAATTTTTACACAGTTGCCCAAAATTCACTGCCAAAGCACACATCAAACTAACACCCCCAAAGCGTACCATGCAAAAAATAGATCCAGGCAATTCATTGCACATGGAAGAATTGGAATCTCAGGCAGGAATCCTCATGGATTCTCATGATTTTTACATGGAGTCCTCAAAAATATCACATCCAGACCATATCCATAGACTGAACCATAAAAAACACAGGTTCAGTGTTTCATGGTTTAAAGGTAAATGTAGTCCCCTGTGCAAGCACCAGTCTTTTCCGACTCTGGGATGATGTCGCATCATGACGTTTTTACAGCAGACTTTTTACAGGGTGGTTTGCCATTGCCTTCCCCAGTCATCTACACTTTACCCCCAACAAGCTGGGGCTTACCATGGTGCAAATGCATGGATCTGATTATGTAGATTTTAATTATTTTTACCTGGATTCCAAATCCTCGATTACATCAGCCTTCACAAAGTGCACCAAAAACACTTGATAGGGCTAGCAATAAAAATTATTCTGACAATTCGGATTGGGATAGAATGAAACGGGGAGAACTGTGATTTGGATGATATGGAGTCAGAGGGTTTCTGTAGGAATCAGATGCTCAGTTAAGTCGATTTGCTGCCTTCTGTAGAAGTGCCAAACTGCTTCCAGTATGCTTTTCAACTGTTTTACCCTTCATGTGAACTGTGTGTGTCATCTGAACAAACAAAGGCAGAACACCAAACCACAAACAAATGTTATCAGATGGGTTTTTCCTCCTTCTAGAATCTCCCTGCAGCTGTTTATGTTGCTAAAAAGTAAAGGCAAAGCATGCATGGATCACAAGATAAAGAATCCTATTCCAGTTTTCTGCACCTGCTACAAAATCAGTATACCTCTACAAGGTTTAGGAGGATAGTGCAAAGCTATGACATACTTAGTGATAACAAGTAGTGCTCAGAAAACACTGAAGCATTTGAGCTATTCAGCAAACAGCTAAGACCCCATAGTTTTCCTGTGCTATTTTTTTTTTAATCCCATCCTTTTTCTGAGAAGCTTGTGGTGATAGAAATGGTTCTGCCTCCTATTTGATTCTTCAGACAACCCTGTGAGGTTGGTTAGGGTCAGCGACAGCTTCTGGTTCCAAGTCACCTAGTGGCCAACATCCTCTGACTGGGAATGACTTTGCTGAAAATATTTAAATAGGTTGATTTATAATTCTGCCAGCTTTCACTCTTAATTCACAAAAATAGGAAACCGGGTATAAATGAGACCATAAGAAGTATAAAGATGTCAGGGAAAGCCATCAGAATCTAATCAATAATAACAGTTTCTTTATTCCAAACACTCCAGTTAAAATACGTCAACACATCCCTCTGATTCATATCATGAGCCTGCAAATGACAGCTCACCCACTGGTTGTGTACACAGGAAAGGAAAGGTCCCCTGTGCAAGCACCAGTCATTTCTGACTCTGGGGTGATGTTGCTTTCACAACGTTTTCACAGCAGACTTTTTACTGGGTGGTTTGCCATTGCCTTCCCCAGTCATCTACACTCCCCCCGCCCCCCAGCAAGCTGGGTACTCATTTTACCGACCTCAGAAGGATGGAAGGCTGAGTCAGCCTTGGGCCGGCTACCTGAACCAGCTTTCGCTAGGATAGAACTCAGGTTGTGAGCAGAGTTCAGATCACAGTACTGCAGTACTGCTGCTTTACCATTCTGCGCCACGGGGCCGCTAGCATGTACACAGAGGCACTCTTAAAGGTTCCAAAACAATATACCGTTTCCTCACATAAGAAATTCATACAAAGCTCATTCTCAGTTCATAGTCCTTGAAATTATCTCTAACAATAATGAGGAACAACTATAATGAGTCCAAATGAATTCACAGAAAACCCGTCCACACTGTCCGGTGCTTCCCCTCTTATGCTGACATAGATTCTGCAGGCAAAGAACAAAAAATCTGTTTAAAGTGTGTGAGACTGTGGTTTGAAATACTTTCTGCCAGTTTCTCTCTAGACTATTTTTTTAAATGTGCCGGTAGGTACTTCTTTATAACCCTTGAACAGCTTTCTTACCAACCCTTACTTGCTCTGTCAAAACTGGGCATATGCAGTGACATAGCTCCTAGACCTCTCTCTCAAGTTCCGCCTCGAACGCTTTTCCCCAGCTGCTGCAAGTCTGAGCCAACACCACCATCTGCTGGGCATTTGTGACACTTTGAGTTAGTGTGCTGTCTGCAATTTCCATTTCATGATCTCGTTCTTCAACTCCTGTCCTAAAACATTTAATCCCAAAACATCCCAACAGGCTGGTACTTAATCCATGCATTATGAAACTACAAGAGTCACTGGAAAAAACTAATGCTAGGAAAGCAGAAAGCAACAGGAAAAGGGGGAAGTCCAGCATTAGATGGATTTAGGGTTACCAGGCTGGTGTTGGAAAATACCTGGAGACTTTGGGGGTGGATCCAGGAGATGGCAGGTTTGGAAGAGGAGGGGCGTCAGCATGGGACAATGCCATAGAGTCCACCCTTCAAAACAGCCATTTTTCTCCAGGGGAGCTGATCTCTGCTAACTGGAGATCAGTTGTAAAAGTGATCTCCAGGCCCCACCCTCGAGGCTGAGAACCAGAGATTACTGCCATGTAAACAGTCTTATCAGTACAACTATTACAATGTAAATTACACACTTACAGCCAAGGCTCGCTTATTACTAAGTCTATGTTGGTGATTTACCAATTATATAAGTTTGGTTCAAACTGAATACTGGCAAAATAGCAGGAGCAACTGAAGCTGTACTTAGTAAAGTTAATACAAGAAAACTGTGGTCTGCACAAAATGCTGACAACAGAGTCCAATAAGTCATATAGAGTAAACACTCTCTTTGCAAGCGCTGCACAATCAACTCATAATATAGAATGAAAGTCTCTATGTAGATTGAAGGCTCATACTGATGCTGAAGATTTACAGTTCTAAGTATAGCGTGGAGATGCTGACATGCTTCCCAGTTTCAGTCTTTGTGTGTTTCGATATGACCACATACACATAATTTATTCTGGAACTGAAATAACATGCAGTATATGAAGCATAAAGCCCAATTTGGTCCAGAATATCTAAAAGCCCATACAACTTACCCAATGCTCAACAGTAAAAAAACACAGTCAGTTTCACACTCATCGGCATTCACCGTTCTCCTGTGCCAACAGACACAACACCAGACCATTTAATGAGAAACAGCTGGACATCTTACAGAATACTTAAAGGGAAAGCATAAATAAATCAAGGTATTCCAGATAACACAGTTACTTAAAGGAACAGGGTCAGATCCAAAGCGGCATTAAGCCCACGCGAGGCTACTGTGTGGAATTTATGTATAAAGTACACTTTCTTTTGCAGGAGCAATTTATGTGATTCTTTAATATCATAACTATAACTGGTTTGCAGCCAGAAAATGATACCACATCTGAGATCTTTGGGATCATGGTTATGCTCTAACATATAGCTAACTATAGGAGCCTCCTGGATTTTTAATTTTACATGTGACAGGTGTTTCAAAAAATGGGCGTTGAAAGGTTGGTGCTTGAGGGGGCAACAGTGGAAGGGCTTCTAGTGTCCTGGCCCCACTAGTGGACCTCCTGATGGCACCCGTTTTTTTAGGCCACTGTGTGACAGTGGATGGGCCGTTGACCTGATCCAACATGGCTTCTCTAATGTTCTTATGGTATGCAATTGAGTACCTGGAGCAATCTAATATAATAGAGGGGACAGGTACACCTGAGATAATAAATAATTTTAGCAGATTTACAATTCAAAAAATGTTTAAGATGCCAAGTAAATTGATTGATGGTGACCTCATTTGTTTGAATACTATAATTACATGCGAGGCATCCTTTAAAAGGTAAAGGTAACCCCCTGTGCAAGCACCAGTCGTTTCCGACTCTGGGGTGACATTGCTTTCACAATGTTTTCATGGCAGACTTTTTTTTAATGGGATGGTTTGCCATTGCCTTCCCCAGTCATCTACACTTTCCCCCCAGCAAGCTGGGTACTCATTTTACCGACCTCAGAAGGATGGAAGGCTGAGTCAATCTTGAGCCAGCTATCTGAACCCAGCTTCTGCCAGGATTGTACTCAGGTCGTGAGCAGAGCTTGGATTGCAGTACTGCAGCTTTACCACTCTGCACCACGGGGCTCTTACTAGGCATTCTTTACCACATTTCAACTATCCAACAGGGAGACGAGTTTCTGCAAGACAAGTTCTAGTTCTCAAATCAGAATGAACCAGAAAATCTCAGAGATTGCATCCTCTCCTCCACCTTCTAGTCGGAAATCCCAAACCTCCCATAAGGGGTTGAAAAACATGCCAATGCTCGTGCAAAATCTGAGCTACCTGTTGGGACCTTGGAGAATACCGGAGAGTACAAATCATAGTAGTTTTGTTAGTTCACCTCTAGGCATGTTGTCTGCCCTATTCCTAGTCCTACAGATAACCTCTGTAGGATAGCCACATTGCAAGCCAGCTAACAAAATTACTGCCAAGTATACCTGAACGAGATAATTCTCTTAACCATTTCCCTCCCAGATCCTCTTGCATGCAGAGTTAGTAGGCAGCACCCCTCCTTAATCTTGCATGCAAGAGTTCTCAACACCGGCTGCAGTATCAGGTCTACTAGTGGTGCTTAGATATAAGCTTTCCTGTGGTGGTTCTGTACCTATTGTCTTTAGGCGAAGGCTTGCTTATTTCAGTATTCTTAAGAAAGTCAGTTTCCACAGATGTGGCCACTGCATTGGCATTTGCTAGACCTAACGTTTGTAAGACTTCAATTATTTTCTGTCTCCAGTTTAGGAGAAATGAACCCCCTTCCTCCCTTTCAGTTTGTATGCCCAGGTAATAAAAATACATCTCCTAGCTCCCTAATTTCCACTTCTCTGTTTAGGCACTCTACGACACTATTATAGTCCATTTGTCCGTCATAACCCAGAATCATCATCATAGGCAAGAATAAAAGTACAATGTCCATCTTTGTATTTAGTGTACTGACATGGCGCCCTGAGCCATTCGTGGGAAGGGCGGGATATAAATCTCAAATAAATAAAATAAATAAAATGAATGGGCTTCTTCTTTCTTGAAGCCTTGTGCTATGAGCATTGTATGTCTTTTTTTGTTGTTGTTCCAGGCACACGCTGCCTGTTTTAGTTCATAAAGCCCCTTCTGCAGTTTGCAGACTAAATTTGGCTCTTCCTGGATCTTCCCATGAAGAAGTGCTGTCTTTACATCTAGAATGTAGAAAAATTGCAGGATGTCATCTGGGAGTTTTATCATTTTAATTAACTTGCTGTGTTGTTTAAATGTATGTAATGTTTCATTGTGTGTCATACATCAACCAAAGCTTAGTGCAAGCTGGGATGGGCAAATAATTAAGTCATGATGATGATGATGTTTGACCTGCATCTTCTTGGATGCAGCTATGCTCGAAAGTACAAGCCCAGAACTCTATAACCCCTTACTTCCAGAATTATATCCCCCCAAAACACCTTATCTGGTTCTGGGATCTAGTTTTTATCTTTTCTTCTTGCTGAAGGCCTTGCTGCCAAATACTGTAATGTGTCCCATATCTGGCACCTTGCTATGCCATATTTGATAAGATATACGTACACTCTCTTTTGTGGGGAGTCTGTTCTGGGTGTAGTTTTCAGTCAGGATTACTTCGCTCCACCATCTATTGTGAGGGCCTGTATGATCCATGAGCATGCATTTGCTGGTCTCTAGTAAAGCGCTCAGTTTCCTTTCAGCCATGCCATTCTGCCCAAGTGTAAAGCTGACCGACTTCCTGAGCAGAATGTCTTCCTCTCCCAAGAAGGTTTGTGTGTGATGGGACATAAATCCACCACCATTATTTGTCTGTAGCATTTGAGACTTTTTTCCAAACTTTTTAGAAACCATAGTGATGTATTTCTTGAGGAATTCACAGTTTTGCCTCGGCATATAGTTGGAACTTTCTAACTGGGGAAGTGAAGCTCTGTATTCTTGGTACTTGAGGGGGCAACAGTGGGAGGGCTTCTAGTGTTCTGGCCCCACTAGTGGACCTCCTGATGGCACCTGGTTTTCTGCCACTGTGTGAAAGAGTGTTGGACTGGATGGGCCATTGGCCTGATCCAACATGGTTTCTCTTATGTACTTATGATATGCAACTGAGTACCTGGAGCAATCATCCAGAAAGATTAAAATATGACTGTTTCCACCATTTAATGTTACATATACTGGTCCAAGGATATCACTATGGATTAATTCTAATAGTTTGCTAGGCTGTTTCTCAGTTCTGGGTGGAAACTAACTCCTTTTGCTCTTACGCAGCACCCACATTTGTTTATGTCATTGATGTCACATGGTTTTACTGTAATGTCTATGGCAAAGTTCTTATTCTAAAGGTCTCAGAATCAGTGGTGGCCAAACTTGATTAACGTAAGAGCCACACAGTGGTGGGATTCAGCCGGTTTGCACCGGTTCTACAGAACCGATAGCTAATGTGCTATCAGTTCGGCAGAACCGTTTGTTGGTCGGGCGCCTGCTGCAGCAGGAGGAGGAGGAAGGGGTCGCCTTTGCTTTCTGCGCCCCGATGAAGGTGAGGCTGGAGGAAACGGCGGGCTCCATAGGGCGGCGAGACCAGGCGCTTTGGGCGGGGGGGGAGGAGAGGGGCGAAGAGGCGACCGCAGTGAACTTTTGTCTCTTTCTTGACACCCGCTGCCGGCCCTCCCCAGCCTGCTCCCGCAAGGCCACGTCACCTTGCGCTGACCCCTCGTGACATCAACGTCATCAAACCCTGCTGGCACTTCGGAGGCAGGATGCAGAATCCGGAAGAGAACTGGCCGTCGTGAGTCTTACTGGAAGCGGGGAGGGAGGGACGTTTTGGTAGCGATTGAAGCCCGCTTGGAAAGGCTGGCCCCAGAAGCGTCACGGTTTGCTTTTTACCATGACCACCTTTAAATCCTTGAGAAACTCGAGTGAATGCAGGATAGTTTGTAGGTAGGAACCGGCACAACACATACCAGGGCGCGAAATACCACAAGAGTTGCATTTATCTAAATTCATTTAAGTCAGTTTGTTTAGAAGGGTGTAACTTTGCTTAGGGTGGCACTGCAAAATACCTAATTTACAGGTCATGCTGCTGATGTTAGGCTCAGTAGCTTTGTATCCAGAAGACAGGGCTGGATCGGGGAGGGGGGGCAGAGGGGGCAACTGCCCCGGGTGCAAGAGCAAGAGAAACAACACCAGCATCCTTTGCACGCATGTATTTGCACTCCAAACCATGATTTCACGGCTTGGATTACAGGCAGGCGCCCTACCCCCCAGCTTCCCTTTAAATGCTTTGGGGAAGAAGTGAGGGGATCCCCAGCATATGTGCAATGCAAGCTGCGAAACTGTGGCTTGGAGTGCAAACATACATGCCCCCCCCCCTTCTTCCCCAAAGCATTTAAATCCTTTGAGGGAGAAGAGGGGTTGCATGCATTTGCACTCTAAACCACGATTTCATAGTTTGGATTGCATGCGCATGCCATTCCCCCAGTTCTTCCCCAAAGTATTTAAAGGTATCTTTTAATGCTTGGGATGAAGTGGAGCATGCACATGCATTTGCACTCCAAGCTGTGATTTTGCAGGTTGGATTGCAGGTGTGTGTCGCCCCCCCCCCTCACTTCCTCCCCAAAGCGTTTAAAGGTAGGATCATACTTACAGCAACAGATAGTATGTACTAGATACTGTAGCCCAGTCCACAGCACCTATTCCTTTACCAAAATATCATTCTGAAAAACATTTCATTAAACTATTGTCCTATTATCCACGTAAAAAGCTCTGCTGAATAATTCATTTTTGCATAGTTTAGCCAGGTGGATGAGACGTCTCCAGACAGGCCATTCTATAAGGGGTGTGTGTGTGCGTGGGGGGGGTCACAACAGAGAATATACGTATTCAGGCAGTTATTGATTTTGCCTATTTGAAGGGGAGCATCTGCAGAATGCCCTGCTCATGGTGGAGCACAGGGGGAGATGCAGACTCATGGTTTGTGGGATCCAGGCCATGAAGGGCTCTTTATGTGATAGCCACTTCCCTGAATTGACCCTGGTAGCTGATGGGCAGCCAGTACAGTCAGAGGAGTGACTGTGAAATGATATCCATAGGAATACCTTGGAACCATTTCTTCTTCTTTTTTTGCATGTGTTGCACCTGGAAGTCATGTCTACCTATGGTGACTGACCCCTACTGGGGGCCTGGAGGATATTCAGAGAGGTGGCTGAATAAGCCTGTCTCCACCTCCCAACTGGGTATTTTAAGGGGAGTCTCCAATCCAAGTACTGACCACTGCCTGCTTAGCCTCTGAGATCTGACAAGATTGGGCTTGGCTGGTCTATCCAGGTCAGGACATCTTGGGGCCATTTCAGATCAGGAAAATGGCAAGAGACAGATACCTACTCCTTTCATGTTATGGTTAATTCAAGTTCGGGCCCCACATGTCTTTTTTTTTTGAGAGGGAGACAACACTAGGAGTTTCATTTCCAATATTTCCACATCTTGTCCAGTTTGGCCCATAATTTCATTGAATTGTGTTGCTATTATGACACATTCAGAAGCTCAAGGCTTGTTATCTTGGTAACCCCTACAACCCTCCTATAAAGTAGGCCTCTTTATTATACATTTTTACACATAGGAGCTGGGAGAAATGTCTTGCCTAAGGCTACCCAGTGCAGTTGCTGTGACTTTGCAGGGTTGCCAGCCTCCACATGGGGCCTGAAGATCTCCCTCTTTTACAACTGATGTCCAGCTGGCAGAGATCAGCTCCCCTGGAGGAAATGGCTGCTTTGAAGGGTGGACTCTATGGCATTGAACCATGCTGAGGCCCCTGCCCTCCCCAAACCCCACCCTCTCCCAGATCCACCCTCAAAGTCTCCAGGTATTTTCCAACACAGACCTGGCACACCTAAAGCTAGATATGAATGAAGAACTTCTGGCTCACAGTTTTAGCCACTCTGTCTCACCAAGTTTTTTGAAGGGGTAAAGAGATCTGCTTTGATAGCTTTACTGAACTGCCAAAGTGCTTTGCACTCTCTGTCAAAAACTTTCTTTGTGCCAGTTTTTGTTTGGCCAGTCTTTTAACCTGGGGACATTTGCAAAGGGATAGCTAAATAAATCCACATGTCTTAATTGTTCAGGAAAGGAGGGGTAGAACTCTCCAAAATGGGTTGGTGGTTTTCCCATCATTATCACTGCGAAGACATTCATTTTGGAAAGAAAGATCTATCTTTTATCACTTGGCTTACAACTGAGTTTGTTATGTCTTCCCATGAGTCACTCTTGCCAGGAAATGTATGAATTCAGAACACCTTTTAATAGCTCCACAAATACAAAATGATTCTAGATAAAGACTAGTTCCATTTCCACTTGATCATTCCAGATAAGGTGTGTGGTCCAAAAGAAATGAAGAGACTGGTTAGACAGAAAGCGGTGAGTTGTAGCTAAGACCAACCTAGAGCTGCCAACATCCTGGAGAAAAAAGATGCTAGAAATGCCCTGTCCCTCTAGCAGGCTTAACAGGATGTGGTTTACCTGCATGTCATAACAAACTTTCCCTGCCCATTTCCACAGATTAAGCCTCTTTGAAAAGGACAGGACATTTTCCTCCAGGTCTGTTGGTAACCCTACCAGCCTGTCTCTTTCAGTGTGAAGCAAAAGTTTCTTTTAAGGTGTTCTCTTTAACTCCGTGGTACTCATTCAGTGGTTCATTCAGTGATACTCATTCAGTAGTTCATGGAGAGCAACATCTACGATTGCCATCAACCAAAAGAGCCATATTTATTTCCATCCCTGGCAGGAGGACTGCATCTTAAGGAGAATTGCAGCTTACCTATTCCACTGGTGGCTATTTCAAAGTGATTTCAAAGCAGAAGAACAGCCTGAAGACAGCCTGGATGCACCCACGGTCCAAGCACTGGCACCTTATCGACTACATTCTTGTGCGCCAGAGAGACCTTCGAGATGTCTTACACGCCCGAGTAATGCCAGTGTGGAATGTCATACGGATCATCGTCTTGTACGCTGCAATCTCCGTCTTCACTTTAAACCCACACCCAGGAGAGGAGGTATCCCTCGGAGGAAGCTTCAGGTTGGCAGCCTTCAGTCAGCCGAAGTTAAAGCTGCCTTCCAGGCAAAACTCCAGTCAAGACTTGAGGACCCCAGTTGCCCCACAGACCCTTCTCCAGAAGCACTCTGGGAACACCTAAAAACTACCATCCTGTTGATCTCTGAAGAAGTCCTCGGGTTCTCCACAAGGAAGAACAAGGACTGGTTTGATGAGAACAATCAAGAGATCCAAGAATTACTAGCGAAAAAGAGATCTGCCTACCAAGCACATCTTGCTCAGCCCTCCTGTCCCAGGAAAAAAGCAACCTTTCGCGCTGCATGTAGCAACCTCCAGCGCAAGCTTTGAGACATTCAGAACGAGTGGTGGACCAAGCTTGCAGAGAGAACCCAGCTGTGTGCAGACACTGGTGATTTAAGAGGGTTCTACGAAGCCCTGAAGGCAGTATATGGCCCATCATATCAGGCTCAGAGTCCCTTGCGTAGTGCAGACGGCCAAGTGCTCCTCACAGACAAGGCATCCATACTGAACCGGTGGTCGGAGTATTTTCAGGTTCTCTTCAGTGCCAACCGCGTAGTTCAAGATTCAGCAATCCACCTCACCCCACTTCAACCAGTGAAAACAGAGTTGGATGAGATCCCCACCCTAGAAGAGACTGTTAAAGCCATCAAGCAACTGAAAAGTGGCAAGGCAGCGGGAGTTGATGGAATTCCACCAGAGATCTGGAAGCATGGGGGCACAGTACTACATAGCACACTTCACAAAGTACTTGTCACCTGCTGGGAACAAGGCAAACTACCACAGGACTTTCGCGATGCAATCATCATCACTCTACACAAGAACAAAGGGGGAAAGTCAGACTGCTCCAACTACCGGGGGATAACCCTGCTCTCCATCGCAGGCAAAATCCTTGCCAGAATACTCCTGAACAGACTGGTGCCCACCATTGCAGAAGAACTCCTCCCAGAGAGCCAGTGCGGCTTCAGAGCTAACAGGAGCACCACCGACATGGTATTTGTTCTCAGGCAGCTCCAAGAGAAATGCAGGGAACAGAACAAGGGTCTGTATGTGACTTTTGTCGACCTTACCAAAGCTTTCGATACCGTTAGCAGGAAAGGCCTGTGGCAAATCTTGGAACGTTTAGGATGTCCCCCAAGGTTCCTCAGCATGATCATCCAGCTACACGAAGACCAGCGAGGCCAAGTCAGACACTGCAACGACCTCTCCGAGCCCTTCCCAATAGGCACAGGTGTAAAGCAAGGCTGCGTTCTCGTGCCAACTCTCTTTACAATCTTCTTTAGCATGATGCTTCAAAGAGCCGCAGTAGATCTAGACGATGACGATGGTGTCTACATCCGCTATCGCACCGATGGCAGCCTGTTCAACCTGAGGCGACTAAAGGCTCACTCCAAGACAATGGAAAAACTTATCCGAGAGCTACTGTTTGCTGATGATGCTGCACTCGTCTCCCACTCGGTATCACCTCTGCAGCATATGACGTCCTGCTTTGCAGAGGCTGCCAAGCTATTCGGCCTAGAAGTTAGTCTGAAGAAGACAGAAGTTCTCCACCAGCCTGCACCCCAGGAAGATTATCACCATCCCTGCATCACTGTGGGTGAATCAGTTCTGAAGACAGTCCAGCTGTTCAGCTACCTGGGGTGCATCATCTCCTCAGATGCCAAGATCGACAAGGAGATTGACAACAGGCTGGCAAAGGCAAACCGTGCATTTGGCCGACTGCACAAAAGAGTGTGGAGCAACAAGCATCTGAAAAAAGGCACAAAGATCAATGTTTACAAAGCGGTTGTGATGACAACCCTCATCTACGGCTCCGAATCGTGGGTTTTATACCGTCATCATCTGCGACTCCTCGAGCGCTTTCATCAGCGCTGCCTTCGCACCATCCTTAACATCCACTGGAGTGACTTTGTGACCAACACTGAAGTCCTCAAGAGGGCGAAGGTTACAAGCATCGAGGCACTGCTGTTGAAGACGCAGCTGCGCTGGGCAGGGCATATTTCTAGGATGGAAAACCACCGCCTTCCCAAGATTGCTCTGTATGGCGAACTTACCACTGGCCATCGAAATAGAGGGGCACCAAAGAAGAGGTACAAGGACTCCTTGAAGAAATCCCTTGGCACCTGTCGCATCAACCATCACCAGTGGTCTGACCTAGCCTCAGATCGCAAAGCATGGAGGCACACCATCCACCAGGCTGTCTCTTCCTTTGAGAACGCACGCATAGCTGGTCTTGAGGACAAAAGGAGATTGAGGAAGAATCGCACTGCTACAGCACCAACCCCAAATCAGACTTTTCCCTGCAGCCACTGTGGCCGGATCTGCCTGTCCCGCATTGGTCTTGTCAGCCACCAGCGAGCCTGAAGCAGACGTGGACTACTGCACCCTTCTTAAATCTTCGTTCGCGAAGTCAAGCCGAGAGAGATTTCAAAGTGAGAACCAGCTATCAGGCACAAGCCCCATTAGGCAAAGTCTTTGGTCTACTTTCCTGAAACATGGGCCAGGTCCTACACTGGGGAACAGTACTCAGAAGAGCATGCCAAAGAGCCACATGTGGCTTCCAATCCACTGAGTGAAAAACACTGATCCAACTGTAATGATATACAACTGGAATCTTTGTGGCAGGATGCAGCTTTTAAAGAGCTCTTCTACACAATCCTTCAGAGCGCTCCCTAACCTGCAGTGCTGGCACAGTTTAGTGGCTCAGCCACAAACCACAAAGCTCCAGGTTCATATCTCACCTATAAATGAATTTAGTGGGTGGTCTTATGCAGTGGTGGGATTCAAATAAATTAACAACAGTTAAATTGTCTTTACCTCTTTTACTGTTCTTATTGCAGTATTTAATGCGTGAATTATTAAACTGCCTTTCGGTATATCTTTTGGTATAGTTAAAATGGTCATTAGGACATAGAACCTGTTGTTAATTTATTTGAATCCCACCACTGGCCACATAGAATAAATGCCAGATGTTTGAGAGCCACAAGAAATAATTGTCAGTTGTTTGAGAGCTGGGAGGGAGGGACAGCAGGGAGGGAGAGCAGGAAGGAAGGAAGGAAAATAGATGGGGGAGGGTGAAGGGAGGGATGACCACATGAGTTAGGAGAGGGACAAAATTGCCCTCCCTCTTCTGTCAGCAGAGATGCAGTGAGGAGAAAGACAGAAATATCGTCCCTTTCCCTGTCCCCATTGCAGCCTACCAATTCACGTGACAGCCAATACATCCACATTACCATTGGGTCAATTAGGGTTGCCAACCTCCTGTTGAGGCCTGGAGATCTCTCAGAATTACAACTGATCTCCGGACTACAGCAAATATTTTCCCTGGGAGAAATGGCAGTTTTCCAATTCCACCCTTTCCAAATCTCCAGGAATTTCCCAACCCAAAGTCAGAAATCCTAACTCATGTTCATGCAAATCCCTCGGGTTTCCTAGAGTCTGAAAGGACTGGGAAGAGGGGAATGTGAGAAAGCTTCCTCAGCATCAGTGTCTTTCACTGGCCTATGGCAGGATGATCCAACCCATTGTTTGTTTACATTGGAATTCAAGAGGGGTTTTTTTTACAAGTCCTGAGGCAGGAAAGTGTTCATTAAAACAATGAAACTTAATAAGACTCACTGTATGTATACACACACACACACACTCAAAAAGAGTGTTTTTCTTGAACCACAATAATGCCGGGGCAACTCTGCTTGAACTGGGTGCCTCCGCCCTTTCACATGACAGAACAGCTTTTTAATACAGTTGATAAATCTGCAACAAAGAGAAAAATGATATTTTTGCTGACCAGCAGTGGGCGCTGTCTAGTAGCAAACCTCGTTAACAAAGTGCTGGCGTGCTTCTGAAACAAAGGAAATCAAATGTTAAAACCAATCAAGTTAAACTGACAGTAATTTGACACAGAAAGAAAACAGGAGTCCAGTGGGCCTGATAGAGGCTTTAAAAAAAAGTATTCCATAGTTTGGCAGATACCTTCCAATGTGTCAGATTTTGCTGCTAAGGAGAGGAAGCTGTTAGCTTATGTCATTGATGAGCATGTTCCCACAGGGGAGAAAGGTAGCCCTGCAGATTTTTCGTAGTGATCAATATCACGCCAATCTACAAGCTTCTGTGTTGTTTGAGTGTCAAATCATACATTATCTAGCTGCTGTCCCCTAATCTAGAGTTATTTTGGCCACAGTTTCTGTAGGATGGTTAAATCTTACACCAGTGGGCAACAAAAAGACAATAAATAAATAAATAACCTAGATTTAAGTCCTGGGTCATTTGATTGTATATTGGAATTAAATTAGGGTTGCCAGGTCCAATTCAAGAAATATCTGGGGACTTTGGGGGTGGAGCCAGGAGACTTTGGGGGTGGAGCCAGGAGCCAGGTTGTCACAAGCATGATTGAACTCCCAAGGGAGTTCCGGCCATCACATTTAAAGGGACCACACACCTTTGAAATGCCTTCCCTCCACTGGAAATATTGAAAGATGAGGCACCTTCTTTTGGGGCTCATAGAATTGGACCCTCTGGTCCAATCCTTTTGAAATGTGGAGGGTGTTTTGAAGAGAGGCACTGGATGCTATGCTGAAAATTTGGTGCTTCTACCTCAAAAAACAGGGGGCCCTTCCAGAACCCCAGTTAACTGCAGATCAATTCTGCATTATACCCTATGGGAACCGGTCTCCATAGGGAATAATGGAGTGCCCATCAGACGTTTCCCTCCCCCCACCCTCGCTTTCTGATGACCCTGAAGCAGGGGGAGGGCCTCCAAACCGGGAGGTCCCCTGCCCCCACCTGGGGATTGGCAACCCTAAATTAAATATAAAAAATGAAGTTTTAGTAATAATCATTACAGTTGGACCACATTTCATTTGTTATTTCAACTTACTTACTGTCTTTTGATGCTAACAGGAGCCAACATGTACCTTACATTGTTTGACCTCTTAGGAAGGCCCTATTGAGCCAAAACATGTTAGGTCATAAGTGTTTCCTCTTGTGCATGTGTCACTTTCGTATGTTATGAGGTTTGAGTTGGGCTCTTATGTGTTTTTAAATGTTTCTGCAATAAGTGCATGTATTTTTACTTATAAATTATTCTATCTAATAGCCCCTGACTTGTTTTCTAACTAAAATTTTAGGTTCTTGACCCCAGTTATGGTTCGCTGTGACCTGCCATTCTGAACAGCTGTTTGACTTGGCTCTGAAATCTTGCAGAAAAGGAAGGTTCTGGCTTGCTCATTTGCAAGGAGCCCTCTGTGGTTGCCACCAATTAAAGTTGCCCCCTTTCGGGGAGAAGGTAGGTGGACTGTGAATTACAACACCTTTGATATTGCTCCTTCCTGCACTTGGTTTCAGTGAGAGAGACCTTTTCTTGAGCTTTCTGTCCATTATTTCAGTCCCCCCCCCCCCAGCTGGCTCCCATTCTTTTAAGGGGGCAGTGCTTTAAAACAGAAATTCCTCATGATAAACATATCCTAAGCCACTAGATGACAGAGCAGGATTACTTTTTTTTAAGACAGAAAGCACACTGGTTTTAAAAGCTCTTTTTTTGGGGGGGGGGGGGAGAATGGGCATATGACAGTCCCGTTCTGGATACTGGGATTAAAACCTACTTTCCAATACTGAAGCTTCCCATATTCTTCCCAAACGTAACTTTGGCCACCTATCTATGGAAGAAAACAAATTTCCTAAAGATCAGAGGGGGAAGGGATGCTTTCTTCAGAAAGTTCTGTGGGAGGTCCTTGAGTTCCTAATGGGTTAATAACCATCCAGCATAATTTTGCAGCTGGAACTTTGAAACCCAAAGAGTTCTAGTGCTTCAGGCACTGTTGCCATCAACTATTTTGTTTAGGAGGACCTTTCCACCTGTGGTTCTCCCAAGTCACATGAATCAATTTCATACTCTTCATAATACATAATACTCTTCTCTCTTTCTTAGTGTACCACTGCAATTCTGAGATGAGACTGGGAAGAATTCTCTGTTGCCCTCCAAGCTTCCATACCAGTAAATGCCTCACAATAATCAAAGCAATAGCTACAATGGACCAAGAAACACAATACTGCATTCGTGAAGACTGAAAGATTCTAGCATGGAAATCTCTCCTTGATACCCTATTGGTTCTATCAATTAGCATAGGTAAACAAGCAGGTTAACTCTTTCATGACAGCAGAGAAAGAACTTGCTGATACTCCAACAGGTGGCCTGCTGAGCTCCCAAAAGAGACAACTCACACCTGCCTATGATTTCTGAGAACTGGGTCGAGGTGCTGCTGGAAGATGTTAGTTCTGCTGACTCAGCAAGCACACAGCAAGGAGCCTGTCTCCACTCCACACCATTCTTTTCAGAGCCATCTGGCCCAGAAGATCTCACAGATTGACTGCCAGAACTACCAGGGCACGGCATAGGAGCCCATCCCAAGAGGAACATCAATCGGCAGCCAAACAATATGCAAAACGTAAAAACATCAATCCACAACGTCTTCCTCAGCCTGCTGTCCTTTTCCAAAGAGATCCTGGAGTCTGAATGGAGCAACAGTTCCTGAATGAGGGCAGCGAATGGTACATTCACACAAACACATTCAAGTGTTTTTATCCCAACCATCAGGAAGAAGGTGTCACAGGGCATGAGATGAGTAATTGTCATAAATTAAGGAAATCAGTGTATCAAGTCTCCCCAATTAAGTTAAGGGTGGCTTTGGAAATTCTGACTTGTGCTCTTATGAAATTTGCTGAGGAAGACCTGGGCAAAGAGGGGCTATCTTCGCCAAACACCTTTCCTTCTGAAGAAAACACTTCCATGAAGGAAACTGGAAGCCATTGCAAGTCCTTATCGATCTAATGATGTTCAACACAAGAGGAGGTCCATCAAAACACCCTGAAAAGGCTCCCATTTTTACCCCTCATTCCTAGAGCAGGCACCTCGGATCATCTCCTTCTGTGTACGTTTCCCCCTCCCCCTTCCCCCCCTTTTTTGGGGCGAGAGAGCTGAGGCTGGGAGGCCTGGCCACCGGAGGGAAGAAGCAGCTTTCTGAAGAGCAGAACTGTGCAAAGTTTGGAGGCATGGACGATATCTTCGAACAGATCTCCATGAATAGAGGAAGAGATGGAGATGGAGGACTTGCAGCACTCTTCTCAACAAACCAGGGAAGCACATAGCCTGAGGCTTTTGAAAAGGCATGTGGAAATGGGAATTTTTCCCAGACAGTCTTTTCAATCTACACCACTTATGTCATAAAGACTACTTTGAGTGCCATCATGGCAGAATTCCAATGTGAAGAAAGCCACTTTCATATTTTTCCATCCAGTATTTTCTCCTGGGGAGGTTCTGTGAGGCAAAAGAGCTGACCGGTTTCATCATGAACAGCTTAAACATTGACGAAGAGGACCTCTCAAATGCCAATGATTATTGGTCCAGAAGATTCAAGGGAGATGGCTTCCTTTACGCCAGAGGTGAGGCTGGGGAGCATGGCTGGTTAATTTCCATGTAAAACTGTGTAGCACAATAATACTATGTCAGTAAGGAACAATTGTGACAATTTCTGTATTCAACCTCTGGTATATTATAATAAAGAAGATAAACGTAGCTGGCAAATAGGCACTGTCCATAAGATTAAATAAATAAATGTCCATAAACAATATCAGTGTACAGTCCAAGTACTATTCCAAAATATTCCTGGAGTGGATCACAGATCTGAAGAATAGCAAAGGAAGGACACTGCAGTCAAATTAAGAAGCTCAGGACCATTTCAGTGAAGACACCTTCAGCTTTTAGGTGCCACCTGCAGCTGCATAGAAATCCTTGCATGAGGTAAAGTAAAAAACAAACATAGATCCACAGTGCCTGAAAACACACAATCACCAATTACAGTCATGAATATCTGTTGGCTATGGAAGCTCCAGTCTACAGCCATTCAAGTAGACATAGTGCAAACACTTTGTAGCTGGAATTGCTTCTCCCTAGCAGTTGCCAACACCCTCTGACTGATTTTGCACTCACCTTACACCGCTCTCACGTTCATCTTCTCAGCGCGGCTAACGTCTGATTTCCCACTATCTGCGCCAGGGCCGCAGCGTTTTCGCGCATCAAACGGAAACTGATTTTTAGCGGTTTCTGTTTGCTGCGCAAAAACGCCGATGCTTGCTGCAGCCTGGCACAGATAGTGGGAAATGGGAAGTTAGCCGCGCTGAGAAGACGAACGGGAGAGCAGCGTAAGGTGAGTGCGAAATCAGTCACTGTATTTTAACAAAAACATCTATAGTACTGAGTTAAGGAGGCATCACCATGCAAGTGGTTGTATCACATTACAGAGGATCACAAGAATGCATCTGATTACATGACATGCAACCTTTTACAAACATAAATCTATGTGGGCTGTAAAAGCTCCAGTCTGTGCCATTCAATAGAAGTGGATGCATCCACTTTATGGCTAAAAATGGAGTATGCCTTAGCATTTGCCATGCTTTACCCATCTATAGTGCTTTCCAATGTCAATTTAAAGAGACATCACCACGCTGGTCATTGTTACAAAAATGCAGCTAATTCTGTGGCCTGATTCAGCCCTGCTGGAACAAATGTTTTAAAAGTATGTATCCAATAGCATTCCCTTCTTAAAAGAAGTTTCTGTATATCAATCTGCACTTAGGGTCTGGACACCCATTTCTCAAGAACTTAAGAAGTAAAGTCATTAGGAGCATGCTTGGCCTCCAGAAAATGCTGATAGAGGGGGGTATCCGCATTCAGTGTCCACATTCAGTGTGATTCTCTAATAAAGGTGGGGGCAGGATTTCCCCCTCCCATCCAGTGGAGTTCCAAGGGCTCTGATTGGCTTGGATTTGCACATGGCCTAAATTACAAGCATTGGTTCAAAACTCTGGAGGAGGCAGGACTTTTAAGGATGATCGCCACAGTAACCCTGAGAAACTCAAAACATCTTCCTGAAACTCCCAGTTTCCTATAGTTCTTAGCAACATTTCTGGGGCAGTCAGTTTCCCCCTTCCCACCCTGTTATAAGAGTTTCTCATCAGAACACATGAAGCTGTTTTAGGGGAACCTTTCAGCAGGACCTTCAGTCTTGTTCAGGAAGGTCTTCTACTGATCTTCTACTGATCCAATTAATATTAATAATAAATAAATAAATCTTGTTCTGTTGGCCTTCCTTGAACTTATCCACTCATTCTCTTTGTATTTTATTATTTATGAATAGTCAGTGTCTGATTTTATTAATGTATATAGAATCATAGAGTTGGAAGGACCTCCAATTCTTGTCTTGTCTGGTCAAACCTCCTGCGCAACACAGGAAATTCACAGCTACCTCCTCCCTTCACCCCCAGTGACCTGCTCCATGCCCAGAAGATGGCAAGAAACCTTGATGATCCCTAGCAAACTCACCATGCTCCCTGGCTATATATTATGTATTTTATTTGTAATTGTTGTTTTATTGTAGTCAGACAATCTATGTGCCACCTCTCCAAAGACTTCACCTGAGTTGGCTCCAGGGTTTCCAGCTCTGGGCTAGGGTTGCCAGATCTCCTCTGGTGGCAGATGCGGGGAGTAAAGTTGCCAGATCCAGGTTGGTAAACTCCTGGAGATTTGGGGATGGAGCCTGGGGAGGACAGGGACCTCAGCGGGGTACAGTGCTGTAGAGCCCACTTTTCAGTGGCTCAGGGGTTGTAGATGATGCTAGAGTTAAAATGAGGCAGCTGGTGCAGCGCTGGAACGGATGATCACGTTCTGTCCAATGGCATCCTTTTATAGCTTGCCTATAAATAAATAAGTAGCTCTGAAATAATTGTGGCTATGGTGATGGATGGATGGGGAGTTGGGATGCAGCTGATTCATGCTCCTGCCAAGAATAACTACACCAAGTCTTCGAGAGGCCCAGGATTGCATTGCTTCTCCGCAGCCTGCAGTGAAATGTTAACCTTTGAGGAGAACCAGCTCACTCACTTGCTCCCTGTGATCATCTAGAAAATATCTTGCTTGGCAGCTAACATCATCTACCGTAAATGATTCATTGGGGAGGGGCAGTGGCTGCATGGTAGAGCATCTGCTTTGCATACAAGAGGTCCCAGGTTCACATGTGTGAGGCAATGGGAAAGACCTCAACCAGAAAGGCAATAGAGTCAAAGCGAACCATGACCTGGATATATCATGGGTCTGACACAGTAGAAGGCAGTTTCATGTGTTCATGCACGCACAATGCATTTTTAAAAGTGCAACGTAAAAAATAGGGTTGGCACCTGGATATCTCCCATATTACAATTGATCTCCAGATGACCAAGATCAGAGAAAATGGCTGTTTTGGAGAGTGGATTCTATGGCATTGTACCCTGCTGAGCTCCCTCGCCTCCTCAAACTCAACCCGCCCCAGCTCCACCCCCAAAATCTCCAGGTATTTTCCAATCCAGATCTGGCAGCCCTACTAATTAACCTGTCCACTTCTTGAAATCTTCTTTGGAGTCCTTCCCTGTGTTCCTCTGACAAAAAAACAGGAGTATGGGAGTGGGGGGGGGGGGGCAAATACAGACAGGGCCTTCTTGGTTGTGATGCCATGTCTTGGCAATAGTCTTCCCCATAATGCTCACCTAGAGATGCATAAGCCTGAAAATGTTCACTTCTTTTGGAGTTCTTCAACATGAGGAGCCTTGCTTCATCCCTATCTGAATTAATTTTGCCAAAATCCAGACGCAGACGATCCTTTTCCCTTACTATCATTTAAGCGTTTTATGGATACCATTGGCTTTGTTCTTTTTTAAAAGGAATGGTTACAGTGTTGATGCTTTGTGTTAAGTGTTTTTTGCAGCTTAAGCTTGGTGGTGGCAGAAAGTGCCGTCAAGTCACAACCAACTTAGGGTGATCCATTGTGGGTTTTCAAGGCAAGAGATGTTCAGAGATGGTTTACCATTGCCTGCCTCCGCATTGTGACCCTGGGTTTCCTTGGTGGTCTCCCATCCAAATATTAGCCAGGGTGGACCCTGCTTAGCTTCCAAAATCTGACAAGACTGGACAACCCAGGGCTGTTTACGTCAGGACAGCTGAAGCATGTTTAGAATTAAAATAAGAATTATGTCGACTTTAAAAAAAATTATGTCATCTTTTTTAAAAAAAACGTTCCTTCCCCCTTAGTTTGGATTGCACTGTACGAGTTTATTTTCGGCCAGCCATAGACCGTAACAGAAAAAGGAAAACCAGAAAAGGCAAATAAACCAAAGGGATGAAACAACTGATTGCCCTGTGTCACAGTTATAATTTTTTTTTAAAATGGTCACGTGGGATTTGATAAAAAGGAGCATGGGATTTTGACACCACTGAAGCACAGTCTGCCAGTCAAGTTACTAGTTTCGAATACTTCTTATCCAAAACAAAGTCTAGCTTTAGAAGGTCAGAGTCATTTACTTTATGCATCAACATCTGGGAGAGAAATGTATTCCTATCCAATATGAACAGGTCATTTAAAAAGCAGTAAGAGCTTCAATTTCTCCTGTACCACAGAGAAAAAACTGGGCAGTATATGGGTCATTAGCATATCTGCCGTCTAAAACCATAAGTGACATCAGGTTAAAACTTTCCTGATTTTCTTCATTTACAGTACCCCTTTTCCACTGAGACACAAGGCAGATAACACAGGGGTTTTTTAAAAAAAAAAATCAAACAGCATAAAGCATCCAGTTTTTAAAAAGCAACAGGAGTAAGATTACAGAAAACAATGCAAACAAAAGCACTGTCAAAGGCATGCCATACCCTGCAATGAAAATGAAAAAGTTGGTATTAATTAATAGAAAATGAGCTGAACAAATCAGACTGGAATGAATTCCAGTGGCCAGCATTCTTATACAGATCAGTTCCCTTTGGGAGCACTGGAGGCTTATGATGCCATGTAGCATTTGTTTTATTTACCAATATACGGGCACAGTGCAGGTGGGGGCACAATGACAACTGCATTATCCTGGAGAGATCCTGCACCCCCAGGTATTTCCACAGTGTCTGCCTGCTTCACCCTCAGATTCTGCCGGAATCTAAAATTGTGCTTCCTGTTAATGCGGATCCCCATCTGCTCCAGGGACAGGCAGAAAGCTCTTTCAAATCTGGATAGACACACAAACAAAACCATTTCCTGACACTGAAGCCCAGGGAAGCAGTATCTAATGCCCATTAGGACACATTACTCTCCCATTTGTCATGAAGGACAGACTGCCATCAGAGTACAAGCTCACAACACCATCTGCTCAAGCACACACACACAGACAATCAAAACGTGTCAATCCTATCAGAGATGCCATCCTAAAGCCATTTATTCAAGTCTAGGCCTTCTGAAATTAATGCAATGCATTCCTGTGCAGTTATCCCAGGGTAAATCCATTGAATTCAATGCAATTTACACTGCAATCCTATGCAGAGTTAGTCCAGTCTAAAGCCATTCAAATCAGACTAGACAGAGTAACTCTGAATAGGATAGTTCAGAAGGTAGCCATGTTGGCCTGCAGTAGAGCAGCTAGATACGAGTCCTGTAGGACCTTAGAGACTAACAGGGTTTTCAGGGTACGAACTTTTGAGAGTCAACAATTGATAAAATCTGATGAAGGGAGCTTTGACTATCAAAAGCTCATACCCTGAATATCCTGCTATCTGTTGGGTGCTGCTGGACTCCTATATCTAGCTGTTCTGAAATAGGATTGCACTGTTAAGACTGTGAACTGGCATCATCTGCCTATAAAGTTTGTCCGGTTTTCAGACAGAGCTGCTGACCCATCCCAAAACTATTTGCAACTTAAATGTATGTGCATTTAACATGAAGAAGAAAAGAGAAGATTGATTGATTGATTGAATGATGGTATTCTGCAATTTGAGATCTAGCCAAGTTCTTGGGAATTGCAGAGATATCTTCACAGGATTCTTGCTGTTCCAAGCAACACTGTCTTCTGGAGCTAAACTGATGTTATTTGCTGAAGACCCAGAATGTTCAGGTGTTTCTTGAGACTTCTAAGCACTGCTCCAAGGGCACCAATGACAACTGGCACAACAGTAACTTTCTTTTTCCTGAGGCATTCTGACTCTATTTGTAGATCTTGGGTGTTTTGTGATCTTCTGTTTTTCCTTTTCTACTCTGCTGTCTTGTGGAATTGCGGTGCCAGTGATCCAAACCCTATTTCTCATTTTGTCTACAACTGTGGTATCCAGGGTGTTATGCTCCAACTGTTTATCTATTTGCAATCAGAAGTCCCAAAAAATCGTTGTTTCCTCAGTTTCCATGATCTTGTCTGGTTTGTGCTCCCATAGATTCTAGTGCAACAGAGTTGCAACTCTTATTATTCCTCATTTTGGGCAGGAGCTCACAGGAGCAGAGCTCTGGAACCTCTAAATTTTATTGTGCTGTTTCTTTCTTACCCCCCCCCCCCAAAAAAAGCCCTTGCTTCTGGGCTCCATTTTCAAATCCCCTGCGCAAATTTTGCTGAACTCTTAAGATTTGACAAATTTTCTAATATTTCCCTGCACGAAAATGGGGAAATAACCAAAACATATAAAGCAGACAGATGGAAATCATCATGCCACTGTGACCGCATAGGAAAAAGTAATTTAAAAAGTATGATGGGAGTGAGGTTTTATTATGGCAATTGTAATGCAAGAGCCGTTTTAAGGTAAATGCTGTATGGATAAAATCTTCTGGTGATGTCACGCGTGTGCGGCATATGCAAATAAGTTGTGCTGATGAGCTCCGGCACCTCTTTTTCTACAAAATGAATGAATGATGATGATTTGATGGTGGTGGTGGTGGTGGCGGCGGCGATGGAAAAAGACTCATTTCACCAACCCAGAGTTAGCAAATTTAAGGTCCCAGGTTTGTGGAAATGCCTGTGCCAACCAGCAAGAGCAAAGGAGACACTAACGCATCAAATCCCCTCTCTTCCACGTCCCCCCCCCCCCCCCGCAACCCCTTTTCCCAAGGCAAGCCCATCCAAGCGAGCATGCCAAGGGGAGACCCCCGCTCTGCCTGCCCACGCCGCCTCCCCCACTTCCTCCTCCCGGGTGCCTGCCCTTCACGTGACACTCCGCCGCACACGTGTCTCCCAAAGACTCTCTGCCAGCGTCTTCCTCCCCCTCCCGCTCCCTTGGCGGAGGGAGGGAGGCGTCCGCACGTGCCCCGCGCCATCCTCCTTTCCTTCCTTCCTTCCTTCCCCCTCGGCGCCCTGCTGCGGCTGCATTGATTCGTGGAGACGCTGCCCGGCGAGGTCGGATGGATGGCCGCCGGCAAGCAGGCGAGGAGGGAGCGCCGGGCTGGGCTGCCGCGAGCAGGTAGCGCCCTCTGCCCGGGCTGTGCCTTTGCCCTGCGGATGCTGCCATGAGCGGGAGCCGGGGCGGTGGAGGAGGAGGAGGCGGCGGCGGCGGGGTGCAGGCTGATCCCGGGGCCGTCCGGATGCGGGGTCCCGGGCGGGGCGGCTAGGGGCCATGGGCTGCCTGCAGAGCGTGGCGTGCAAGGCGCGGGTGCGCAGGGAGAACATCGTGGTCTACGACGTGTCGGCCTCCATCGAGCCCGGCGCCACCGCCATCGAGGAGACGTCGCCCATCGTCTTGCGCTACCGCACGCCCTACTTCCGCGCCGCAGCCCGCGTCCTCATGCCGCCCATCCCGCGCCGCCACACTTGGGTGGTGGGCTGGATCCAGGCCTGCAACCACATGGAGTTCTACAACACCTACAGCGACCTGGGCATGTAAGTGGAGCCGCCGAGGAAGGGAGGGAGGAGGGAGCCAGCCGGGGCCCCGCCCCAGAACGGGGACAACCAGCTCCCGCCCGGCCTCCAGGGGCTGGCAGGTCGACTTGGCAACCCTGGGAGCCACCAGCGGGGCCGGCCTTGTTGACCTCTCCTGGCCGCAGCGTTGGCGGCTCAGATAGAGCAGGACGAGGCCTTGTTAGCAGAGGTTGCCCTGGCAACATGAGGGCCCCTCCACAGACCTGAAGGCCTGGGCCCCTCCAGCAAAAATATCAGCTCTCTTGCCCGAAATTTGGGGACGCTGCCAAATATAGGGAACCCGACCTGTTCCCAAAGATGGGGAAAGTCCTGGGGATTGGTGGAACTTGAGGAGGGCGGGGTTTGAGGAGGAGAGGGACCTCAGTGGGGCACAATTCTATAGAGCAGGGGTGGCCAAACTGTGGCTCAGGAGCCACATGTGGCTCTTTCACACATATTGAGTGGCTCTTGAAGCCCCCACTGTCCTGTTGACTGGCAGCTTGGAGAATGTATTTAAAGCTAAAGTTGCTTTTTTCCACCTCTCTCTCCTCCCCCATCTATTTGCCTGCCTGCATTCCTGTCTTGCGGCTCTCAAACATTTGATGTTCATGTGTTGTTGCTCTCAGACATCTGATATTTATTGTTTGGTGCTTATGATAATCAAATTTGGCCACCCCTGCTATAGAGCCTACCTTCTGAAACAGCCATATTTTCCAGGGAGGCTAATTTCTGAAACCTGGAGACCAGCTGTAATTCTGGGAGATCTCCAGCCACAATCCTGGAAACATGGCAGCTGTCCCCTCAAAGTGCCTGCATTTAAGGCATTCCACCTCCATGCATTTGGGAACATGGTACTAAGAACTTGAGGAATCCCCGTCCCTATCCAGATAGCCCTTTGCCTCTGGCAAAGGCATTGGGTCTCTCCCAGTATTTGGGAACAGGATATCAGGTTCCCTAGGAGTTCCGCCAAACTGGAGTCCCTCCAGTAAAGGGATCTCCCTCATGGCAGCATAATGCTTGGTCTGTGTGTCTGAGTCCCTCCAACAAAGGTGATGGCTTCCCCATGTTTAGAACATGGCAACAGGTAATTTGCTTAGAGCTGTTCTGCAACAAAGGGCATTTTCTCCCCATATCAGCAGTTATCCTGACCTGTCTGTGTGTGTGGACTCACCTCAGATCTGATTTCCCTGGCTCCTTCCTCATATTTGGGCAGGCAAATATGTTCTCCTTCTCTTGATCCTTATTGGAAAATGTATGTGTGAGGGGGAACCAAGCGATGCTGACAGAAACCAACCTGGACAGTCAAGCGCACTTTTTGTTGTGGTAGTGGGGCACTTTAATCTTTCCAGAATGACAGCTCATCTCCAGACAACAGAAATCAGTTCCCCTGGAGAACACAGATGTTTTGAAGAGTGGACTCTGTGGCATAATACCCCACTGAGGTCCCTTTCCCTCCCCAAATGCTGCCTTCCCCAGGCTCTACCCCTAAAATCTGCCCCAATGCTACATCAGAAACCTTTTGAGCAACTAACTGTATACTGGGGTGGCCAAACTTGCTTAACATAAGAGCCTCATAGAATAAACATTGAGAGCCGCAGGACATGAAAGTCATTTGTTTGAGAGTTGGAGGAAGGGTGGAAAGAAAGCAAATAGATAAATTAACTTTAAATGTATTCTCCAAGCTATTGGCTGACTTGGTTTGGAGAAGTGATTTAAACAAACGAATCATGCATTCTCCAAGCCAGCCAATGGGGTGGTGGGGGCTTCAAGAGCCACATAATATGTCTGAAAGAGCCACATGTGGTTCCCGAGCCACAGTTTGGCCATCCCTACTATAAGCAGCAATGCAATGAAACAGATTTTGAAATATGTGCAAAAGCAGCATATCTGCTGGAATACAAAACAAGCATCTGAGCAAATATAAATATCTTGCTTGACAGATTCTGTAAAATGGTGTGTGCCCCTTGTTAATGAGCAGGCTGACCTCCCCTCCAATCTCAAGGCCCATTGAAAGAAAAAGATCTTCACGAACCTGAAAATAAGACTTTGCTAGCAAAGGTGTATGTCCTGACCTGGATAGCCTGGGCCAGCCTGATGTCATAAGATCCTGGAAGCTAAGCAGGGTCAGCCCTGGCTAGTATTTGGATGGGAGACCTCCAGGGAATACCACGGTCGTGACATGGAGGCAGGCAATGGCAAGCCACCTCTCAATGTGTCTTGCCTTTAAAATCCCACCAGGGGTCACCTAAGTCAACTGTGGTTTGATGGTAAACAAACAAAGCAACAAACCACAAGGTGGACAAGGATAAAGTCCTGTTCAAAAGTTAGCTCTTCATTGTGGAGCTCCCTATAGGGCAGGGGTGGCCAGTGGTAGCTCTCCAGATGTTTTTTGCCTACAACTCCCATCAGCCCCAGCCATTGGCCATGCTGGCTGGGGCTGATGGGAGTTGTAGGCAAAAAAACATCTGGAGAGCTACCATTGGCCACCCCTGCCCTATAGGGGACTTGAAATTTTTTACTCACTATAAGGTTTAAGTGTTGTAGCAAAGCTGAGGACTCCTCACTCATTACAGGCATGAACTAGTTTAGCTACTGAATCGTCTGCTTTTCATTATTAGATCTGAATTTTGCATTTCACGCTGTATTTCTGGTATTTCATAGCTCTTCGCCCTGTTTTTGTTTTTTAATTAACATAATTCCTGCATAAAAAGTCAGCATAACAATTGGATCAAGTAGCACAGCTCCAGGACCTCTCTGCAAATTGTCTTAATCTTAAGGCCAGCACTCGGTCTTGTACTAGAAACAAACTAGTAGCCCATTCAGGTCTCTTAATCAGATATTGGGGGTTGAAGGTGCCATTGAGTCTCAGCTGACTTACGCTGACCCCTTGGGGTTTTCAAGGCAAGTGACATTCAGAGGTGCTTTGCTGTTGCCTGCCTGTGCTCTGCACTTCCTTGGTGGTCACCCATTCAAGCACTTACCAGGGCCAACCATGGTTAGCTTCTGAGATGGGGTGGCCAAACTGTGGCTCTTTCACACATATTGTGTGGCTCTCAAAGCCCCCACTGCCATGTCAGCCAGCTTGGCGAAGGCATTTGTCTCTTTAAATCACTTCACCAAACCAGCTGGTGTCTTGGAGAATGCAGTTGCTTTCTTTCCACCTCTCTCTCCCTCCCCCATCTATTTTCCTTCCTGTCTTGTGGCTCTCCACCACCACATTCATATTTTGCAGCTCTCATACATCTGACATATATTCTATGTGGTTCTTATACTAAGCAAGTTTGGCCATCCCTGTTCTGAGATCTTAAGGGGTCAGGCTAGCCTGGGCCTTCCAGGTCAGGATTACACACTCCAAAAGGGCAGCAGCTGCTGCTAATAGGTAGTCTGTCACATTTTGGATGAATTGAGCTTTCTGAGGAGTTTTTAGAAGTGAATATGCACCATGATAACCTGTTAATCCTTTTCTGAAAATGATGCTGTGTAAGGAAAATGCAGCCCCACCCAGAATAAGGACTTCTCATACTCCAAGACCAGTCCTGCCTCCCCTGTCAACATTTTTCAGCATTTCATCTAGCCTGTTAGTCAGCCCTTTGAGGCAGAGAAGTGTTCCCACAGCACTTCTTTCTGAAACTTACATGGCCGAAGCAGAACTTTCACAGTATGGTACTTAACCACCCTGCCAAGAGACACAGGAAGAAGCCACAGAGTTGAAAAGCGAGCAAAGAGGTCCAGAAATGAGAAGAAAGAACTCTCTGTTCCAGATGTTGCAAGCAGATCACACTTTCCCTGTTGGTCCCCCAATGTAGGTCATCCTCCAGAACAATCTAGAGAATTTGCATCCAAAATCAGCTTGAAGCCAGAGTGATATTAAGATCATTGTTGCCATTCAGAACTAAACAGGAGCCTTGCAGCATTTTAAAGACTTAACAGAATTTTACTTCTGCATAAGACTATGGTGAACTAGAACCTCTTCATCCAGGAATGCTGGAATACAGTTTGGGTAGCATTTAAAGTGCTACCAAAAACCATTTATTTTTGCTGCAGTTGACTGGTTGTCTTTCTAGGGTTATCCTAATTTTGAAGCCTTTCCAGTAATGTCACTAGTACCCTCTCGATCTCATTGTCAAGCAGGGCTTTTTTTGTAGCAGGAACTCTTTTGCATATTAGGCCACACACCCGTGATGTAGCCAATCCTCCAAGAGCTCACAGGGCTCTTCATACAGGGCCTAATGTAAGCTCCAGGAAGATTGGCTACATCGGGGGTGGGTGGGGATGGCCTAATATGCAAATGAGTTCCTGCTACAAAAGAAAGCCCTGTTGCCAAGGAATGTAGTAGAGATTGCCCCATAACTATAGAGATCCAAGGAACCTAAAGATGTTGACTTTATAGTTATCGTCTGTTAGTGGGACTAGACGTGCCTGTGCACCAGCCTAGCTAACTGTGCCTGTGCACTTCTCCTATCTGGGAAGAACTAGCTGGAAGGGATGAGAGCACGTTTGGGTTGGTATACGTTTCTAAGGACTGCATTCATATCCTCAAAAGCTGACGCTAATCTCGCCAAACCCATATGCAATATGTCATAATAGGTGCAAACCACTTTATCCACCAAAATGCTTCTTACCTGTTTCC
This sequence comes from Heteronotia binoei, assembly GCF_032191835.1. Lineage (NCBI taxonomy): Eukaryota > Metazoa > Chordata > Lepidosauria > Squamata > Gekkonidae > Heteronotia > Heteronotia binoei. The sequence goes on along the minus strand of NC_083224.1, from coordinate 177,601,923 downwards.
AGTGCACTGAAAGTCTCCCTTTTCTCTTCTCTGTCCCAAGTTCTGAAACGGAGAGTTCACAGTAGTTCCCACCTACCTGATAATAAATCCCCAACACCTCATCCCAACAGGCTGGAAATGTTCCGCTTCCCCTTTTGGCACTAGCTGCCCAATTTTCTTGACTTCTTATAGCGTTTTGCTCCTGGCCTGTGATGACTACTGTCAGGATGTGCAGCTATGCCTAAGAAACCATATCAATAGGAGACCGGCCAAAGGCCAGAACTTGAAATCAGTCCGTGATGGATTGGGGCCTGAATCATTAGGCGTGTGCATGTATGTTGCCTCTGGATTATTGGGTCTCTCTTCCAGCAGCTACAGCAACTGTGGCACAGGAGCGTGTTGCCGTGGCAACGGCAGTCTCATCCTCAAAGCAACTGGTCCCCTATCCAATTTTCCCAAGCGCCAGAAGCTAGGATGTGGGCATCTACAACCAATGTGAGCTTGGATTTCTGCTCTCTCCAGTCCCCTCCCTTCCCCAGCTGGGAGTGTCTGGTTTCTGACTCAAGCTGTCTTCTTTCACTGAGTTATTCCCTCATTTGCGCCAGAGCTTCTGGAACAGGGTACCTCTTTCGTAAATGCCTTTTCTGTCTGCAGGCTCATTTCCAGGATGCCCGTAAATCTGCAGATGGACTCGTGCCAGATCTAGATGTGGTTTACATGCAGGATGCTGCCTTTGTTGCACAGGCAGCTGATGAACTTTCACAGGGCTAGCTTAAGCAGAGTTGCATCTTTCTTAGACCCATTGACTTCAGTGGAGTTAGAAGGGTGTGTAACTCTGTGTAGGGTCACACTACAAGTTACCTGTATCCAGGGCTTTTTTAGTAGGAGGAACTCCTTTGCATATTAGGCCACACACCCCTGATGTAGCCAATCCTCCTGGAGCTTACAGGAGGTCCTGTAAGAAAAGCCCTGTAAGCTCTTGGAGGATTGGCTACATCAGTGGAGTGTGGTCTAATATGCAAAGGAGTTCCTGCTACAAAAAAGCCCTGCCTGGACCTTTTATAATGTCTTCATCCTCAGTCTTTCTCTTTGCACAATCTGCAGGAAGAAGCACTCCCCTTCTCTTGTCCTGTGTTGCTGGGATATGTGGATGACTGCCCGTTTGGACAACAGAAGCTGGAAATCGAGAAAATGTTACATAAAAGTAAAAAAAAAAATTATTTTGTGACCAGGTGGCCACAGAATTTAGCAGTCTCTAACCATCCTGTGTCTGGCCTACCAAATGTTGTAGTCTGGGTTTCTTTAAGCCTTTTTATAACTTTTACATATTTCCTGAGTTTCAGCATCTGTTGTTAAAATAGCCAGTTTATTCATCTAGCTTTTTCTGTTGTTGAAAACCAGTCCTGCAGAATTTATGATCTCCACCAAGCTGGCAAGTCACCATGGGCCTGAGCTACCTCTTGTTTTCTGTTGCCTGCCTGGGATGGTAAAAAGAGGCACAGTGCTAAGCTGGTGTACTGTAAAATGCAACCAGTGGGTTGCATTCACCTTGGTGAATCTCCAAATTGCACAGACCTGTTGTCAGTTTGGGCACTGGGAATGTGACGTTGTTTGGGCAGCGGGACCACGTAGGTGTGTTGAATGCTGTCAAATTATTTCCAATTTATGACAACTCTATGGATTAATGTCCTCTAAAACATCCTATTGTTAACGCCCTAGCTCAGGTCTTGCAAACTGAGGTCCATCTCATGTTGAGTCTTCCTCTTTCCCTGCTGCCTTCACCTTTTCCTCGCATACCCACTATTTATTGCAGAATCCCGATGGGCAGAGGCATTTTCCCCACTAGGCTGTGTGATGCTCAGCAATGCCGAAGCCATTTGGGATTTGATTTTTCTGTCTCTGTAGAGGGAGCACAGAAGAGCTGGGACTTGCACCTCAACCTGGACTTCTAAAATTCACATGTTATAGAAGCAGGAAGGAAGTTTGTGTGTGTGTTTGCATGCTTGCTGTTCTATGCCTAGTCTGTTTGTGAGATGACGGTAGTCTCTGAAGCTACTTTAGCCAGTTGTCCAGTTGACATGCATCTGTTTTGGGGAATAGCTTCCTAATTGCACTGAAAGTGCGATACAGTTGAGCTGAATCATTTCCTGTAAGAAACTGTGAAGCCTCGTAGACAATAAATACAGGAACATAAAACCAGTTTTCTAATGGTGTAGACAATGAGTCTGTAAACAGCAACCTCAGGAGTGCACATCTGACAGTACCTTTGTGATCCCTTATCCTTTACTCAAGGGGAGGATTTCTTTGCCCCCTTTAAAGATAGTTTCAGGAAGGTAACCATCTTGGTCTGCAGTAGAACAGCTAGATAGAAGTCCAGTAACACCTTAGAAACCAGCAAGATTTTCAGGGCTTGAGCTTCTGAGACACAAAGCTCCTTTTGTCAAACGAGAGCCAGTTTGGTGTAGTGGTTAAGTGCGCACACTCTAATCTGAGAGAACTGGGTTTGATTCCCCACTCCAGGCAAAAAACCTCCAAAGGAAGTTTGGAATACTAAGGGGCCTGAGGTTAAAAACATCAATAGTTATGGACAAAAGTACACGTGTTTATTTAAAAAAAATAAAAACTGTGTAGGGACCCAAATGAAGCCTCATAAAATCATTCAATGCATGTGAATTGCATGACAATGCATGTGAGAAATACATAGATGATCTGACATGTTTTAACCTGTAGAGGCCTTCAGAGGTCAAATACAACAAAGTCCCAGTTACACTTATGAATCAATAAACAATATAAGACCCAAAATGGAATGTTCCACTATGGAAATGAATGACACCATTTTTGGAAAGCTACAAATGTAACTGACTTTGTCAGCAGCAATTACATATATAGCAAATAATACTGCAAACATGTACCTTCCAGTTTAAGTCCTAAGATCCCCTTATCAGAGCCACTGTAACCTTAGTCTGTATTCCTCCACATGCAGCTGCTGGGTGACCTTGAGAAAGCCACAGGTCTCTCAGAGCTGTCTTCTCAAAAGCAGTTCTCTCAGCCCCATGTACCTCACAGGGTGTGGGGAGAGAAAGGAGATTGTAAGCCGCTCTGATACTCCAAGTGAAGGGTGGGGTATAAATCCAATCTCTTCATCCTTTTCTTCTCATATCCCAAAAACCCTGTTGTTCTCTAAAGTACTACTGGACTTGAATGAGGCTTGCTTTCTTTGCAGCTGAGAACTGTCAGATACACACAGACATAAGCATGGACAGTGAATGTATACTCAAGTGTTTCAAAATAGATAGCCCTAACCTGAATATCCCCAGCTAGCCCGATCTGGTCAGATCTCAGAAGCTAAAAAGGGTTGCCCCTAGCTAGCATTTGGATGGATGATTTCCAAGGAATACTGAGGCAGGCAACGGCAAACCAACTCTGAAATGTCTCTTGCCTCAAAAACAAATCTAGCTCGCCACCTAGTGGTGCATAACGCTAACAGAGCTAGAACTTCCGGCTGCCAGGCAATCTTAGGGTCTCCTGGCTATTCTACACACAATGCCATATGATAATAATAATAATAATATTAATAACTTTTAATACAGATACCTTTCTCTGTAGCAGCCAGCCCCCCCCCTCCCCCGATTATTTAATCAAAACGCAATTAGATTGCAGTTTTGTGATGTTTGGCTCTGCAGCAGCTTGCCCGCCTATGGGATACCTACAAGCTGCATCCTCATCTTTGTATTACATGGCCACTCAGAATGCCTCCTAGGTGTATTCTCAGTTTCTGCCTCCTTTATCTGGATTCCATTCCTTGATCCTTGACTTCCTTTAGCTCACAGGCATCAGTTTCTCTCCTCCCCCCTGTTTTCTCAATTTATTAACTATTTCGTTAACTCATTTTATGATCAGGCACTATTTGCAAGGTTTGTTGTCTTTGCCCTTCAGGATTTTGCAGCAGACACTTTTTGCTGCCGTCTTTTCCTTTTTTTTTTTTACTAAATGACTTTTCATGCTCTCTCCCCCATCTTGATTTGTTGAAAAGTGGTATAGCAGAGTGAGATCCTGCTCAAGATTGTAGCTCTGATTAGAGAAAACCTCAGATTCCATGGAAACACATTTTCGTTTACTGTTGTGGCTTTGAATGCAATGGTACAGCCTTCCCTTGAAGTAAATACAAAGAATCTACGGTATTTTTTATCTTCCTTGTCTTCCAAGGTGCTTTAGATGATGTTTTGAAGTTTTTCCATTCTCCACACAATAACTCTGTGAGGCTAAGAGAGAATGACTAGCCTATTAGTTACAGATAAAAAGGAAAAACATAAGAGCACAGCAAAAACTACTGAGCAAAAGGAAGAAAGAACTGAGCAACAAATACAATCCTCCCCCTTCTGGGCCTAAAATGTATCCCTTTAGGGAACTCATTGGTAGAAAGATTACTCTTAAAACTAGGAGATCTGTTTTGTCTCTTTGATATTGCGCTGGGCCTTCTCATGAAACCCTTTCTTTTTTAGCAAGACCTTATCTCAGCCTCTCTCCTGTATCTTGGGTTTTCCTCTTCTCAGCTGTCCCTGACAATCTGAAATAAGTCCCAAAGCTTTACACAGGGTGTCTTCCTCAGTTTCTCTACTAAAACCTCACAAAATTTCTCCCTTTAAGCAGCTGGAAAGCCCTCCCTTTCTACCTGAAAGGAAATTACAGTTCCCTTTCTAATGGATTTCTATGAGTTCTTGGTCACAAAGCCCCAGGAAGCTATAATTTTGTTTTGCAGCCTGCCATTCCTAATATAAGAAAGACCAGCTTTCACATCTAGGCAGACTATGGACTAGCTAGTAAGCTTTGATCTTCAACCCATGAAGGTGGTTTTAAGTTAACCTTATAATTCACCATAATTTACCAAGTTGTCATTTCTAGTAAGCCATCTTTAGGCATGATGTCAAGTTACCACAGTGGATATCCATATCCTGTTATCCTGAAGGGTACAAGCTGTGTTGTGTAGCATCATCAGGGTGATGTGCCTGACAGTTTGTAGTCCATCTTTGCAGAGGATGTATTTTGAACCTCAACTTCCACAGTCATCAGATGATATTCTCTGGGAGACTGTCAGTGGATTGCGGTTTCCTCGTGAAATCGATGGTGTCATGGGCAGTTGGGTCATCTGGAGGATACTCAGGATAGGCAACAGCCAGTGTGGTGTAGTAGTTGGGAACATGAGTCTAGTATCTGAGAGACCCAGGTGTGAATACCTGCTCGTGCCATGGGAGCTCCCTGGGTGACCTTGGACCAGACAGTCACGCTCTCTCGGCCTAACCTATCTCACAGGGTTCTGGTGAGGGGGGGAAATGGAGAAGAGGAGAGTGATGTAAGCTGCCTTGGGTCCCCATTAAGGAGAAAGGTGGGGTATAAATAAATGAATTAAATGAATAGTCCATATACAAACGAGTTCCTGCCCATGACTATGCCAGCGTCTGAAACAATGGGGCATTCCAGGCGATCGGTTTATATGCTTTAGTTGGCTGATGGAAGGCTCCTAGCCCAAGGTTGCCACATGAGTTTTGTAGTTAGGCAAAGATTTGAACCTGGGTCTCGCATGCAGCTGCCTTGAATCAGCCCATTGGTTCATCAGGGTCAGTATTGTCTATTCAGACTGGGAGCGGCTTTCCGGAGTCTTGGGTATCTTACAAGTAACTTCACTCCCTAATGTTTTTTTAAAAAACTGGAGATACCAGGGATTGAACCTGAGACCTTCTGCATGCCAAGCAGATGGTCTACCACCAAGCTGTGGTTCCTCTGCCAGTCCTGTTTTTACACTCTAACCACTAGGCATGCTAGCTCTCGTACCACACTAAATCTGGCCATAGCATACATTTGTTCCTGCATGTGAGAGAAATTCTTTCTTTCATTCATTTGATGAGTTCTATTATTCCTCAGTAGGATCTGAAGATAACTGCCTGAGTGTAAACTCTGGTAATGAAAAACTGCCTCCTGTTTGTAGCCAAATTTTCCACAAGGACAAAAGACCCTCCTTTGTGAGCCTCTTCAGTTGTGACATCAGAATTGCTTTTAGGGCTGCTTATTGCTCCCTGAGGTTGTGTTGCAAGCCTTAATTACTTCCGCGTTCTGCCTAAAAATCCGATGACTCTCTTGCTTCCTCCTTTCACTACTGAGGTTAACAAGAACTGCTTTCCAGGAACTCCAGGGTGCGGGGAAGCTGTTTCCGTCTGGCTGCATTTTGTGGAAGCACCTGGGAGTACTATTTAGAAGACGCACTCACCAGAGGAACTCCTACAAAATGTGTGTTCTTCCTTTTTGAAGCATTGATACTAATGATCACTGTACTTTCTCTGGCAGATTGTCTAACTAGGGGAGTTTAATGTAACTGTTGGACAGTTGTACTCCACTTTTCTCTCCATTGGGGAGCTCCTGGGGTGGACAGAGATCTCAGTGGGATTCAATGCCATATAGTCCACTCTCCAAAGCATTCGTTTTCTCCAGAGAAACTGATGTTTGTAGGCTGGAGTTGAGCTGTAATTCCAGGGGGAAACTCAGGTCCTACCTGGAGGCTGGCATCCCTAGTTTATGTGGAACAGCTATGGCTAAGTGCTAGAGTATCTGCTTGGCATGCCGAAGGTCCCAGGTTCAATCCCTGGCATCTCCAGTGAAAGGATCTGGCAATAGGTGATGTGAAAGGCCGCTGCCTGAGACTCAGAGCTGCTGCCAGTCTTGAGTGGAACATGCTCACCTTGATAGACTGATAGTTTGATTCCATACAAGGCAGCTTTCTGTGTTCCCGTTTATATCCCCCCTTCCTCCATTTCATCCTCATAGCAACAATCCTGTAACTTAGGTTAAGGCTGAGAGTGTGCGATCGGCCTAAGACCTCCCAGTGAGTTTCCATTGCGGAGCTTGAACATGGCTCTATCCCAGATCGTAATCTAACACTATAACCACTACACCACATTGGTTAAAGTCTGTATTAACCATCTGTGAGATGGCTTTGATTGAACTAACCCTTGTTAAGAACTACTCGCTTCCATGATTTTGGAGACATTAAGCTTTGCTTGCTTTGAGAGAAGTAGTTGCTTCAGCAGACATTGAAAATTATTTATTTGTTTAATTTCATTTACGGGCTCAGAGCAGCTAACAACAGTTAAAATAACAGAGTATTAAAATCAAAGTACAATGAAATCATTAAAACATTTTAGCAGTTCGTACGGTTTAAAATATGTAGCATGGTTCCAAGTTCACTCACCAGAATCCAGATGGCGGGTTTTAATTCTTATTGAGCGCCGCATGTAATGATATTATAGGATGTTATTTGGCACTCCGGATTTGTATTGGGATGGTTCAGATGTCAGTGCTTTGGGGTGGTTGAATAGTGGTCACCTCCCTGTTATTTGTTAAATGCCAGTTTAAACAGTTCTGTCTTACAGGCCCTGAGGAATTATCTGTTGTTGTTTTGTGAATGAAGTTTTTTGCTTAACTATTACCTTGAAGAACAAATTTCTCACTATGATTGAAAGAACTCATTTTTGTAGCTGATCAACAACAGTTGCCTCCTGGGGCGGCAGTCTTTTGTGTTGCGTAGAGTTGCTTTAATTCCACTACAGGTTGCACTGTGAGAACATGTGAGCAATAAATCATGTTTATGAGTGGGAGGAGAGGATTAGCCCATTCAGTCATCCTCTCTTATGAAAACCTGGAAGTGACATCAGTCCATTCTAGGGATTGCAGAGAGCCATAACATCACTTCCAGGTTTTTCCCAGAAGTGACATTATGATGTCTCTTGACCCCGCCTGTGTGTCCCCCCCCACTCCCTAGATGCCCATCAGTTAGACCCCGGTAACTCGGCATAGGATTGCACTGACAGAGAATTAGGCTATGGGGAAATTTTACATTTGAAATGTTTACCATTTATTTCTTGCTGTTAGTTTATGCTCTTGCCAAAGCAGGTTACATTTAGATGCAAACTTTTTATGGGAACAGTTTTAAACTTCTTATTGCAGTGCTATTCTAACCACTATGGGTTAGATTTTTTTTTTTTCATTTTTATGCTAGAACTTGTAGTATAGTAATCTATACATTGAGGGTTTTTTTTAATAAAGTCTCATCAAAAGGCAGAAGATATATCAATTGTTCCTAGAAGGGAACAACATTGAACAGCTATTAGAAAAAGTTCAGTTTTATATTTTGAGCTATGTAATAGAATTAGGAATCTTTACTCGTAGGGAGAAGGTATTCTGGAATTTGAAGCATTTACCAGAAGATCTTGAGCTTGAAATGGAGATGGCTCCGGTCTTGCAAGAGTGAATTAAAAGAATTATTTGAGGTTGCAGGGCTGCTGGCTTGTTGCATATTGTGGAAAGGGAAACAGCTTCCATAAACGGGATACTGCAAGCTCTTTTCAGGCAGCAGATGATGCAATATCCCCCCTCCCCACTTGGGAACTTTCAAGGAAGCAATTTTGGTTCTGGATTAATGAGCCAAAAAAGCCAAGAACTGTCAAGCAGTGGGAGGAAAGCAAGCAAATTATAAATCAGGGGTGGGAAGCCTTTTTTCTGCCAAGGGCCATATGGATATTTATCGCGGGCCATAAGAAAACAGTGCTCCGCTGAGGGGAAATGATTCAGGCCAGCAAAATTAATGCAAATAATTGTTTTTCTATTTGGGGGGGAGAGCCTAATCTGGGGGGAGAGCCTAATCTGGCACACATACACATGGCCCGCCGCTCTAGGCAAATGCCTAGGTCCAGGGCTTTTTTGTAGAAAAGCGCAGCAGGAACTCAGTAGCATATTAGACCACATCCCCTAATATTAGCATGTTAGGTCACACACTCATTAGCATATTAGGCCACACCATCTGGGATAATCGAGTGCAAACTGAACTCTGACAGGAGCTTTTCCAGGCCCTGCAGCAATTCTGGCCAGCCAGCCAGGCCCAGGGAGGCTGCTGCACAGTACATCTGGGCCCTGTGATCCCTGCCTGGTCCTGGGGAGGCTGCTGCACAGCACAACTAGGCCCCGCGATCCTCACTGGCCAACCAGGCCCCAGGAAGGCTGCCACATGGCTCGGTTCGGTCCAGCAATCCCCGAGGGCTGTATACGGCCCGCAGGATGGAGGTTCCCCACCCCTGCTATAAATCATATTTTTGAATATCAGATAATGATTGCAAATTTAAAAAAGGTAATCACCTATGTAGACATCAGATGATAGCAAGGGGGAGTGTGGAATTGTGTGGGAGTGAGAGATTGTGTAGGAATCTGCATTTACCAATCCCAATTTTTTTCTCTCTGAAAGGTTTTTGTTTTGTTTTATAGGATACAGAAATAAAAAGGAGAAGGGAAAAGGTAAATAAAGAAATAACAAAGAGCATATATGTATAAGCATCCACCTTTTCTTCAATTTCAGAGCAACCCATACATAACGCTAACAATACTTTCAGTTATTATGATAACAATACAGATAAACTCCAGTCTAATTTATTTTAAACATGGTTATTCCTTTGATTATTATCAAAATTTTCTTCTGCCATTACTATTTATCCCCAAATTCAATATATTAACTGTTTAAATTTAAACAAATTTTCTTTTTTTTAAAAAGGAACACCAATAAACTAAGATACATTCAATTACATGGCCAAACATACATGCCAAGATTGCATCTCTTATCTATGAATAATGTTATTTCAGAAAATAATTATAGAATAATTAAGTTTCTGTAATTTTCTTGAGAATCTTGAGAATCCCTTAGACTGCAAGAAGATCAAATCAGTCAGTCCTAAGGGAAATCAACCCAGACTGTTCCCTGGAAGGTCAGATGCTGAAGCTGAAGCTCAAATACTTTGGCCACCAAATGAGAAGGGAGCACTCACTGAAGAAGATCCTGATGCTGGGAAAGACAGAAGGCAAAAGAAGAAGGGGATGGCAAAAGATGAAATGGCTGGACAATGTTACTGATGTAACAAACACGAATTTGAGCAGACTTTGGAGGATGGTGGAAGACAGGAAGGCCTGGCGTGACTTTGTTCATGGGGTCGCAAAGAGTCGGACTCGACTGTACGACTGAACAACAACAACAATTTTCTTTCAAAGAATATGTTGTTGTGTTCATTTTACATTTTTCTCCGCTTTATATACAGAAGGCATAATTTTAATTTTTTTCCAATTTTTTAAATCAGCCACTTATTTATATAGGTAATCCCAGTTTTTCTCCATGTGGTAATGGGAAGTGTCATCAAGTTGCAGCCTTCTTATGGTGATCCCACAGCAACCCTGGTTAGTTTCTTGGTGGTCTCCATTCAAATCTAACCAGGGCCTGACCCTCTTAGCTTCTGAGAGGTGACAAGATGAAGATCAGGCAGCTAGCCTGGGCCATGGAGGCCTGCCATACAAGAAGGAAAAATAAAAATACTTCTCAGTAGTATGAGTTCTTAAAGGCTTGGCCAGGACAATTTCATGCTACATTTCTGGTCACCACCTACCCCCACTGACTGATTCAATTGCCTCAACTATTTTGGGCTTCTGAAAGGCAGTCATTAAGTGCAGGGGTGGCCAAACTTGCTTAACGTAAGAGCCACATAGAATAAATGTAAAATGCTTGAGAGCTGGAAGGAAGGAAGGCAAATAGATGGGGGAGGTGGAAAGAAAGCAACTTTTAACTAAATGCAATCTCCAGCTGCTGGCTGGCTTGGCTTGGAGAAGTAATTTAAAGAGAGAAATGCCTTTTCCAAGCCGGCTGACAGTGCGGTGGGGGCTTCAAGAGCAGCACAATATGTGTGAAAGAGCCACAGTTTGGCCACCACTAATACATGTTCCAGAGGACATGGGTATATTAGACAGCGTAAATGTGGTTGATCCCACAATTCAGCAGAAATCCATACAAGCATAACTTGAGCTTCAGGAAGAAAATCTGCTTTTTGCCACCTCTGCTGGCATAGGTTTTGCATTCATATTAAGGAATGCTCCCTCCCCACCCCCCAGTCAGGGCTGTGATCCAGACCAAAGTCTGTAAAGGATCTGTTGATGAAGTGCCTCTGCAAGTTTGGAAGCGTTCCTGAGAATCTAGACCAGGGGTGTCAAACATGCTGTTCAGGGGCTGAATCAGGCCCCCGGAGGGCTCCTATCAGGCCCCCGAGCAATTGACCCCCTTCTCTCTATATCTTGCTTCCTTCTGCAAGCAGCTTGCTTTGCAAGGCTTGCTCAGTTGCACAGGAGCTACAGACCATTGGCTGAGGCTCCTCCTTTGAGTAGGAAGGGGGGGAAGGATAGCTTACTTTGCTAGGCTCTCTCAATTGCACAGCCAAGCTACTGAGACAAGCCTAGCTTACTTTGCTAGGCTCTCTCAATTGCACAGCAGAGCTATTGAGCAAAGCCTCTCTTCCTTCTATTGGCTGGTCCCCTGGGGAAGGAAGGAAAGAGCCAGAGCTTCCTTTGCCCAGTTCCCTGGATCCCATGGGAGAAATACAAAGAAAGCATCTTTAAGACCAATGAGTGCTAACGTTTTGAGCATGTTTTTAGTTTTTAAAAAATATATTTGTGTTTGTCTGTGTTCTTTATAAAATTTATATCTCTAATCTTAAATAGGTACACACACAGCCCAGCCTGACATGGCTCGGCCCAACCTGACATGGCCTGGCCCAACAAGGTCTTATGTCAGATCCGGCCCTCATAGCAAATGAGTTTGACACCCCTGATCTAGACAGACTGAAACCAGAATTAAAACACAAAGATGAGGCAGAGATCTGGGCAAAAGAATGAGCAAATCTCAGCAGTCAAAATAATGCCAAACATTAAGTAATAGCCTGCTAAAAGGAGCTAAATATGCCACTCAGCCCCAGTTTGTGCAATGTACTTCATTGGCAGGAGCAGGCAAGAGGCCAGAAAAGTACAGCAAAACAAAAGCTGTTGTTACCTGTCCGTACAGATCCAAGCAGGGGGTCCCAAAGTGGGGGTCCAGTGGTGTGGGCAGTAAACTACAACCCAGAGGTAATCTTAGGGTTGCCAGGTCTCCCATGGCCACTGGTGGGAGATGGGGGGGTTAGGGTTGTTGGATGCAGGTTGGGAAATTCCTGGAGATTTGGAGGTGGAGCCTAGGAAGGACAAGGGCATCAGTGGGGTACCATGCTGTAGAGTCCACTTTCCAAAGGCTCCATTTTCTCAAGCGGGACTGGTCTCTGTAGTCTGAGCTGTAATCCTGGGTTTCCCCAGCTCTAACCTGAAGGCTATCATCCCTAGGTCATCTAAAAGGGGAAAGAGCAGCAGAGACTGAATCTTGTAATGGGAAAGCATGTAGCGAGGGCCAGAGATATGTGGTTGGGAATCTAAGCAAAAGGCTTCTGTGGCCTTTTAGAGGTCAGAGCTGGTGACGAGCAAACATTTGGAGCAGAATCCGGCCCCAGTTACAGGAGAAGAAGTTGGGAGTCAATAATGAAAGGTTCTTTTCCTTCCAGGCTTGGTCAGAGGACCAAGGTTAGGAGCTGGTCAGATGATTTGCCTGACCAGGTAAGGGATGGGATCGGTTCAGTGTTCTGGGAAATGTTCCAAATATGGAACCAAAGAGGAGGTAGAGGGTACATTTTGAGCAGGGTTGCCAGGCAAGCCCTTCCACGACCCTTACTGCCACTTGGTAGGCTGGTGGGTGAGGGTGGATAAAGAAAAAAATGCTGTTGGCCCAGTGGCATGGTGTCATTTTGGGGGTGAATCCAGAATCTAGAACTGCCATCAGAACAAGAATAAAGAGTGGAGAGGGACCTTTGGCAACCCTGAGGGCGAGGGGATCCTCCAGAGGTCATCCCCTAAAAAAGAAGAGGCTGGATACAAACAGAGCCCAGAGGAAGCAGAAGAGCCAGTTTGGTGTAGTGGTTAAGTGTGCGGACCCTTATCTGGGAGAACCGGGTTTGATTCCCCACTCCTCCACTTGCAGCTGCTGGAATGGCCTTGGGTCAGCCATAGCTCTCGTAGGAGTTGTCCCTGAAAAGGCAGCTTCTGTGAGAGCTCTCTCAGCCCCACCTACCTCACAGGGTGATGGGGGGGGGAAGATATAGGAGATTGTAAGTTGCTCTGAGTCTGATTCAGAGAGAAGGGCGGGGTATAAATCTGCAGTCTTCTTCATCAGAAAGCTCTAGTATTCAATGGAAATTCTATGGTAAACTCATGGAGTTTCCACTTATACAAATCTGTCTATGGTTATCTTGGGCCAAAATAAAACAACCCAGGCCCTGTAGTTTGAGGAAGGATTTATAGCACAATGGAAAGAGCAGAGCTGGAACCAACAGATCTGCTTTCAAAGCTGCTCTCTGACCTGTGACATCACTGAATCCTCGAGCAGTGTGGCATCACTTCTGGGTTCTGCTGGAAATGACATCATGCTAGTACCCAGCATGTCCCTCCCCCAGCCTCCTGCAGGCAGTCTTGGTCTGATTGGCAACTCTAGCTTTGGCAGGAGAGCCAGTTTGGTGTAGTGGTTAAGTGTGCGGACTCTTATCTGGGAGAACCGGGTTTGATTCCCCACTCCTCCACTTGTACCTGCTAGCATGGCCTTGGGTCAACCATAGCTCTGGCAGAGGTTATCCTTGAAAGGGCAGCTGCTGTTAGAGCCCTCTCCAGCCCCACCCACCTCACAGGGTGTCTGTTGTGGGGGAGGAAGGTAAAGCAGATTGTGAGCCGCTCTGAGACTCTTTGGAGTGGAGGACGGGATATAAAGCCAATATCATCATCTTCAGGCAGTTCCCATCCTACTGTCAGTTTGGTGTAGCGTTTAAGAGCGCAGACTGAAATCTGGCAGAACTGGGTTTGATTCCCCACTTCTTCGCATGCAGCTGCTGGTGTGATCTTGGTTCAATCACAAATTCTCTCAGAGCTTTTCTCTCAAGAGCAGTCCTTGAAAGAGCTTTCTTGGCCCCCCTACCTCACAAGGTGTCTTTTGTGGGGAGGGGAAGAGAGGAGATTTTAAGCCACTCTGAGCAAGGGGGGAATATGAATCCAACTCTTCTGCTTCTCTGGAGGCCTGCTGAAGCTGGTTCATCAAGTAAACACTATACAGTAAAATCACACAGCCAGCATAAAAACTTGCTCAGTTTTACACTGCCAGTTGTCTGGCTGCACCTTCTAAGACCAGTATGTGTGAGCTGCATTTGTGGACATATCAGTAGCACATATTAAGAACATAAGAGAAGCCGTGTTGGATCAGGCCAATGGCCCATCCAGCCCAACACTGTGTCAGACAGTGGCCAAAAAAACCAGGTGCCATCAGGAGGTCCCATCAGTGGGGGCAGGACACTAGAAGCACTCGCACTGTGCCCCCCCCCCCCCAAGCACCAAGAAGAAACTGAGTGAAAAAATGGCTGGTCAAGCTCTCTACTTTCCAGTCTGGATGTTGTTGCTTTATAATTGCTCTTCCCAAAGAGATTTCTGCAAATGTCAAATGGTGTTTTTTTAAAAAATGAAACTGGAAGAAATAACTCTTTGGCAAATGACTTAAAAAAATACTGGTTCCAAATTTAACAGGGAGGGAGCTTCTGCTTCGTGATACTGTGGTTTAGTGCTTGTTTTCCTGGACTGAAATTACATGTTTGGGTTCAACGCTTAGTCTTTAAAAGCCTGTACTGAATAATCTTCAAGAAACAACTGCTCCTAAAGAAATCTGTAGAGGTGCGCATTATTAGGTTGTTTAAAATTAATTGAATTCGGAGGCAGTGTTCCCTCTAAGCTGAGTTAGTGTGAGCTAGACTCCGTCTCACACATTTTTTGTCTTAGCTCAGGAAAAATGACCCCAGAGCAAATGAATTCATGCAGTAGCTCACAACTTTAATGACAGTAGCTCACAAAGTAGAATTTCTGCTCACAAGACTCTGCAGCTTAGAGGGAGTATTTTTCAGAGGGGCTTAGAAACTTAGACCAATGCACATTTACTTGGGTTAATGGCAGGGATCGTTTTGTAGAAAAATAGGTGGTGGAGCTCATTAGCATAACTCATTAGCATATGCTGCCCCCCACCAGCCAAAAGCAACCCAACATGAGAAAGGAGAGCCCCGGGTGAGTGAGGCCTGCTTGGGCTGGCTAGAGATCCAACCAGGCCAAGCAGGCCTCACTCACCTGGGGCTCTCCTTGGTCACCCGCCCCCCACAGTCAAAAGGCCAGCAAGCCACCCATCACTCAAAATCACATATGTGGAGAAAGGGTTGTGCAGGCTCCTCCAGGGGTTAATGAGGGCTGCTGGGGGTGTGGCAAAGACCCTGGTTCAGGGATTGTTATGCAAATGCAATTCAATGGACAAGGTAGGTGGGGAGAAGGGGCGGGAACACGCAGAAAGGTTCAGGAACTGTGCTCCTGAGAGCGCCTACTGAATTCAAGGTCTGATTAATGGTGTTTACATCCAGATAGGCCTGACTTGGATAGCCCAGGTTAGCCCAATCTCAACAGGTCTCTGAAGTGAAGCAGGGTTTGGCCCTGGCTGGTATTTGGATGGGAGGCCATCAAGGAAATCCAAAGGCACTACACAGAGGCAGGCAATGGCAAAGCACCTCTGAATATCTCTTGCCTTGAAAACCCCCCACATGGTCACTATAAGTCAGCTGAGACTTGACAGCAAAAAAAAAAACCCCACCTCACATAGTATTGCAACTTTAAGCAGACAGACTGTAAAGCCAGTACAGTTAGGGGGAAATGAGAATAATCAAGGACGAAATACTCTGGGTGATTAACATTGAGTAAATTGCTCCGTGTTTTCTTATTGCTGCTGGTAACTGTTCTGTCTTTGATGGCGGAGGCTTGAAGCAGTCTTTAGACTGCTCTGGTGTGAGGGTAGCCAGAAGCAGGATTCTGACCATTCAGAGAGTTCTGGGGCTATGGCACAGCTAGGTAGATCGCAGCATCGAAGTGTACTGGCCAGCGTGTGAACCAGCAAGGCTGTCTGCATAGCTCAGGACTTAAACAGTGTAAAGATAGAGCAGCCCCCATCTGTTCCTTGGCTTCCTCCAACCAGAGCCTGATTGAGGCCTGATTCTGCAAGGCACTGCTCAGGCAATGATCCGGCTCAGCAGTGGGAACGTGGGATGGCAGCCTGGAGCAACAGCTTCAAGAGGGGAATGGATAAGCATATGGAGCAGAGGTCCATCAGTGGCTATTAGCCACAGCTTATTGTTGGAACTCTCTGGGGCAGTGATGCTCTGTATTCTTGTGCTTGTGGGGGGGGGGGCATAGTGGAAGGGCTTCTAACTCCACTGGTGAACCTCTTGATGGCACCTAGGTTTTTTGGCCACTGTGTGACACACAGTGTTGGGCTGGATGGGCCATTGACCTGATCCAACATGGCTTCTCTTATGTTCTTAGGTGCTTCCTCACGGGCTTGCTGTCTCTGCCGTGCCCACCAGGTGGAAGGGGGGGAGTGTGGGGTACTGGTGGTCTGGGATTTGGCCCTACCAGGCAGGGCACTGGCTGCCCTGGTGTGCTGGCAGCACCATCTGGAGCTGAGCCTTTGGAGGCAGGTCCTTTGATGGAGGCCTCGGGGGCTCTGAGGAAGACGACCGTAGATTTATACTGTGCCCTTCTCTCTGAATCAGAGTCTCAGAGTGGCTTACAATCTCCTTTACCTTCCTCCCCCGCAACAGACACCCTGTGAGGTAGGTGGGGCTGAGAGCTCTCACAGAAGCTGCCCTTTCAGAGAGCCAGTTTGATGTAGTGATTAACTGTGCGGACTCTTATCTGGGAGAACCAGGTTTGATCCCCAAATCCCCCATTTGCAGCTGCTAGGATGACCTTGGGTCAGCCATAGCTCTCGCAGAGTTTGTCCTTGAAAGGGCAGCTTCTCAGCCTCACCCGCCTCACAGGGCGTCTTGCAGGGGGAGAAGATAAAGGAGATTGTAAGTCACTCCGAATCAGAGACTCTGTAAGAGACTCTGAATCAGAGAGAAGGGTGGGGTATAAATCTAGTCTTTCAACGAGAGCTATGTCTGACCCAGCAGCTGCAAGTGAAGAAGTGGGAAATCAGACCCGGTTCTCCCAGATAAGAGTCCGAACACTTAACCACTGCACCAAACTGGCTCTGAAGGCAGTTCGCTTCCAGGAGTTCCCCCTAAACTTCCTGATCACCTCCCAAGGTGGTCCCTGGTTCTTTCCACTCTCTTCAGATGTGGAGTCCGTTCCTAGGTCTGGCCGGGGTGGTAGGGGTGCTGATAGTAACAACTGCAGCAAGCAGCTGGTCAAAACTGAATATAGAACAGGATTCTCTGTGGATAGTTTATGGGAGGAGTTGGGAAACCTGAATTTTATCATTTTGTTTCTTGGTGTAAAGACCATTGACATGCATTCTGGGAGAAAAATGAGATCTCTTGAGTGCATATCATGCTGGAAACATCTCAGAGTCACTGCTGAAGCAGCGATTGGCTCACTGGTAGAACATCAGCTTTGCATGCAGAAGATCCGTCGTCCAATTCCCAGGGTCTCTGGCATCAGATAGTAAGTAAGGTAAACAACTTCTTCCTGAGATCCTGGAGGGCCACCAGCAGTCCAAGTAGACAGTAGACCTTGATAGACCAAGAGTCTGGCCCCATATGAGGCAGATTCATGTGTTCGTAGGGTTTTTTGTTTTGGCCAACATGAGCAGCTTATAATCAAAGCAAGCCTTGCTCCTGAGGTCAGAGAAGAATGGAAACGTCTTGTGTGCAATTCTCATCTTGCCTTCTTTAAAGTAATTGAGAAGCTATATTTCACCATTTTAGTAGGTTACCGAGGAATGAATGGTGGGAAAGCCCTGGGGGATTGATTTGCTGGTGTGGAGAATTGCTGTTAACAGCAGAGCGTCACTCTGTATTTCATGTGACAGCTTTTAAAGTCTGGCACAAAGCAATATTTGCTTTGTTGGTTTATGAGATGTCAAGTGGTCTGCTTCACTTCCCTGCTAGAAAATCCTGTGTATATATCCCTTCATATTGTATTTAGGGATGTGAAGGCCCCAGGGAAACTGGGAGGGTGTAACCCTCCCTCCCTGCCTCCTCTGGAAATCTGGAGTAATCCTGAAAACTTGTTGTTCAGTTGCACAGTTGAGTCTGACTCTTTGCGACCCCATGGACCAAGTCACGCCAGGGCCTCCTGTCTTCCACCATCCTCCGAAGTCTGCTCAAATTTGTGTTAGTTGCATCAGTAACGCTGTCCAGCCATCTCATCTTTTGCCGTCCCCTTCTTTTTTTGCCTTCTGTCTTTCCCAGCATCAGGATCTTCTTCAGTGAGTGCTCCCTTCTCATTTGGTGGCCAAAGTATTTGAGCTTCAGCTTCAGCATCTGACCTTCCAGGGAACAGCCAGGGTTGATTTCCCCTAGGACTGACTGATTTGGTCTTCTTGCAATCCAAGGGACTCTGAAATAGTTTCTCTTTATAAATAAATGCATAGCTTTTTTGGTAGAAAAAGGCCAGCAGGAACTCATTTGCATATCAGGCCACACACCCCTGACGCCAAGCCAGCTGGAACTGCGTCCCTGCTTTAAAAAAAAAAGCCCTGAATAAATGAAATGCTTTAAAGACCAGGTTTAGCTAGAGTTGCCAACTCTGACTTGGGCAGTTCCTGGAGATTTGATGCCTGAGGAGTTGGAGTTTGGGGAGATTTTGACCATCATAGTCGCCCTCTGACTCTTGTGACCAATTCACACATTACTAAGGCCTTGGGTCTCTCATAGCTCAGATTGACAGATGTGGTTTGCAAGTGACGTAGTTGGAACTTAACTCCCAGATGTGTACAAGCCAGTTTGCCCCACTAGAGAATCTTACATGGAGCTATCAGTACACCAAGTTTCCTCCATGGGCATGATTCTCCAGTGGGGCAAACAGTGACTCCTTGGAACTGTTTCAAGTGGCAATAGCCCATCTTGCCCAGCATCCTGTCTCACACAGTGGCCAGCCAGTTCCTCTGGACAGCCAACAGCAGGGCACACAGACCAAGGCCTTCCCCTGATGTTGCCTCCTGGCTCTGGAATTCAGAGGATTCATGCCTCTGAATGTGGAGGTTTCCCTCAGTCGCCATGGCTAGTGGCTTGTGATGGTAAGCAGGGCTTTCAGAGAAAGGTGTTGGGTCCTGCAGAATTAACAGAGGCACAGAACTTGATTCAGCACCAAGAGCCGTATTGAAAGAATTTGAGTCTTGAGCAAAGTGTTATGTATTCTCTGCATGCCTTTTAACAGAAGCCAGATCTAACATGTCACGTTTCTCTCCATTGGCTGTGAACAAGTCATGCTTCATCCGCTGTTAATTCCAACCAGCTGGAATGACTAAGGATCTAATTGCTGGCTCTTGAGCTCAAAGTAGTGAGAAAGTGTATGCAGTGA
The DNA here is from genome assembly GCF_032191835.1 of Heteronotia binoei. NCBI lineage: Eukaryota > Metazoa > Chordata > Lepidosauria > Squamata > Gekkonidae > Heteronotia > Heteronotia binoei. The sequence goes on along the minus strand of NC_083224.1, from coordinate 177,582,642 downwards.
AATCAGACTATGAAATGCAAGCAGTACAAATCTCTGTCACTTCTGTGTAAATCTCAAACACGTGTGCAAGATTCCTACAGCAACCACAGTGGGATAGTTTATGTTTTCTCTATATTTTGCTAAGCTAATATAACTTCTGTAGCTGGTGGGGAGGGGAAAGCATTATTTGTATTCAGAAGGAGAGTGCCGAATCAGAAGTGATGGATACAATTGAACTTCCTGATGATGTCCATTCCTGAGAATGGCTTTTTAGTTGAAGGATGGTGACCTTCAGGGTGTCAGTAGTGTCCAGGCAGATGGAAATGCTATCCTATGAGTTAGGAACTCTTAGTAATGTCAGATTATTTGAGAGAGAGAGAGATGTTGTCTATACACTGTCCTATGTAGGCTATTCAAGGGCATTTTTGACAGATGATGGCATGTTTGAGGATGAATGAGTGAAGGGTTTCCAGGGCAGATATCGACAGAGAGCATGTGATCATAACAATCTCGCTGAAGTCGAACACAGACAGGTCTGGTTAGTGTCTGAAGGGGGAGATCTCCCAGGAATCCCACATAAGGTGCCTTGGATTTCACTCTGGAAGAAATGTGGGATCAAAACACAAGTAAATAAATGATACGTGGTTGGCTTTATTTCAGGTAGATCCCGTAATAGTGTTACTCGGAGCTTTTTTTTGTAGCAAGAACTCCTTTGCATATTAGGCCACACACCCCTGATGTAGCCAATCCTCCAAGAGCTTACAGTAGGTCCTGCAAGAAAAGTTCTGTAAGCTCTTGGAGGATTGGCTACATCAGGGGTGTGTGGCCTAATATGCAAAGGAGTTCCTGCTACCAAAAAAAAAGCCCTGCTGTAAATAGATACAGGACAGAATTGTTCTCTGGGTTCATGGAATCTGGTGCTTGGGGGGGCTGCATCTTTTATTTCACTCTGAAGGCCAGATTTTTAAATTCCATTTCTACCTGTTAATGGAAAACTAATACCTTTTTTTAAATTGTGAGGGTATTTTTTGTGAAAAATCTTAGTCCTGGGCATGCTTTTTAGGGAGCACATGACATGAGGAAGCACAGGGCAGTGTGAATTTGACCAGACTTTGCAAGCATTGAAAGATGGACAACATAGTTGCTTTTTAAATGTTTGATGGTGCTTTTAAAATGTATTTTAAAAGTGTCTGTCCCTCTCTAAGCAAATTTCTGCCTTGGAGACCCTGAATTGGGCAGAAAGGCAGCATTGTCATGTTTTAAATAAAATTCTTTTAAAACTTTATTGAGCTCACAGTGCAATCCTGTGCATGCGTATTCAGAATCAAATCTCAATTTGTTCAGTTTGGGTTATTTTAAAGTGAGTGTCTTTGGAATTACAGCCTCAGTCTGGGTAGCTGTCGTGAGATGAGAGGAGGAAGTTCATACCGATGATGTGTTTATCTGAGTCACAAACGCTTTTTAAAGCTCACTGTAATGCAGTTAGATGGTCTTTGTGTGAATTGTGAAGCAGCTAATCTTGGGCTCCTTTTCTGGCAATTTTGGTGGGCTTTCCTTGAGGCATAGCCCTGCAGCCCCTCTGGCATGATGCCACCAAGCTCTTGCAGTGATTAAAACCTGCGTTTAATTCAGACAAAGCTGAGCACAGCTACGTATGTGTTTTTGCCTGGGAAACACCGGCTGCTGCCTGGGGCCATCTCGGAGAGGGAACGCCTGACCCAATTCCTGGCGTTCACTGAGCAGATCAGATTATTTTTGAACCAATTTGAGAGTGCCAGGGTGCATCTAAGCAAATTGGTTTTGTCACCTTGGCCCTGGAAAAGATTAGAGAGACTAGCCTGGGAGCAAACGTAAGATAGCTGAGATGAGTGGTTACCAGAGGCAAGGGTGCCATGCCTATTCAACCTGTACTTCCTCGTGAGCCAATGGTATATGTGTTACCTGCCTACTTTTTGCAATCACCTGCTTTGGAGAATCACCGCAGCATGGTCCTTCAGACTTTGAATCTGGATACTTGCAGTGAATCAGGCTGGTTTGATTGTTGTGTAATATATTGGCGGGGGGGGGGGGAGTGGAAAGTGCAGTCAAGTCTCATCCAACTTATGGTGACTCCATAGGGCAGGGGTGTCAAACATGCGGCCCGGGGGCCGAATCAGGCCCCTGGAGAGCACTTATCAGGTCCCCGAGCAACTGGCTGTCATCTGCTCCTTTCTTGTCAAGATGACATCGAGGCAGCTGCTGTGATTCACAACGCTCCGCAAGTGATTAGCTCTCTTCTCCCTCTCTCTTGCTTCCTTCAGCAAGGCTTGCTCAATCATACAGGAGGTACAGAGCAAAACTTCTATTTTCTTCATTGGCTGAGGCTCCTCCCTTGGGGAGGAGGCAGAGCTTGCATTGTGAGGCTCTCTCAATCACACAGCAGAACTACAGAGCCAAGTCTCTCCTCTCTTCCTTCTATTGCTTGAGTCTCCTCCCCTCCTGGTCCCCTGGGGAAGGAAGAAAAGAGCCAGAGCTTTCTTTGCCCGGTTCTCTGGATCACACAGGAGAGATACAAAGAAAGCACCTTTAAGACTGAGTGTTTTAAGCATGTTTTAAGTTTTTTTTAAAAATTAATTGTGTTTGTGTCCTTTATAAATATTAGGTAGCAGAGATTTATATACAAATCTCTGCTATCTAATCTTAAATTTGTACACACATGGTCCGGCCCAACATGACCTGGCCCAACAAGGTCTCAATTATGTCAGATCCAGCCCTCGTAACAAATGAGTTTGACACCCCTGCCATAGGGTTTTCAGGGCAAGAGACATTCAGAAGTGGCTTGCCATTGTCTGGCTTTGCATAGCACCTGGTATTCCTTTGTGGTCTCCCATCCAAGTACAAACCAGGGCCGACCTTGCTTAGCTTCCAAGATCTGTTGCAATCGAGCTAGTTTGGGCCATAGTAGTCAGAACTGCACGGGTCATATAAATGTGTTGTCTCGTTGGCCGTTTCTGTCGGGAGTATCAAATTCGCTACTTCATCTCACTTCCCTGAAGTCTTCTGTCCATGTTTTTCCTCTTCCTCCAGTTATTCTTGCAATGCTGCTGCTTTTCTGTAGTATGGATCTGACTAGAGTATATTTTCGTTGTCTTGTAAAAATGCACTTCTGTCTCATATCATTCCCCTGCTCACTAAAGCTCCTGTCTTATGCAGATCCTGTGATCCCCGAACTGTGATCAGCAGTGACCCCCCCCCTCCCTCTTTTTCACCAGCAAAAAAGCTTGTTGAATCCAACTCAGTAATTACAAATATTCTCTGTGTGGTAGAACTGTTGCAGGTAGCAAAGCGCACTGAAGCACCTCTTAACTGATTGAAAGCGCTCTGGGGGAAAAAATCCCTTTAACAAAGACTGGGAACTGACAGTAGCTTTTAATAGAGTTGTAAGTGCTTGGAAGAGAGGAATTGCTCTCTGTGCCATGATGCGCGTGTTCTTTTTTTTATTCCGCCGTCACCCGGCAATATTACGCATTGATCTCTTTTCTTTCGAAAATGCACGCACCACTTTTCTGTCTATTACATATTCAAAGGTGGATCACAGAAGGTGACAGCCAGCAGGCATGCAGATAAAAAGCCTGCAGGAGAATGGTGCATAACAGGCAAGCAACAAAGCCATAGCCTGCATACAAAAGACGAGGAGGAATGCAGATACAAAACAGGAGGCGGGGAGGTATAAAAAAACATGAGCAAACAGACTTTTCCTGATGCCTGAAGGATGACTTAAGGTGGTGCCAAGTGCACATCTCACAAGTTGGGGGCCACCACCGAAAAGGCCTTGTTTCTTATGGAAATTCTCCTCCATTCCAGCTCCACAGATGTCTGTCCAGTGATGATCTCCACAGCCAGGCGGATTCATAAAAGGAAGCTGGCCCTATTCCCAAACCATTTAGAGCTTTAAATGCTAATGTCGGCATTTTGAATTCTGCCAGAAGGTCTTCTAGCCTGGGGAGAGAGGATTAACCCAATCTCGGTTAATAACCTGCTAGCCATCTTTTTTGGACCAGTAGAAATTTCCAAAGATTTTTCAAAGGCAGCCCTTTATATAACCCCATTATAGTAGTCAAGGCTGGATGTTACTGCACCATGAGTCGCTATGGCAAGGATGATTCTCGGCCGTTTTACCCACTGTAGTTGGGAAGCGGTCTTCCAGTGGACATGGGCCACCATTTTCTGTGCTCTTCCCATCAAATTAAAATTGTTCTCTTCATTACTCAGAAGAGTTCTCTTAATGGCTTTGAGCAGACATATCAGTGGCAGAGGTTTAATATGCTCTTTTATACAGTTAATAGAAAGTATTTGGGCCCTGACCTGGCTAGCCCAGGCTAGTCCAATCTCATTAAATTTTAGAAGCTAAGCAGGGTGGACCCCGGTCAATATTTGGATAGGAAACCACCAAGGGATATCTGGGTCACTATGCAGAGGCAGGAAATGGCAAACCGCCTCTGAAAATCTCTTGCCCTGAAAACCTTACATCGTTGCTGTAAGTCAGCTGTGACTTGATACCAAAATAAAAATTTGGCGGGAGTAAAGTGTCGCTAAAACAATATTTGAAAAGCATTTCACACAATCTAAAGAAGAAACTATTTCATCAGAGGTATTTTCTGTTTCCCTCCGAGCCTTCACTTCTTTATATAGCAAACAGATTCAATATGATTCCCCACTAGGAAGTTCTCCTTGGGTAAGAGAGTTCCAAAAGCCATCACAGGGAAGATGCTGTTTGTGTAAGTCGGTTGTTCAGTAACGAATGCAAGCTACTTAAATTGTATTTGCTATTGGGAATGCCATAACATATCCTGCTTCAGTTCTTCTGGCATCTACAGGAGCTGTATTCAATTTTCTCAGATTTGGGATATATCTGTAATCCCAACCCAAATCCTCAGACCACCTTTGATTTTATTTTAGATATTATCCCCTGATTTTCTTCCTAGTTGGGACCCAAAGTGGCTGACAGCACCATTCCCCCCTCCTTCATTTTATCTTCACAACAGCAGGGCTTTTTTTTTATAGCAGGAACTCCTTTGTTTATTAGATTACACCCCCCTGATATAGCCAATCCCCCAAGAGCTTACAGGGCTCTTCTTACAAGGCCTACTGTAAGCTTTTTGAGGACTGGCTACATCAGGGGGGGTGTAACCTAATATGCAGAGGAGTTCCTGCTGCAAAAAAAAAAAAGCCCTGCACAACAATAACTCTGGGAGGTGGTAGGTTAGAGTGAGGGTAAGAATGTAGGACCAACCAGCCAGCTTCTATAGTAGCAACCAAATAAAACAAACCACTCTGTGAAAAATGCTATTACAAAATATAATTCATACAAGGAAAAGAGTTCATTTCAGCAACCTCATAATTTTACATACCGCATGTGCATATTTATGCACATATATACACCATTGTGCAAATAGTCCAAAACATCATAAGTCCAGAAAAGAGCTCCAACGGACCACTAGCAGAGTAAAGCCCATTTCGGACCACTAGGTCCTTCCTCCAGGGAGTGTCTTGCAAAACTTGCGGTATATGTATAGAAAATATTCACAATGTTCAGTTCTTTCACAAATTCATGCCCAATTGGAACGCTGCTGCCTCTATCTGGTCAGCAAGTTACCGTATTTTTTGCACCATAAGACTCACTTTCCCCCCCAAAAAAAGTGGAGGGAAAAGTGTGTGCGTCTTAAGGAGCGAATACTGCAAAAAATTCACACAAATGCCTCTAAATTCACACAAACAGCTCTAAAAACTAGGTGCGTCTTATGCTCAGGTGCGTCTTATGGAGCGAAAAATACGGTAATTGCGTCCCAAGAATTGCGTTCCTCCAGACATTCCCTGGAGAAAAGACCTGATTTGTTTTATTTGGTTGCAACTTCATTCCTCTGTGTAGCCTATTGTGTATTTTCAGCTTCTGTAGTAGAGCGTCTATTCAAACCTGGATTCTGGTTTGGGTCCTGTTTATTTTCCATCCTTTCTTTGTCTTCAAATTAAATTGTTAATTTAAAAGGTGACAGTGAAGCTGAACACCTGATCTAGAAGAATCACTCATTAGCTTGGGACTCCTGTATTTCTAATCCGCTTTCTGCTTTGCCATCCTCCAACAGGTCAAGCTGGGAACTTCCGGATTTGAGAGAAGGACGAGTAAAAGCCATCAGTGACTCTGACGGCGTCAGCTACCCTTGGTATGGGAACACCACCGAAACGGTGACTTTAATTGGCCCCACCAACAAGATCTCCCGGTTCTCAGTCAGCATGAACGACAACTTCTACCCTAGCGTGACGTGGGCCGTCCCCGTGAGTGACAGCAATGTGCCGCTGCTCACCAGGATCAAACGGGACCAGAGCTTTACAACGTGGCTGGTAGCTATGAACATGACCACCAAGGAAAAAATCATTTTGCAGACTATAAAATGGAGGATGCGAGTGGACATTGAGGTGGACCCTTTGCAACTCCTGGGCAAGCGGGCCCGGCTAGTGGGGAGAACTCAGCAGGAGCAGCCCAGAATCCTGAGCAGAATGGAACCCATCCCGCCCAACGCACTAGTGAAACCTAATGCCAATGATGCCCAGGTCCTTATGTGGAGGCCCAAGCGAGGCCCGCCTTTGGTAGTAATACCGTCCAAGTAGAGGGCCTTGTTGACTGTACGAGATGAGGGCTTTTGCTGCCGCCACCGGTGTGGATATCTGAGCCAAAGAAGACCTCTCAAACTCGCCTGCCTTTTGCAACCACGCATTGGAAGAGAGCTTCTTCAGGAAAGTGTTAACTCGGGCAATGTGCCACAGGAAAATAGCTGGGCCTCTGGAAGAAGGCCCCTTTGCGGTTTCAGATTTCAAGGGTTATTCTGGAGGGAGAAAGGAAATCTGTCTTAGTGAATCACAGCGATTAACAGAATGATCACTAGTGCCTGTGGCTAATTCTGCTTCCCAGCCAACTGTAGTGATGGAGGCTTCCAGAATGTTGTCTGCTCTCAGATACTGAGGGGGACAGGACGGGATGGCATATTACCACGTTATACCTATGCATTTTTTTAAAAACTGATAATCAGAATTTTCATCCTGCTTGTTGGAACTGAGCGGATGTTTGCAAGTGGGGGGAGGGCTATTCATGCCATGTGTTCCACTTTGCTCTGGCAGAAAAGAGCAGCTCTGTCTGCAGGGAACTGTCCGTGGTACTGAACTGAAGCACAACTTGAACTACCGATAATCTTGTCCGCCCTTCCCCTCTTCCTGAGGACAACCGATGCCGTCCGACAGAGCTGAAACTTTATTTTTGCATGCCGATCGGTTTGTCTGAAGTAGTTGTAAACGTAGGAGCTCCGCCATAATTTTCTGGGTTCGATCCAGAGTTAATCAGCCAGCTACGACTGAATGTTTTGATAGGCTGTTCTTTTCACACACACCATCCCTAACTCTGCTTTTTTATACAAGCCAAAATAATCTATAGGCCAAAAGACATTCTTTAAGGATTGGTTATATTCTTCGTAAGAAGAAGACTGCTGGAAGATGCTCAGAAGCAGCCTGGGCAAACAAAAAATAGGTTCAACAATTCATTGTCAATGCTAAAAAAAACCCATTTTTAATTATCCTACTTGTATTGCTTCTTCCCTAGGGATTGGAGGATCCAAGGCCATCATTAACAATGGGAATGCAGGGGTCCGAATCCCAGCTCCTCTATGGCGGTGAAATCATTGCTAATCCACAGGGAAAGAGGGGCTTCCAGAGAGGGGGCTCAGGTCTTTACTACCCGCAGAGCACGGGGCACAGCATGGACAGCCAGAGCTACACAAAAGAATATAATAGGTTAGATGCTGCCGCTAGGCTGCCTTTTAACTTTTCTGCTTTAGTGGGGAAGTTTCCTGGATCCACATTCAGAGACTCTCTGGATCCCATTGCCAGGGGGCAAATCAGGGGATGGCCTTGGCCCCTATGCCCTGTTGTTGGCCCTGCAGAAGAACTGGTAAGACAGGATGCTGGACTAGATGGAGCACTGGTCTGATCCAGCAATGCTTTTCTTATGTTCTTATCTCCTTCTCTCCCCCCCACCTGTCTCATCATACTGGTGGTCAAAATGATTTTTTTAAATTTTCCCCATATTTGATGGGGGGGGGGGCATGACCTGGTAATGAAAGTGTGTGGATCATGGTAACTCCCCCGCCTTTGCATCTTTTTATTTTAAGCTCCTGTTCTCAAAACTGTCAGTGGCTTCTCTTCTTGTTGAACCAGTGCTGCCATAATGAGACAAGGGGCAGAACCTTCTTCAATTTGTAGCTTATTTGGTCTCGGCTAGAAACTTGTATTCAGCTTTCCTTCTCATTCTGGACAGTTACCAACTCCCAGAAGAACTTCGTTAATGGGAAACTCAGAGGAATAAAATAGTTCAGGTAATTGTAGCATGACTTTTTCTTTTGTGATCTTCTGGCAGCGTGAGTGGAGTTTTAACATCCTTGTGAGAAAAGAGAGCACTTTAGAAAAGTGTGTAGAGGGTCGAAAGGCCAGTTGACTTTCTGCATTTAAGCTACCGATTGAACACCTAGATGAGGGAAATGTGGGAGGTGGGAATGCATGGGATTCTTGTTAGCAGGGCTTTTAGCAGGAACTCCTTTGCATATTAGGCCACACCCCTCATATGTAGCCAATCCTCCAAGAGTTTACAGGGCTCTTCATATAGGGCCTACTGTAAGCTCTTGAAGGATTGGCTACATAAGAGAGGTGTGGCCTAATATGCAAAAGTGTTCCTGTTACAAAAAAAGCCCTGCTTGTCGATCTTTGTCATTCTTGGAGCACGTAAAGATTGGCACTCCCAAAGAGAAGGGTAGGTCATACTAATGCATTTGCCCAGGGAGTTGTCTTCATCATTCCTCACTGATGACATCTTTTTAGATTACTGTTTTCTGCCATTACTTCTTGTTTTCTTGATAATGCTGTTGCAAGGAATTTAGTCATCTGAAAAGGAGTGGAATCTTCCCAGCTGCCTCTTGCATTGCCTCTCAGTTGTGGTGGCAGAAATTCTAACCCGCAAGACTTAATTTTAGCCTTCATGCTACCAGTTCAACTTGATGCCAAATGTCCCTGCTACAAAATAGTACTGTCCCTGTATCGCACCCTGTCCTTGCTGTTGGCCCATCACTTTCCCCTGTTGAGCGTTTCTTTGAGCCTGGTGTCTCCGATGCCATAAAACCTCTGGGTTTCTTGGGAATGACTGGCACTGCACAAGAACGGTTGAGCATCAGAGTAGGCAGATATTGCACTTGTGGAAAGATGACTGAATAATATATAGGAAGTACTTCAAATACTTGCACTCGTATGCATGCCTAAAAGGGTCAGAGGACTGCAGGAACATATCTAGGGCAAACCTCCTTGAACGTACATGATGATTCTGACCAGCTCCCTAAGAATTCTTTTGGTCTACCATGCAAGAATGAATGGAATGGAATCTGACAGACTAGAAGCTCTGTGTGACATCCCTATAGTAGTAAGTTTGGGGGTCAGTATGCTTCCTAAAATATCTCTGGTAGTATGAGCCATGCATACGGATCAGGCAAGCCTTCACTTTTCTGGCTCTCCCTGTAGAAATTCACACAGCATTCCCGAGCTCACAAGTGTTCAATGGATTTGGGATCAGCCACTGCTTATAACTGATAAATCCTGTCCAATATATCAACACCCACAGACCCCATTGTCAGGATGTTTAAGCGAGGGATGTTTCAGTCCTGTGCCTTGTGTCCCTCAAGACTGTCCCAAGCGCAGACCTTTTTAGAGATTCTTGATTTTTGTGAAGGATTTCTTAACTGTTTACACTTCAAGAATGTTTAACACTGGAATTTAGACCAAAGTCTTCTGGGTTTGCCCATATTCCAAAGATCTGTCTCTTCGCTGGGCCAGTTTAGGAGCCGTAATGCTTTAGACTAGTACAGTTCTTACTGGGAAATATTCTGTGCAAACAATGAAATGGCTTGGCAGACCAGAGGAAAACTAACTTACTTACTTACTTTCTTTCTTTCTTTCTTTCTTTCTTTCTTTCTTTCTTTCTTTCTTTCTTTCTTTCTTTCTTTCTTTCTCTCTCTCTCTTTCTCTTTCTCTCTTTCTCTCTTTCTCTCTCTCTTTCTCTCTCTCTTTCTCTCTCTCTCTTTCTCTCTCTCTCTCTCTCTCTCTCTTTCTCTCTCTCTCTTTCTCTCTTTCTCTCTCTCTCTCTTTCTCTCTCTCTCTCTCTCTTTCTCTCTCTCTCTCTCTCTCTTTCTTCCTCTCTTCCTTCCTCCCTTCCCTTCCTTCCCCTCCCACCCTCCCTCCCTCCTGTCTTTGTTTTTGCAGTTTCTTTCAAAGGCAAGATAAACTGAGAAAGTTTTAGCCAAGAGTAGAATTGATGGAATATAGTAGTGGCTCATTGAAATTGGATGAAAGATCAAATGTGCTTGGGGGGGAGGGAATAGTTGGATAAAATTGTATGGAAAGTTGGGGGGGGACTCTTACTTTATAGTAAGGAATATTCCGTGTCCCCCCCCCCCCAAAAAAAACAAACTTAATGATGGTGCTTGAGCATCTTGACCTAAAGCTGACAGGAAATTTTGTTGCATTGTAGAGAAACTGAACTGAGGGGAGATGTACAGTTACCTGTCTTCTAGATATAATGGTGTGTCCGTTGGACCCTCTCTAATTTTATTCTGCAGCCTAGGATTTCAAGCTAACAGCCGAGTGCCCACTTAGTTTGAGGAGTGATACTGACAAATCCCTTGTCTTTGAAACCAGGGAGTCTTGGCATATAAAAATTTGAACCCATGACATAACAGAGCTTATGTTGCATCAGGCATAATGGGTACCAGTTTATGTTGCTGCTTTGATTTCATTCTGAGTTGGGGGTTTTCCCTGTTTTAATTAGCATTTTCATGCACTGGGCTTTTAAAGACACATTTTATGCGGAGTGAAAACCAGTGGCAATAACCAAGAACACTTCCTCTTGTGTTCATTGTATTGAGAGCCAATTTAGGGTAGCGTTTAAGAGCGGTGGGTTCTAATCTGGGAAACCAAGTTTGATTCCCCACTCCTCTACATGCAGCCAGCTGGGTGACCTAGGGTCAGTCACTGTTCTCTCAGAGTTCTTGCCTATGGAGAAGGAGTTCAGAATACATTGTAGGGCCTGAATTTACAGATATATGAAAAGTAGCCCTTAAAACACAAGTGTAGTAAGACAGTCTGTTTCTGAGCATGCTGTGCCTCTGCGTGCAAGTATGTTTGTCCCTGTATACTTGATTACAATCCTCTGGTCAACCTAATCCCTCCCCCATCAGTTTTATATTGTGCAACTCTGGCATTTTGGTGGAAAGTGCCTTTGAGTTGCAGCCAGCTTATGGTCACCCTTCATGTGATTTTTCAAAGCAATAGACATTCAGAGGTGGTTTGTCATTGCCTTCCTCTGCATAATGACCCTGGTATTCCTTAACAGCAGGGGTGGCCAGACTGTGGCTCAGGAGCCACATGTGGCTTTTTCACACATCCTGTGGGGTTCTCAAAGCCTCCACTGCCTTGTCAGCCAGCTTGGAGATGGCAGCTTAGAGAATGCTTTTAAAGTTAAAGTTGATTTCTTTCCAACTCTACCTCCCTCCCCCACCTATTTCCTGCCTGCCTGCTCAAACATCTGACATATATGTCTTGCAGCTCTCTGGTGTTAATTCGATGTGGCTCTGATGTTAAACTGCTTAATAGTCTCCCATCCAAATACTAACCAGGACCAACCCTGCTTAGCTTCCAAGATCGGATAATATCGGCCTACCCCGGGTCATCCAGTTCAAGGATTTTATAACAGCAAATTCCTTGGCCATCCAGGTCAAGGCTTTTAAAGCAGCAAATGCACCTTGCAATCTCAAGCAAGGTGCATTTTCTTCCCCTTTCATTGCTGTCACCCAACGTAAACTGAAAACCTCAGGGGCTGCAGCACCCAAATGGTCTGTTTTGCAAGCGTGCTGTTCATCTGTCCCCTGGAATCTGGATTTCTTTTTCACATTGCCACTTGGCTAAATGTATTGTTCACATAAATGTAACCCTCCGTACACCACATAATGGACCCCATCACATAATGTGGTGTAGTCAGGGCTTTTTTTATAGCAGGAGCACCTTTGCATATTAGGCCACACTTCACTGATGTAGCCAGTCCTCCTGGAGCTTACAGTAGGCCCTGTAATAAGAGCCCTGTAAGCTCTTGGAGGATTGGCTACATGAGGGGTGTGTGCCTAATATGCAAAGGAGTTCCTGCTACCAAAAAAAAGCCCTGGGTGTAGCGGTTAGAATGTCAGGCTGGGACTGGGGAGACCAGGGTGTTTGAATCCCCGTGCTGCCGTGGAAGCTTGCTGGGTGACTTTGGGCCAATCACACACACACTGACCCTCACCTACCTGAATGAGAAAAGGAGCTTTGATTCATGAAAGCTCATCCCCCCAAAAATCTTGTTGGTCTCTAAGGTGCGATTGGACTCAAGTCTGACTGTTCTACCTCACAGGGCTGTTAAGAAGACAGAATGGAAGAGAGGAGAATAAGTTGCCACTTTGAGTCCCCATGCAGGAGAAAGGCAGGGCACGTGTAGGTATTGATGCTTCTTTTGTCGTTGACTTGTCTTTGCATTAGGATGGAATAACAGAGGGGCATGAGAGAGGCATCTCTTGCAGGAAGAAGGGCATTCAGGCAGGATCCCACCAGTTGCAACCACAAGGCAGTGCTGTAGCTGTTTCCCAAGAAGCAGAACTTTCCTTGGCCATAATTTTGTTTTCAGTTAAAAAGAAGCTGTGACACTAAATGCCACAGAGCAAGGGTGGCCAGACTGGGACTTAGGAGCTACATCTGGCTCTTTCACAGATATTGTGTGGCTCCCAAAGCCCCCACCACCCCATCAGCCAGCTTGGAGAAGGCATTTCTCTCTTTAAATCACTTCTCTAAGCAAAGCCAGCTGGTGGCTTGGATAATGCATTTAAAGTTGCTTTCTTTTCACCTCTACCTCCATTCTCCCATCTATTTGCCTTCCTTCCTTCCTCCCTCCCTTCCCTTCCCTTCCTTCCTTCTCTCAAACATCTGATGTTCATATCTTGCAGCTCTCAAACATCTTACGTTTATTCTATGTGGCTGTTACATTAAGCAAATTTGGCCACATCTGCCACAGAGGACCAGTTTGGCCACCCCTGCTACAGCCTTTCAGCTCCTCAGCCGCATTCACTCTCTCTTAACAGTCAGAAGGGGAAGGACTAAGATGTGTTTTGGTGTGGGCAGCTGCCCTGAGTGGGAGAATTTTCCTGTTCCCTCCAGAGGCCATGGGGAACCACTCTGTGCCCCTAAGGAGCATGGCGCACGTAAGCATTTTGGCAGGCAGCTCTTCCAGCATTTTCTGGGCAGCAGGAGCTGCTGATTCAAGGCTCCTTCTTAGCCAGCGAAGGTCAGGCAGGGTCACGCTGCTCACCTCAACCGTGCGTTCTGGGACACTTCCGGTTGAATCTGACCGTGCTGTTGATATCTTACAGAAGACCCAATAGGCCTGGTGAACCCACTAAGCAAAATATTTTAAGCTCACCAGTTACAGAACTGAGTGGGACAGTAATAACAACAGACACAAATCTTGCAGGCCCACCAGGTGGAAATCCACCCAGGGAACAAAGTCCTGGAACAAGACGTCTCATAACATAAACTTCCTTGAACTGCAAGCAATCTGGCTGGCCATCAGTACCTCCATTCCCAAGGTCACTAGCAGTCAGTGTGTTCGTTAATGTGGATTGATGTCCACAAAGACCTGTCTCAGAGGTCCCTGGCCTTTTTTGAGTCTACTGGCACCTCTGGAATTCTGGCATAGGGTACTGGGCACAACCAGGGCTTTTTTTGTAGCAGGAACTCCTTTGCATATTAGGCTATACCTCCCTGATGTAGCCAGTCCTCCTGGAGCTTAGAGTAGGCCTTGTAAGAAGAACCCTGTAAGCTCTAGGAGGATTGGCTACAATGTACAAAGGAGTTCCTGCTACAAAAAAAGCCCCAGACACAACCACAGAATGGCTGTCGGAGGTGAAGCCAGCCACACAAAGGAAGCTCGAAGGATGGGAGCAGAGGAGTAATTTTAAAAAAATAATCTGGGAAGAAGAGTGAAAGGGAATAAAACCAACTCTGGGAGCAGCGGCTGCTGAAACATTATTTTAATGTGTTCAGCCAAGGGGATCTTCAGTGGCCAGTCAAAAGCTCTACTGGGCAGGTGTCCTACCCAGCTTTGCCCACTTTCTAAAAACACTTGGTGAACTCCAGGAAATGTGTTGGCAAGCACTATGGTGCCCATGGGCACCATGTTGGAGGCCCCTGCCCTATCTGAACCCTCAAGGAGGCACTCCCCATGACTTTTTGAATCCCTCCATCTTCTACAGGGGGTAGAATCACACCAAAAATGTGCCATTTCAGGGGCTTGTATAGGAAGAGGTGAATGCCACCTGAGTTTGGGAGGCCACTGGTAAATGGCCAGATATATATTTTAAGAAATCCCTTAACTGCTCAAGCTAATAGGAAGCTGGCAGATTTCAGAAGCAGACTTAGAAATGAGTTTTCTGGGTAAGTTACTTTGCAAGCTTCTTGTCCATTCAGTACTCAGTAAACTTTCTTCCTGCTGCTGCTGCTTCTCACCAGGAGAAACGAGGGTCAGGAATGTGAGCATCCTGCTCAGGTGCTCTTGGTTCTTCGACCTTCTGGTCTCTAGTTTCCAACAGAATTTTGGACCTCCTCTTACAGGGTCCTCTTCATTTATAACCACATCTGTTTTGGCCAACTGCTTGAAAGACAAAAGGTAGACATTAAGGTCTATTAGTTGTCCTCCTCAGGTAATGATCACTTTCATGGCCTCTCAAAAACCTTTGGCTGTTAAGTATTCATGAAAGGCCTTTTTAGCATGATGCATATGCTAGCCTTGGAGGCCTTAGTATTCAATGTTTGGCTGTAGGATGGTTTGGTTTACATCCCAGCACTCTTGAGAAGATACATCTCAACCAGAAGAAAATGTCCTGGGGAGGAAGGCCAAGAGGCAAGTTTCTCTTTGCAGAACACTGGAATCAAACGTTCCTGACCTTCTTAATTTTTCCCACCTCCAGTTTGAGAAGTTCCTGCAAGGAGATCTTAATGTGGCCTTGTGAACACAGCTTCAGCCCCCTTTAAGCCTCCTCCCTGAAGGCTCTTAACCCTCAAGACACTCTTCCTCATAGTGGTCATAGGTCAGGGAGTTTCCCAACTAAGATTATGGTGGTGGTGGTGGTGGATCAAGATCTCTGCATTTTCCAGCAGGATGAAGTGATCATTTGCCCAGACTTGTTTCCTTCTAGAGCCCATTCTAGAGGGACTTGTCCTTTTTTGACTTGGAGTCTTCTCATCTCAGTGCCCAGGGAGCAACATGAGATGTCTGTAGAGCAGCCAAATTCTACATTGACTATTCAGTGTCACACAGACAACATGTAAGCCTGTTCATTTCTTTCCACCCTTTGTTCATGGGCAAGGAGTAGTCTGTGCCCATATTGTCTCTTATAGCTGAGGGAATAACATAATCTTCAGTCACCCCAGAGGGGTGTCCTATCCCTCCCTGTTAGGAGACTAACTCCTTCAGTAATGTTATGTGGGAAAGCCCCCGCCCCCCCCCGGAGGAAATCTGTAGGATACCCATGTGGCCCTCAGTCAAGGAATTATGAAATGGATAGCTATGGCCAGCTTTGGACCAAAGGTTCTTCAAAGCCTTTTAAACATGAGGAGCTTGTTCGCTGTGGGAGTATTTGGGCAAAGAGGATTCATAACCTTCCTATGATGAACATCCAAGTCACTGAATGATCTGTCTATGAAAAAGGAAATCTTATCTGGCGAATTTCTATCCTCATAGACGAGCAGTTCTGCCCACTCTAGAAGTCAGACAGGTCCTGCCATTGTTCTTCATATGTTGTTTTTGTGACTCTGTCTGGACAGGTTGGGTTCCTTTCACCCTTCTGCTGCTGTGTAGTAAAGAACAGGCCTGGCTATAGTTGTGGGGGTTTTTTTCACTGTTAGTATTATGGCTGCATTTTAGGCCTTTGTCAGTCTGAGAGTTAAGGGGATATGATATTCCTGCCTGTGGTGGCAACTCTGAATCTCTTCCTTCTCTGAAAAGAACAGACACTCTGTGTTTACACTCTTGGCTCTGAATACCTTTTGGTCACATTGTTGGGATTTTGGCCTTTTGGTGGTTGCCAACTAGGCCGGAATGGGAAGGAGGAGCTTAGTATGCATTTCCTGTGATTGTTCACGCTTCCATTTAAATGCCTCAAAAATCCTATGGAGACATTAAAAGAACAAATGCTTCCTTCAGTTTAGATATAATGAATGCCATTTTGAGTTCTTTGACTAGGCTGGTCTCCACAGTCTACCTGAAGAGGCTTAATACATGGCTGGGCTTCCTTGTTTTGTTCTGACTGATTTTGACACGGAGACAGAAATAGGCCTAAGTAAATATGCTTCCTCAGTTAGTTCAGGTCTCTGCCTCTGGGGGTCAGTTAAAGGGGCATCCAGCCCATTAACACTATCCCCCCGCACCCACTCCTCAGCCTGGTTGTGCATTGGCATGTCTTTTTTGCCTCCCCCTGCTGTGGGTTCGATTGAGGGCATGTGGGACTGCGCGTGATAGGCCATGCCTTGAGGCAGAAAGTTGGGCTTTCTGGGGCCTTATCACTCTGGGTCAAACACGGGCGATCTTCTCAGTCTGACCGTATCCTGTTGTAAACCATTCCTCCGTTCCCCTAAAGCATCTTTTCTCTCAGGGAAGAACAGAGGACCAGGTCACAGAAATGGGAATCCATCCGTTTTCTTCCTCCCTGTCCCAGAACCAGACTTAAAAACTTCTCCAGCTTCTTTGGTGCATGTCCTGTTTTCTCATCCATGCTTCTGTGCCATTGAGTTCTAACTTCCGAGAGCGCTGGTTGTGTGGGATACTCACACTGCTCTGGTGGCAGGAAGGAAAAGACTCCCGCTCCAATGTCCTCACTGGAACCAATGGACGGACTACCATGAACTTCAGCCTTCAGATCCTCAGCTGTGGGAGCAGCGTTTTCTTTGGCTTTCCTCAACCAAGGAATCACATGGCGGCACCTCGGCAGAAAAACCCTCTATGCGCCTGGCAGGAAAAGCTGCGTTTGCCAGGCTGCTCATCACCTCAAGGAATCACCCTCACAAAACTCTGTTCTGTGTCTGTTGATACCAAATGTTGTGCTTATTTATGTCCTGCGTCGGGAGACCAAGTGCATGTTGCACTCTGGATTGTAACAGGAACAATTTTTGACTGCAAATGACATTTATGTAATTGGGTTTTTTAAAAAAATTATTTATGCTATTTATTTTCATTGACTTTCCTCCACTTGCCATGAAGGTGGTTTTAAGAGTGTAAACTTCATAGGGAGCGCGTTGGTGTCTGCGCAGATGGCCACCCACAGAGGTGGCTTTCTTGTACAAGTGATCTCCAACACGGTGCCTCTGGGCGCCATGGAACCTATCAGTGGGCTTCCCGGTGCAAATTTTTCTCCCCCAAAGCAGGAGGTGCTTCAGAAGAGCTTGTCACTCTGCAGAGAACACCCATTCAGGAAACAGCTGACTCCAACTGGAGACGGCCACTTGATGAGGAACCTCCCCATAATTATGCGGAACCTTCTGACGCTTTGTGATTGGCTCCCTTTCTGTGGCTGCCATTTTCTGGTGGCAGGTGCTCCGCATTCTCAAAATTTCTCAATTGCCTACCTACAGGTTGAACAAGATTGGGAACCCCAATGTAACATCTGTTCAGCATCCATTTTATTTTTTGCCTGCCCTTTGCACCACAGTTAGGAGCCCTGTAGCATCCTAGAGGGGAGCCAGAGCTGTTCACACTACAGGGGCCGCCTCCTTTCCTCGCCTCTGCACTCCTCAAAGCTCTCTCGCTCCATAGTTTTTGTCCTCTTCCCCCATTGCATTTTTTTTTCCTTTTTGACTCCTTTCAGAAATGACATTGCCCTTTTCCAGAGATAATTGATAGAGCATGCGGGAAGTTCATTGTGGGGAGAAATTGGGTATTCTGCCATTTTGAGACGATTTGGAACGGAAAACTGGTTTTGCAGAGTGCCTTAAAAAAACACTGACTTTAATGGTGAGGGTGGGAAGAGTAGCTCTCTCTCTCTACATAAAAAACTCAAATCGATGTTGCATTCCACTTCTCTGGGATTTTAAGAAATTATTAAAGACACACTGTATTACAAATGGAAGGCCGTTTCCATTGTTTCTGGGGGATGGGATGGAATTTTGAGGCGATGGAAGTCCATGTTTTGGTATGGGAAAAGAATCAGCCGCCACTCTTGGTGCTTACAGCCTGGACACGGAGCGTGACCAGGCAAGAGAATCTCGCATCCATTGACCTTGGGAGGATTCTCCTGTTTGAATAACCTTTGATGAGTTCCTTTGGTAAGTTCTACCTGCTATCATTGGTCCCTCTAAGCTGAGCTAGGTCAGTTTTTTTAGCCTCCAGCTCACACATTTTTGTCTAAGCTCAAGAAGGGTTGCCCCAGAACAACCTAATTTATGCTGTAACCTAATCGCTCGCTCACAGCTTTAATGCGAATAGCTCACAAAGTAGAAGTTTTGCTCACGAGGCTCCACAGCTCAGAGGGAGCACGGCCTGTGATCCCTTTTTGTGTTCAGTTTCAGAAGAACCAGGCTGGTCTGCAGTAAAGCGGCTAGAGTTGAGTCCTTAAGAGACAAAAAGGGGTTTGGGGGGGGGGGCGGATCTGAGCTTTTGAGAGTCAAAGCTTCCTTGGTCAGTTGTGACTCAGAACGGAGATCTCGGTGTCTTTCATATTTCAGTCAAGATGGGAAGGATGTTGCAAACTAGGAACTCAGAATACAGAGGTACAATGTGTGTTGCAATCAGCTTGATTAGAGCAGAGAAAAAATGCTTGGGGGTAGAAAATTAGCATCTGCAGGGAGATAAAAAGTCCATGTCCCTATGCAGCAATTCAGGTCCATTGTTTTGAAGTTGTAAATGAGCTCAAATTCAGCAATCTGGTGTTGTCATCTCCCTTTGAAGCTTCTCAGTTTGAGGACCGCCACTCTTTTGTGTACAAGTCTTCCTAATTCCAAGATGCCATGATACCCAGTCTAGACATAACAGCAGAAGCTGGATTTGTTTTGTTAAAGAATCATAGAATCCTAGAATTGGAAGGGGCCATACAGGCCATCTGCTCAAGGCAGGATCTTCCTCGAGCATCCCTGACAAGTGTTCATCCAGCTGCTGCTGAAAGACTGCCAGCGACATGGAGAGCTCACCACCACCTCCCTAGGCAGTCGATTCCACTGCTAAACTACTCTTACTGTATTAAAAAGATCCTAATACACAGCTGGTGCCTTTCCATCCTTAATTTAAAGCCATTATTGCGAGTCGTCTTCTGCCAACAGGAATGGGAATCCCTGCCCTCCTCTAAATGACAGCCTTTCAAGCCTCCTCCAGACTGAACCTTCCCAAGTCCCCCAGCCTATCCTCCTAGGACTTGGTCTCCAGGCTCCTGATCATTCACGTCACTCTCTTCTGCACCCGCTCCATTCTGTCCACATCCTTCTTGAAGTGAGACCTCCAGAACTGCGCACAGCACAGTACAAAGAAATGTGCGGGGTAATGGCAAAATTCAGCTTTTTCTCTTTTTCAAGCCTCAAGATATATTTGCAGAGTGACGGGGGGGGGGGGGTTCTGTGGAAGAAAGCGGTAACCCGGTGCAGCTTTTAACGTTCTTTTTATTGGTTTCTTTTATACATGGACCTTTAATAGCAACGTCTCTGTACTAGAGCTCAACAGATGCATCATCTGTACTCCACCCAGTGCTGCCTTTAGGGAATACGTCTGTAGCCAATAAATAACAGCCGCACATTGAAAGCCATGCAGAAGGAATGGCGTGTACAGCAGAGGCCCCTTGTGTTTCAAGTAGAGGCGGGGGAGGGGAGTTGTGTTCAGAAAATCTGGAAAAGGTTGGGTGACCGTGCTAGGTCAGTGTGACTTTGAGGAGGAGGAGGAGTTCAATTGCAGATGCAAACATGCACACACCAAGCATGGATTGGAGTCTGCCCGCCAACAAGCAGTGTGGGTTTTTGGTCCAGAGTTGGCATCCTGAGCCTTGTCACCAAGGCAACGTGCCCCTGGCCATCTGCTTGAAAGGAGATGCAGTTGCATCCTGCCCACATCCAGTCCCATTGTTCTAAATCAGGGGTTGGCCAAACTTGCTTCATGTAAGAGCTACATAGAATAAATGTCAGAGGTTTGAGAGCCACGAGACATGAACATCATATGTTTGAGAGCCTCAAAGAAGGAAGGAAGGAAAGCAAATAGATGGGCAGGGATGCAGAGGTGGAAAGAAAGCAACTTTAAATTGTAATGTGTTCTCCAAGCTGGCTGACGGGATGGTAAGGGCTGCGAAAGCCACACAGTATATGTGAAAGAGCCACGTGTGCCTCCCGAGCCACAGTTTGGCCACCCCTGTTCTTTTTTTAATACTTAAAAGTTTTATTTTTCAAATAAAAAATAACAATATATATAAAAAAACTAAAGCAATTACAATAGCATCAATAATAACCATATATAACAACAAAGCATCCTTAATCTCTTACAATACGGAAATATTTAGGTACTTAGAACAGAGTCTCCAAATAGCAATTGATAAAAGCTGAAATATACATATTTTTAAGGAAGACTGCACAGTTTACTTGGATGTTCTGTAACAATCAAGAAAAAGGAACCCATTGTTCCAGAAAGTCATTTTTATAGAGAGGGTTTCAGCAACCTTTAATTGAGTGGCTATTTTACCAATAGCCACTATGTCCCAAATTTTAGTAAATCGCTGGCAAATCATAGGTGTATTATTCAATTTCCATTGTTGAGCAAGGAGTGTTTTAGCTGCTATTAACAAAAGGGCAGCCAAATCTGTTTTATATTTAGACATATTTAAGGCCGCTCCTGTTCTAAATGATCATGGAGCCCTACCTGAGAGTGATTTTAGGCTGATCCTGCATTGAATAAGGGAGTTGGACTTGATGGCCTGTATAGCCCCTTCCAACTCTGTGATTCTATGGATTTTGCAAGGAGAATGGGAGGGGGTGGGTCAGTCTTGGAGAACTGAGGAGGGATTGCTTAAGCCTTTCTTCCTTGTTTTGTTCCCAGTGTGGACAGACCTCATCAGGAGCTGCTTGTTCATTAGGGGAAAGCATATGATTCCAGCTGGTTATTCCTGTGTGATAAATGTCAAGTTCTCAGACAAATGGTGTTATGGGAGAGTTAAGCATCCTCTCTCCCAGGGCCTCAATTCCAATCCAATTTCCCCACCCCATTTTAAATGGGAGGGATTAATCCACAGAAGATCCAATTATAGAACTCCTGCAGTCCCATCTAATTTAGAGATTACTCATCCCCTTTCCTGTTACTGCAACAGATGTCCCAGTGCTCAGCTGTCCTTGGGTTTTGCAGAAACAGTTTTTTGGTGGGTGGAGAAAAATTGCCTTTCCCTGTCAATACACTTAGAACCGGGGCTGGCATCCTAGCAAGATCTCCTTTGCATATTAGGCCACACACCCCTGATGTCATCAATCCTCCAAGAGCTTACAGGGCTCTTTTTTGTAAGCTCTTGGAGGATTGGCTACATCAGAGGTGTGTGGCCTGATATGCAAAGGAGATCCTGCTAGAATTCCACCCCTGCTTAGAACACTCAGTAGTCCTTCTGGTCCAGCATCCTGTTTTCCACAGTGGCTAACAAGGTGCCTGTGGGAAGTCACATCATAGAGGTATTACTGCTTCCCGTACCGTTAAGTCTCCTATGCACCATTGTTCAGTGATACTGCCTCTGAGGTTTTAGTTGGCTGCAGGGAAGGAATAAAGACAATTTCTGCAAAATTGTCATAAGGACAACAGGAAGGTTGTAATGGAAAGAAGTACTTCTTCACTCAGCAAGTAATGAATTCCTTACTAATGGATGCAGTGATAGCCACAAACACAGATGGCTTTAAAAGTGGGCGTTTGAAAGATTAATGGAGAGGAGAGGTCCATCAGTGGCTACTGGCCACAGTGACTCAAGAGGCAGAAAACATCTGAATACCTGAGCTAGGAGGCAGCATGAGGAGAAGGCCTTGGCCTCTATGCCCAGTTTGTTGGCTCTCTAAGGCAGGGATGTCAAACATGTGGCCCAGGGGCCAAATCAGGCCCCTCAGAGGGTTCCTATTAGGCCGTTGAGCAACTGGCTGTTGTCTGCTTCTTACTCTCACTCTCTTGCTTTCTTCTGCATCACAGCTTGCTTTGCCAGGCTTGCTGAACTGCACAGGAGCTACAGAGCAAAGCCTCTCTCTCTCTCTCTCTCTCTCTCTCTCTCTCTCTCTCTCTCTCTCTCTCTCTATCTATCTCTCTCTCTCTATCTCTATCTCTATATCCAGCTGATACCTTTCTGCCCATAATTTCAATTCATTATTTGAGTTCTGTCCTCTGCTGCCAATAGGAACAGCTTCCTGCCCTCCCCTAAGTTACAGCCCTTCAAAGACTTCAAGAAAGCAATCATGTCCCCCACCCCACCCCTCTTCTCCAGACTGAACATTCCCAAGCCCCGCAGCCTGTCCTCCTAGAGCTTAGTCTCCAGACTCCTGATTGTCCTTGTCACTCTCTTCTGCGTCTGCTCAATTCTGTCTGAACTCCACACAGTACTCCAGCTGTGGCCTGACCAATGCAGTGTGTGGTGGGATTATGATATCTTGCAATTTGGATGTTACACCTCTGTCACTATGCCCCAGAACTGCATTAGCCTTTTTTCCTGCAGCATCACTCTGACTGCTCATAATTAGCTTACAGTCCACCTCTACTGCAGGATCTTGTTCACCCATGCTGCTACCCAGAAGTCTATCCCCTATCCAGTATGTGTGCTGCTCATTTTTGCTGCTCAGGTGTAGAACTCTGCACTTCTCCTGGTTGAACATATTAGGATATTCCAGATCCTAATCTGACACTCTAAACCAGGAGTGTCAAACTCATTTTGTTATGAGGGCTGAATCTGACATAAATTAGGGGAGGGACGGTGGCTCAGTGGTAGAGCATCCGCTTGGGAAGCAGAAGGTCCCAGGTTCAATCCCTGGCATCTCCAAAAAAGGGTCCAGGCAAATAGGTGTGAAAAACCTCCGCTTGAGACCCTGGAGAGCCACTGCCAGTCTGAGAAGACAATACTGACTTTGATGGACCAAGGGTCTGATATTATAAGGCAGCTTCATATGTTCATATGAGGCCTTGTCGGGCCAGGCTGAGCCTTGTGTGTACCTATTTAAGATTAGGTAGCAGAGGTATAAACTTTATAAAGGACACAGACAAACACAATTAAAGATTTTAAAAAAACCCTTAAAACATGCTTAAAACTTTAGCACTCATTGGTCTTAAAGGTGCTTTCTTTGTGTTTCTCCCATGGGAACTGGGCAAAAGCAGTTCTGGCTCTTTCCTTCCTTTCCCAGGGGACCAGGAGGGAGAGGAGCCTCAGCCAATAAAAGGAAGAGAGGTTTGACTCAGTAGTTCTGCTATGCAATTGAGAGAGCCTGGCAAAGCAAGCTCTGCCTCCCACCCTTCTTCCCCAAGATAGGAGCCTCTGCCAATGGAGAAAGCAGAGGTTTTGCTCTGTAGCTCCTGTGTGATTAAGCAAGCTTGGCAAGCTGTAATGCAGAAGGAAGCAAGAGAGAGGGAGAAGGAAGCAGATGACAGCCAGTCACTAAGGGGCCTGATAGAAGCCCTCTGGGGGCCTGATTCGGCTCCCAGGCCACATGTTTGACACCCTTGTTCTAAACACTACTCCACAAATCCCATGGCTGTCCTGATAGCGATTGTCTCACTCATTTAGGGCCAGGCAATTACAGGTGCCCAGTGATTTGCCTGGATGATTCTAGGATCGCATTCAGCGCTTCTGTCCCAGTAGTCAGTGCTTTTCAGTGAGTTGGTCCTAGCTCCCACAGAACCCCCAAGTGGGGGCTAAGACAAAAGCACATACTGCCGGAAGAAAGAAGCTTCAACATGAGCCTCCGTGGGTTGATAATTACAGAGCAAAGAAAATCTCACCTCTTTTGATAAGCTTCTAGCGACCTGTTTTCCTTCAGCACGCATGGTTCATGAACAGCACATCTTCCCTTTCTCATTAATGTGACCACAAAGCAGCCACTCGTACTCCCTAATAATACTCCAGGGCTTTCTGCCTTGTCTTAGGTGATACAAGCTGAAGCATTGCATTAATTTCAGCGCAACAGTGAACTCATTTTGTAAAAATGCACTTGTAGTCCTGAGCCCCTTTTTTAATCTCCCTGCCTTTCCCCTGCAGTGCAAAACTTGTGGCAGATTACGAAAGTCACAGGCAATCAAGTAAAACAGTATGATTTTTTTTTTTTAAATCAAATGTATCCAGGCTTGGGCAGGATAAACGTCAGTCCTTTCCCCAAGAGAGGAGAGCACAGATGAGCAGCCCTGCCTGGAACACTCTTTTCCCTTGAAGCAGCAGCCCAAGGTGCAAGTTCTTCCCATGCCTCAAGGAAAGAGTGGGAAACTGGTCTTTCTCAGCCCTGGCTGGAGACCTTCTCTCCCCCCCAGCATGTCACATTTCCAGACTCCCATTCAACGGTGAATGTAGGCAGGGGTGGAATTCTAACAGAAGCTCCTTTGCATATTAGGCCACACACCCCTGATGTAGTCAATCCTCCAAGAGCTTACAAGGCTCTTTTTTGTAAGCTCTTGGAGGATTGGCTACATCAGGGGTGCATGGCCTAATATGCAAAGGAGCTAGAATTCCACCCCTGAATGTAAACAGACTGGAGCGCTCCAAAGTACAGAGCAGGGATGGCCAAAGTGTAGCTCAGGAGCCACATGTGGCTCTTTCACACATATTGTGTGGCTCTTGAAGCCTCCAATGCCCTGTCAGTCAATTTGGAGAAGGCATTTGTCTCTTTAAATACTCAAAGCCAAGCCAGCTGGCAGCTTGGAGAGTGCATTTAAAATTAAAGTCACTTTCTTTCCACCTTTTCCTCCCTCTCCCCATCTATTTGTATTCCTTCCTTCCTGTCTTGCGACTCTCAAACATCTGATGTTCATGTCTTGTGGCTCTCAAACATCTGATGTTTATTCTGTGTGGCTCTTATGTTCAGCACGTTTGGCCACCCCTGGTACAGAGCATGAGTGGCTTCTTGCAGGACATCAGCATACCCTGAGGTGGTGCAGGCCAAGGCCCATGCCTTGGGCCTTGGCAACTGCACTATTGTCAACCTCCCCCCTCATTTGTTAGCACTCTACCATGCTCCTACATACACTCACTGCCCAGTACCACTGGGGAAGGGGCTGCAGGCAGCTATGAGCATGGACAATGGGAGAGCTCACAGGCAGCTGGGAGGCATGGAGGATGGCTCACACCATTGTGACTTCTAGTCTTGTTTGAGTAGCTCCCTTTCTTGCAAAAATGCTTATTCATCTCATGTGGAATTGTGCCACAGTAGGACTTAGACCAGAGGTGGCCAAACTTGTTTAACATAAGAACCACACAGAATATATGTCAGATGTTTGAGAGCCAAAGGGAAGGGAAGGGAGGGAGGAAGGAAGATGGGGAGGAGGGAGAGGTGTAAAGAAATAACCTTAACTTTAAACACATTCTCCAAGTCAGCTGATGGGGTGATGGGGGCTTTGAGAGCCACACAATATGTGTGAAAGAGCCACAGTTTGGCCACCCGTGACTTAAACCCTTCTGTGGGGAATGGGTCTCCATCTATGCCTCCTCAGTGGATCTGTGGAACTGGCCAGTTCCTTCCTATGTGTCAAGCATTGGTATTTCAATCAAATGATTCAAAGATGATACAATTGCTCATTTTATTGATAATCCAGCACTGTCTCAAGATACGATATCTTGAGAGTGATACAAAGAGTCAGAAAGCATAGTGTTTTAAAGGATACTTCAAAGGTAACAGCTGAGATAGCTATAACATGTACTTGTGAATTACTACAGATATACAAAGAATACTATCATGGGTTAAGTCTTCCCTGGTTCCCAGACCTTCCTTGATAAACAGGGTGAAGGGGAACTACTTGCAGGGAGGCGCCTCCTTTCCTCTATCATCAAAGTTACTTGCAAACTCTACAATTCTACCCTAAGGTGGGAAAATATAGCCAGGTGTGAAAAGACAGAGGGGGGGTGAGAGAACAGCACTCTTTGAAATGTAACTACGGGGAGAGGGGAACGGTTTACAGTAAGAAGAAAGGGAACTAACTTTAATAACTGTGTGATACAAGACCCAGAAATAGCATGCTTGACACTATGTCTCTCTGGCAAGGAGCTGCTGGCTTTGCTTGGGTCAGCGGGGAACCGAATCTCTCTCTGGCTGCAGGCACAGATTCAGCCTTGTGAGCCCACAGCATTTGGTATATGAGCCAAGGCATTGTGATGTCTTCCAGGCAGCAAACTGTGCTGTGTGTTTGCAAGTGGGATGTGGAGATAAGGAACGGATTGCCTGACATCCTCAGGGGACCATCGCATTCAGACAGGCCTCTGCTGTGTGGGCTTCTCCCAGAATGATGTGGTGATTGGTGGGCGGCGGCAGAATTGCTGGGGATTTCGTGAGAGTGACAGTTGCTGTTGCTATATGCATTCTCTGTTTCTCCCACTATAATTATTCTCTTGGCTTCTGCTTGCCAGGGAAGCACAGAATGCTGACTAGTTCCTCCACTGTAAATTCAGACTCAACAGTGGCTGTTTTAAGCCAGAATAAATTGTTCTGTACACCTTTGCCCCTGATCCAAACCTAGTTATGCACAAAAGCATGGGCACAGTGCAGGGCAATGGCTTGATTTGTATGTTTCCCTTTAGTTAGCAGGAAATGAATCCTCCCATCCATGTATATTATATGAATGCAGGGAACATCAGATGCCTCCCATGGCTGAATGCACATTGCTGGTGCACAGCCTCTCTGGGTACTCATTCCCTGATCCAGCAAGGATGCCCTTGTGGATAAGGTTCTTTTCACATGCTTCTCTCACTGGTTTTATTTTTTTAAAAAATGTTTGCAGTTGTAAGGAGTTTGCTTTGGGATACTGGCAGATGAAAGCATTGTTTTTGCTTTGTCTCTCATGAGCTCAGCCAAAGCATTCATATTTAATGTTTTCATTTCTAGAAGCAAGGGGAAAATAAAAGGGCTGCAGCAGTCACTAAGAGATAGAAAATAAGGCCAAGGTTGGAGAGCATTTGGTGTAGTGCGCGGACTCTTATCTGGGAGAACCGGGTTTGATTCCCCACTCCTCCACTTGCAGCTGCTGGAATGGCCTTGGGTCAGCTATAGCTCTTGCAGAAGTTGTCCTTGAAAGGGCAGCTGCTGTGAGAGCCCTCTCCAGCCCCACCCACCTCACAGGGTGTCTGTTGTGGGGGAGGAAGGTAAAGGAGATTGTAAGCCACTCTGAGTCTCTGATTCAGAGAGAAGGGTGGAGTATAAATCTGCAGTCTTCTAAAAATAAAAAAGTACAATTTTTGAAGGAGCACTGCAAGACTAACAGATTCTCTTGAAGAAGGCTGCTGGCGAAACATGTAGGGAATTTGGGGAATTATAACGGAGTAATAAAATAAAATTTTATATTATTTTGAGCCATCAGCCTTGGCCTTGTTTCTTTAATTTCTGATTTCTAGAAGTACACCTAAAATGTTTCACCACACTTTTTTTTTGCTTCTTGTTTCAAACACGCACAGTCTTGTAAATATTGCTTCATTTGCATTAGATTGTGCAAAATCTTATAGTTTCTTGCAAACTGTTTGCTGAGTAGCCAATTCATACCTGCCATGCTGATCATCACCCAGGTTTGGCTACTGGTCTGGACCAATTGAAAGGGTGGCTGTTCAGCACTTTGGACAGCTCCCTCCCCACCGCCAAGTTTCCATACAATAGTACCTTAGACAGATCCCAGCAGAGGTATAGATGGTTGTCTCTTTCCTTCATGTCTTCTTCAGGTTTTTCTTCAAGAAAATTTTGGCATGGTTACATGATCTCCACAACCATTAGACCCTTCCCATTTCCAGCTGACCTCTAGTACTCACCTTCCTTCCCATTCCTGACATGTTGATCTAATGAAGATAGATCCAGGTGGGCAGCCGTGTTGGTCTGAAGCAGTAGAACAAAATTTGAGTCCAGTGGCACCTTGAAGACCAACAAAGTTTTATTTAAGGTATGAGCTTTTGTGTGCACACACACTTCCTGAGATACTTCTTCTGATGCATCATGCCTACACACAAAAACTCATACCTTGGTCTTAAAGGTGCCTCTGGAATCAAAACTTGTTCTGCTTCCATGGTTCAGTGAATAAAAAATGATAGTGGTACTTTGATCCCTTTGCCTGTTCCAGGCACTTTGGCTATTGGGTTGTGAATGGTTTACAAGGATTTTGACTAATATATTCAAGTTCAGGCTAAAACTCTGAAGCAAACCATTACATGGGTGTTGGGAACCAAACCTGACATAGAATCATGTTGGAAGGTACCTCCAGGGTCATCTTGTCCAACCCCCTGCACAATGCAGAAAATTCACAAACATCTCCCCCTAAATTCACAGGATCTTCATTGCTGTCAGATGGCCATCCAGCCTCTGTTTAAAAACTTCCAAACAAAGAGAACCCACCACCTCCTGAGGAAGCCTGTTCCACTGAGGAACTACTCTAACGGTCAGGAAGTTCTTCCTAATGTTGAACCGGAAACTCTTTTGATTTAGTTTTAACCCATTGGTTCTGGTTCTACCTTCTGTGGCCACAGAAAACAATTCCACACCATTCTCTATATGACAGCTCTTCAAGTACTTGAAGATGGTGATCATATCACCTCTCAGCTGCCTCCTCTCCAGGCTAAACATGCCAGGCTCCTTCAACCTTTCTTCATAGGACTTGCTCTTCAGACCCCTCACCATCTTCGTCGCCCTCCTCTGGACCTGTTCCATCCTGTCTATATCCTTAAAATGTGGTGCCCAAAACTGAACACAGTACTCCAGGTGAGGTCTTACCAGAACAGAGTGAAGTGATACCATCACTTCACGTGATCTGGACATGTTGTCTCACAGCTTGCTCAAATAAAAATATACTACTTTATTAAACATGAAGAAGTATAAATATGAAAAATTGGGCAAATTTTTAAATTTGGAATTCACAGAGAAGATTGGTAGGAAATTGGGTTATGTATGTTAGAGGAGGGACGGTGGCTCAGTGGTAGAGCATCTGCTTGGGAAGCAGAAGGTCCCAGGTTCAATCCCCAGCAACTCCAAAAAAGGGTCCACGAAAATAGGTGTGAAAAACCTCCGCTTGAGACCCTGGAGAGCCGCTGCCAGTCTGAGAAGACAATGCTGACTTTGATGGACCAAGTGTCTGATTCAGTATAAGGCAGCTTCATATGTTCATATGTATGGACTGGTAGATTCCATTTCATTGTATCTGAGGAAGCGTGTGTGCACACAAAAGTTCATACCTTGAATAAATATTGGTTTTCAAGATGCCACCGGACTCAGACTTCGTTATCTTGATCTAATGTCCACCAGAACCCTTTGGGGCAGGGACCTTGTCAATTGTGTTCAATGGAGGGCTGCTTGGCTTAACCTATACCCGACTCTTCTCCCTGTTGGGAACCCAACATGGTTTACATTGTTCTCTCCCACTTGTCCTGACAACAACCCTGTGAGGCAGGTTAGGATGAATGTGCCTGGCCCAAGGTCTACCAGCAAGCTTCCATGGCAGGGTATGATTTTGAACCTGGTATTTCCAGACCGTAGTCCACAGCTTTAACCACTGTGTCACACTGCCTCTAACATACTAAAAGCATTTTGAGCTGGTCTTCATTCTTCTCTTCAGTTTCTCTTGGCTTCTGCTCATCTCTGAATAGTTCAGTCCACACAATATTCTTGATTGACAGCAATTCGGTGAGATCTCCATTGTTAGCATGGAGTCAGAGGAAGACATGTAACCTAGACATGTGATCCATGGAAATAGGGCCTATTTTGGACCAACTAATACAGTCTGACCATACAGTACCCAATAATGTTTTTTGCCAGTTGAATCTGGTTATGGACTGTAATGAAATTGAACTGAACTGATCATACAGAGGCAACATTCTTTCCACCCCCTTACAGTCCCAGGAAATTAGAATTCAGTTCCAAGTTATGGGAATACTCTTCCAATCTGGACAACTGTAGGAGGTTACAAAGAAGACTGTTGACCAAGCAGTGAAGTTTCTTTTTAAAGAAGCCCTGAGACCTTGAATAGAGTCAGATTGGAGATGTGTTATCAAAGGGAAAGACTAGCAGATTCAAGAAGTCCTAATAATAGCAAAGATAGCAAGACCCCAGTGCTAGGATACTCACATTAAGGTACAAGCATTATACCCTACCCTGCCCCTTCTCCGCTACACCTTTGTATTGATGAGGGCCCTTAACTTATTTCGTGGCTCTCATGTGACTAGCAGTGAAAAGCTGGTCTTGGTTACCAAAATTGGGGAGGGGGAGCGGATAGAAGCCAGTGCAGTGGAAGCTTCAGATGCTGTTCCTGTACAAAAACTATTCCAACTGCTTTATTTTCTGGAAGTGGAATGAGATCAGGATCTCATAAATACCAGGAGCAAGAGGGGTGGGATCCCAGTGAACTAAAGGGAAGGAGCAACCACCAAGCACAAGACTGCTACAGGTAAGGTCCACCCTCTGCCTGTATACAGAAGGCACTGATTGGCAGGGCTTTTTTTGAGCAGGAATGCAGTTCCAGCTGGCTTGGCATCAGGTGGCGTGGCCTACTATGCAAATGAATTCCTGCTGGACTTTTTCTACAAAAAAAACCCTATGTGAAACAATGTTGATGTCAGGGGTGTGGCCTAATATGCAAATGAGTTCCTTCTGGGCTTTCTCTACAAAAATAGCCCTGCCGATTGGTAAGCAATAATGTCATGGTGGTGACATGTAACCAGTTTCTCACCTCCTCTTCTGTGCTGCCTAAAAACATCACAGTATCTTGGTTTCTGTGCCAGTTGCTCAGAAATGTAGGTAGGCAGCTAATTTTTGCCTTTTTAAAATCTCTTGGTAGGGCAAGCAAAGACAGCAGCTGTCCTTTAGCTATGGAAATGCAGGGGGGAGGGAATGGCCTTTGACCCATCCTACAGACATCCCTCTGAGGATTACCTCCCTGCTGGGAGACCAGCTCAGCTGTGCTTGCCAGGCAGCCCATTCCTGTAGGCAGGGACTCAGATTCCCCAACCCCCACCCACGCACAGGAACCTCCAGTGAGAAAAAATGGGGAACATGAGATCCAGGGTCTAATTCCACTCTTCCATGGGTGCTTGCTGGGGGACCTTGAGGCAGCCCCTCACTCAAACTAACCTTCCTCACAGAGTTGTAAGGAAAAAGGTAAAGGTAAAGGTAGTCCCCTGTGCAAGCACCAGTCATTTTTGACTCTGGGGTGACATTGCTTTCACAACGTTTTCACGGCAGACTTTTTACGGGGTGGTTTGCCATTGCCTTCCTCAGGCATCAACACTTTCCCCCCAGCAAGCTGGGTACTCATTTGACTGACCTCAGAAGAATGGACGGCTGAGTCAACCTCGAGCCGGCTACCTGAACCAGCTTCCGCTGGGATCGAACTCAGGTTGTGAGCAGAGTTTAGGATTGCAGTACTGCAGCTTTATCACTCTGCACCATGGACCGTGTAAACTGCTTTGTGTCCCCACTGGGAAGAAAGCCAGGGTACCAATGAAGTCAATAAAATCCAGAAAGGTACAATGACAAGAGGGAAGCTGTTGCAATGGGAGAAATAATCCAGGAACAAGCCATTTGAAGAGGTAGAATAAGAGATTTCTAGGAGTCCATTGCTGATGCTACCGTACTGACATTACATAGGGCAAGGAAGAACCGTTCTAATTGTGTCAACTACCTATCATTATCATATGCAGGACTTTTTCTTTTCTTGTTTTTAGTAGGAATGCAGTTCTGGCTGACTTTGCATCAGGGGTGTGGCCTAATATGCAAATGAGTTCCTGTGGGCTTTTTCCACCAAAAACCCACTGAACATATGAATTATCCTTTTTTACTCAAGTTCTATGTGAGGTTAGGTCACAGCATTTGTCAAAATCGATTATGGATGTGGTCATTTTAGTTTATTCTAAACTTTTTGGGCTGCAGACCCCTGCAAACCTAGAATCTTCCTTCAGCTGTCTTTCTTGTCATACTTTTACCTGGACAAGTTTGCTTGCTAGGAGGCAGACTTTCCCCAAGTCTGAAAGGAAGGCTGAGATTTCCCCAAATTTGCTATCAAGAAAATAAAGGGAGGGGGGGATTCATCTCATGTTTGTGTATAAACTAAAAGAACAGCGGAAAACTGTTTGCGGGAGGGAGAAATCTTACATTCATGGGGCAATCCTAAACAGAAGTAAGCACCACGTTATGAAATGTTATTCTCCGGAAAGTTTCCTCAGGATTTGCCATCTGAATGTAAGTCGTCTTCGGGCAAATGTGGTAATAAAATACCGTTGCTTCCAAGCTCCTATTGTAGTGATTTTGCTCCACCCACCCTTGATATATGGAGAAAGTAAAGCGTGGGTGCCCCCTTTCGGCTGTTTTGGGGAATGCAGCCCAGACACTCGGGATATGCAAACCCACCCACCCCCCCTCCAAAATCAGGAATGGGAAAAGATTAGGAGCGCCACCCGATTTAGGAAACCTGATCCGAAACCCCACCCCCTTCCGCAAATTTCTGACCA
Source organism: Heteronotia binoei (assembly GCF_032191835.1). Classification (NCBI taxonomy): domain Eukaryota; kingdom Metazoa; phylum Chordata; class Lepidosauria; order Squamata; family Gekkonidae; genus Heteronotia; species Heteronotia binoei. The sequence goes on along the minus strand of NC_083224.1, from coordinate 177,549,883 downwards.
TTCGCACTAGATTTTTAATCCTGGTTTATCCCTGTCCCCAAGCTGACATTCTACACTAAAATCATAGAATCATGGAGTCATAGAGTTGGTTTCTCTGATCTCCTGTAGAATGTCCATTTGGGGACAGAGTTAAACCAGGATTAAAAGTCAGAGAGCCCCACGGCGCAGAGTGGTAAAGCTGCAGTACTGCAGTCTGAGCTCCCTGCTCACAACCTGAGTTCGATCCCAGCAGAAGCTGGGTTCAGGTACCCAGCTCCAGGTTGACTCAGCCTTCCATCCTTCCGAGGTCGGTAAAATGAGTTCCCAGTTTGCTGGGGGGAAAGTGTAGATGACTGGAGAAGGCAATGGCAAACCACCCCATAAAAAGTCTGCCGTGAAAACATTGTGAAAGTAATGTCACCCCAGAGTTGGAAATGACTGGTGCTTGCACAGGAGACTACCTTTACCTTTAAAGTTTAGTGCGAAATTTCTCTTACTACTTGACCCTCTCCACACTGGTCACTGTGGAGCTTATTCCCGTCGGGGCCACCCTAGGATGGACCATGGGGTGGGGGAGACAATTCCTGGAATTCCAGAGGGTGGCCCATCTTGCACAGTCTATTATGAGAGCTGCAAAATGGACGTTTATGGCCCAAGCAATGTTCCCTCTACAGAGTGAGCTAGCTCACAGTTTTTTAGCCTCGGGCTCAAATGTTTGTGTCTTCACTCAGGAAGGATGGCCCCAGAGCAAACTAATCTATGCGGTGGCTCACAACATTAACTTCAGGAGCTCACAAAGTAGAATTTTTGCTCACAAGCTGTGTTCCCTCTAAGCTGAGTTAGTGTGAGCTAGCTCATGGTTTTTTAGCCTCCAGCTCACACAGTTGTGTCTTAGCTCAGGAAAAAATAGCCCCAGAGCAAACTGATTTATGCAATCGCTCTCAACTTTAAGGCCAGCAGCTCACAAAGTGGAATTTTTGCTCACAAGACTCCGCAGTTTAGAGAGAGCATTGGGCCAAGCAGTTCATCGGAGCAACCAAGCGTAGCACCTGGAGGAAAAGCCAGTTTCATATCAAAAATTCATATATCGCAACAATGACTCTCATTGTGTGCTCATCGCTCTTTGCTCAGCTGAATTCACTACATGACTTGGGTATCCTCTCTGTTGAAATTGCCTATGTAGAGTGTCACAACAACAATATTTGATACTAATATCAAAGATATTGAGAAGAAAGTGAAGCAATTTGCAACAAAGTTGAGGGAAGTGAAAATAAAAAAGTTTGCCCGAGATACAAGAGATTATGCCCAGGCTAAGGTTTATTCATAGTGGGCACAGGATTTTACAACAAAAAGTCTCATGGGCAGATGGGTGGTCTGACCTTGAGACCACAGAGGGGGAAGAATAATCCATGGCTTCTGGGGATGATTCAAGACCATCATCATCTAAGCAACATTTTAAACAATACCCCAAGAGAGAAAATAGAAAGAAAAAGCAGTATTTTTTAGACCAGCGCCAGAGGAAAAACAAACTGACCTAGTAGTAAATTTATCTTCCCGCATTTTGACTTCCCAGGAAAAACAGGTTTTGGAGTTAGGATTAAGTTTTTTTCCAACACCTACTCATGATACCTTCAAATTAAGAACTGAATTATATAACTGGACAAGACAACTAAAATTAAAAGACTTTTTTTCGGAATGAAAAGAATGAGAGTAACGGCCCCTTTTAACTTAGGTCTACATTTATACCTCCCCACTTTGACCTGTCCATAATGGTATTTGAGAAAGTTGTACTGAGGGATGTGGAAAAAATAGAAAGAACACATTGTAATAAATGGAACAATATGTCTAGGCAAGAGAGGCAATGCCTTTATGAACTGGCCAGTGACGAGAATATTATCATCAAGCAAGCGGACAAGGGGGGAGCGGTTGTCATAATGGATAAGGGAGTGTATGTAGAGGAAGTGATGAGACAACTGAATGATAGGAATTTTTATGCCCCCTTACCAACTGATCCAACAAGAAAAATAGTAAAATTAATTGAAATAACTGTGACCGAAGCAATTGAATTAGGACATATTTCAGAATCAATAGGTAAATTTCTTAAGAAACAGCGCCCAAGAATTCCTGTATTTTATATCTTACCCAAAATACATAAAGGAGTGTAACACACACACCCCCTCCCCAGGACGCCCTATAGTGTCAGCCATTGATTCGGTTTTGGAACCTTTGTCACAATACATAGACTTTTTTTATCAAGCCATTCGTGTTGAAAATTCCAACATATATTAAAGATACATTAGACTTTGTAGCCATGATTGAGGGATAGTCTATATCGACATCAGCTGTTTTGGTCTCCATGGATGTTAATTCCTTATACACTCAAGATTCCTCATGATGAGGCTTGAGTTGTTATTTAGCTCTTAGGGAAAACCAGCATCCACCTACATTTTTTTTAATGGAACTGGTTGACTTGATGTTTGAAAAAACTTATTTTCATTTTGATGACCATTATTATCAACAGGTGAAAGGAGTCTCCATGGGCTCGGCATTTGCTCCGAGTGTAGCATCCTTATTTATGGCATCATTAGAAAAGAAATATATTTGTAATCCAGGCGTGAATCCATACTATCAGAAAATAACATTTTTATAGGCATTTCATTGATGATGTGGTAGCCATTTATGAGGTTGAATTGACAGTAAAAGATTGGCTACAGTGGATGAATCAAATACATGACTCCATTAGTTTTTCTAGCAAGTGGGACAAAGACTCAGTGACATTTCTAGATACGGAGGTGTTTAGAACTAAAGAGAATAAGCTAGCTGTTAGAAACTATAGGAAATCAACAGACAGGAATACATTTCTTCATTATACGTCACATCATCCTGCCCATTTAAAAAATAATTTGCCATTCAGCCAGTTCCTTAGAATTAGGCGCAATTCCACTTTAGAAGTGGATTGCAAAGGGGAATGTGACACTTTACGTAGGCAATTTCAGCAGAGAGGTTACCCAAATCATGTAGTGAACTCAGCAGAGCAAAGAGCGATGAGCACACAACAGCATTGTTGCGATATAGGGAGCGATCTGTAAGAGTTACCCGTATTTCATGGGCTAGGTCATTTACACCAATGACAAAAGAGATAGAAAAAATAATGAGGAAGCATTGGCATCTGGTTGAGGAGTTGCCTGGATGCCAACAGCCTCCTCTTACAGGATTTAAGCGCACAAGGAATCTGCGGGATGCGCTGATCTGATTCGATTTTGTCAGACAGAAAAGCGAAATTGACATCTTGCCAGGAAACTTTAAATGTGGAACATGCTTGGCTTGCCTGTTCTGTCTTCAAATTAAGGAATTTGAGTATCCCCAGACAGGCAAAAAGATAATTTTAAAATAGCACACTTAATGTTCTACTAAAAGAGCTGTGTATGCAATTTTATGCCCGTGTACACATGTCTACGGGGGAAATACCATGAGAATGGTAAATACATGCGTACTGGAACATCGATCTAGATTAAAACATAGTGAGTGAAGCTCCGCTCGTTGAACATTTTTCTGGGAATGGGCATGATCCTGATGCACTTAAGATTTTTTTGTATTAGAGAAAATACATGGGTTGCAGCTTAATTCTACTGGAGTCGAAAAGTTACTTGCACAGAAAGAAATGAGATGGATTTACCATCTAAAAACTCTGCAACCTTTGGGATTAAACAATGAATGGGACCTGTCGTGCTTTTTATGAATTTCCAGTGGAAACTGTATATGTGGTACACTCCCTTTAACGGATTGCTGTATTTTTAAATGATGGCACCTGTGAATGAGTATAACTCTCACCTTTGTTGTTGAATGAGAAAGATGACAGCAAATGCTGGGAAGATGACAGAGAAATTATTTTGAGTGTGATGAGTGAAGCATCTTAGTAGGTGAATTACTGGTGCTTTTTCACAGATGTTTTATAATGAAATGGTAGAAGTACTTATGTACCGTTGTTTTAATGAGTAAAAATTCCTGTCTTTTTTTTGAATAATAGGAAATTAGCTTGGATAAAGCAGTAATGTGAAACAGGATTTCTGTAGACCGGTTGTGCCTGTAAGCTGTTTTTGGATTGATTTTGTCAAGACCTCTTGCACATACTGTGCAAATCTGGAGTAATTTATATTTGAATTTTTGATATGAAAGAAAGAAACCAATTTTCCAAAATAGACAGAAGGAATATTTTTTATTGGACACTGAGAATCAATTTCATCATATAAGAGGTTATTTGGACACAGAGCTGCTGCTTCTTTCCTAAACCCACCTGGGGACTGGCAACCCTACACCAACCGGCGTTTCCCCTGGGGCTGAACACTGCTCCATAACACCCTGTGGTTTGGGTGAAGAGGGAGAAGGGCCGATCTGCCCCAGGGGTCAATTCTCCTCGCAGCTAATCTATTTCCTAGGGGAAAGGGTGGGGGCTTTTGTTCCAAGGTGGTGGAAACTTTCCCTACTTTGAGTGGAGTTCCTCCGGAAGGGAGAGCTGGGCTGGGGGGGTGTAGCAAATGGCTCTGGAAAGGAAACGGAAAATGACCCATTTTCTACCGATTGATAATAAAAACACCTGCCTCCCAGAGGCAATCGCTGCTGCCTGTGGTGCTTTCAGACAGACCAGTTGCAGGAGAATGCATTCGAACACAAATGATGTGAGATCTGATTTAGTATCAGCTACACTATAGTGTTCCTTCTCAGCTGAGTTAGCGTGAGCTAGCTCACAGGTTTTCAGCCTCCAGCTCACACATTTTTATCTTAGCTCAGGAAGGATGACCTCAGAGCAAACTAGTTTGTGCAGGAGCTCACAACTTTCAATGCCAGTAGCTCACAAAAGTAGAATTTTAGCTCACAAGATTCTGCAGCTTAGAGGGAACATTGGTCAGCTATTAACTTGCAATGCATTTCTTAGGATTCACTCCATATTGATTCAAGCGGGGAACCGCTGAGGATGGGAAATTCTACCCACCCCTCTCGCATTGGCCTCCACTTCTCTCAGCCCCCAACCTTCCTGCTCTTTTATCCCCCTTTCATATACAGGCAGGCTTCCCCTCCATACTCCCATCTTCCCCCCGCCCCCCGTCACTGCTACACGTTTAGAAAAAAAAAAGTCCAGTTGCATTCAATGTTCCCTCTAAGCTGTAGAATCTTGTGAGCAAAAATTCTACTTTGAGCTACTGGCACGAAAGTTGTGAGCTACTGCATAAATTAGTGTGCTCTGGAGTCATCCTTCCTGAGCTAAGACAAAAATCTGTGAGCTGGAGGCTAAAAATCTGTGAGCTAGCTCATGCCCGGCGGCACAGAGTGGTAAAGCTGCAGTACTGCAGTTTGAGCTCTCTGCTCACGACCTGAGTTTGATCCCGGTGGAAGCTGGGTTCAGGTAGCCTGCTCAAGGTTGACTCAGCCTTCCATCCTTCCAAGGTGGGAAAAATGAGTACCTAGCTTGCTGGGGGGCAGGGAATGTAGATGACTGGGGGAGGCGATGGCAAACCACTCCATAAAAAAGTCTGCCGTGAAAACGTTGTGTTGCAACATCACCTTTGAGTCAGAAATGACTGATGCTTGCACAGAGGACTACCTTTATCTTTTTTTTTTTTAGCTCACACTAACTCACCTTAGAGGGAACACTGGTTGTATTATGTTGATATAAGCATAACCCAAAATGCCAGCTGTAGCCTTGACAAGAGTTCTGTTGGCTTTTTTTTTTTTACGACGCAAAACGTGCTCAAAGAACTTCACACATTTGGGAGGGGAATAAAGCTCTCCACCTCTTAACTTTTGGCAATTTTTTGCAAGCCTGACCCCCTTTTGCTAGTTTTTAACAAATCCACTCTAAGGCTATATTCAAAACCAGAGAGGCTGTGTTTAGCAAATATACCTGTTACCTTTCCAGCAGGGTCAGTTTCCTGAATATTTATAGTTTTTGGTTAAATACTCTGGAAGAAATGGAAAACGTTTTAATGGACTTATTGAAGAAACATAACCCAGTTTCCTACCAATCTTCTCTATGAATTCCAAATTTAAAAATTTGCCCCACTTTTCATATTTATACTTACTAAAGTAGTATATTTTAAATTTAAGCTAGCTGTGATACATCATATATCAAGTTTGGTCCCCCCACCCCACCCCATGTAAGTTTTCCACTTTTAGCCTGAACTTGATTTTTATTGTATTGTATCTTGTGTATTACTCAAAAAAGTTTTTTTAAAAAATAAACATTCTACAATGCAAATGACATCTAGCATGGCCTTCTGCATCATCACATAAACACACATGAAGTTTCTTTATACTGAATCAGACCATCGGTCCAGCAAGATCAGCATTGCCCACAGAGACTAGCAGTGGCTCTCCAGGGTCTCAGATGGAGGTCTTTCACATCACCAACTGCCTGGTCCTTTCAACTGGAGATGCCAGAGACTGAACCTGGGACTGTCTGCAAGCCAAGCAGAGGCTCTACCACTGAGCCACAGCCCTTCCAACTTATCATTCCAATACCAGTTAGGGGGGTTTTGGTGCAATTTAAGCACTGTAGTGTGGGGAAAGCCAGTTTGATGTAGTGGCTAAGTGCCCAGACTCTTATCAGGGAGAACCGGGTTTGATTCCCCACTCCTTCACTTGCAGCTGCTGGAATGGCCTTGGGTCAGCTACTGCAGAGCTGTCCTTGAAAGGCCAGTTTCTGTGAGAGCTCTTTCAGCCCCACCTGTTGTGGGGGAGGAAGATAAAGGAGATTGTAAGCCACTCTGAGATTCAGAATACAGGGCAGGGTATAAATCCAATATCATCATCTTCTAAAAATCCAAAATTTGCTCAATTGGGCTGTTCCAATCCTCTCCTGCCTCTCTGATGGAAAGAGGTGTTCCCATCTAAGTTTTCAAGTTGGCTCTGAACCTTCCTGAGATGAAGGTTCAAAGACTGCCTGTCAGCTGACATTCTTGGACAGAGCAGAAGCTAAAACAGGGTGGGACAGAGCTGAGGATTCAACGCGCCATCTAGCCTGATGCAGTCATTAACTAAAACCCCTTCATTCCATCTTTATTGAGGATGCAGGGAAATACATTGCATCACAAAACAATCAACACCGAAAGAACACAAGAGCCCACAGAAGGGTTACCACCACCACCCCTTCCCCATGCAGGGTTCCCATCCTGGTCTAATCTGGTGGAACAGGTTTTGTGGCTTACCTTTGCTTGGATCTTCAATTGTCCTCCAAAGGCAAATCAGAAACACATATGGAGCCGGTGTTCAACTCCCATTGAACTCCCTCTCCCCTTTTTCCCAGCCCCAAACCCTACACACTTGCCATCTAGATGGAGAATGCAAAGGTTTCAAGGCAGAGATCTCTGATGCTCCGCACCCACTCACTTTTACTCACCAGCCCTTGATGGATCACCATCAGGGCTTTTTTTGTAGCAGGAACTCCTTTGCGTATTAGGCACACACCCCTTGATGTAGCCAATCCTCCAAGAGCTTACAGGGCTTTTACTACGGAGCCCACTGTAAGCTCCAGGAGGATTGGCTGCATCAGGGGTCTAATATGCAATGGAGTTCCTGCTACAAAAAAAGCCCTGGTCACCATACTAGCTGGTCCCAGTTCCTGTGCTTGGCTCCAACTGGGGAATGAAAGACTTGCCAAAGGTGTATATTTAAGAGCCTGATGCCGGTGAGAAAGCATCTGATAACAGGAATGAGGCAAGGCAGTTCAGAAACTTCGCTAGCAGAGGTTGCTATTTTATTCTACTGTAATACAGTTTAAACTAAATCAAGCATGGCATGAAACTGAGGACTGAGGAGCAAATCTTGGGGCAACAGACAGCGGGTTTTTTTTGTAGCAGGAACTCTTTTGCCTATTAGGCCACACACTCCTGATGTAGCCAATCCTCCAAGAGCTTACAGTAGGCCCTGTACTAAGAGCCTTGTAAGCTCTCGGAAGATTGGCTACAGCAGGGGGTGTGTGGCCTAATATGCAAAGGAGTTCCTGCTACAAAAAAAAGCCCTGGCGATAGATGTTTTGTGATCCTCTCAATCCTGCTTATAAAAATTAGGTAGAGTGAGGCCAAGATCTAGGAAAGGCTCAGAGGGCTTCATGTAGGGCTTATTTTGCAGCAGGCACTCCTTTGCATATTAGGCCACACACCCCTGATGTAGCCAATCCTCCTGGAGCTTACAGTAGGCCCTGTAAGCTCTTGGAGGATTGGCCACATCAGGGGTGTGTGGCCTAATATACAAAGGAGTTCTTGCTCCAAAAAAAGCCCTGATTTCAAGGCTAGATTTTAAATGGAAACACCTGCCGGTGAGACAAGCAAAGATGGGCAGCTGTGTGAGTTCAGCAATAGCAAGACAGGAAGCTGGGGCATGGGACTCTGTTCCTCTCTCGGTCCCCCCCTTCCCTCCTCCAAGCCAAAATGACACCAGATCTGATTACCCTCCCATGATGGAAACTGAACACATTTGCACCCTGCCTCATTGGCACGGATGTACAGTGGCCTCAGTCCAAGGGCCTCCGCTGGCTCCTGAGGATAACTCACAGCACCTTTCCAGTTGCCTGGGGTATGTGGCGTGTCCACACAGCAATGCTTGTTGGAACCTGAAGACCAGGAAGCAGTTCTGCAGTGTCTTGGCATGTGTCATTAGCATGAACAGGAGGGCAAAGCCACTGTATCGATTCAGGCAGCAATACTGAGGGGCAGAGGGAGAGGGCAGTGTGTGCAGGGGAGGGAGAGAAAGCAAGGTTCCAGCGCCAAAGCTGGTATTTCAGTGGGTTGCATCTGATGATCTCCCTGCCCACTAAACCATCCTTCTTCAAGAATGTCAAAACCAAAAGTAGATCTGCATTACTGGAAGCAAAAGGCTGATTCGCTACCAGTGTTCCCTCTAAGCGGAGTTAGTGTGAGCTAGCTCAGTTTTTTTAGCCCCCCAGCTCACACATGGTTGTCTTAGCTCAGGAAGGATGGCCCCAGAGCCAACTAATTAATACAGTAGCTCCCAACTTTAATGCCAGTAGCTCACGAAGCCGAATTGTTGCCCACAAGACACCACAGTCTAGAGGGAGAATTAATCGCTACCCAACCCGCAACCCACCTCACCCTTCCCTTGCCACTACGTTCATTTGAAGCTAATGACCCAGCCTTGAGACATCCGGGGTAAGTTCAGTCATCTCCCTCCCTCATCCTTGGCCTTTTGTCCCCCAAGGCCTTCGACAACAGCACGGCTTTGCCACAGAGAATGATGTTGCTGTTGCAAAAAAGGCCCAAGAAGTCATCTGTGCTCTTTCCAAAGGGACTGAATCCTTCTTCACGGCGCCTGCAGCAGAGCCATCGAAAAGCAAGTACGTTTTGGCCCTCAGAAAAGACCCCTGCCGATTGAAGTCATCAAACCCTGCTAGGGAGTCTTCAGCGCACGGCTGGAGCCGAGAAGATGCAGTTCCTAAGGAGGAGGGGCCTCCCACGGCCTCCCGTCAGGCCCAACATCAGTGCGGTCGGCTGCTTGACTCCGAGGGCTGTCGTTGGCGGGGAGGGGTGTAGCCGTTCACGTGCCCGTTGAGCTGGCGTTTGCCCAGGCCTCCATTCAGAATGTCTTGGATGTGCTGTACGATCAGGTTAATGGCCACTAGGGGAGCAAAAGGGAAGGAAGTTTAGGATGGTGATGCACAGGATCCAAATGCCTCCCAAGGCCTCCTAAATGCCATGAAAGGCACATGCATTTCCCCCCTTCAAGCACATAATTTCCTACATACAACGAATAGCTCGTTCGTTATCCGCCTCTTGACGTCTAAATGCAAAACTACAGAAGACTCTTAGACCCAGCATACAGGTTCAAGGTGGGAGGGAGTTATTTACATGGGGTGGGGAGGGGGAAACAGTTTGAGGCCTAAGGGGTTAACATCCCTCAAAAGTACACCTCTAGTCTGATCCTCAACATTACGTCCTCTTCTCTCAACATTATGTACCCAGCCTGATCCTCAATATTACATGTGTAGTTTGAACAATTCTACCCAGGGGTGGAATTCTAGCAGGAGCTCTTTTGCATATTAGGCCACTCCCCTGATGTAGCCAGTACTCCAAGAGCTTACAAAAAAAGAGCCCCAGGAAGGTGTGGCCTAATATGCAAAAGAGCTCCTGCTAGAATTCCACCCCTGATTCTACCTCACTGTAACCTACTTTTAGCCCCCCCCCCCAAAAAAAGATAAAGATATTCTAAGCATGGATCTCCAGGTCATTGGTCCACTCCCCCCACGTCTTCCCCATTACTCACCAAGATTATCCACCCCACGGGGGATAATGACATCAGCATACTTCTTGGTCTGCAAGAACCAAAGAAGACCATGTTAAGGAGGATGGCAAGGGTGGCCATAAATTTACCAAGAATTTTTCTTCATAGAACGCTATTAGCGGAATAACTGTTGGGAATGCCTCTTCTTGTCTCTTGGCCCCCTGGATTACTGCCAGTCCTGGAATGCCAGAGCAAAGAGTCTAAAGAACTGCCCTTTCCTCTACTCTCAGCAGCCGCTTGTAGCTATTGTCAGGAACATTCATAAAGTGTTTGTCTTCCCCCCGCCCCCCGGATTCCCAAAGAGTAAGCATTTCTACCAGTTCTTGCCTCCAGTCGCAAGAGATGGAGATAAAAGCCAGAAGAAACGCAATCGCTATCAGCCCCGAGGATGTTTTCAATCAAGTATCCCGTTCTGAGCTTCAATCGAAAGCAGTCTGTGCCAAGCACAATTTATTCAAATAGCTGTTTGTATTTACTCTGGTGTAGAGGGCAGTATCCTACCAGTCATGTGCAGGCAGGGCGTTTTTTGTAGCAGGAACTTTGCATATTAGGTCATACCCTCCTGATGTAGCCAGTCCTCCTGGAGCTTACAGTAGGCCCCGTACCAAGAGTCCTGTAAGCTCTTGGAGGATTGGCTACATCAGGGGTGTGTGGCCTAATATGCAAAGGAGTTCCTGCTACAAAAGAAGTTCCTGCTATATGGTCAGGGGCCTGCCTTTCTCCGCATGTTCCCCAGAGAGCACTATGTTCAGGGACACAAAACCTATCTATCCCTGGACCAAGGGAGGCCAGACTGCGTTCCACACGGACTAGGGCCTTCTCAGTGGCAGCCCCAGAAATGTGGAATGCCCTCCTGGAGGCCATAAAGGTCCTGTGGGATCTTTCTCAATTCCGCAGGGCCTGCAAAACTGAATTATTTCGGCAGGCCTTCAACATCTAAACTGCCACCCTACACTGCTGAGGAACTACAAGCATTATAGGATCACTGTCAGAGGAAAGAAAGATCCCGCCTATACTGAAACTGAACGGCACCATAAAATGTTTTTAAAATGTTTTTTTTTTAAATTGTAATATATCGTTTTTAAGTTGTAATTGTAGATGTCTGAATTGATTGTTAGCCACCCTGAGTCAGCTTGCAGAGACGGCGGGATAGAAGTCTAAAGTAATAAATCATAATAAATTTTTAAAAATTTAAAAGCCCTAGCTGCAGGCATGAAGCTTTTTCGTTCCTTGTTGCTCTGAATGGCTGCAGTTCTTTCTCACCCCCAGAAAGAGCACTCCCGGGGTGGCTGGATCCATGCAGAGGAGCAGCTATGGGGCTCGGCAGGCTGGAGTGAGGAGGGATAAAGGAGGAAGGGGTTCAACTCCTTTTCCTTCCTTGTTCCAGCCCTCCGAAACCCACACAACTGTTCTTTCAGGCAAGTCCTGCGACCCCGGGACTGATGGCTCCACGAGTCAAAGAGGCGGCAAATGCTGCAACTTTTGCACATGGAGTTGGAAGATAACTGCCCAAATTTGGATTTTTGTAAAAAAAATTACATTCAAGTCAATCAAGGATCTTTCACTATTGTCAAATGTATATTTTCCAGAGCAAGACTTATCCCCATTCCATGGCCATCCAGCACAGCTTGAAGCTGCAACATCTTCTCAAATAGCTCTTCTCTCCACCCCAGTTTTTACCTGCCCTCTAGCCTCATACCCTCCTTAGCTGGAACCAAAGAATACAGGCCAAGTGTCCCTCCCCTTCTTTGCCTGCCAGCCTGCACAACCCATAAATTTGCAAGCCAGGACTGATGGACACACACGCCAAGCTCGCCTTCTATTGACTCACAGGCAAGCAGAATTCTTCAAAGGCCGGCTTGACAAAGGAAATATACTGCGTTAAGATCTGCTCGAGGTTCCTGCCCCGTTCGTTGATGTCTCGGAGAACTGCAAGGCAGAAAAGAAAGATGAAACAGGGTGCTGACAATGGCACTACCACACTGCTCCACAAGGTGGTGAAGTGAGCAGCATAAAATTTATGCTTTTGGGGACCTAATTCTTTCCCAAATGGAGCAGATCACAGGGGTTCATCTAGATCAGGGATGTCAAACTCATTTGTTATGAGGGCTGGATCTGACATAAATGAGACCTTGCCGAGCCGGGCCATGTGTGTACCTATTTAAGAAGAAGATATTGGATTTATATCCCACCCTCCACTTTGAATCTCAGAGTCTCAGAGTGGCTCACAATCTCCTTTATCTCCTTCCCCCATAACAGACACCCTGTGAAGTGGGTGGGGCTGAGAGGACTCTCACAGCAGCTGCCCTTTCAAGGACAACCTCTGTCCGAGCTATGGCTGACCCAAGGCCATTCCAGCAGGTGCAAGTGGAGGAGTGGGGAATCAAACCTGGTTCTCCCAGATAAGAGTCCGCATTCTTAACCACTACACCAAACTGGCCCTTTAAGATTAGTTAGCAGACATAAAAACTTTTTAAAGGAAACAGACAAACACAATTGAAGATTTTTTTTAAAAAAAAAACCCCATAATATAAAATATTTAAAATATTAGCATTTGTTGGTCTTAAAGGTGCTTTCTTTGTATCTCTCCCATGGAATCCAGGGAACTGGGCAAAGGAAGCTTTGGCTCTTTCCCGCCCTCTCTAGGGGACTAGGAGGCAGAGAAGCCTCAACCAATGGAGAAAACTCTGTTTTGCTCTGTAGCTCCTGTATGATTGAACAAGCCTTGCAAAGAAAGCTGTGATGCAGAAGGAAGCAAGAGAGGGGGAGAAGGAAGCAGTCAAGAGCCAGTTGCTCCGGGGGGGGGGGTGATAGAAACCCTCCGGGGGCCTCATTCAGCCCCCAAGCCGCATGTTTGACACCCCTGATCTAGATAATATACCTGAAATAGTTCTTTTAGAATATTGGCCTGCCCTACAACTAGATAAACTAGATTCTGAAAGGCTGGCAATACTGTTAGCAGCTCAGTAGGGTACAATGTCACAGAGTTCGCTCTCCAAAGAACTGAGGTCTGTACTGTGGAGATGAGCTATAATTCTCGGGGATCCCCAGGCCTCACCTGAGGCTAGGATCCCTAGGTGAGATGCCAGAATAACCAGTATGTGCAGGGCATGGCAGGCAAAGATTTTTACGTCACTCGAGGGCTTCTTAGATGTTTTGCAGAAAGTGAAATGATGGAGGTAAACCGTCAGCAGTAATCCCAAGGACAAACCACGTGCAGATGTATGTCAGTGTCCTAAAACCATCATAATGCAGAGTGCTTGGGTGTATTTTTTTACTCATTGGGAGACTTCCTGTGTGCCATTCCCTAATATAAAACCCAAAATAACCAGTGTTTGGGCTGCAGAAAACTTTAAGGGTTATCAACCGACATGACTATTATTAGCAAGGTTAAGTGGCAGGTTTCCAATAATGCAAATAAGCATTCTAATACTAGCTCTCTGAGTTCTTGCTCTGAATTCGGACGTAATCAAGCTCTTTAATTATTAAAAGTTGATAAGAAGTCTTGGAGGAATGATGAGTTGGTAGTGAAAGGGAGAAGATGCAAGAGGCAGACATGAGTTTTTTTTTTTTAATACCAACAGAGATTCCAACTTGGTTTACTTTATGAGCATATCCCATAAAGAACCAGTTTAGTGTAATGGTTAAGTGCGTGGAGTCTCATCTGGGAGAAGTGGGTTTGATTCCCCACCCTCCACATGCACCTACTGGTGTAACCTTGAGTCAGTCACAAGCTCCCTTGGAGCTGTTCTCACAAGAGCAGATCTCAGAGAGCTCTCTCAGCCCCACCTTCCTCACAGGGTGTCTGTTGCAGGGAGGGGAAGGGAAAAGAGATTGTAAGCCGCTTTGAGACTCCAAGTGAAGGGCGCAGTATAAATCCAATCTCTTCTCTTCTTATGGGCATATCCCATCTTCCCCTTTGGGGACTCAAGGCTGTTTATAATTGATTCCACTAAAATTAAGGTTGCCAATGGATTTGGAGAAAAAGGGTCCTATCCCTTTAATAGGGGCTTAATGTGGGGAATTGGGTAGTTGAATCTTTCCATGGCATGGAACATGACCAGGTAAATAATATCCCATTAAAGGAACAGGACATTTTTTTTCTCTCCAGGCAATTAGCAATCTTCCCTGTGGCAGAAATTATATAGAACAGTCTGTTAAATGCACACTCCAACATTCTTTGAATAAAGGTCTTAATTTATCCCGGTGGTGTTAAAGGTTACACTATGGTAGTGCAGATTAAAGCAGTTGGCAATTCTGTCCGCTGAAAACCAAGCCTGCTCCTGTCTGCATAGCCCTGGGGAGCCTGGGTTCAAATCCTTACTCTGACATGAAGCCTGCTGGGAGACCTCTCTCAGGCTAGCCTACCTCACAGGGTCACTGCAAAGATAAAATTGTGAAGTGCAAATTGCACTGTTTACCAGTTGAGTACCGGATCCGCTTCAAGTTTCTAGTACTGACATCCAAAGCCTTACGTGGCCTGGGACTAACATACCTGCGGGATCACCACTCCCAATATGAGCCCTGATGGTTGCTGCGATCTCCCAACCAACATCTTCTGGCCATTCCTGGCCCAAAGGACATCTGTCTTGCCTCGACCAGGGCCAGGGCCTTTTTGGCACTGGCCCCAACCTGGTGGAATCAGCTTCCCATGGAGATACAGGCCCTACCAGATTTGTTACCTCTCTGTAGGGGCTGTAAGATGGAGCTGTTCCACCAGGCATTTGGTTGAGGCAAGTGGGTGTCCTTCTCCTTATTGCCTATACCATCTGTTATCCTCCCCCAGATTGATCCATCATCTGAATTAGTATATCTGATTACATTCTGATTACACTGATTACATTCTAACCGATTACATTCTGATTACACTGATATTTCTGATTACACTGATTACATTCTAACCTGCACTATGAGCCCACCCACCTCTGTTATATAATACTGTTGTGCTTTGTTTTTGATTGCATTTTATTGGTTTTATTGTATTTGATTGGTTTTACCTGGTTGTAATCCACCCTGAGCCCATTTGGGAAAGGGTGGAATATAAATTCACCAAATAAATAAATAATAAAACAGGGAAATGAGAGCCACGTATAGCGCCATGACCTCCTCGGAAAAAGGACAAGGATAAAAGTGTCCCAGGCAGATGTGTGCAGTTGGAAGGCCAGGTCCACCAACTTACCCCTGCGAGAGAGACGGGTGTCTGCATCTGTATCTACGAAGAGTTTCATCTGGAACAGGTCCCGGAGCTCTTGGCTGTAGAAGGCCAGGATACCTTCAAAAAGCACCACGTCTGCAGGGTAAACTGTCACAGCCTCTTCCTTGCTGTCAAGGTACACAAGAAAGAAGCCAAGGTAGAGTGCAAATCAGGAAAAAAAAGCCCTGCCAGACATGCTTCTCTGAGTGTATCGTTTTGCAGTGTAATCCAAATTGCACAGGCTGGAGACTCATTAAGTCTGCTGGAGAGGCTCAAGAGAGCAACTAATACTGCAACCCTAAGTGGGCATACTCAAAAGTAAGGCCCACTGAGGCCAATGGGACTTCCTTCCTTGAAAGTGTGTTCAGGGTTGCAGCCCATGTCCCTCCCATTCGTACATCTTCAAGGCACAATGGAGAAGCCAGGAACAAAATCTGGGGCCTTCTGCACGCAAAGCAGATGCTCTGCCACTGAGCCATGGTCTCATCCCCTCCCCCAAATGTCCTGGCATATTTGTCCAGTCTCACTGCAAGGGCACAGGGGTGGAGAAAATGCCTCCATTCTGCCTGCTTCCATGGCTGTGTGGTCAAAGCTCTGGTCTATTTTACTTATTTATTTATTTATTTAGTTAATTTATATTCCACCCTTTCCCGCAAACGGGCTCAGGGCGGAACACAACATTTCAAACCATTAAAATAATTCAGCAATAAATAATTAAAGCCATTAGGACTATAAATCAGCCAATGAAGGTAAAGGTAGTCCCCTGTGCAAACACCAGTAGTTTCCGACTCTGGGGTGACGTTGCTTTCACAAGGTTTTCACGGCAGAATTTTTACGGGGTGGTTTGCCATTGCCTACCGCAGTCATCTACACTTTCCCCCCAGCAAGCTGGGGACTCATGTTACTGATCTCGGAAGGATGGAAGGCTGAGTCAACCTGGCTACCTGAACCCAGCTTCCGCTGGGATCGAACTCAGGTTGTGAGCAGAGAGTTCGGACTGCAGTACTGCAGCTTTACCACTCTGCGCCACGGGGCTCAAAATCAGTCAACAGAGGCACTTAAATTCCAGTGGGAGGTGATCCAGTAATAGGCCATGAAGATGCTATAGCAGCTCTACAGAAACAAAACAGTGCAGCAGCACAGCAAGGGAGGCCAATTTAGCTGTATCATGGATGCCCGCTGCATCAACCGAAAGCCAGGCAGAACAGCTCTGCCTTACAAGCATTGGCTCTATTGGCGCCCCTTTCTTGATGACTGCTGCAAGCCAAAGAGATGCTTTGCCTTCAGTCCATATGGCAGGATTCGTGATTTCCCTCTCCCCTTCTATTTTCCACTGTGATGCTTCATTCCCCAAAGCTGCCACAGAGAATCATCTCCAAAAGTGTACAAATTGTGACTTTCTCCCCTCGTTGTCCTTGTTTGGGACAAGCACAAGAGGGTTTTGCAATGTGCACTTGCCCCTCTTTAAGAAACTGTGATGCTAGCTGGCCAAAGTGGAATGAATATCCATCCTTTTGCTGGGTGTTTTCCTGCCCACAGAGTCAGATTCAGACTTCCACCTGGAGGGAATCTCCAAAGAGGGCAACCAAGATAGGGGAACACCTTCCCTATGAGGAAAGGCGCTGAAGAATCAGGGACTTTTCAGTTTAGAAAAGAGATGACTAAGTGGATACATGATAGAGGTTTATAAAATTATGAACGGGGTGGAGAAAATTGACAAAGGGAACTTTTGCTCCCTCTCCCAAAATACAAGAAGGGCATCTAATTAAAACTGCTGGATCAGACCGGTGGTCCATCCTGTTCAGTGCCATCTCATACAGTGGCCAGCTTGTTCCTGTGGAGGACCAACAGGACATAGAGGCTGAGACCTTCCCTTGATGTTGCCTCCTGGCACCGTCTGTGAACATGGAGGCTTCCTTTAATCACCGTGACTAGTAGCCACTGATAGACCTATCCTCCTTGACTCCATCTAATCCCCTTTTAAAGCTGTCTATGCCTGTGACCATCATCCTCTGGCAGCAAACTCCACATTTTAATCACTCTCTGTGTTCAGAAGTATTTCCTTTTGTCTGTCCTGAATCTACTGCCCATCAGAGAGAACATGCCATCCCAAGAGGGATGAAGAGAGGTGAGAAGAGAGGTGCAGGTTTACCGGGAGTGGGAGACAAAGTCATAGACAGGTATCTGGACCGTCTTCCCCTCCATGATCTTGCTGAGCGTCTGGACGATCAACTCGTTGTCAAAGGCATCTGCAAGGGAGAGAAGCAGCAAATGGGTTAAACAGGGGAAACAACAGGCCTCTCTCTGATGCTTCTTGACATAAGTCTTAGGACGTTGCACAGCGTCCTACAATGTTCGAACAGATCCTGCTTGTTTCAATGAGGCTGACCCTCGGACTGCATTCCCTGGATCAGATCTGGCTGGCTGCTTTTCTATTGTCCTCAACAGCATGCACAATTTGTGAATGGGGTATGTGTGTGTGTAATTCATGAATTTCCTACATCATGCGGTGGGGTTGGACTGGATGACCCTGGGGGGCGGTCCCTTCCAACTCTATGATTCTATCATCAGTTGGAGCCATTAACACTGTTAAGAATGAACGTTGCATCATTATGATGAAAACAAACAAATCTGCTGGTAATTTCATCTAGCATCCTGCTACATTCCCAGCAACCACCAGAACATTTTGCATCTCGAGATCAGCAAGTTTAGGGGATGCTACTCTACAACATCATATGCATCCTTTGGCGGAGGCTGAAGGATCGGGTGCCTCTCGCCCTCTGCTACTCCCTTCCTCCCCCAGCCACCATGGCCCATCACCTGGGTGATCGAAGTTGAATTGGCCCTTGAGGGCTTTGGCTTTCTGCTCTGCAGTGAGGACCCGGTAGAAGCTGTCCTGGCTCAGAATCACAACCTGTTTCTGGCGATGGTCTACTTCGTTCTGCCCCAGCAGTTCGACAATTTTGGCACAGACAGAAGACTGCAGGAGATAGGAAGAAAAGAGCAAAGTGAGCAACCATGTTGGCACAAGAAAGGAAGATATCTGAACTGCAAAGGAGGGCCGGCAAGGCCAAAGGGTGTCCTTTGGCTATTTGGGGCCCATGTCCTATCCCCACTTAGCAGAGTGATGGCAGTCATCTGGCTGTGCTTCAGTGTATTTCAGAAGGCAGTGTGTTGTAGTAGCTAGTACAGGGGTGATCAAACTTGCTTAATGAAAGAGCCCCACAGAATAAACATCAGATGTTTGAGAGCCACAAAAGGAAGGAAGGAAAATAGAAAGAGGGAGGGAAAGGTGGAAAGAAAGCAACTTTAACTTTCAATGCATTCTCCAAGCCGCCAGCTGGCTTGGCTTGGAGAAGTGATTTAAAGAGAGAAATGCCTTCTCCAAACCAGCTGATGGAGTGGGAGGGGGCTTCAAGAAGCACACGATATGTGTGAAAGAGCCACATCTGGCTCCCGAGCCACAGTTTGGCCATCCCTGGGGCTAGTAGACTAATTCAGGAGAACCAGGTTCAAGTCCCCACTCGACCATGGAAGATTGCTGGGTGACTTTTGGCCAATCACACATGCTCAGCCTAACCTACCTCGTGAGGTTGTTCGGAAGAGAAAATGGGGAGGGAAGAATATTGTAAACCATTTTGGATCCTCACTGGGGAGAAAAGTGCTGTGTAAAGAATGCAAACCAACAAACAGAGAAGGCCTTTGCCCCTTCTAGTCCACCAGTCCAGCAACCAAACCACACTTATGGGGGCTCTTGCCCCAGCTATTAACATCATATACATCCAGAACATAAGAACATAAAAACATAAAAACATAACAAGAGCCCTGATGGATCAGACCACTGGCTCATCTAGACCATCAGCCTGTCTCACACAGTGGCTGGCCAGTTCCTCTGGAGAGCCAACAACGTAGAGGCTGAGACCTTCCCCTGATGTTGCCTCCCAGCACTGCGATCCAGAGGCCGACTGCCTCTGAATGCAAAGATTACCTTTAGTCACCAAGCCTCGTGGCCACTGATAGGTCTGTCCTCCAGGGATCTGTCTAATGTCCTTTTCAAGCTGTCTATGTCTGTGAGCATCACTTCATCTTCTGGCAGCAAATTCCACATTTCAGTCACTTGCTGTATGAAGAAACATTTCCTTTCATCTATCCTGACCCTAGCGCCCATTACTTTCATTTGATGCTCTCGAGTTCTAGTATTTTAGGAGAAAAAGTCCTAGCCTTTTGAGAGAGGAAGTCAGACACGTCGTGTATCTCTTTCTGTTTCTTGCAGTTTAGAAACACTTCCTTTTTTCTGTTCCGGTGCAAACATGGGAAATTTAAAAAAACAAACAAACATGTCTTGGATACAAATTTGGCAGGGCTGCTGGATGGGGAGGGGGACACTACAGGAAAGCATACAGAAGCTTAATCTGGCCCACGGGCTGATATTTTGTCATCCCTACTCTCAGGGGTGGAATTCTAGAAGGAACTCCTTTGCATATTAGGCCACACATCCCTGATGTAGCCAATCCTCCAAGAGCTTACAAAAAAAGAGCTCCTGGAGGACTGGCTACATCAGGGGTGTGTGGCCTAATATGCAAAGGAGCTCCTGCTAGAATTCCACCCCTGCCTACTCTAGAGTAATTGATCTTGGCTATGCTCGGTCCTATCCTCTTCCACATGTCACAGCCTTGGGAAACAGCCTTGGGAAACAGTTGTTCTCTAGGGACTTCAGAAGAGAGCATGGCAGAATACAAACACAAATGCTTATTCGCTTGTCTCGCGTACCCGTCTGCCTTCCCATTTTTCACACTGGAAACACCTTATGCTCCTCAGACAAGTCAAAACTGTATGATCCTGAAGGTCTCTCACACATGCTGGAATGAAATGTTTTCACCTCTCTCTGCTTGTTATCCTTCGGCTTCTATCAGCCTGGCTGTCTATCAGTACTGACACCACCGCTGTGAGAAGCAGTCCAAAAAGATCTCCTCTTCTGGGCATAACAACTGTCCAGTGTTCCTTCCTAGGTCTTCATTGGCTCTTCTTGAGGTCCTCTGTCATATTCAGCTTTCAAGTTTTGGTCCTTAACAACCAGCAGAGAGCACAACAGCAACTTACACCAAAGGGATTTATCTGCTCTACAGATATGGCCGCACATAAGGCAACCAAGAAATATATTCTGGTTGATATTGAGGAGAAGAGCTGGTTTTTAAACTTCACCTTTCACTACCCGAATGAGTTTCAAAGTGGCTTACAATTGCCTCTTCCTCACCCCACAATGGACACTCTGTGACCAGTGTTCCCCCTAAGCTGAGTTAGTGTGAGCTAGCTCACAATTTTTAGCCTCTGGTTCACACACTTTTGTCTTAGCTCAAAAATGGCTCCAGAGCAAACTAATTTATGCAGTCGCTCAAAACTTTAATGCCAGCAGTTCACGAAGCAGAATTTTCACTCACAAGACTTCAAAGGGAGCTTAGAGGGAGCATAGCCTGTGGCTGTGACATAGGTGATGCTGAGAGAGATTTTCGAAAATGGTGACTGACCTAAGGTCACCCAGTTGCCTTTATGTGGAAGAGTGGGGAATCAAACACAGTTCTCCATATTACAGTGCACCACTCTTAACCACTACACAATACTAGTGTCAGATACTGCCTGGCAAATATAACCAACCTTTTTCTTTAAAAAAAAAATCCACCTGGAAAACCCACTAGGGTGGATACAATCATGTAGTTAAGGAAACCCAAGTTGCTCTTAAGTTTTCTTAAGAGGGGTGGCGAATTTTACTGCTTCCTCCCTCCCAATGCAGTCTTCTTTGCCCCCTGAAATGTTGTTGGGGGGAGGGGTATCAGACTTCCAGAAACAACATAATGGCGGTCTGCACTGGGAGGAGAAAATTAGCAAAAGTTGCCATTCTCTGCTTAAGAAAACTTGAAGGCTCTTAAGTTTTCTTAACATGACTGGATCTACCCCACTATGTCAAAACTTGAGATTCAGGCCCTGACCTGGATAGCCCAGAAAAGCCTGATTCCGTCGGATCTTGGAAGCAAAGCAGGGTCAGCTCTGGCAAGTACTTGGATGAGAGGCCTCCTTAGAATACCAGCAGTCTGGAGGACAGGGCAGGCTTTATTCAGCCACTTCTCTGAATATCCTCCATGCCCCCAATAGGCATCAGTCACCAGAGGTCACCATGACTTCCAGGTACATGCATGTGCATACACGCACACACACAAACAAACAACCAATTTTGAAAAAAAAAAAACCTTGAGATTCAGAGAGTAATCCCAAACAGGTCTACTCAGAATACTGCTCAGGTCTATTTAATGATGCTTATTGCCAGGAAATTGTTCTTAGGATTCACTGTCAATCACAAGGTGGCTGAGATCTGAGTTTTTCATTCTCAAACTCCTGGTATCATGGAACCTCAGAATGTCATGCACTCCCAGTTCCCATATTTCACAAAGGAAAACAGAGATACTAAGCAGAATTATACTGTAAAAGTCAATGAGCTTAGAAGGGAATTAACTTTGTTTAGGACTGCACTATTAATCTTGGAGTCTCAAAATGCATTTCAACATCATGTGAAATGGCAGGCTCTGTGCCAGGGCCGTAGCCAGAGTTTTTCAGGTGTGTGTGTGTGGGGGGGGGGGGGGGTCTTTTTAAAAATTCAGGATAGTGCCTCAGGGCTTTCTGTTGAGCTCCATGGCAACGCCTATCCAGACTTCCCATTCCCTGCTCCACAGCCTCTTAATAATTCTCCTCATTATTTGACTGCCAGGCCACAAAAGTGGATCTATTTCTGTGGAGTCTTTCCTCAGGTGAATTCTGAAAGGCCATTTCAGATGCTACCACTCCTGAGGATGAGTCCAGAAGGCCACATGTGAAAGCCAAAGACTTTGAAGAGTTTATGATACCGAGGGAGGGGAAGTGTGTTGTAACACAGTGGCTGAATAAAGAAATGTACTTTCTCTTTAGTCTTTCTTCACTGGACTTCCAATTCTGAACTGCACAAAATTCCCATCAGAACTGCCTTAGAACTGTGTGTTAGGAAAAGCTGCTCCTTTTGTTTGTTCCCTGTTTCCACAGAACTTCTCTGGTGCAGCTGCTTCTTACAGAAGCAACGGTTTCTCATCGCTGGAGGGGGCCAGCTGCCTCCAATGACAAGGAAGCTGTGGCTTGTGGTCACCTCCAAAACTGGATCTCACTTCCCAGACACAACACTTCAGCAGTCAGATAGAAGGCTGCCAAGAAAAGCAAAACAAAACTTCCCTGACAAGAAAAAAATGGGTTTCACGAGAATCCTGAGCACTCCCGTTATCAGAAATGTCTGGAAAATAATCCAGAACTGGATTCCAGGTAGAAGTTACAGACATCTATAGCTTTGACTGTCCATGAGACGAAACACTTCATTATCTGAGTGCCACAATATCAAATTCTGTACTGAAGAAACACGTTCTCGGGGCAGCAAGCTGTGTAGAGATACCTTAACGCCAATGTCTAATCCTTGCACAAATGTGCTAAATCTGCACATTAGTGGGACTGTATAAAAGGTAGAGATCTGCAATTAGAGCAGGAATCCCCAATTTTGTTGAACCCATGTTTTTTGGAATTTTAAAAGCATGTAGCACAGGGGTGACTAAACCTGCTTAACATAAGAGCCACAGAATAAATGAGAGCCGTAAGACAAGAAGGAAGGAAATACATGTGAAGAGGGAGGAAGGAGCGAGATGTTGAAAGAAAGCGACTTTAAATGCATTCCCCTAGCTGTCAGATAGTTTGTCTTGGAGATGTGATTTAAGGAGACAAATGTCTTCTCCAAGCTGGCTGACAGGGTGATGGGGGCTTCAAAAGCCAAACAATATGTGTGAAAGAGCCACATGTGGCTCCCAAGTCACAGTTTGGCCACTCCTAATATAGCAGGTTCTTCAACAGATGGCTATTGTGAAACACCTAGCCAAACACAAAATGACTGTCATGGGGAATAATCACAAAATATGAGGAGGTTCCTAGACCAAGCCAAACACAAAATGGCTGCCAGAAGGACCACTCACAAAATATGAGGCGATTCCAAACCAAGCATTGTAGGAACAGCTTTCTCAGCCACTGCCTCAATATTCAATATCGCTGTCAGGCCAGCAGCAGCACAAGAACGTTTTATACATTCTGGAGAACTGGGGTGCAATCCCAAGCAGTACTGCAATCTAAACCAAGTGACTTCAATAGGCTGAGAAGGGTGTAACTCTGCTTAGGATGGCAGCATGGTTAATGTTTAAAAAGTGAGATTTTTTTAAAGCGACACCTGTTCTGTGCAAATAACACATCGGTGTGGAATCATGCACAAATAGAACAAACACCAGCAATAAATGCCAAGCACCATAACTGGCTGAAAGCATGTACCGTGAAGTCCTTGGTTCAGATCTCGCCTTGTCCACATGCTCAAGAAAAGATCCTAGTGAGTTCCAGCTGTTCAGCCCTGCCTTACCACCAGCCACTTATGAAGCCATCAAAAAGAGATGCTGCTTGAAGGGTGTGAAAGGCATCAAGGACAACCAAAGTCAAGAGCAGAGAGCTGCCAACTTCCAGATGGAGGAAGTCATGTTGCTCTTAACCACTACACCACACTGGCTGTCAACAACCCTGTGAGGTAGCCCAGGCTGAGACAGTGACCAGCCCAAGACCTCCCAGCAGGCTTCATGTCAGAGTGAGAATTAAAACCCAGGCCCCCTATGGCTATGCAGACAGGAGCAGGCTTGACTTTCACTGCTGCTTTAGCCTTTGCTACCGCAGTGTAGCCTTTTGTAACACCGCTGGGATAAATTAAGACTTTTATTCAAAAAATGTTGAAAAGCAACTTGTGCTTTTAACAGACTGCTTAATATCATTTCAGAACCACAGAGAAAGTTGCTAAGTGCCTGGAGGGGGAAAAATATATCCTCTCCTCATCCTTTTCACTCAGTTCCCCTCCAGATGGAGCCTGGAGATCTCCTGGAATTACAACTGCTCTCTAGCCTACAGAGATTAGCTCCCCTGGAGAAAATGGCTGCTTTGGAGGGTGGATTCTATGGCACTATACCATGCTAAACCTGCTATCCAAACCCTGTCCTCCTCAGGCTCACCCCCAGATCTTCAGGAATTTTCCAACCTGGAGTTGGCAACCCTATAAGAGCATGGGATTCTCCTTGCTAGAGGCAGAAGAATCGAGAGTCATGTAGTGCAGGGGTCCCCGGCCATTGGGCACTTTTAAAATCATGACACAGTGTGGAGGCCGCAGCCACAAAATGGCTGCTGCAGCTTACCTTCTGTCACACAGTAAAGATTCTTGGGCCATGGTGGTATCTCCTGCTCCAAGCAATGTTTTTTAAAACTCTGCACAGCCAATCAATCTCCAGTGGCCACTCTGAAGTCTTGCTGGGCAGAAGCCCCACCTGGCCACATCCACTTTCTAAAAACACTTGATGGACACCAAAAAAGATTTCAGAGGTTGTCATGGCACCCAAGGGCACCCTGGCTCTAGTGCAGAGGTGTTGAACGCAATTGTTATGAAGCCAGATCTGACATAAATGAGACCTGGTCGGGTCAGGCCATGTGTGTCATAAAATGTAATGCCAGGTAGCAGAGATATAAACTTTATAAAGCACACAAACACATTAAATATTTTTTTAAAAACTTAAAACATGCTTAAAATATTAGCACTCATTGGTCTTAAAGGTGCTTTCTTTGTATCTCTCCTGTGCGATCCAGGGAACTGGGTAAAGGAAGCTCTGGCTCTTTCCTTCCTTCCCCAGGGGACCAAGAGGGGGAAGAGCCTCAGCCAATAGAAGGAAGAGAGGCTTGGTTCAGTAGCTCTGCTGTGTGATTGAGAGAGACTGGCAAAGCAAGCTCTCCCTCCCCCCTTCCTCCTCAAGGGAGGAGCCTCAGCCAATGGAGAAAATAGAGGTTTTGCTCTGTAGCTCTGCTGTGTGATTAAGCAAGCTTGGCAAAGCAAGCTGTGATGCAGAAGAAAGCAAGAGAGAGGGAGAAGGAAGCAGATGAGAGTGAGTTGCTTGGAGGCCTGATAGGAGCCCTCTAGGAGCCTGATTTGGCCCCCAGGCCACATGTTTGACACCCTTGCTCTAGTGCATCCCATGATAGAAGGCCGCCAGAGATTAGGATAGGTGAGACAAGTCCATCCAGCCCACTCACTGCCAAGTCACTTCACCTATTTGCCACCACACATCAGTGGTAATTCCATTCCAAGAAGGTTCACCTCTGCTTGCTTTAAGTTGAAGACTGTTTCCCTTATTAAACTGCTGAAATTATTGCAGTGAAATTGATTTTTTTTTTTTTTTTTGCTTTATTCCTTGGGAAACAAAAGGTATAGGGGAAGGTGGGGCGGCTCTCCTAACATGCAATTTGAATGAGAAGCAGTCTGTCATTACTCAATGCAGCTATGAATAATATCCTGAGTCAGCCCCTAGCAGGGCAAGCCTCTTAAGATGCTGAAAGTGACTCTCTGGCAGAGGTCTTTCGCATCACCTGCTATCTGATCCTTTAAACAGGCGATGGCCAGGATTGGACCTGCATGCAAAGAAGAGGCTCTACAACAGAGCCAAACCCTTCACTTAAAATGATCTGGTAAACTTTACACCAAATGTAAAAAGTTAGTCATTATTATTTCCCTATTAAAGATGGGGGCCAAAGATGACTGGGTGTTTTGCAGAAGGCCAATCAATTAATCTGCTTCCATGGAAGTTTTTCTCCATTTTGGGGGCAAAACCGGAGCACTTTCGGGGATGGGAAGAGAATATTTGCATGATCTCCTGCTCTAGTACATGCCACTGAGCCCCTTATTTAAACTGTGTTATACAGACTAAGCCCTCTGTACAGACGTAATTTCAAACTAGCACTCTATCTGTAGCTAAGGAGCTACAGAAATATAATGGAAATGGATGACACAGTTTTTCAGGAAATTAAAGAGATGATGACTTACAGCATCTGCACTCAGCAACAGAACTGGGTTGTGTTAGCAGCATGCCCACAAACCAAGCCTTTTGCAAAGCACACAGAACTGTAATGCACAGCCCCGCAGGGTGCAGGCCAGTTCAGGAACAAATACTTGCCTGCATAAAAGAGAAGTGACCCGCAGGTTTTCCTATCAATCTTCTGAGAATGAATACAAACCTAGCTCTTGTGAGCACAGTCCCAGGAGCCCAGGCAGATACAGGACATCTTGGAGGAGGGATTGAAGCAAACTGGATTTTTTTTCTCTGCCCAGCAATTACCAGGACAGGGAAAGAGCGATCAGACCACCTTCTGAGACCCTTCTCCCACTGCCAGCACAGATGGGGTACATACACATAAACTGCCTTGCGCTGAATCAGACAAATGGTTTGTCAAGGTTAGTATTGTCCATGAGAGCTTTGGCTCTCCAGGTACTTAGATATTTTCATATCACCTGCTATCTGATGCCAGAGACCAGAGATGGAGATGCCGGGGATCGAACCTAGAACCTTCTGCACACAAAGCAAATGTTCTACCATTGTGCCTGGTCCAGGAAGAAGAGCAAACCCTTTCTGAATACGTTTTTTTCAGTCCCACACCCATGATGGCAGTTTTCCAGCCCACCCCACTGCAGTGCAGCTGAGCCTTTCCTGTGCTCTGTGAATGGGGAACTCAGGATCAGGCTTATGTCTGGAAGGAAGAGACACTCAGCCCCATAAGGAACCTTGGCTGCCAAGTGTGCTAAGCCTATCTTTCTCTACCACCTTCCATGCCAGCACTAAAAAACAGCACCCCTGCATGCCCAATTTGCTCAAAAGCCACACGCACTGGCCTAGCAGTTCACCATTGCCAACCCCAAAGATGTGGAAGTGGACTGCAGAACTCATACATATGTTCAGGGACACCTTCTCCTCACCTGGAAGGAATGCCTGCTGCCCTGAATGCCAGATGTCTGAGAGGTGGGCTGCAGTGTTCCAACCGCAAGGGAAAGAACTTCTGCATACATGCTGGCATTATTTTCCTACACTCTGGTACTAAGGCTTGTAAACAATGTTGTACATTCCCATGCAGACAGAAGAAGTGCCATAGGCATAAAAACATTTAAAAAAAACTACTCTAGCCTAATAATTCCATCAGGCAACAGATTCCCATTAAAAACAATGGGAAATTTCAGGATTTTAGAATAACTTCATGCCTCGACCTGGAAAGCTCAGGCTAGCCTGATCTCATCAAATCTCAGAAGCTAAGCAGGGTTGGCCCCGGCCAGTGCTTGGATGGGAGACCTCCAAGGAATACCAGGGTAGTGACTCAAAGGCAGACAATGGAAAAACACCTCCAAACGTCTCTTGCCTTAAAAACCTCACAGGATTGCGAAGTGACTTGACAGCACATTTCAGCACCAGAATAACGGTGACTGGACATATTTGCAGACGCAAAGAGTACAGGAATTCATGCTCCAATGCAAATCTTATTTCGAAATATGGCGCTTTAATGCAAAAGCTAATATAACCCATAGCTGTGGTCCCTGTTGTGGACGCTAGCGAGCACTGCAACAGGCAGAGGGTCGTTTACTACAGCCCCTCAATACAGTCCAGTTTTATGATCCTAACATTGAGTAGGGCTGTGAAGCTAAAATTAGTTCACGCTATCCCTGCCACGTAGGTCAGCATTATCCAGTATTATGACATAATTTCAAACACCCAAGACACCCACCCTCTCCAGACTTTCTGGGGTTTTTTGGGAAGGAAGTTCAGGCTTGAGTGAACGAGACTGCTGCACAGCCAATCATGAACACTTCCCCAGAGTTGTGTTCTGAGATCAAAATTCCCAAGATGCTTAGCGAGCCATGAAAACCTCTGTATTCTTCCTTACTCCCATCTCACTGCACCCCCGCCCCCAGTCCAAGTAGGAAGGCAGAATAATTAGTTATCCCCTTCAGTAAATAAACTAGCCAAGGGGATCTTCAGGATTCTATAGAGGACAAAGAAATGGTGGAATGGAAAGAGAAGTATCAGTTAGCATTGTGATGGAAGGTGAGGGTCCCAGTAGATAAAAGGGGAAAGGATGCAATTACTTAAGAGAGCCAGTGTGGTATGGTGGTTAAAGTGTCTAATTAGGATCTGAGAAACCCTGGTTCAAATCCCCACTCTGCCATGGAAGCCCGCTGGGTGACCTTAGGCCAATCACACACTCTCCGTCTAACCTATCTTGCAGGGCAGTTGTTGTGAGAATCAAATGGAGAAGGAAAACCAGTACATGCTGCCCTGAGCTCTGTGGAATTAAAAATGCACAAGATAAAGTTCCAAAAGGATGGCAGAGCAGGGAAAGATGAAGGAAATCACAGAACTTGAAAAGGAGGCAGATCAATCCCAAGATCTTGAATCCCTGGTTAGGAGCAGCTCCTAGACATTCAGCAAGACACAGAGCAGCTAAATGCAATTTCTTTTCCCAGCATAGGATGTGTCCACTCCAGGTTAGACACCAAGCAGTGAGGCTGAAGGTTTTACAGCTGCTGGACTCCATTAGTTTTTCAAATTTTCATGTGCCATCCACCACTCCCATCTGCATTTCATTTCTTACAAAACTGGGGAAAAGGTACAACACTCCTAGCCACATGTGGAGCAGGAAAAGGGGCTGAAGCTCAGGGTCAAACCGTGTGTTATCCTGAAGCTCTGTTGCCCACATCCTCCAATGTGTTACTGTCACAGTGGGGCGAGAGAGGAGCAATATGGATCAGCTGCTGCTCTTACCCTTCCTTTCCACCCTGTTTCTCTGGTTGAACATAGCCTCCTCAAGAGTGCATTTAGGCATTAGTGCGGGGGGGAGTGAGGACAGGAATCCATATTGTGTTTGATTTCTCCACTCCCAAACAATCCAAGAAGCCATTCCTGCCCTGCCTTCCCCAGCCCTGGTCCCTATCACAGGTTAGTGTAGGTAAGTGCTAGATGGCGTGCAATGGAAAACACACTCTCCTGCTTTAAATATATGCTGATAGGGCCTGAGCAAAGAGAGATGCAGGATGGAAACTGATCTTGGGGTTGTAGTGGTTAGCTCAATGAGAATGTCGTCAGCAGTGAGACAGGCAAACTCCATGCTGGGGATTATTACGGAACAGGCCTGAGAATAAAACAGCCAATAATGTAATGCCCTTGTCTGGCCCCATTTGGAATCCCATGTTCAGTTTCACCTAGGTCCTGTTGTATTTCAAGATATTGCAGAGCTGGGAGGTGTACAAGAGGGCAAGCAAAGTGATTAAGAGTTTGAGGAAAAGCTGAGATCTGGGGGGTTTCCATTCAGAAAAGAAAATGGCTATAGGGGCAGGATAGAGGTTTATCACATTATGCATGGAGTATACAAAGGGGATAGAGCTTTTTCTTCTTCCCCCACATATGGAGTACACAAAGGGGCTAGATTTTTTTTCTTCTTCCCCCACAATACTACAACCCATGGGCACTGACTGAAGTTGCGGAGCAATAGCTTCAGGAGAGATAAAAGGAAACACTTCTTTCCTCAACCAGTAAATTGTGAATTCAGGTGGTTTGTCTGATGCAGCAGGACAAAGTTTGAGTTCAGCGGCACCTTTAAAACCAACTAAGTTTTACTCTGGGTACAAGCTCATGCGCATGCACACTTCTTCAGATACATCAGATAGTAAATTGTGGGATTCAGTGACAGCGGGGGTAGTGATGGCCACAAGCACAGATGGCTTTATAAGACAAGGTCATGGAGGAGAGCTCCATCAGTGCCTTCTAGCCATGGTGACTGAAGGAAGCTTCCATGTTCAGAGGCATTAAGCCTCTTAAACCCAGTGCTAGGGGGCAACAGCAAGGGTTGGGCCTTTATGTCCAGTTTTGTAGCCTTCCAGGGCAGCCACCTGGCCACTATGTGAGAAAGGACAGGGCCTAGGTAGACCACTGGTCTGGTCTGATTCAGTAGGGCTTTTCCTATGCCAATCCTATTCCCTTCCTCAATAACAGCCCTGTGAGGTAGGGCTGACCCAAGGTCACCCAGGGAGTTTCCATGGCAGAGCAGAGGTCTGAACTCCTCTCACATTGTAATAATCACAACTGACTAGCTGAATCCAAAAAGCGAAACTCCCCATTTTACCGAGGTGTGTGGGTGGCTGTTAAATGAGATTTTAAACTAGCAAGACAGAAGTTGCGCCCATCCACCCCACAACGGGGCCACAGTGGGGGAGAGGGCTTTTCTGGGCCATTATGACGTTAGATTTATTGTGTTAAATTTATATCCCGTCCATTCTAGGAAGACTCAAGGCGGGTAACAACGTAAGATAACAATATTAAAACAGTAAAACAATCAGATAAAAATCACAATGGCGCTGCTTCATCTATTTTAATTTGAAAACATCATTTTAATCTGTCATTTTAATTTGAAAGCATCAGGAAAAAGGAATCGTTATACCCCCTATGTTTGTTTGTTTTTTTAAAGAAGTCATTCTAACCCTTTCCTTAGTTGCGCTCCATACACGTGGCGCGCCGGCTGTGGCCACCAGGAGCCGGCCATGCCAGGCTTTGGGTATCCCGTCTCGGCCCGAGGAGCACGCGGTCGCCTTTGCCCACGGCCAGCCAGGGCAGCTGGCCCAACTCCCTTTCTTCCCCGAAGGGGGCCTCGCTCGCCTCCTGCCAGCCAGCCCAGGGGCCGGCGTGTGGCCAGGCCGACCGGAGGTGGGGGCGCACGGCTGCCATGTGGCCTCGCTTCCCTTCGCCCTCTGCGGCGCTCCCGGGAGAAGCTGGCGGGCACGGGCGAGAAGGGAGGGAGAGACCTACGTGCCCGAGCCCGAGTCGCCCTCTCCGGCTCCTGCCACGCGGGGAAAGGACCAAGCCTGCTTTTGCCAACGCCGCCAGCTGCTGGGGTTGGGCACAAAGAAAGGGAGCCTCGCCCAGAGAAGCCCTCCCGGAGCGCATCCTCTCACCTTGCCGCTGGCAGTGCCCCCGCTGACCCCGATGAGGAACGGCGAGCCGCCGCCAGAGTGTCCTTGGCCCGGGAGGCTCTGCTCGCTGTCCCCGGCCATCGCCAGCGGCTCCTGGGGAACTGCACTGCCTGCGGGGGGAGAGCTGCCTGCCCTCCAGCCGTGGCGTGGCTCGCACGCAGCAGCGGCGGCGGCGGCGCTTCCTCGCCCTGGGCCCGCCTCTTTCTCCGCCTCCTGCTCGGCCGGCCGCCCTCCCAAGCCGCGTGGTCCCTGCAGCAGGGACTGCAGCCGGCCTTGCGCCAAAGGCCGGGGCGAGGGCACCGGGGACTGGGTTGAAACCGCCCATGGCGGCGCGCCCGCTTCGGCCTTCTACCCCACCCCCACCCCACTGGTCTGGGGTCGCGCAAAATAACCGGAGAATCTTTTGTGTGTTCTAGGTTTCTACTGGAGGGACAAAGGTGACTTTTTGGCTCTCGATTTTCAATACAGGAGGAAGGAATCCGATGTTGAGCTCGCCAAGGCGGCTTCGAGGGCTTGCTCCGGCAACATAGATGGGAGTTTTGCAATTGCTTCCCCTCAGCGTTGTAGGAGTGGGGAAGGGGATTGCAGCGCATTCCTATGAAAAGTTATGCCATTCTGAATCCATTCAAATTTAAAATTGGGGTCGTTCTGTATTGGACCGCACAGTTAGAAGGCTGGGATTGCCTGTGAAGGAGGGGTTTGTGGAGAGATTTCACCCCCAGTAAACCGTAAGAGTTTAACTTTATCCTCTGAAGCTGCGGTTTTCTCCAGGGGAACTGATCTGTGCAGTCTGGAGGAGATCAGTTGTAATTTCCTGAGAATGTCGGGTCCCACCTGGAAGGTGGCAACCCTAAACCTTCCTGATGGTGGACGGTGCCACAATTGACTTATAGTGACTTTGTGTGGTTTTAAGGGCAAGAAACGTTCAGAGATGGTTTGCCATTGCCTGCCTCTGCATAGCCATCCTGGGTTTTCTTGATAGTCTTCCATCCAAGTGCTAACCTGAGACCTTCCTGTCTGGTCAAGGCTTCCTGCACAGTCATTTTAATTTGAAAGCATTTTACCACTTCAGGCCCAGCTCTTTTCCACATGTCTATAAAGTGGTTAGAGGTTAGAACGTCCAACTAGGACATGGAGGACCCACGTTCAAATTCCCAGTCTTCATGAAGCTTGTTGGGTAACCTTGGGACACTCACTCTGTCCACCCAATGTATATCACCGGGCAGTTGTGAGGATAAAATAGCAGAGGGGAGAAAGATGCATGTTGTCCTGAGCTTTGTGGAGGAAGGATAGGATACAAACAAATACACGATCAATAATAAATACATGCAAGACCTGTACAGCCTTGCACAACTGGTCTTCAGATTCTCAAACTTTGTCCGAGTGGTCAGTGACCATCTCATGGCGATGATGGAAAATGCTGTCAAGCAGCTGATTTATGGCAACCCTGCAGGTTTTCCAAGGCAAGAGTATGAACAGAGGTAGTTTGCCATTGGTTTCCTCTAGGTAGCGAGTGACCCTGACTTTTGGTGGTCTCCCATCCAAGTAGGAACCAGGGCTGACTCTGTGTTGCTTCCAAGACGTGACAAGATCAGTCTGGGCATCCAACTCAGGGCAAATATCTTTTGAGAACCGGGAACTGGAGACATCAGCCACACAGCAACATCTCACTTTCACCCCAGGTTTTGGTGAAGGTAAAATTGGCAGAGAGGCTCAGCATACATTTAACTGGGATGTTTATGGTGCCATACCAGTGCCTGAAGTAAAACTATCTATGATGACAGTTTATGCAGCAAAGATTTTTGGGGGAAGATATGTTTGATATGTATCCCAAATTTGATAGGCCTTGTACCATAAAGATGCAACCTGATGCAAGGAAACTTGCAAGTAGCTCCTGTTGATCTTACTGAAACTCTGCCTAGGCTGTCTGAATCTCTTGTGTGACTTGCAAACTGTTATATACCTACTGGTAGCCAAAAGCAAATTGTTTTGGCACTACTTGTCATTTAGCTCTTATGCTATGTCTGCCTCTCTTGAGGAATCCCTTGGTCATGGTCCTACAACTTCAGGCTTCCTGGCTTTCCTCTTCTCACCTTGATGACTTTAATATCAATCGTGATGTATGTTTGAGTCACTAGAGACTGAACCTCATAGTCATCACTATTAAGACATATTTTTCATCTGTCTGATGTTGAGCAGTGCCATCCTAAACAGAATGCTACTCAAGTCACTTACTCAAATGGTCACTCAATTTTGTTTTCCTAGTCCTATTGCACTGTGCATTCAATATCTAAACTGTAGTTTTCTCTTTCTATACTCTGCCTTGAGGCTCAATAAAAATGCAGGCTATAAACAAGCTAAATAAATAAGTCAGAGCTAGAGGATTTTAAAATGTATCCTTATATATACTTTAACAACACAAAATCACCACAATGTCCACTGAGCTATAAAAATCGCAGACTTCATGATGTCACCATGGGATAAAAGCATAGATCTGAAGCACATATTCCCATTATTTTTCTACAGACTTCCCCAAAATTCAGTATCAAATTAAACATGACATCTGTAGATACTGCAGTCCAGGGATATGACTGCAATTTGATGGTGGCTTTTAGAAAGTTAAAAGTACAGATATTAAGGATTTGTGGGTTTTTTGTGTCACAGGGCTCCAAAGGGATGGTTTGTGAGTTGATGGTGGGTTTTGTGGGAATCAAAGCAAAGAAGCATGAGGATTTATGAGGTATTACAAAGATCCACAATTGCCTTTTCCAAGGTGCGTTTGAGGGCAGGTTCTCATGTTGAGTTACTGTTTTTTTTTCGTATTGAGAAGATATCTTTTCGCAGTTGCTCCTCACTCTGAAGTAAACATCCCCTGGAGTCAGTTAGGCCTCCATTTGTTCTTGGGAGGAGCAAAACAGAACCACACACAGGCGGTTAACAGTCATTTTGCCCACAAACTGGGTACTAAATTTAGGTCACGTTTGAAAAGAGACTTCCTAAGCCCAAAGCCTGTCAACTTCCAGCTTGATGAAGAGTGCTGAAGAACTTGAAAGGTTGCACAATGAGTTGTGTTAAGTTTGGCCTTAATTAAAAAAGGTATTGTTTGGTTTCTGTTTATGGATTTTCCTAAGCTTCAAGACACTCTTTCTCCACAAGTCTTGAAGTTTGTGGCCTACGTAGAGCCACTGTGTTGTAGTAGTTAAGAGTGCTGGAGTAATATCTGGAAAACCAGATTCAAATCCCCATGCTGTGGAAGTCTGCTGAATGATCTTGGGATAGTCACAGGCTGTTAGCTACCTCACAGGGTTGTTGTTAAGATAAAATGGAGGAGAGCAGAATGATGTAAGCTGCTTTGGATCTCCACTGGGAAGAAAGACGGGGTGTAAATGAATTAAATAAATGACTTAAACCGCCCCCCCCCCCCCGTCTTCCCAGGCAAAGAAAAAGCAGAAGAAATGTTCCTCCACCCCAGTGAGGGAGATGCAAAAGTAGTCAGTTAATTAGTCTCAGCATCCCACAATTAAGGAGGATAGATTTGCTCTACTATCTCCAATTTTGATATATTTATTTCCTTCACTATTTATTTCCCTGGAATTAAACCCACACAAATTGGTGACCATATTTGAATTCTGTGAATTAAGGAGACCATGAGAAGGAGGGCAGGAAGGATACATCAATGCTTAATTCTTGTGGTCCTTTCTTACATGCCCCGAGAATGCTGATTGACAGTTTGGGGTCAGTTAGCAATGTTTCTCCAGGTCAGTTTGGCAAGGGATCCTGGAATTTTTTGCCATCTCCTTGGTATGGGGTCATGGGGGGTGTATGTGTGTGGGGGGAGGGGGGGAATGTATTTGTGAATATCCTGCATTGTGCAGGGGGTTGGGCTAGATGGCCCTGGGAGGTCCCTTCCAATTCTATGATTAATATAAATCAAGCTTGTTGTTCCAGTTTTGTCCTTGCATTTGTTAAACACTGTTTATTATGCTTATGCTGATTTTCTGGTCACCCTCTGCTTTTTGTATGGAAATGGTACCATAGATTCCATATAATGTGTATGGAAATGGTACTATAATACCTATAAGTATGGAAATGGTACTATAAATTCCATATAATTGTATCTGAGGAAATGTGCGTCCACACAAAAGCTCACACCTTGAATAAATCTTTTTTGGTCTTAAAGATGCCAGCTGGACTCCCAACTTTGTCCTTTCGACCACACAAGCCGTTAATTGGTCCGCCCACTTGCAGAAGCGGCTGCCGATTGGCTGAGAGCGGCGTCCCATCTGTCTCCGGAGGCGGGCTCTTTTCTCGCGCGCCCTTGCGTCTTCAAACGGTCGCTTCCGAAAGCTACAGGCGGAAGTGTCAATCACTTCCGGCCAGGCCTAACATTACCAGAGGCATCTTCGCCCACCGGTCTCCACGATGAGTACCATGTTCGCCGACACTGTCCTCATCGTCTTCATCTCGGTGTGCACCGCGCTACTAGCCGAGGGTGAGTCAAAGGGCTGGGAAGAGTCCGGGGGTGGGGGGAAGGGATTGCCCGTTTAAACGGTTACTGGGCAAGCGAGGCACAGGTAGGTAGGCGGACAGGTGAGTGAGCGGGGCAGGCCTGGAAGGAAGAGTTTCTGCCTCCCGACGGGCCGGGCTTGTTGAGTTTTCTCCACGCTGAGGAGGTTGCAGAGGTTTCGTGTGATGGGTGGTGCGGGTGATGCAAAGCCCTTGCTGTGGCGGCTGCTGTTTTCTCTGCAATGGGAGGGAGAAGGGAAGGGTTCGCTCGAGTTCTCGGTGGAAGGGGTCTTGTAGTACAAGTTGCCACCTATGACAGTGGAGCTTCCATGTTCTTTGAATAACAGTTGTTAAGAAGAGGGGGGGGCAACCAGCTGGGGAGAAATTTAGTCTTTGTGTCCTTTGGGGCTGATGAATGTGCGTTATACTTTGGTGCAGCAAGGTTAGTCTTATTTATTGTGTTTGGCAGCAGCAGGCTGGGTCTTACAAACATAAATCCACACATGCACACACCCCACCAGCCCATCACAGTCAGTATTGTCTACTTATACTGGCAGGAGCTCTCCAGGATCTTGGGCGGAGGAAGAAGTTTTTTGTATCACCTTGTAAAGGTAAAGTGCGCTGTTGTATTGCAGCTGGATCATAGCAACCTCATGAAGTTTCCCCTCATGGGATTTTCAAGGCAAGACTCTGCATGGCAGCCCTAGTCTTTTTCTGTGCTATCCCATCCAGGTACTGACACTGCTTAGCTTCTGATCTGTGATAAGGTCAGGCTAGTCTGGGCTACAGGGGCTGCTACCATCATGTACTACCTGATCCTTTTAATTGGAGACGTTAGTTCTTGAACTTGAGGCCTACATGCAAAGCAAGCTCCCTACCCCTAAGCCATGGTCCCTTCACTTATTGGTGTCTTGATAACACCTGTTGCAAACAGGATGCTGAACTTATTTGGCCTCTTGTCTGATTCTGAAGGACTTTTTCTATGGCAATATGTTTTTAGGTTGCACAATTGTTTGCATTGCATTAGAAGCACTACACATACAACTTGCCTTATTCCTGCAATCTGTGCATGGTTTTCTATGGTATTTTCCCTCTGTAAGACAGTGAGAGGAGATCCAAACTGAATGTAGGCCTCTGTATTTGGGAGGTGAGGTGATGTTGGCACTGAGAACTCCAACCTAAATGGTAGCTTGTTTCAGTTGTTGGTATCAGGGTCTGGAAGCATGTAGGAGTCATCAAGATGATGTGGCCAGTTTTCAGCTAAACTATGTCTGTGAGGAAGGGACATATTTGCTTGTTCTCAAATAATGTAGGGCAGGAGTTCCCAATGTTGTTGAGCTTGCTAACTCTCTGGAATTTTGAGAAAGGCTAATGGATAATACAAAAAAAGGCTGCCATGGGGAAGAGGCTGATGACAGCACAGTAAGCAGAGGGTGATGTAAAACAAAAAATGTCTGGATGTTCCAAGCCAATCTGTTACTACATGTGCTCCATTTCATGTGTATCCTTAGGCATTTCTATAACTTGGATTTGGGATACTCACCCAGAATTGCAATCAATTTGGAGGAATTAAGCTCAGGATCAGGGGAAAACTACTTCTGCAGCCTTCTGGGATCTATTTTTCTGAAGCATTGGAAAAAGTCCAGAAAAGGGCAACTAGAATGACTAAGGGTTGGAACACTTTCCCTGTGAAGAAAGGTTAAAATGCTTGGGGCTCTTTAGCTTGGAGAAATGTCGACTAAGAGGTAACATGATTGAAGTTTACAAGATTATGCATGGGACAGAGAAGGTAGAGAGAGAAGTACTTTTCTCCCTTTCTCACAATACAAGAACTCATGGACACTCAATGAAATTGCTGAGCAGTTGGGTTAGAACAGATAAAAGGAAGAATGCCGCAGGAGGTGGTGGTGGCTACAAACATAGGCAGCTTCAAGAGGGGATTGGATAAACATATGGAGCAGATGCTTTTGGGGGGGGGGGCGATAGTGGGAGGGTTTTAGTGTCCTGACCCCCTGAAGGCATCTGGGTTTTGGGGGGGGGGGAATTGACCACTGTGACACAGAGTGTTGGACTGGATGGGCCATTGGCCTGATCCAGCATGGCTTTTCTCATGTTCTTACCTGGTTCAGAAATCTGACTCATTTGTGAATTCGGGAGAGCAGAACATGTGGTTTAGTGATTATCTTGATAGTGTGCAAGTGAGGTAAAAGTGTCTATAGTAACCATGAAACAAACAGCTTTTCCAAAACAAAGGGAAATACAGGGGTACAGGAACTGAAATGTAAAGTATAAGAGCAGTGAAATGACTGTGTTCAGAAGGACATGCATATGAAGAGTTAAATAATAGTAAAGAAATCCAAGCCTCTGACTATGAATTCTGTGCCAGGCCAGGAGAAAGTGTCAGAGAGGGATTTAAAGAAGAATAGAGAGCGTCTAAGAAAAAAGCGGTAAAGAGGAGTTCACCTAACCTCAGTCAGCTGAACTGGACTGAGTATGTTTGTTTGGATGATTCAGCGATTGACAGTAGAGAACTTTAGGCAGAGCTTCCCAAGGTCCTTCTGACAAGGAAGCATTCCAGAGTCCCAAAGAAAGAAAAGGGAAGCTAGCAGCTTCTGTGCTAGAAGAAGGGAGAAGATTGCAAAGTTTTGGCTGGCAGACCAGCAATAGTTATGGGGACCAGCACACACACAAAAAATACCAAATAGATAATTGTGAAGTCCAGGAATTCAGGGCGAGTCCAGGATGAGAATCTGTGGGTTTCCTGGCTTTGACTGAGTTGGGAGCAGTTTCACAGAAAGGTAACAAAAGATGATTGCATCCGAACAGCGTGACCAAAAGGGATGGCAGGGTGAAGGCTTCATCCATGCCCTGAGGCAAGTTGGTAGGAGACATTCAGGCAAGGTTAGTAGAAGGTAATCAGGCGCACTTGACTGCTTGACAGGAATTACGTAGATTTTGCACTCAGTAAGACTTGCATTTGCTGACAAAATTATGTTGATAGACCAAGGTTGGGTCCTGGCTTGGCGAGCCCCTGTGGTGATAGGTAGGTGCATATGTCCCATCAGCGAACCACTCTCTTGCCCAAGGTTGTGGCTACTTATTTACATAGCCTAAGGAGAGCCTTGACCTCCTCCAAAGCAAGACATTGCTAACTCGTAACATGGCTGCTGAGGCAAATTTATCCAACATAGAGTCACGGCAGACAGCACTCATCTAAGGAGGGGGGACCTTGGAACAGAGCACCCTCTTATGCTGGAGGCATCTGCCACTAAAGGGATGCTCCTTCCAGATGCAGAACTGATGCTTAATGTACTTACTGCACTAATGAAAGGCAGGGCTTTGGGGAAGCAACACTCTTTGGCTTCAGCTTTCAAAGAAAGGAGAAGGTTTACTTCCTGCACAGCCTTAGGGAGAAGTTTTGAAGTCCAGAGACTTACGAACATTGATGTCTTCTGCCAAGCCATAAGTGCATGGTTGGGATGCATCTACCTAGTGTGAGCACTTTGTTAAATCAGTCAGCTGGAGCTTTTTTTGTTCCGCTTAAGCACCTTTGAATGTTATCATCTAAAGGAACAAGTGGACTTGAGGTAATGTATTGGTGGGTGCCATGGTGACACACTGGGAGTGGTAGTCATAGGGATTCTTTGGTGGCAAGGTGGTGGTATGTCTTTAAACTGAACAGAAAATTTCAGTTGAACAGGCATGACAATATATACAGGATGAGTGATGGAGTTCTTATCTCTTATACAGGAGTATAGAGAAGGTATTGAGCAGTAAATAGACTACTGTTTCTTATGTCAGCACAAACTAAGACTATTCTTTCACTGAGCCTTTTGGAACATTCATAGGTGAGGCATGAGTGCAGACTTGATGCAGTGAATTTGTACTGTTGTCCATCTTTCTAGAGGGCTGGAAACACTTGCCTTTAGCAGACTGATTTGATGATTCATGTTTAGGTCATTCATTGGCTCTGGAGGACCTCAGCTGTGTTATGCTATCCAATTTGCTAGTGGATTTGGTGGTACGTGATGCAGTTCTGTCTCATGGTGATGTGTGCACTTTATTTCAGGCATAACATGGGTGCTGGTGTATCGAACAGACAAGTACAAGAGGCTGAAGGCAGAGGTGGAGAAGCAGAGTAAAAAATGTAAGTGCTGCTTCTAAATCCAAATTGACAATAAAACTTGTCTTGACCCAGAGCCACTCGTGCTCTAGACTTCGTCTTTGGCACAGGTATTTAAAATATTTACACTTATCTGATCTTCACTGGCTAGTCTTGGACCAGTGGATCCAGTCACTATATATGGAGGTGGAAGGAACACAATCTGTGCTGACCGGTGGTTTCCCCTTGAGTCATGCCATGTAGGCCTTTGTAAGGCAGGACAAGAAGGTCCTGCTGTAACTAAGAATAGTAACAGGATAAACCAAACTTTTACCGAATGGCTGAAGCCTGAGAGTGAAATGATTAATCCAGTCCCATTTACAGAAAGGCAGGTTAGAGATATAAATACGTTTACAGGAAGAAGACATTTCTCCTCTTCCATCTCCCAACTGTATCTGCAGCACAGCAGTTCAAACATACAGGGTGAAAATGTCTTGGTATCTTCAATCTGTTATGCATAGCAAATCATGTATACAGTGTGTTTGCTGGTTTATAACCCTTTTTTGAAAAAAAGAATGGTGTGCAAGTAAATTGTGCTGACTCTGATCTGTTGACCTTTTGTTGAACTTCTGTAGCTTTTACAGTGTTAAATGTGTCACTTTCAGATGTCAACATTGCACATCCGTCTTTACTGGTGTTGAAACAAAGCAACTTTGGAGTTGTAGAATATCTTTATATTATAAGATCTGTCATTTTTGCCTTAACTGTTTCCTAAATATTAGAAAAGTAGTGTGCTCACTATATCCAGTCACTTTATCAACAGCTTTTCTTTTGCCTCAATATTGCTAGTTCTCCTCCCCTCCCTTCTCCCAGTGCAGGCAGGATGCAGGGAGCTGTTTTGTTGTGGCTTTTCTGTGTGCTGCTTTGTGCAGTCTTGATGGTATATCAACTGTCACGGTGTGTGGGGGTGGGGGGGAGAATGAGACTTGAATGTATCTGAAGAACATAGAGCTGTGGCCAAGGCAGTGTTGTGGCCAAAGTGGTGATGTGTCAAGTCATGCCTGTTCTTTGACATCTTGAAGGAAGGTTGCTGAGTTCATACCAGTTACCTAATCTTTGCTTACATAACTGGAAGTGTGTGCGCAAACCTCTGGGAGGAATAAGAAGAGGCATGCTCGTTTCTAAGTCGTAGGAACAGTTGTATTGTAGGTTCAGCTACAGAATAAATCATCTTTTTTTTGATCTCCATTACAGAATCTTACATCAGAACTGATATTCGATCAGGTTTCTTCCCTCCAGGACCTCTAACTGTCCAGTGTTGCATTGCCAAATGATGATGTATTGGACTGTATAGACTCTAGACCAGGTCTGTTGAACTCATTTGTTATGAGGGCCAGATCTGACATAAATTAGACCTTGTTGGGCCAGGCCATGTCAGGCCAGGCCATGTGTATACCTATTTATGATTAGGTAGCACAGATACAAACTTTATAAAGGGCATAGACAAACACAATTTTTTTTAAAAACAAACAAACTTAAAACATGCTTAAAACATTAGCACTTGTTGATCTTAGAAGTGCTTTTTTTGCATCTCTCCCATGGAATCCAGGGAACTGGTCAAAGGAAGCTCTGGTTCTTCCCTTCTCCAGTGGACCAGGAGGGGGAGGAGCTTCAGACAATAAAAGGAAGAGAGGCTTGTCAATAGCTCTGCTGTGTGACTGAGAAATCAAGCTCTGCCTTCCCCCCTTCCCCAAGGGAGGAACTTCAGCCAATGGAGAAAACAGAGTTTTTGCTCTGTAGCTCCTGTGTGATTGAGCAAGCCTTGCAAAGTAAGCTATTTTGCAGAAGGAAGCAAGAGAGGGGGAGAAGGAAGCAGATGACAGCCAGTGGCTCAAAGGCCTGATAGGAGCCTCCGGGGGCCTGATAAGCCCCCAGGCCGCATGTTTGACACCCCTGCTCTAGACACTAGGGGTCCCAAAGCTTTTTTGAGCCTGCAGGAACCTTTGGAATTCTGACAGTGTGGTGGGCCTAGGCACCAAATGGTTGTTGCAGGAGGTGGAGTCAGCCACAAAACGAGCGCTGCAGATTACCTGCAGTCCCACAGTCCTTATGCTGTGTTGGCAGCTGCTGCCAAAGTAACATTTTTAGAAATCTGCACAGCTGATGGAATTGCCAATAGCTGATCGCTGCTGGGCAAAAGCACCAAGGCCCTGCCCACTTTTCTAAAAACACTTGGAGGGTGCCAGGAAAGGTATTGGAGGGCACCTTAGTGTCCCCACTGAGAATCTCTGATATACACCATGACTCAGTAAACTTGCTCTGGAAGGAACTGGCTACCCTGTTTTAGTTCTTGTGGCCTATCCTGGATGGAACGTTAGAACTTGTCCACTGAACCACATCCTCTCATCCCTTGCCAGTAATTGCAGCTCTCCTTCTACTGGCCTGTTTTCATATCTATACAAATGCTTGCGCTCTGGAGAAAAGAGGAGAAAGCAACAGCAGCTTTTTGTTTGTTTCTAAACAACTCACAGTGATGTCTGATCTTTTCAGTGGAAAAAAAGAAGGAAACAATAACTGAATCAGCTGGCCGGCAGCAGAAGAAGAAAATAGGTAACACGATGGGGCTGCAATGTGTGTGTGTGCATGTGCACAGCTTTGGGTGGGAGGATCTTATATTTTAATATAAAGGCAGAGTTGTGTAAGAGGGGTTTTAGGGTGGAAACAGTTAACATGATGGGGCTGCAAGGTGTATGTGTGCATGTGCACAGCTTTGGGGGTGGGGGGGGGATCTTCTAATATTTTAATATATAGGCAGAGTTGTGTAAGAGGGGTTTTAGGGTGGTTTTTGCATTGGGGGAATAGTCTTTATTGTTTTAGAAAAGCAATTTTACCCTGTTTTTCAGTCAGATTGGCTCCAAAGGGGGCTTGCGGTTAGCTCTTAACCATTGCTGCTGAGATGGATTGTTGTATTGTGTAGTGGGGGGGGGAGGAAGGGACTTTGCCAAATGTTGCAGCCTTGCTGAGCGCAGAAGATGGAGCTCACTGTTGATAG
Organism: Heteronotia binoei; assembly: GCF_032191835.1. Lineage (NCBI taxonomy): Eukaryota > Metazoa > Chordata > Lepidosauria > Squamata > Gekkonidae > Heteronotia > Heteronotia binoei. The sequence goes on along the minus strand of NC_083224.1, from coordinate 177,506,850 downwards.
AGATAACGGGATATTTGTCCTCTGTTCTCACCTCCGCTGCTGATGGCTTTTACCATTCGGGCCATCAGGTGTCTGGGCTCCAGTTATAAGGCATTCCATCCCAAAAAGCAATGCAGATAAACTGTTTACCACAACTTGTTGCAGGATTAAGTTCCTTGTCTGAACTTTTGTGGAAGCCATCAGATGCAATGTTTGGCTGTCTGAAAACATAATCTTTTGTTTTTACTATTCTGAATGCAAGAACATTCAGAATTCAGCATGTTGCTACAAGTGATGTTACTTTCAGGACTTAGTCTGAGAACCTGTTTGGCTTCCTGGGTGCTGGGCTCAATGTTGGAGTGAAGGAGAGCGTTGTCTTAATTCACCACCTTTTGATCTTGGCATGTTTGGGCTGAATGCAGTCCTCCAAGATGTCTTATGTTATGTCTGGATAGCACTCTGGAGGCTGTCTTTCCTGTGGAAGCCCTGTTTTCATAAAGAAGACCTGCGGTTTAATCAAGTTCCTGACTTTGCAACACATGGTAACTTATTCCTCACTGCTTTTCAGAGAGGCAAGAAGAAAAACTGAAGAACAACAACCGGGATCTGTCAATGGTGAGGAGGCAGGGCAAATTGGGGTGGTTCTCACAGAAGAGTCATCCAGGTGGCTTTACTTGAAATGGAGCACACAGGAATTTCACACGGGCAGGAAGTGCTTGTATTCAGCAAGCTGTGAAGCTGGAATGAGGGAGGTGCCTGGTTTACAGAGAGCCTTATTTCTCCCATAGCTGCTGCTGTCTAGCTGGTGGGTGACTACAGCTGTGGACCTGCTGTGTTGCACTTTTCATTGTTTGTGCCAGTTGAGTATTTCTGTTCCAGTGACTCCACATTCTTCTCGGCAGCAGTGAAAGAGCCTGTGTTCTGTTTCTTTCTCCTGCAGTTCACACAAAAAGCCTTTGTCACAGTCTATGCTCTTAGCCTGCCCATCCCTCCTCCCTTGCACTAATGCACCAGTCCCCAACCTTTTTGGCACCAGGGACCGGTTTTGTGGAAGACAATTTTTCCATGGACTGGGGTGGGGGGGGTGGGCAGTGGTTTCAGGATGATACAATTGTGCATTTTATTTCTAAAGTGTTTAGTGTGGTGTTTAAGTGTATGGACTCTTATCTGGGAAAATGGGGTTTGATTCCCCACTCCTCCACTTGCAGCTGTTGGAATGGCCATGGGTCAGCCATAGCTTCTCACAGAGTTGTCCTTGAAAGGGCAGCTTCTGTGAGAAGAAGAATTGCAGATTTATACTCTGTGGCCCTGTGGCGCAGAGTGGTAAAGCTGCAGTACTAAGGTCTGAACTCTCTGCTCACGACCTGAGTTCGATTTCGGCGGAAGCTGGATTCAGGTAGCCAGCCCAAGGTTGACTCAGCCTTCCATCCTTCCGAGGTCGGTAAAAAGAGTACCCAGCTTGCTGGGGGAAAGTGTAAAAGACTGGGGAAGGCAATGGCAAACCACCCCATAAAAAGTCTGCCGTGGAAACGTTGTGAAAGCAACGTCACCCCAGAGTCGGAAATGACTGGTGCTTGCACAGGGGACCTTTCCTTTCCTTCTCTCTGAAGCAGAGACTCAGAGCAGCTTACAATCTCCTTTATCTTCTTCCCCCGCAACAGACACCCTGTGAGGTGGGTGGGGCTGAGAGGGCTCTCACAGCAGCTGCCCTTTCAAGGACAACCTCTACCAGAGCTATGGCTAACCCAAGGCCATTCCAGCAGGTGCAAATGTAGTGGAGAATCAAACCTGGTTCTCCCAGATAAGAGTCCACACACTTAACCACCAGGCTACTTCCTGGCAGGATATAAATCCAATATCATTATTATTATTTTTATTACTACATTGTAACATATAATGAAATAATTATACAACTCACAGCCCGGTTGCTAACAGGCCACAAACTGGTACTGTTCCACGGTCTGGGGGTGACCCCTGCACTAATGTACTGGAAGGCCACTTCAGAGGGCGCTTCCTTCTCTGCTGCTGCGGGTGTTGCTATGGGGAGAAGCATTAGTAAGTGACAGCATGCAGTTCCTGGCTGTGTGGGTTTTGTTGCTGTTACCCGTTCTTTGCTCTTTGTGGGGTCAGCTTGAAAGGACTTCTTGACTTGCCAGAAATAACCCATGGGGAATGAACTCTTTAGGCTCAACCCAATTGTGTCACATAGTCATTGTGGGATGGGTTAAATGGGAGGGTTTAGTTTAGTTGATTTATATCCTGCCCTCCCCACCAAAGCAGGCTCCGGGCGGCTCACAAACATAATAGAATAACAATAAAAACAGTTAAATATTAAAACAAACAATTTAAAACAGTTTAAACAATTTGGTGCTAATTTCGTATGATTGAGGATGGCATTCAGTGTTCTTGGACATCCTATTGGATCTAATATCATGGCGGTGGTCATCATTCTGTTAAAAGCTAACTGAAATAATATTGTCTTGCAAGCCTTACAGAATTGGGCAAGGTCCCGCAAGTCTCTGACCTCAAGGTGTCTGCTAGGTAGGCTCTGGAAGAAGCAAGCTGTCTTCCACTGCTTCTCTCACCCCCCAGCAGAGTCCCCATACAGGGAATGTAGGCAAGTGCTAAAATGGAAGAAGGGAGAGCCACATATACCACACTTGAGTTCAGCTGAGGGAAAAGTGGAATAAAAATGTGGAAGGTACAGAAGCCATTGAGTGAGTGTGTTCCCTGGTCCAGTCTCCTAGGGCCAGCACAGTCATGGCTGTGGTTTCCCTAACTGGCATAAAGAACCTCATTCACTTCATCGGTCAGGATGTCCACATATGGAATGTGGGCCATATATAATGTAACACTACACTGAATGGTAGTCATAAAATTGACAGAATTAAAAGCAACACAATAGCCTGACAGAAGCACAGTACTCCCTTTTCCCTGCGAGTGCCCACACAAAAAATTAAGCTTTTTCCCAAAGCTATGCACTGACTGTAAATCCTAGTGGATTTAACAACAGTGGTAGAAGGGGTAACAAGCTAGAGTGTCTCCTCCTTTCCTGTGATCCTTTCTCAAATAATAAGGGTCTAAATATTCTTTCTTACAGGTTCGGATGAAGTCCATGTTTGCAATTGGCTTTTGTTTCACCGCTCTAATGGGAATGTTCAATTCCATGTAAGTGTCTGATGGGAATGTTCAATTCCATGTAAGTGTCCATCACCCCAGCATTCTTTACCAGCTCTATAGAGCAAATTGTCTTTGGGGTGGGCAGCTTCTATTCCACAGCTTGCTAAAGCCAGATAAAAGGGCACTGTGTTGGTGCCAGGCATTGAGTTTGATCCAGCCAGCTTTTCCACTGCTGGGAAAAGGAGGAGAGGCCCTTAGGGCACCAAAAAGGCTGTGCTAGGGAACATGGGACCTGCCTGAACAAAAGCCATGTCAAACAGGGGCCAAAGAAAGGAAGGCGAATTAAATGAAACACCTGGGTCGATCCAACCTGCAGCTGGTGTATCTGTGTAAGTAATGCATCACGCAGGTGATCTGTGACTATGTTGTCACATAAGTAAGCTTGTGATATGTGGAACTTGATGGAAGACCACAGTTAACTGTTCCCATCAGAACAGCTGCATGACGCAGGTGCAGTCTTTTTAATCAAGGAAGTAGCCATCATAATCTTTTTGTGAATCCCTGCATGAGATGCTCACACAGAGTTTGCTGTGATAACACCTTAAGTGACCTCAGATGGCAGCTCTTGACTTTGAGCTTCAGCAGGTGTTCTCATGAAAGTAACCTGCATTTCTTTTCTCATTCAGGCTATTGGAAACAGATTCTTGTGCTAATCCCTGACTAAAGTCTTGGCATAAATCAGGTGGGAGCAGCCTAGCAAGAGGAGTTTGCTTGGAATAATGTGAGATGAGAGGGGAATGGGGGGGGGGAGTAGAAGTGTAAATGAAGATTGACCTTCAGAGGGGAACAATGTACAGGTGTTTCTCGGTTATAGTTGGCTAGTTGAGATCAGTTCTTTTTAAAGAAGGGTCCTGAGAGTGTAATTTGTTTGAGAGCCCAGCCCTCACAGTGGAACCCTGTATCTTACTTCTCCATATGTGGAGAAAGAAGACTGTTGTTGTCCTGTAGTAGGTAGAAAGCACTCTGTGTGTGCTCAGAAATATTACATTTGTGCTTAAGAATTCTGAGCCATGGATCCACTGACTGAAGTCAAGCTAGTAATTATTGTGCTTCAGTGTTTGCAGCAGCTGTAAACAGGAGCCCTCCCCTCTTAAGTAATTGTGCATTTACAGTGTGTGTGTTGTGGGGGTGCTAGATTTGAAGCAGGAACTTGCTGGTTTACAGTTCAGTTTCTTATGAGTCACTTAAAGCACTTGCTAATGTCATTTTTCAGTACACTTAAGTGTTTTGAGAGCTTTATGTGCATTAGCTTGATACACCCTGTAATACTAGTCACAACTTTATCCTACACGTATTCCAAGGAGTTCAGGACAGCATGTGTGGTTCTTGTTTTAGCTTTGCTACAGTCCTTTGAGATGTTTTAGGCTTAGAGTGACTAGGCCAAGGACATGCACTCAGCTTCATGGCTGAGTAGTGATTTGATCCCAGGTTCTGGTCTGACGCTCACCACTACACTGACTCTCAGTGTTGCTTTCTGTAAGACAGGCTGACATTGTGACATGAAAAGAAGGCTGAGAGAGAATATTAAGAGACGAGTCTTGGGACTTCCGGGGTTGGAAAATGCCGAGCTGAATTGCTTCTCAGAAGGGGAGCAGGCTGGGGCTTCTGTTCGGGGTAGTGGAGGGCAATTTAATGCCTACTGCCTACTTTTCTCAGTCAGAGATCAGTCCAAGATATGCACAGGAAACTCTGAGGAGATTTACCTTGGCTAAAAGGGAGTCCGGGGGGGGGGGGGCTCCTTTGAGGGGTCTCCGGAGACGAGTTGCATATTCATCATCTGCAGAGTCATTTATTTGACATAAGCTCGACAGGATCCTAATCTTCTTTGAGACTGCTAAACATCTAAAGCTATACAAGACCGGTGTTGAATCTGGATAACTGCAGAAAAGGGTACTGATGACTATCTTCATTCTGGGACTATTTAAAGTTAAACAAAATAAAATCAGAAGGTGGGAAACAGAGATTCAGAAAGCTTGGAAGAAGAAGGGGAGAAGGGGCGAAATTTGAACTTTGTAAATTTAAAGGACAGTGTTAAAAAAGTGGAAAGGAATTTATTGTTTTGTCAACTTGCGGTTTTGGTGAAAAAGCCCCATCGTCACAGATTTGCAGCTCTCACAGTCAACATAAGAAATACGTCAAACATCGCGAGATCTTTTTACCAGTAAAAACGGGATTTGGTGGCAAGAAAAGCAGGAAGTGTTGGATGGAAAAGGGAAATCATTGAAGCAGCTAGCCTACTCTAGGACTATAATATCATAGAAAAACATCGGCGGCCATTGCTAGGAGGTCAAAATTTAAACAAAGTTTTTAAAGTGTTTGGGACATTAAAAATTGGTGAAGCTGACAGAGGTGACAATTATAAGGTAAATACTATTGGACATTATCACTGATAATTATTTTAGAAGCCTTTTGAAGGAAGCAGAAAGTCGCGACTGCCATTTTGGAAGAAATAAAAACTTTAAAATTTAATATCTGAGCCCAGGAGGCTCTGAGGACGGCAAAATTCGGCTTATTGAAAAGGGCAAGCCTTACTCTATCAAACCTGATAATTTAAATTTAATTTGGAGAGGTTAAAATTTTTGGTGTTTTTTTAAATGTCAGAGCATAAGTTAACCTGTGCAAGGACTGCCTCAATGGAGAAAATGCAAGAGCAATTAGAAGCAATGGAAGCCAGGATGATGAAAGGGGTGAGAGACATGATAACTGCTTCTAAAAAAGAAATTAGAAAAGACATTGAAGAGCTAAGGAAAGATATAGAAGATCTCAGAAATGAGACTGTGGTAACATCAAAGAAAGTGCAAGAGGTGAAAAGCGAGTGAAAGCACGTGATTCCACCTTGCTGAAAATGCAAGAAAAGGTGGCAATTCATGATGGAAACCCAGATACGTCTGAAAGGAGTACCTGAGGATGAAGAGACTGATTTGAAAGGATATATAATAAGAATAATTGCAGAATTTTTGGAGGAAGATCCTGAAGGAACTAGAAGCATGTATGACTATATGCATAGAGTGAACTCACTATATGCCAAGAAAAATAATCTACCAAGGGATGTGGTTATAAGATACATGACAAAAGAAATGGTGGGGGAAATCTTGAATAAAAATGTTGAAAAGACATTGATAGTGGGAGGCAGCAGAGTAAGAATCATGAAAGAATTGCTAAGACAAGTGATAAATGACAGAAAAGCATACAAAAAATTGATGGAAAAATTACGTGACAATGAAATGAGGTATAAATGGATAATACCTGAAGGTCTGAGCTTTGAGCTGCAAGGAAAAAGGATTACAATTTGCACCATGATGGATTACAAATTATTATCTTGGAATGTAAATGGACTAAATTCACCACAAAAAAGAAAGGCAACGTTTCATTGGATTAAAAAGCAAAATTGTAATATAGTTTGTTTACAAGAAGTGCATATCAAACAAAAGGATTACAAATTTTTATGGAATAAACAATGGGGACTAGAATTTTATTCATTGGCTGAACAGAAGTAAAGTATTAAACAAGAATTAGAGCCGAAATTAGTGTTTAGAGATAAAGATGGAAGATTTGTAGCAGTAGAAATAATATTAAATGCAAAAAAAACGTTGTTATTGGGACTGTATGCACCACATGGTGCAAAGGATGCTTTTTAAAAAGACATTATACAACAATTTGATGAACTGACTTATGACCAAGTTTTGATAATGGGGGACTTTAATGGAACAATTAAGAACACACTGGATAGGTCTGGGAGTAAAAAAAAAAAATAAGGAAGGAAAATTGCCGAAGTCTGTCTTTGAATTGGTCAAACAAGAAAATTTGGAGGATATATGGAAGAACTTTAATCCTGAAGTGCGGGACTATACCTTTTTTTCAGCAAGACATAAAACTTTTTCCAGAATTGACATGTTGTGGGGCACTAAAGATTTAGGCCTTATAACAAAGAAAATAGAGATTTTACCTAAAATTGGGGCTGACCATAACCCAATAATGTGGATTACAAAATTGCCTAAGAAGTTGAGAAGATGGAGATTGAATGAAGATTTACTACAGAATAAAGAAATAATGACATCTCTAGAAAATGACACTAAAGCTTTCTTCCAAATAAACGATAGAGGATATAGAATTTCAGACGGTCTGGGATGCTTAGAAAGCAGTAATGAGAGGAATATTGATTACATTGAATAACAAAGATAAGAGGGCAAAAGAAAAACAGATGTTGGACATTCAAAATGAAATAAAGAAAAAAGAAGGAACTGAGAAAAAGGCCAGAGAAAAAGAAAATTATAAGAGAGATTACAATATTACAGACGCAAATGAGACATTTGTTAAATAAAGAACTGGAATGGAATCTGAAAAGATTGCAGCAGAAATCTTTCGAGGGAGCAAACAAACCCGGAAAATATTTGGCCTGGCAACTGAAGAAAAAGAGAAAGTAAAATTATTAATAAAATTGTAGTGGATGGAAGAGAGGTCAAGGAATAAAAAGAGATCAAGAGAGGTCAAGGAATAAAAGAGAGATCAAGAAGGAATAAAAAGAATTCTTTAAGTATTATGCCAAGTTATTTAAAGGTGTTAAAATAAGGAAAGAAAAGATGGATGAGTACTTACAAAAGATAAAAATAGCACCCTTAGCAGAAAATATGCAAAAAGTTTTGAACTATCCAATTGAAAAAATAGAAATTGAAGCAGCAATTAATGCAATAAAAAATGGAAAAGCACCTGGGCCAGATGGATATATAGCTAATTTTTTTAAAACCCTCAAAGTGGAGTTAATCCCGAAACTTCAGAAATTGATGAATATAAGAACAAAAGGGAAAATACCAAATACGTGGAAGGAAGCTATTATTTCGTTGATTCCAAAGGAAGATAGAGATGTCACGAATGTAAAAAATTATAGACCAATTTCATTATTAAATAATGACTATAAAATATATACAAGAATCTTGGCAGAATGGTTTAAACAATATTTGATACATTTTATAAAGGAAGATGAAGCAGGGTTTCTTCCCAAAAGGCAAATAAGAGACAATATCAGAACTGTTGTAAATACTGTAGAATATTATGAAAGACATCCAGAAAAGGAAGTAGCATTATTCTTTGAGGACGCAGAGAAAGCATTTGACAATTTAAATTGGGATTTTATGTTTGCAGTAATGGAGAAAATGGAGCTGGGAGAAAGCATTATAAGAATGATAAAAGCAATATATACTGAACAACGTGCAAGGCTATGTATAAATGCTGATCTTACAGAAGACATGATAATTAGTAAAGGTATAAGACAAGGTTGCCCACTTTCCTCACTGTTTATAATGACTCTTGAAATATTACTGATGCAAATTCAAGAAGATAAAGAAATAGGATTAAAAGTAAAAGGATTTACTTACAAATACAGAGCATTTGCAGATGATCTAATGTTTATAAATGAAAACCCCATACAAGTCACACCTTTGTTGTTAGCTAAAATACAAGAATATGGGGAGTTGGCGGGACTTTGTATTAATAAAGAAAAATCAAAACTTCTATGTAAAAATATGTAAATATATAAGCAACAAGAATTGCAGAGATTAATAGGCTGTGAAGTTACCTCCAAGGTAAAATATTTGGGTGTGGAGATAACAATGAAGAATATTGATTTGTTCAGAAATAATTATGAGAAGCTATGGCATAAAATGTATGAAGATATGTTAAAGCAGAATAAACTTAATTTGTCACTGTCGGGTAGAATAGCCGCAATTAAAATGAATATTCTACCAAGAATAATGTAGTTGTTTCAAACTATTCCGATTGTGAAAGACAGTAAACAATTTAATAGATGGCAAAGAAAAATTTCAGAGTTTGTGTGGGCGGGGAAGAAACCAAGAATTAAAATGAAAATTTTAACAGATGCAAAAGAGAGAGGCGGATTTCAATTACCAGACTTAAAATTATATCATGAAGCAGTTTGCTTAGTATGGATAAAAGAATGGATAATGTTGTTAAACAAAAAACTCTTAGCGTTGGAAGGTCATGGAAATAAATTTGGCTGGCACGCTTATATGTATTATGGGGGGGGAAAGATAGACGGCTTTTTATTTTTTATAAGAAACAGCTTGCTAAATACATGGATGAAATATAAGAAATATGGAGATGAGAGAAAACCATTATGGATAGTGCCAGCCGAAGTGATAAAAATAACAGCTGAGATGCGTGAAGAAAGTGGTTGTCATATAATCAACTATTAAAAATACAAAGTGGCAAAATAGAATTGAAAACTGCTGAAGAGGTGAATAATAAATGATTGGTTTCAAATGCAACAAATAAAGAGCTTGGTGGAGAATGATATTAAAACTGAAGGAATAAGAAAAGAGCAAACAGAAATGGAAAAAGTTCTGCTTGGAGACAACAAAAAATTAATTTCAAAATTATATAGATTACTTTTAAAATGGTCGATGCAAGATGAAGTAGTGAAATCTCAAATGATTAAGTGGGCAATTAATGTAAATAAAGAAATACAGATGGAAATCTGGGAATATTTGTGGAAGAACTCTATGAAGCTTTCGGCGTGTCATAGTATTAAAGAGAACTGTTTTAAAATGATGTATAGATGGTATATGACTCCTAAGAAACTGGCAAAGATGAATAATAAGATGCCAGACAGATGTTGGAAATGTAAAAAACATGAAGGCTCTTTCTACCATATGTGAAAGACTTGTGAAAAAGCAAAAAAGTATTGGCAGATGATTCAACAAAAAGTTTCTAGGATCTTGGGATATGAATTTAAGAAAGTTGCAGAGACTTTTCTGTTGGGATTGCAAATGGAAAAGTTTTCAAAGAAGATAGAACTATAATTTGGTACTTGCTTCCAGCTGCTAGGACATTATATGCGCAGTTGTGGAAGCAAGAAAAAATACCAGAGAAATGGGATTGGATTGTAAAAGTTATGACATGGAGTGAAATGGACAAATTAACAAGAATTTTAAGAGACTATGATTTAGAAGTTTTTAAGATGGAGTGGAAAAAGTTCAGAAGATATGTAGAAAAAGAGTGAAAAATAAAAGGACATTGGGCAATTTTTGATAATGATTAAGTTTTAGAAGGAAGAAGAATATTAATTTTTGTTTTTATTAGTCAAGGGTACCTTTAAACATTAGTACTTTAAGTAAATAACACTGGCGGGGGTCAAGTAACGGGGGGAGGGGGGAGTAGAAAGTAATATATGGGATAGATAAAGGAAGTTATTAATGATGCAAGAAATATAATTTGTTACTATATGTTACCAAATAAAATTGTTTAACCAGAGAGACGAGTCTTGGGGTATTTCAGTTGTTTGTTACAGCTTGCTTTCTTATGAAATTCTCAGTCTTTCCCCCAAGACTGAAAACTGTTACTGCTTTGAAATCCAGCTTTGCATAGTTGAGTGTACACTTGGCTGCAGCTCAAAATTGTGGGTTACTGCTGATCCAGAAAGCTGATCTCTTGCAGGTAATTCTGTGTGATTAGGAAGATCCTGATTCGATTCTTGATTTCCTCTGTGAACTCACAAGGTGGACTTGACCAAGTTATTATCTCACAGTCACTTCTGCAGCATGGGGATAATTCTGATGTGTGCAACACCCCTGGAAACTGTAGGGTGTTTTTTTGTGAGGCTGTGCTGTCCAGGAACTCAGAGGGGAGGAGCAATGGTAAAATTTGACCTTTCTTTGGGTTGAAAAACAGCCCTGCTGTATGGCTGTTGAGAGATATTTCCTGCCTGTGCAAGTATTTGGTTTGTGGGACGGGGCATTGCTGCTTCTCAACTCTAATGGACAGGCAAAGAAGCAGCTTGTTTAGATAAACAAGACTTTCTGGGAATTTCAGTCCCCATAAAGTGTGAAGTGCTGTGAGGGACAGATACTGAACTGAGTATGTGGATCCAGGGGTATACAAGTGGGAATTTTATCCTCTTCTGTAATTGGCTACCAGCTTTGTGATTTGTTCGGTATCATGCTACTAAGTCTGGATAAGCCCTAACTGAAGCTAGAACAGCACCCTGAGCACATAACCTTTACATTAGGATGGTGATTCCTGGGGAAAGTAGATGTGACACCTCCTAGTATAACAGGATAAGAAGCAGTGTTGAATTCTGCGCTTGCAGTTTGCATGCATATCAGCCCCCTCAGCATCTCCAGCCAGACCTGAGAGAAAGTAGACCCTGCAGGGCTGTCTGTAATTAACAGTTTGCTGGACTGTGAGTAGCTTTGGCCGTCCCAGCTGGGAAGGTCACTGGCCTTCCCCCCTCCAGGCTGACTGTGGGGTTGCCAAAAAGAACTTGCTTGTTCTACTGCAGAAGTGGGCTTTCTTAAGAGTATTTTCAGGCTGTCGTTTGGGTCATTTGATGCCTGCCTCTCTCACCAAACACCAGCAAACTTGGACGCCTCGCTGTTTCCCTAGGCTGCTCACATTCCTGCATCCAGTTTGCATCCCTGACGACGTCAGAGTTGTCAGCACTCTGCCTTGTAGTACTTCCTGTTAACTTTTGGCCTTTCGGCTACGTTCAGAAGCAGAGGCAGGAACCATGTCGAATATTGCGATACCCGGGGGGTTGGGGGGTGGAAATCAAAGAGAGATAAACATCCGTTCCTAGCTGGTCTGCCAAAATACCTTTACTGTTGGCACTTGTTGGAAGCTCAGCTCCATGTGTTTTGCGTCTTCAGGAAGGAGTGCTTGTCTGAAGTTTACAGTATTAAAAACACCTGCTTGGACTGAGGAGGATGAAAAAGAAGGCATGCCTGAGCTTTGCATAGCCATGTGATAGAGTAGGCAGCTTTGGAAACTTTGGTTACCATAGGCCCTAGTTTCAGCAGTCCACATCTACTCCCAGGGTAACCTCAGGCATTATGCATTGCTGCATCCACCCTGACCCTGAAATATGACAAATCTTTCTCCTTGTTTGTATTGTGGAACCCCGCAAGGGCTTTCTTTTCCTTTCATCACTGGCAAAACTTATTCAATTTGACTTAGGAATTTCTTCCTTTTTCCCAATTGTTTGTAATTTATTTTGCATGTTGGCGTAAGCTGTTGCCATTAGTGGTGCATGCAGTGGTAAGCATCTAGATTAGGCTACTGCCATGCATTCTACCTGGGGCTGCCCTTGAAGACTTGTAAGGAAGCCACAATTGGTTCAGAATGCTGAGGCTGGAATTCTGGGTGGAATGAATCATAGGGACCATATCACAGCAGACTTGTTCCCCTTATACTGGTTCTCAGTTGGTTTCTGGGCTCAATTCAGAGGGCTGGTATTAACCTTGAAAGGTATATATGCCCAGCATAATTTAAGGACCAACTACCCCCATAGAGAAACCTACCAGACTACTACAGAAGTTCTGCTTTGGGTGCCCCTTATCATCTGAGGCTAGTCAGGTGGCAACCTCAGAAAGCAGCATCTCAGTCATGGCAACAAAAAATTGAAATTCTCTCCCAGGGAAAATTTGTCTTCCCCCCCCCCCCCCCCCTTCTTCTGTTGTCTTCCACCAGTGGGTGGAGACTGTTCTGTTTTGTCTGATGCTCCCTCATTGATTCTCTTTGACCCTTCTTCCCTTTCAGGTGTTACATGCTTATATTTGGGTTTAACTGTTTGTATACATTTATGTATGTTTAATCTTGTTATACTTGTTTTTATGCACTGACTTAAACTCTGGGTTGGGTGGAAAGATTGTTTTAAAACAGTTATAAACAAACAAAGTTCCAGTTAGTTTATCTAAACTTTGAGGACTGGCATTGGGGCCTGGATTCTAGCCTCCATTTTCAGCCTTCAATCAGTCAAGTATAAGTATGCCTTGGAGCACCTTTCCTAGGAGGAAAGAAATCCAAAGTTTTCCAGTTTAGAACAGAAAATTAAGGGGGATATGATAGAAATGTTTAAGTTATGTGTGGGTAGAGAATGGATAGGAAGAACTTCTCACTCTTTCCTGTTATTAGAACTGCGGGGTAGGGGACACACTCTGAAGTTGCTGGGCATTAGATATAGGACAGACAAAAAGAGAGGCTACTTTACTCACTGAGTAATTGTGGAATTCATTGCCATTGGATGTAATGATAGCTAATGACATAGAAGGCTTTAACGGTAGATTAGACAGATGCATTGAGAAGTCCATCAATGGCTACTTGCCATGGTTGAGCAGAGGGAATCTCCATATACAGAGGCAGTAAGCCCATGAAACCCAGTGCTAAGGGGCAACATCAGGAAGGAAGGCTTTGGCCTCTATCACCAGTTTGCTGGTTCGACGGACCACCAGGAGTGCTGGTTGGCTGCTGTGAGAAGCCTCATGCTGGACTAGATGGACTACTGGTCTGATCCAGCAAGGTTCTTCACATGGTGTGCCTTAGATTGTAGTTGTAGTAATTAATGAAGTCTTGGCCTTTAAACTTAGTGGAATCACCAGTGCATTGAATGAGTGCAGAAAGTTCTCAATTGGCTGAGAATCTTCTGTAGCTCTCAAAATACGTGTTGCTGACTCTCCTATGGCTTTGGTGGGTACTTTTTTTCCTCCTGGGATTTGCTTAATTCCTTAGAGACTCTGCTGACTTGTAGTTCAGCTGCAACATTTCTAAATTCAGCCTGCCAAGTTCAGCAGGAAAGATGGCTGCCACCAGTGTTCCCTCTAAGCTGAGTTGGCATGAGCTAGCTCACAGATTTTTAGCCTCCAGCTCACACATTTTTGTCTTAGCTCAGGAAGGATGACCCCAGAGCACACTAATTTATCCAGTAGCTCACAAAGTAGAATTTTTTCTCAAAAGACTCTGCAGCTTAGAGGGAACATTGGGTGCCACAGGGTCCAAACTGACATGTCACTTCAGTGCCCCAAGAATTAGAGGTCAAGATGTGTTCTCTTGAGTTCATGCGTTGGCCTAAATTGAATCCTCTCTGGTCAGTCAAGGTTGAACCTTTTCCTGCTGCCTCAGCCTGTGAGGGCTGGGCAGTCAGTTGCACAAATAACCCAGATGAGTTTCTGTTTGCCTTTCCCAGATTTGATGGCCGTGTGGTTGCCAAGCTCCCCTTCGTACCCCTGTCCTACATCCAGGGTTTGTCCCACCGTAATCTCCTGGGCGAGGATTACACGGACTGCTCCTTTATCTTCCTCTACATTCTGTGCACCATGTCTATTCGACAAGTAAGTATTGAGTCGTTATTGGTCAGTCCTACAACCTGTGCTTCCAGAAGCTGCCCACATTTTTCCTAACTTCCTCAGCCTTTGCTCAGCCACATTTTCCCTAGCTTCCTCAGAAGCTGCAACTACAGAATCCACCCCTTTCCTCCCCCCACAATGCATACATGCAGGATACATCTTGTTCAATAAACTCCTGCTGAGTTCCCAGTGCTGAACAAATGACAAAAATGGCTTGCTTTAGTGGTCTGCTTGGAATGAAGTGAGATAAAAGGGTGGGAAGAACAGGGTGGTGAAGGCTTTTGCATGTGTGGAATAGGTCTTGCAAATTCTTGGCTCGGCCTATAACCACAAGTATCCTTTCCCATAATTCTTAATGCATCTAGCATGTGTTTATCCTGTCCTCCTTGCAAGAAGAAGGGGGGCGGCATGTGTGACTCTCCTTCCCCCATATTACTTTCACAATGACCCTGTGAGGTAAAACAAGGAAAGTGGCATGATCCTGGAGGGACAGGAGACTTGTGTAGATCCCCTGCCATGGAAAGGGTGAGGGCAAAACTTGGACTGGATTTCCATGTGAAGCAAGAACAAAATGTGTGTACTGGTTTCACAGAGAGATGGAGGCTGTTTTTTACTGTTTGAAGCAAGGGAGCTTGTATGTATAGGGGGTATTTAATCACCCTGTGAGCCCTTCTCTAAATGTGGTTTCAGCTGCTCGTTAATAATCTGATGGATGTACTCTGCATACGTTCCAAGGCAGGGGTGGCCAAACTTGCTTAATGTAGCCGCAGTGAATAAATGTGAGATGTTTGAGAGCCGCAAGACATGAGTGTCAGATGTTCAAGAGCGGAAGGAAGATGGATGTAGGGGAGGGAGAAGTGGAAAGAAAGCAACTTTAAGTGCATTCTCCAGCTGGCTTAACTTGAAGTTCTTTGAAGAGAGAAATGCTTCAAGAGCCACACAATAGGTGTGAAAGGGCCACAGTTTGGCCACCCTTGTTCCAAGGTATGCCACTACTTAATCTTAACCGTTTAGAAGAGGCAAGTTGCATTTCCCAGTAACACTATGACAGTAGCAGTCTTCTGCATATCTTCACCTCTTTCTCTCTCTTCTGTCCTCCTTTTGCTTCCCCAATTTTCCTTCTGCTCTTGAGCAGCTGGGCTCTCTGGCAGGCATGTGCAGGTATGGCTGCTCTCATTGACTGCCATCCTCCGCTTCTCTTCCTCCCGTCCTTTTTCATATTCATCCACCTCTGAGTATCTGAGCCCGTTAGGGGAGGGTGGGATATAAATATGATAAAATAAATAAAAATTATCTGCAGCCTCTTTTTTCAGCACCTACACTTGCCGCCACATTCTTTATTTGCATTTTAGCTTGCCTTTCTCATGGAGGCTCAAGGAGCATTACGCAGTTCAAATCAGTAGAATAAACGGGATGGGAGATCCAGGAAGCAATTCAACAGTTAGGATTGTAGAGCCCTGATCTTGGATAGGCCAAGCTAGCCCAAGCTCATATCTTGAAAGCTAAGCAGGGTCAGCCTTGAATGGGAGACCTCCAAGGAGTAACAAACTCAGAAGCAGGCAATGGCAAACCGATTCTAAATATCTCTTGCCTTGAAAACCCTATGGATTCTCTGTACGTCAGCTGTGACTTGAGAGCAGTTTCCACCACCAACAGGATTGGAAATCTGAAAGCAAAGCTGAAAAAAAAGCAGAAATTAGACTTGATTTGCTTATGTTTTGCTTTTCACAAAGAAATGCTTAAAGGATTAGGGATCTCCAACTCCAGAAAGACAGCTGTGAATGGGAATGCTGTGATCAGCATACACACCATTCTGAATAGTTTCATTATCACATAATGTAGTGTTGTAGAGAGGCTTGACATAAGATGTAAATATGCATCCTCTTTGTCACATACTTCTATGCTGTTCAGGATTTTGCCCTTTTTTAATGGCCCTATTTAGGAGATCCAGCTGTTTCCTCAACCAAAACAGCTGGATTATTTCTGCAAGGGATGTAAATCGCCATGTATGTTGGCGGCCACCCACTGGCATCAGGATAAGTCCAGTGGCCTGAAAATGCAGGCAAGGGGAGTGAAAGAAAAGAAATAACAAGTACGCCCTTACAGGAATCTGTTAAAAATTTTCAAAAGCTTGTAATGTGAGGCTGGCTTATGGAACCCTAAACTGAGTTTACCACCTGCACACCAGGATCAGTACTACTTTGGTAATGCTGTTGAGATTCAGGGGGTGTAATCAAGCGTGCTTTGTTGCTCTGTGTGTTCCTATGGAAAGCCTGGGGGGTGGGTCTCAGTGCAAACCACCTAATTGTTCTCTTTGCATGACTCAAGAATGGCACAATTTTTGTTGTTATTGCTTGAACCCTACAGGTGAGGGTTGGGTGTTGGGTAGTATCAAGTGCTGCTTGAGGTACTCGCAGAGGGTAATCCCATATGCAACTCAGATTATTTCACAGGCTGTTTGTGCTGTAGCTCATCACCTGTGTTGACCTCTGAAACCCTTCCTACCTGCGTGCCAAGGAATTTTGGACAGATTGCTGGAGGAAGGAAGACGCATATTAGTTAAACTTCTGGCCCAGGGCCGGGGTAGGTTAGGAGAGGCTCTTACACAGGATGGATTTTTTAAAAAACAGTTCGTTCTTTAAATAATTAGTACAGTCATCTTTTCTTTTTAAAAATAGCCTAGCTTTAAATAAAAATCTGAATCAAACGCAAAGGTAATAACTGGTAATTCCAAATGCCTCTTGCTTCTTTGCCTTTAGAGAGTCAGTTTGGTGTAGTGGTTAAGCGTGCGGACTCTTATCTGGGAGAACCGGGTTTGATTCCCTACTCCTCCACTTGCACCTGCTGGCATGGCCTTCGGTCAACCATAGCTCTGGCAGAGGTTGTCCTTGAAAGGGCAGCTGCTGTGAGAGCCTTCTTCAGCCCCACCCATCTCATAGGGTGTCCGTTGTGGGGGAGGAAGGTAAAGGAGATTGTGAGCTGCTCTGAGACTCTTCAGAGTGGAGGGCGGGATATAAATCCAATATCTTCTTCTTCTTCTACAGCTGAAGGTTTACCTGACACACACAAGGAATTGGGGTTGATGGCTCACCCACAATATGTTAATGCCCGTTATCCTGGTGCCAGTTAACCAAGGTCTCACTGTACATAATTACCTATATTTGGAATCCCACCTTTCTTTTTTGAAAAAAACATACTTTAGGTGGCAAGCATGGCATCTAAATTCATCAGCTGCGGGAGCCTCATGGTATCTTGCTCTCTGTTGTTGAGGAGCAAGCTGCTGATGGAGCACTTGGGCAGGCTGATCAAAGGGTCTCTGATGCATTACTGGTGCTGCTCTTAACTTTATCAGTCAGAATTTACAGATTGGCCTGGCTTGTTCTTCCTATTCTAAGGCAGCTCACTGGACAGTTTGTCATGTGAACGCATGAAGCTGCTACACCAGTTTTGGTGTAGTGGTTAAGTGTGCTGACTCTTATCTGGGAGAACCAAGTTTGATTCCGCACTCCTCCACTTACAGCTGCTGGAATGGCCTTAGGTGAGCCATTGCTATCACAGGAGTTGTGCTTGAAAGGGCAGCTGCTGTGAGAGCCCTCTCAGCCCCACCCACTTCACAGGGTGTCTGTTGTGGGGGGAGAAGATATAGGAGATTGTAAGCCACTCTGATTCAGGGAGAAGGGTGGGGTATAAATCTGCAGTCTTCTTCTTCTTTCTACTGAATCAGACTACTGGCCCATCAAGGTCACTACTGTCTACTCAGTATGGCAGTGGCTTTCCAGAGGTCTTTCAGATCACCTACTGCCTGGTCTTTTTTAATGGGAGATGCCAGTGACTGAATCTGGGACCTTCTACATTCAAAGCAAGAGGCTCTTCCACTGAGCCACGGCCACTCAGGTGGTGCCTGAAGTGATCCCTGTGCTTCATCCTCTGATACATAGGCGTGTGAATGCAGAGCACGGGTCAAAGTGCTGGCTTGTTGCTATATGGCTGAGTTTTCATTTGACAGATAACTAAAGTGGTCTGGAGCTGTTAATAGGGACCAAAAGTCTCTGGAGGTTTGGAACTTAGAGATGCATGGAAACGTGCGCACACACACATACCTGTCCATGGGTGTGAGGCTCAAATCACCTGAGCCCAGTATACGACAAGACCATTTTTGCAGTGTTATAACTGTAGCTTTGTTAGATCATAAGGAAAAGACTGCAGGCAGATTGTGAGCTGGGATGTATGGAATCCAAGGCTTTTTTTTGTAGCAGGAACTCCTTTGTATATTGGGTCACACACCTCTGATGTAGCCAATCCTTCAACAGCTTACAGGGCTCTTATTACAGGGCCTACTGTAAGCTCCAGGAGGATTGGCTACATCAAGAGGGCATGGCCTAATATGCAAAGGAGTTTCTGCTACAAAAAAAAAGCCCTGACGGGATCCATAACTCAGCTGAGAAGAGCAGCCCACATATCTTCAGAAACAACTCTGCCCAGAGAGATTCGTCCTTTGGTAAAGAAATACCTTTATTAACAGAAACACAAGTTGATACAATTGCAGAAAGCTCAAATTTAAATTCCTAGGCTGCCCTATCCCACAACCTAAGGGCAATGTAGGGCATTCAAGAATCCCCTTTCCTTTGCTCGGTATCAATGTGCTAGGTCTGCATCGAACTAAAACTACAACAGTGGATGTCATGTTGATGGCTGCTGATCCATTACTTTTTTTCAGATCAGAGATCCAGCGGCATTCTGCATAAGACTAGTCCTAGTGCTTGCTTTCGTTCAGCCGCTGGCAGGAATTTGTTGTCTTCTGAAGCTGGGCAGTTGCTGGCAGGTTAACAGCGGGTCACGTGTCTCTCTTCCTTCAAGGAAAGGAAAAGGTCAATGAGGTGCAGTTAGCTTATGGGAAGCAATCCGTGGATGTGGCTAGGAAACAGATGCGAGGCTCTGTAATGCTTAGAAAGAGCTTGGCCCAGCAAGAACACCTAGGAGGGCAAAGGTAGCAAAATAAGGCTGTTGTCCTTGAGAACGTTTGCAAGGAGAATGCTTCAGGGAAGGGTGTTGGAAGCCATGGCCCTCGGCGACCTTTGACAAATGAGCCCCACTGCTCTTGGATGCCTTGGCCTTGGATATTCTGAGGTAGAGGAAACGCACAGCGCTTTGGCTAGAATTCCACTTGCTTCTGACCCAAGGCTGATGTGGCCTGAAATAATCTCCCTTACGACCGAGCAACTTCCTCTGTGCCGTTTCCATCTCCCCCTCGCGCGTCAGTCCCATCTCTGGGTTCTTCCTGCCTTCCTGTTGAGGGTGTGAAGTGCAGCACGGGAGCCCTGAAGCGGCTGGGAAAGTTGACTTAACATCTGTGCTGGGTGTGAAGATGCACATCCGCTCCCATTTCTCTTTCTCCTCTTCTCCCCCCCCCCCCCCCCAATGCATCAACCTGCTTGATTAAAAACAATCGCTCTCAGGGTGATCCTCTTCCCCTTCTCCCTTAACTTGAAGGGATGGGATCTTGAAGGAAGCTGTTTACAGCCATGCCAGTCCAAATGCAAACTCCAAAAAGTCAAGCTTATGGACTGTGTTCCTGCGTGATCTTGAGCAAAACCCCTTCTCTTACAAATGAGTGTCAGTTAGTGCGGCTTGCTGTCCTGTTCCCCATCCCTGTACATTCCTTAGCAAGCTTTTCACTTTGTCTCTAGCTATTCTAAACCTAAAGAAATTAATTAACTTTCAACTCTCATCAGCAAGGCACTGGCACTCATTGTGGGGTTGTACTGCTGGCGAAAACATTTACCAGGCCAGAGTTAAGGGCGGATGCTTCATACGAGATCATCTCTGGGAGAGGAGAAGAAGCTGTGTGGGTCCAGGCCTCTCTTGTACCAGGGCTAGACTGAATATGAAGTTATTACAGTTGGCAAAGGTCCCTTAAGGCTGGGTCAGGTCTTTCAGCAAAAACCTTCAGGTCTTTGACTCCTAGATTCTCAGATCTGCATTTAGGGTATAACTGCATCTGTTTAACACTTGGTCTGGTGTAACCTACCAAGCAAGGTGGATTGCATCAAGTTTATGGCCCTTGGTTATATGCCTCTCAGTGGCTCTTAGACATAGTGACCAGATTAATCCTCTGTGTTCATAAGCATTGCTTCTAAGCATCTACCATTAGGGAAGAAACAGCAGGGGGAGGCTGGCCTTATTGTGGGCTTCTTAGGAACAGGGTGTTGGACCAGTTGGGCCTTTGATATAGTCTAGTAAGGTAGATCTCACACTTTTATCTTGCTGTTGAATACGGTTTTGGTTCCCAACTGCCCTAATGATGAGATGAGGATTTCTTTGTTCAGGACTTGGCATGCAAGTTTTAACTTCACTGCTAATGGAATAGTTCAAAAGTATTTGAGTTTTGTGGGGGGGGGGGGGGAAATCTGATCCACTTCCAGAACAGTCTCATGCTCGTCTTATCAGTGTTGGATCCAAGTCCCCGCTCTTTAAGAGTTTGTGACTTGGGCTCACCTGTCCATAGATGGAAGCATTTCCATCTGCAGATTGGATTCCCACTTCCTCCTGAAGCCCAAGTTGTCCCCCAATGATCCTGGCCTCTTTGGCTGCATCGGCAGAGAGGGGAAGCAAGAAAGCCATCCATAGAAATGGTCTGGCAGATCCAAGCTCCTCTCTATTTACAAATCAATCATCATTGTACCAGCCCATAAAGTCATGCTTTTTATTCTGCCCTCCTGTGGGAAACACGTGGTGTGTGTCTTATTTTAGTCTCACTTTTCATCCTGTGAGGCAAACAGAAAACTCTGCATTTATTTCTGACATTCAGCTCTGTTCTGTCATCTCTAGCATCCTTGGGGTGATGCCTGGCACTGCTGAATGAATGTAAAGCTTTGTGTAGGAAGGTGGGCTCTTCTTAAGCTTCCATCACAATAAATTACTCTTATAAGGTGGCTCAAAACTCTTGGTCATTTTGGACTCAGCAGGCTAAAATGGCCAATTCCTCCTCCTGACGCTGCTATTCCTCCAGTGGAAACTGAGTTGGGACTTAATTCAGCTGCTGCAAAACCTCCCAATGTAGGCATGTTTGAGATAATTCCTTTCTGTTACTTTTGCATTTGCAACATTCATTGATCTTATTGTGTTCTGCTTCCTTCTTCCATAAATAAAGCCAATTAAATTATTTTGATTTTTTCTCAAGCAGTTATGGTAAGGTGGACTGCCGCTCTGCTTCCTAGGCAGACTTTCATGGCACAGTATTTTTGATACATCAGTTGTTTATCAGAGTGGCATATACACCAAAATCACTTTCTTGTATATATATTTGGCTCTTGTTTGAAAGCAGCACTCACTTCTTATGTCACTTTCTTGCCAGAATATCCAGAAGCTGCTAGGCTTGGCTCCTTCCCGAGCCGCCACCAAGCAAGCAGGAGGATTCCTTGGCCCACCACCTCAAGCTGGAAAGTTCTCCTGAAGTCTGAGAAATAATTCCTGTCGTGTCTCACCAGTTGAAGAGAGAAGGGAAGAAAATCCTGGGGGTTTTGCATGAAGTGTAGACTGTGCAAAAGACTTTCTGAACACAACACTTGGATGGCTTCAGGTGATCACATGTGTTTTAAAGACTTTTTCTTTCTTTGCCTGATCTCAGCACTTCCCCCGGAATGCTTTTGGAAAATGTTGGCAGAGATTTCAGCGGTGGAATTCCCTCTTAGAATAATCCGATTGTAATACCCTCAGGGTGAAAATTAAAAAAAGAAATGCATGTAATTTGTCTTTATGATGTAGTTCTGATCTGGCTCACACTGAGTTAATGTAACACTTTGTGCATCTGATGGAAGGTGTGGAAACGATACTCTGAGCAGGACTTTCATCCCACACTGGCTGGTATAGCATTGGGCCTTCCAGGGGCAGGCATCTGTGTTGCATTTATGAACTCATTATACACAACATCTGTGTGGTCAGGGCTACTGCTCCCTCATTGGGGGAGCAAGTGTCCGAACCTGCTCCAATAAAATACTGCAGTACCTCCATGAGGAATCCAGTTTTTTAGATAGCTAATCTCCTTCCCCCTCTGAAATGTCAGCAAAATTTTGCTTCTGCGTTCAAGTTTGTAGATGTGTCTCTTGAGGACAATGGCTACATCTCCCTAAAACTTGAGAGTACTTCCTTAATCTTTTATAGCTTTGTTCCCTGGCATGGTGTACCAGCCCCGTGGCGCAGAGTGGTAAAGCTGCAGTACTGCAGTCTGAGCTCTCTCTTCATGATCTGAGTTCGATCCTGGCAGAAGCTGGGCTCAGGTAGCCGGCTTAAGGTTGACTCAGCCTTCCATCCTTCCGAGGTTGGTAAAATGAGTGCCCAGCTTGCTGGGGGGAAAGTAGAGATGACTGGGGAAGGCAATGGCAAACCACCCCATAAAATGTCTGCCATGAAAACATTGTGATGCGATGTCACCCCAGAGTCAGAAACGACTGATGCTTGCACAGGGGACTACCTTTACCTTTTCTTTTCTTTTTTGTTCCCTGGTGTGGCCAGCAGGGTGGCAAGTGGAAAGCTGGATCTGAAAGTCAGCTGCTGCTTAAAACCTGCTGATGAGAGTGTGTTTTCCAACCAACTTCTTGGTGCTTTCCTGAAGCTTCTGGTGACTGATTTGGGCAGCTTTTCTGTTTGCTCAGTAACCTTGAAGTCCCTGCTCCTTTTCTTGCTGAACAGCTCTCCTTCCTTTTGAGTCAATGGGGCTTTGGGGTTTTCCAGTTCTCTCTGCGTTAGCAGGAATGGAATCTGCAGCTCTCTGCATCTCCTGCGGGAAGAATTTCTGTTTTATTTTTTGCAGACCCATCTTTCAAATAAAAAAAGCCCCTGCAGGTTGTTTGCAGCAAATTCTCAGTAACTCGAATAAAATGAAGAGAAGCATTTCAGAAATGCCCAGCTAACAGCAAATCCAGCTGTCCGTTTCCACTTCACCATTGCTCAGTCTTGCGTAAAATTGTGGTGTAGTGACTAGAATGTTGGACTAGATCCGGAAGACCAGATTTGAATCCCTCCACTCTGCTTTGGAAGCTTGTTGGGTGATCTTGGGTCGGTCTCACAGTTTGGTTTCAGCCTAACCTACCTTGTGAAGATAAAATGGAGAGGAGTGTGATATAAGCAGCTTTGGGTTCACAACTGGGAAGAAGGGTGGGATACAAATGAAGCCAAGCCTTCCAGAAAACACAGGTCTTCCTACCCATCCGCAAGGGCCCTTCAAGAAAGCAGCTGTTCTCAGTGTCTGAGGGAGGGGCTTCTGTGGTTGGAGTGGCAGAAAAAGCCCACCTGTGGACACGCGCCAGCAAAGCCTCCTTTAAGGCTGGTTCCCAGAGGAACGTCCCCTGGACCAACTGCAACTCTAGTTGGTTAATATGGGTAGAGGCTTCAGGATGCAACGTCTGATTCTTTTTGCTGCTCAGAGGGAGACTAGGTGGCAATGAGCACTGCTTCTGCTTGTTTGCCTTGGCCCAGGCAAAGGGCAACAAGGAACAGTTGGCAGCCACTGCCTGCCCTCTTATTCAGGTAAGAGGGTAAAGGCACCACAGGGGTATCTTGCTAAGGGTTCCATCGGAATCTAAATCTGGCATTTACTGCACAGCAGGGGAGGAGAAGGGTTCCATAAAGTGACATTTATTTCAGCATGAGCGTTCACGGCTTGGGGTTCATGCTGAAATAAGCATCGGTCATGTTCAGTGGAACCTTAAAGATAAACATAGCTGCCCTTCAGCGGTTGCCAAACTAATCTCTGAGAGATTCGGAGATGAGTCATTTCTACATTTCCTTCGCTTCTTCCTTTGGTGGAAGAAAAGTACTTACTAGCCTTCTCTTAATGGAGGTTACGTGAGTAGGTTTGGATACTAGAACTACCAAATGGGCACGAAAAGCAAGAACTGCAACCGTCATCCCAACCCAAGGATGAGCTGAGCTGACTTGCTTATCCTGGCATGCCTTTTATTTGGGATATGTGAGAAGGCCAGCCGAATGGGGGCAAGGGATTACCAAATTGCCTTTGTTCAGAGCATATTTTGGGAGCTGTTCACAATCTAATTCAAGATAGAAAACCTGGATCTGAGGTTCTGTTCCCATGTTATAAAGTCTGTGTGCCCACCCCGAGGCCTAACAATCAAATGTACTTTGGGAGTTCTATTCTCAGACCCTAATTCCCAGGTATGTGGAGAGCCAGTCTGGTGTAGTGGTTAAGGGAGAACCGGGTTTGATTCCCCACTCCTCCACTTGCAGCTGCTGGAATGACCTTGGGTCATCCATAGCTCTGGCAGAGCTGTCCTTGAAAGGGCAGCTTCTGGGAGGGCTCTCTCAGCCCCACCCACCTCACAGGGTGTTAGGGAGGAAGGTAAAGGAGGTTGTGAGCCACTCTGAGGTTCAGAGTGAAGGACAGGAAGGGAAAGGTCCCCTGTGCTAGCACCAGTCGTTTCCACCTGGGGTGACACCGCTTTCACAAGGTTTTCATGGCAGACTTTTTTACGAGGTGGTTTGCCATTGCCTTCCCCAGTCATTACACTTTCCCCCCAGCAAGCTGGGTACTCATTTTACCGACCTTGAAAGGAGGAGTCAACATCGAGCCAGCTACCTGAACCAGCTCCATTGGAGTCAAACTCAGGTCATGAGCAGAGAGTTCCAATTGCAATACTGGAGCTTTACCACTGCACCACAGGGCAGTCAGAGTGAAGGGCAGGGTGTAAATCCAATGTCTCCGCTTTCTCCTAACTTAGATTGGAACTGTAGTATGGGGAGTGGGGACTTAAGCATTTCTCCTGTGCCAGTTTCCCAATCAAAAATGGCCCTGGGGTGATGCTGTTTGCCTTCTTGGGGAACCTTCAAGCTATGTAAACTTCAGCAGATAGTCATATTCCTGTTTCATTCAAGGGGGAAACAAAACCAGGAGGGGAGGCTTTGAACTCCCTCTGTCAATTGTCTCCTTGCTTTTCTTGATTAGAATCTTACCTATTACTTGGTACTTTCCTTCAGTCTGCATTCATCATACTCTGCCAGCAGAGTGGTGCTCACTGTCTCTGAGCAGATGGATTACCCTTTTGACTGGATCTTGTCTGATCTGTGCCCTGTATGGTAAAGCTGTGGTGCCATGAGGAACTTGGCTTTCTGAGGTCGGTCTCAACATCCTCATTTATTCCGATTCTGACCCTGATAATTGGGTTTGAAAGGTTTACAGGGTTTACAAGAAGCCTCTCTTTGTAGCAGTGCCCTGCTATCGCTTGGTCGTAGCTTTTATTTATATGCACATAGCATTTATATGCAACTTTTCTCTTAGGACTCAAAAGTAGATTGCAAAACAATATCAAAACTCTATCATGTAAACTAATCCGCATCTGAAACACAATACTTAAAACTATCGGCTATCTTACAATTCCATCCTCAAATGTGTTATTGGGCACTTCGGGTGTCCCTCAACAATGATAGAAAGTGAGTTGTGGGATCCCATGAGCATTGGGATTGGTGCTGTTCAATTCATAACTGTTGTGCATCTGAGGGTGAGCAGTTTGATGGTGCCAAATTATTCATAAAAGGTGAGAACCAAAATGGATTCCTAAGAGCTACAGAAGGAGCTCTCCACATTGGTGAATAGGCAATAACCATGAATGATGTCCAGTGTAGGTAAGTGAAATGTGATGTACATTGGACCAAAACTGAAAAGGATAGATCAGTGAAAAATTTTGATGGTGTGAGCTGTGCTGAAGGCAGACTTAGTGCTGAAGATTATTAGGAAAGCAGCTGAAAATAAAACGGTGAATACTACTGGGGAAATGAGTAATGACTATGGGAAATTGCACAACTTCAAAGTGGACAATAAAGAAATTGAAATTGTGAAAGATTTCTATTCCTTGGCTTGCATCATCAACCAAAAAGACTGCAACCAAAAAATCAGGAGGGAGATTTAGACTGAGAAGGGCAGCCACAAAGGAGTTGCAAAAGGTCAAGATCATTCATATCATATTCCCCATTACTTTGTATGGATGTGGAAGCTGGCCAAGGAAGAAAGTTGATTCATTTGAAACATCATGTTCTGGAGGAGAGCTTTACAGACGGTGTGGACTGCCAAGAAGACAAGTAGGTTCTAGATCAAATCAAGCTTGAACTCTCCCTAGAAGCTGAAACGACTTAACAGGCGGTAGAAAACAAGAGTTCAGTAGCACCTTAAACAACTAACATTTGTGGCAGGGGATGAACTTTTGTGAGTCACTGCTCACTTTTCCAGATACAGCTGGAATGTGCATCCATCTGTCCTATATATTGGAAAATGGAGTGATTGCAGATGCCAAATGACATTAGCAGGCACATGAAAACTGCAGGTGAATGACAATAGCAGGCATGATTGGATTAGGTATGATGTGCAAAGGCGGTAGTAGGCATGGAGAAAAATCAGTATTGTTAATGAGACAGGAAACCTAGATCTCAGTTCAGTCCTGGTTGATGCATTTTCTTGAGCTTCACTATCATTTACATCCCAATGGTCTTTTTTTCTAATCTCCCTTTGAAATTCCTTTGTAAGAGAACTGCTACACTTAGGTCAGAAACTGGATGTCCTGGAAAATGTCCCCCCACTGATTTTTTAATGTTGTAGTTTCTAATGTCAGATGGGTGTCCATTAATTCTTGTTGAAGGGACTGGCCTGTTTGTCCAATGTTGAAGGGCATTGCTGACACATGATGACATAAATCACATTAGAAGACGAGCAGGGGTATGAACCTGAGATGATATGGCTGAAGTTGTTCAGTCCACTGATGGTGTTGCTAAGATCTATTTGAGAGCAAAGTTGGCCGCCATATTGGACTCACATTCTAATTGCTGGACTCACATTCTAGCTGTATCTGAAGAAGTGAGCAGTAACTCACAAAAGCTCCTACTCTGCCACAGATTTTGTTAATCTATGAGGTGCTACTGGACTCCTGCTCTTTTCTACTGCTACAGACAGACTAAAATGGCTACCCATCTTGATCTAAACCAGGGATGGCCAAACTTGCTTAATGGAAAAGCTACATAGAATAAATGTCGGGTGTTTGAGAACTGCAAGACATGAATGTCAGATGTTTGAGAGCAGAAGGAAGGAAGGAAGGAAGGAAAAGTGATGGTGTAGGGAAGGGAGGGAGAGGTGGAAAGACAACTTTAAATGTATTCTCCAAGCCTCCGGCTTCCTTGGCTTGGAGAAGCGATTTAAAGAGAGAAATGCCTTCTCCAATCTAGCCAATGGAGCAATGGGGGCTTCGAGAGCCACATAATCTGTGAAAGAGCCACATGTGGCTCCTGAGCTGCAGTGTGGCCACCCTGATCT
Organism: Heteronotia binoei; assembly: GCF_032191835.1. Classification (NCBI taxonomy): domain Eukaryota; kingdom Metazoa; phylum Chordata; class Lepidosauria; order Squamata; family Gekkonidae; genus Heteronotia; species Heteronotia binoei. Next base: position 177,479,250 of record NC_083224.1, on the reverse strand, counting down.
AAACTGAGGCAATCATGCTTTGGTCACATAAGGCAAGAGTCACTGAAAAAGACAACAATGCTAGGGAAAGTTGAAGGCAGGAGGAGGTGGATTGACTCAATTAAGTAAGCCATGGCCCCGTCTGCCAATCATAGGATGTTTTGTAGGTCATTAACTCACAGGGTTGCTATAAGTTACAAGCAGTTTAATGGCATTAACACACACACAGTATTGAAAAGCGCTGTATAGATTGATGATGTAGCTTCATTTGGAACACTGTATGGTTCTGGTCAATGTACTACAAGGAAGAGGGTAATCAGGATACTTAAAACATTGGAGCACTTTTCCTACGAAAGGCTGAAGAGACTGGAATTTTCAGTTCAGGAAAAAAGTTCAGGGTGTGTGAGGATTATAAAATTACTCATGGGGTGGAGAAAATTGTGTATAGAGTGTAGGTGGTTAACATGTAGCACTATGATCTGAGAAATTCATGTTTGAATCCCCATATGTGTCATGGAAGCTTGGGGTGTGCCCTTGGGCCTGTCACATCCTCTTAGCCTAACTTACCTCACAGGGTAAGGATAAAATGGAGAATTAGGTACGCTGTTTTGGGTCCCCGTTGGGGTGAAATGCAGGATGTTAAATAATAAATTGAATAAATCAAATAATAAATATAAATAAAATTATGCATGGGGTGGAGAACACTGAGAACTTTTTCTCCTAGAACTCAAAGGCACTCAATAAAACTGTTGGGCAACAGATCCAGGTGGGCAGCCGTGTTGGTCTGAAGCAATAAAACAAAGTTGGAGTCCAGTGGCACCTTGAAGACCAACAAAGATTTATTGAGAATGTAAGCTTTTGTGTGCATGCACACTTCATTAGACAATGTCCCATTTCATCATCTGACGAAGCGTGCATGCGCACAAAAGCTTAGATTCTCAATAAAATTTGGTCTCAAAAGGGCTACAGGACTCCAACTTTGTTGGGAAACAGATTCAGGATAAATGAAAAGTGTTTCTTCACATAGCAAGTAATTAAGTTGTGGAATTTGATGTAGTTGCTATAATTAAGTTGTGGAAGCTGCTTCTTTACCTATTGTATTGTACCTATTCTTGTACCTAAATTGTAGAATTTGCTTCTAGTGGCTATAGCGAGTGTCCTGAGCTTAGGTGGCTTTAAAAGGGGTTTAGACAGGTTTCTGGAAGATGCCCAGAGACGCCATCAAAGGCTACTTGCCATGGTGACTAAAAGAAGCTTCAATGTCCCCAGGCAGTAAGCGCCTCAGGCAGCAAGAGCTGTCGGCAGGGAGCGCGCCAACCCTACTCTCAAAGCCATTGCGGCCCACCCCTCCCTTCCCTCGGCCAATCAGAAAAGAAAGGCGCCCTCGGTCCTCATTCCAGGTAGATGTGGGCGGAGCCATCTCTCGGACGAGCCGCCACCGAGTGCTCTTGATCCGCGCATGCGTGACAGCGGGTCTGGCCAGGGGGGCGTTCCTTGACCTCCCCTCTAAACGGGCGCCGAGCAAAGGTGGCGTCGAACCGGAGGCGAGGAGCAAGTGGCCGAAGTTAATCGATCCCAAGTGCAGTAGTTGAGCCTGTGAGTGTGGGGAAGGGGAGGGGGTCCCTTTTTCCCCCTTTTCCGCTTGTCCTGTGGGGTAAGACGCTCCCCACCCCACCCCCCTCCCCATCTGCAGCCCTGGCGGTCTCCCAGTCCCCTCCCTTGGAGGAATAGAGGAACTTTCCATTCCTGGAAGACGCTGCACCTGCAGGGCTTTCCAGCCTCGAATTCCCTAAGCTTACTTTTGGTGGGAGATAGGGTTGCCAACTCCAGTTTGGGGGCATTCCTGGAAATTGGAAGAGGGCAGAGATTTGGAAAGGGAGGGGTCAGTATAGGTGTGATGTTAGTGTAGGACTTCTGTTTCTCCTAGATTCTGTAGTGTTCATGAAATTGGTTTTCCAAAGCTGCATTTCCTCTAGTCTGGAGATCAGTTGTATGATTACGGGAGATATCCAGGCGCCACCTGGAGGGTGATCAATAATGGGATCACAGTGAATCATGAAGCCTCAGTGCTTGTATCCAGTATGTTTGGAAAGTGTTTTGGCCAGCAGTGAAATGGAAGGCCTTGCACATGCTTTTAGTAAAAGAAACTGGCTTACCTTATTCCTTCCTGATACACAGCTCAACCAGAGGAAGAGATTAACAATACTGATGAAGTGGCAACACGAAATGAGTCTTATTATTGTAACTAGTTACTTGTATGCTGTACTACTAAATTATTATGGGCTCTGTTGAAATTGGTTTAATTGCTTCTTATGGTTGTTACTGTGGGTTTTTGTATCAAAGATATTTGTCAATTTAAAAGTAGTTTTATTTTTTTTAAGTATGTAAATTGAAAAGTAATTATATATAAAAAGTATGATAGCCTATTTGCATCACAGTTACGTTGTTTGTTTCTTCTAATGCCACCTGGAGGGTGGCAGCTGTAGTGGTGGGGGATAGTGTTGCCCACCTCCCAGAGGGAAGGGAGCTTGAGTTTTCCTGACTTCCAGACTACTGAACTCAGTTCCCTTGGAGGAAACTGTAGCTTTTGCAAGCCTAGGGATGCCAACAACCTAAGGAAGCCAACAACCTGGAGAGGGGGAATGCCCTCTCTCTTTAATAGAGGTAGGTGAAGTGTTTTGAGGCATGGTGGTAAATAAGATTGCCTAGCAGATAACATTCCTTTAAACCTCTGAAGGAGCAGAACTTTTCCCCTCCAGGCTGCTGGCAACCCCAGCCTGCCCTCCCTTGTACGTCTAGGGAAGTGATTTGTATGCCAACAACTTAAACAGGAGGGAGAAGGAAATGTCTAGAAGGGGGAGGAGGACCGGGACCACACAGGGATTGGCAGACCCAGCCCAATAAGGAAAGGCTGAAAGAGTTGGGCATGGTTAGCCGGAGCTCAGGGGATTTACAGAGGTGCCTAATTCAGTCCCTGGCATCTCCCTTTGTAAAAGGATCAAGAAGTAGGTGATGTGACAGATCTTTCCCTAGGACTTTAGAGAGCAGCAGCCAGTCAGAGCAGACTGTATGTGCAGATCTGGTCCAACTTGGTCTAGGGCTGCCTAAAGCTGTGGGATGGCAACTGTGCTGAATGTAGGAGATTCTGTGCTCAGTCCCTGGCATCTCCAGCTTAAAAGAAAATGGATTGATAAAGGCCTCAAAGTAGGTTGCCAGGTCTGTGTTGGAAAATACCTGGAGACTTTGGAGGTGGATCCAGGAGAGGGTAGGGGTTGGGGAGAGGAGGGGCCTCAGCATAGTGCAATGCCCTAGAGTCCACCCTTCAAAGCAGCCATGTTCTCCAGGGGTAAATATCAACAGGTTCCGATGTAAGTGAATAATAAAGTCAAAAAGCACCGAAATAACAATAACACTTTTACACAATATAGTGTATTTATCAAAATACATGCATAGCAATGGTCATCATTAGTAACTTATGAACCACTCATGATACTAAATTCACAAACACTCATAATACAAACGCAGCTGGAATAAGAGTTCTTTTCACTCCCCCACACTGTCTGCTGTATGAAGATAATAAGGTACAGTTCCTCAGAGGCAATTGCCTTCCTGCTGTTCTCCCTTATGTTCAGCAACTTGGGTGGAGTTCTCAAATCTCCAGCACAGCTGGTCTCCAAGAGAGTGAGGGACCGCAGCCCGGGATTCTTCATGGTTTCAGACCTTCGTCAGCCTTTTTCTCTCAGTGTTTTGTCCTGGAGCTATTTGTCACACAAAAAGTATATCAGACTAATAACAATTAACCATGCTTATAATATACACATTGTGTGCATTGCCATATACTCTCTTGGAGGCAAGCTGTACTGGAGATTTGAGAACTCCGCCCAAGTTGGTGAACATAAGGGAGAACAGCAAGAAGGTAATTGCTGTAAGAAGGAACTGTACCTTATTATCTTCATGCAGCAGACAGTGTGGGGGAGTGAAAAGAACTCTTTTTCCAGCTGCATTTGTATTATGAGTGTTTGTGAATTGAATATTAGGAGTGGTTCATAAGTTACTAATGATGTCCATTGCTATGCATGTATTTTGATAAATGTAGGTTGCACATACACTATTTTGTGTAAAAGTGTTTTTGACTTTAATGTTCTCTAGGGGAGCTAATCTCTGCCAGCTGGAGATCAGTTGTAAAAGCAGGAGATCTCCAGGCCCCACGTGGAGGCTGGCAACCCTACCTCAAAGTGAGTTGCTGCCCAGTCAGCAAGAGACAATACTAGCTTTGATAGAACTGGGGTCTGACTTCCGTATAATGTAGCTTCTTGTTTGAGAAGAGGTTAAAAAGCCAAACTACACTATACATTTTTAATGAGATGAGTCCCTGCAGATGCACAGCAGCTGCAGAGAATATAATTTTTAAAGACTGTAGGGGCCCAATTTGGCTCAGGATCATGCCCTCCCCCTTCGTGCTGTTTTCTTGAGCCAAAATGGCTCGGGGGGTGGGGGGAGATACATGCCCTAACTCCATCCAGAACCGTTTCAGCTCAGAAAAACAGTATGGGGGGGACAGTAGCCCCTTCACCTCCCTGAGCTGAATTGGGTCTCTAATATGATATTCCCTACGGTTGCTGTGAGGAAAGTGAGTTGGAGAACCCAGACATGACCAGCAAGTCTCATTTGGCCCCAAGGCAAGCCGTGATTGCTGTCCTCAAATATCTGAAATGCTGTCATGTGGAAGATGGAACAGACTTGTTTGTTCTTATTCTGTGGGGCAGGAGTAGAGTGAATGGCTAGAAATTACAGCATTTCTAAACATTTTTTATAGCACAGAGGTTATGGCACTTCTAATGAGATGCAGCAGGTTACGCAAGAGCTCTCCAAAAGACTGTGGGTTTTTTGTTAACCCTCGGGCCGCATCTAGAGAGCTCCATCCAGGCCGTTTGCAGGGCTCAGAGCGCTTGTTGAGCAGCATAACTTATTCATAAACTACTTGTCTTTTATTTAAAAAGGAGGAAGAAGACAGAGTTTAATCTCTGTTTTATTTGAAGCCCTGGAGTAAAACTACTGGGGCGTTTAGGACCAGCCAGAGGCTTCACATGACACACAAACTGCTTCCATGTTGGGATTTTTCCCTGGGTGGAACCCAGCATGCGCCTTCTTTGGGGGAGAGCTTCCGCACAACAGTCCAAACATACATGAGGCTCCTGCAGCTTTCCCCTTTAAAGAGAGCAAAGGAAAAGCCTCCCCTTTTCTGGCCTAAAGGGAAGGGGAGAGCTCAACTCTGTTTTTCTCCCTCCCTCCTTTTCAATCTTTTCAGTTCCTGGTTGCGCCATGGCTCAGCTGGAGAGGAGGCCACAAAGGGGCCCAGCCAGAGTCTGCTTGTGTCTCAGGTCACGTCTGTGATGAAGGGGCAGAGGAGGCAGTGATCTCTGAGGGGATGAGGCATACAGGCCCTGTCCCTGCTCACTTTCACCCTGGTGGCTGCTGTGTACGTGGTGGTGGAAAGTGCCCTCATGTCACAGTTGACTTATGGCAGGCCTTCAGGCATCAGATGTTCAGAGGTGATTTGCCATGACCTAGGTCCACATAGCAGTACTGGACCTTCCGAAATCTGATGAGATCAGGCTAGGTTAGGATACATCCAGGAGGGCAGCTGTGTTGGTCTGAAGCAACAGAACAAAGCTGGAGTCCAGTAGCACTTTTAAGACCATCAACGTAGCACCTTTAAGACCAACAGAGTTTTTGTGTGCATGCACATTTGGCCAGTACTTCTGTGTATATTCAGCAATAAATAACATTGTGGTACTGATTTCCTTGATTGGTTGTGATTTCTGGGCGGTTAGGTGACTTTAAAAGGGGACTTAGACCTTTCCTTCTCTGAATTTACCAATAGCCGTGATGGCTGAGTGGGGACTCCATGTTGAAAGGCAGTGTGCCTCTGAAAGCTTTGGGCCAATGATGGGGGAGGCTTTGGTCTCTATGCTCCTGCTTGTACACTTCCCAGGCACCTGACTGTCCCCTGTGGAAAGCAGGGTGCTAGACTAGATGAATCATGACTGGTCTGATGCAGCAGAGCTTCTCTTATTTTCTTCTATCCAGTCTACCATTGTGTTCTCTCCCTCCTGCTGGCTGCCAAGAGTTGCTTGCAGGATGTTCAACTTGCTGGGCAAGTTTAGAAACCATTACTACGATCTCTTAACTCTCTTCATTCCATATTGTCAGAGGGTCATAACCAGTGTTCCCTCTAAGCTGAGTTAGTGTGAGTTAGCTCACCGATTTTTAGCCTCCAGCTCACACATTTTTGTCTTAGCTCCGGGAGGATGATCCCAGAGCATAATAATTTATGCAGTAGCTCACAACTTTAATGCCAGTAGCTCACAAAGTGGAATTTTTGCTCACAAGACTCTGCAGCTTAAAGGGAACATTGGTCATAACTGGCCTCCTATTACTGAAACATGCTGGAAACACAACAGAAAGAGTGAAGGATTGCGAAATTGGCAGTAGCTTTGGAAAATGTTGGAGGCAGAGGAGTTTTTGTCCCAGATATTATATCTTGCAAAAATATATTTCTTGCCTCCAGCAGGACTGTGTGTTATGGAGGGATTTGTGTGGCTGGAGTTCAATGGAAGAATCTTTACTTTGCTTGCAGAAGGTTTGAGGTTCAGTCCCCAGCATCTCCAGTTAAAGGAATCAGATAGAAGGTGATGTGAAAGACCTCTGAGACTCTGGAGAGCCACTGCCAGTCTGTGTAGACCATACTGGCCTTGATGGACCCAAGTGTCTGATTCAGTATACGGCAGCTGCCTGTGTGACATAATTTTAAAGTACACATGCGAGTCTCTCATTTAAGCCCCCATTTGAAAGGTGAGTGTATATCTGGGCCAGAATAAGACAGCTTAGTAGGCCTCATTTTGGGCAAGAGGGAAGCACTGGAACCTCTAAACTTTTATTATGCTCTTTCTTTTTTTCCCCCTCCCCCCCAAAAAATACTTGCTTCTGGGCTGCATTGTTCAACCCCCCCTGTGAGAATTTTGCTGAACTCTTAAGATGTTTTGATTCTTAAGTTCTTAAAAACTGTTTTGATTGTTTTATTTTGTTGGGAGCCGCCCTGAGCCCACTATGGGAAAGGGCGGCCTATAAATCTACGGAAATAAATAAATAAAGATCTGACAAACTTTCTAATATTTCCCCCCACAAAGAATGGGAAGATAACTAAAACATCTAAAGTAGACAGATGGAAATCTTCCTCACGCCACTGTGGCTGCATAGGAGAAAGTAATTTAAAAAGTATGATAGGAGCAGTGTTCCCTCTAGGCTGAGTTAGCTTGAGCTAGCTCACAGATTCTTAGCCTCCAGCTCACACATTTCTCTTAGCTCAGGAAGGATGAGCCAGAGCACAATAATTTATGCAGTACCTCACAGCTTTATTGCCAGTAGCTCACAAAGTAGAATTTTTGCTCACAAGACCCTGCAGCTTAGAGGGAACATTGGATAGGAGTAAGGTTTTATTATGGCAGTTCTAATTCAAGAAGCATTTTAAGGTAGATGCTGAGCTGATATAATTCAGTACACCTCACAGACCTTCCTTTCTTCCACAGCCACGTTCCTGCCTGTCAGTCCTCGAATGCTTCTGAGTTCCAAGTCGTTGGTACCTAGCCTACCGCATCTATTCCATTTTGCTGCAATGAGCTCCGTAACCGGAACATACGAGATGCAGGAACCCCTTAACTACCGAGGGGGAACTCGCACCCATCCTGTGGATGGGAACCACCCTGAAGAAGTGTATGAGCCAGCAACAGGTAACTACCTCCTAGTCTGACTTGCTGGGGGATGCGGAGTCTGGGAAGGGGTCTGGCCAAAGGTACAGGCCTATGGGAACCATCCTTCCTGGGCAGACTTACAGCTCAGGAATCCACCGCAGGACTTTGTGTTGCCTCCATGTGGTGATTAGGCAATTCTATTGCTCAGGAATTATTGCTGGGCTTAGGTTTATTTAAATTGGAAAGAATCCCCATGTAATCCTCTGGCCTTGGAAGCAGCTTATCAGTGATGGACACAATTTCTTATCGTTTATTTATAGCAGGACATTGTACTTGCTTGGTTGTTAACAGAAAAACTTGGTCTCCTTCCAAGACCTGAGATTCAAGAGAGTAGAGGCGAGTGTGAAACACTGATGTTTATTTAGGCACATTTGTGTTTTTTAAAAACCCCAAAGGCTGTTGAATTATTATTTTCCTCCATTAGGCATGTCCAGGGCTTTTTTTGTAGGAAAAAGCCCAGCAGGAACTCATTTGCATATTAGGCCACACCCCCTGATGTCACCATTGTTTCATACTGGACTTTTTTGTAGAAACCAGATGGAATTACATTCCTGTGCGTTCCTGCTTTGCTTTAAAAAAGCCCTGGGTATGTCATACCTTTACAGAAGTTACTGTTCTTTCATATTTTTCACTGTAAGGGGTGAAATAGATTGAGCAGGAAAGGTGTTTTATATGCACCGGAATTTCGCAGAAGTGCAGAAAAGCCATAAAATGTTATATTGGCCTAAAAGTTCCTGATAATATCATCTCTCCTTCCCCCCACTATTTACATTCAGAAAGATACACTCAGAAGCAATGCCTGGTGAAATCTATAAAGCCCAAGCAACTGCAGAATAAGGGTTTTCTTAGGTGCGACTCAAACAGAGTAATTTGTGCAAGACAGTAAAAATACTGTTTTACATGATACGTACAAGTTGGAGAGTTCTGCTTTTCATATTACGGTATTTGAATTATCTTGGCAAAGAACTTTTAAGTATGTGTATCCCTGTGCTGTATTGAGATCTTTCCTTCCTCTCTGTGACATTTTAGAAACTACAAAGGAGAAGTCAGAGATGGCTGGAATAACTGTAAATAAGTGCATTTGTACACAGTTGTGTTTTTGTACCTGATAGTTGTGGATACCCAGAGACCCAAGACACAGTTCATATGAGTTCTGTTTCTGTGAGTGGTTCTTGTAATAGAACTGTGGTAGATCTTGTGAATTTAGTCCCTTTAGGCAAGAGACCTCTGCCTCTACAGCAAGGGTTCCCCATGGTACCTGCCAGTACATTTCCTGGCAAACACCAAATTTTTTAAAATCCAGATTTTTTACTCAGGAGGACATCTGATTGGCAATTGGAGATCTGTTTGGCTTTGCAGATTTTTTAAAAATCACTTTGGCTACAAGCTGCCGCCTCAGCACTGCATAACTAAAAGTAAGCTTTGTGTAAGCAAAAAAAAAAAAACCCCTTTAAACCATTTTAAAACCTTCAACCTGAAATGTTGAAGCGTTACTATTAGAGTCATGTATAATCTCAGGCAGGGCTTTTTTTGGTAGCAAGAACTCCTTTGCACATTAGGCCATACACCCCTGATGTAGCCACTCCTCCAGGAGCTTACAGTAAGCCATTTAATAAGAGCCCTGTAAGCTCTTGGAGGGTTGGCTACATCAGGGGTGTCTGGCCTAATATGCAAAGGAGTTTCTGCTACAAAAAAAGCCCTGAATTCTCTGGTCCCTGACATTTTGTGGATGGCTTCACCTCAGGAGGCTGCCATTTTGTGGCTGCACCCGCGACCCTGTATCGGAATTCCAAAGGTGCCCACAAGCTCCAAAAGGTTGGAGACCCCTGTTCTACGGGTTCTTTTCATCCGCAGGGAATGCGACTGTCAGTAGGAAGAGGCAGACTTTATTCCTTCTGGTTTTATATCCGTGTCTTTTTCATACGTAGTTCTATATCATGGATTTGATTCAGTTTGCAGTTGGCTTTTACACAGTATGGCCTTTCAGTAAGCCACTTAACTTATATCACAACCCATAGGAAGAAGAGGCCTTCTGCTAATGGGAACCAAATGAACAGCCCAAGTGAGAGACTCTGAATTCCTTTTTTCTTCTTCCTCAGGCCGTGTCATTGGCAAGTTCATGTGCTCTGGTGAGAAGGAGGTGAACCTAGCTGTTCAGAGTGCCCAGGCCGCATTTAAAATATGGAGTCAGAAATCGGGCATGGAACGCAGCACTATATTGTTGGAGGCCGCCAGAATCATCCGGGTATGTAGGAAAACTCCATCAGCTTGACTGTTATTTCGGAGGCTCTCTGGGGTGCTGTGCATGCAGCCGGAGGTCTGCAAAACTTTGCTTCGTTGAGTGCTTCAAGTCGCAGCTAATTTATTATGACCCCATAGGGTTTTCAAGATGCTCAGAGACGGTTTGCCGTTGCCTGCCTCTGCATCATGACCTTGGTATTCCTTGGTGACCTCCTATTCAAATATTAGCCAGGGCCAACTCTGCTTAGCTTTTGAGATCTGATGAGATCAGGCTATCCTGGGCTATCCAGGTCAGGTTGTTGAATAGCTAACCATTGTTTGGGGCTGTCAGCAACTCCTTCCCTCTCTCGAATGCTCTGGTACAGAGATTTCTGAGGAGGAAGAATTCACTGCATCAGTTTTCACAGGGCTTTGTAGAAGCAGAACCAATGAGGAGGAGTTGTCTTTCCCCAAATTCAGTGCCATGTAAAACAAAACTCCTTTCCCCTCCCCATAAGTCCTCTGGCATGCACAGAGAACTTGTGGAAGTTGGACTATTGCAGGGCTTTGGAGATGACGCAACACAGATTCCACTTCCTACTCCCTCAGTGCCTGCTCTCATGGGGATTGCATCCCTTCCAATTCATGGAGAAATCAAGGGAGGAGAAGTGACCTTTGACCATGGAAGAGGTGGTTAGCAGAGGGGGAGAGGGATGGTTTCCATTGGCAACAGCATTTATAGACTCCCTGTTAATAATACTGTCTGACAGTATTAACTTATTGACATCTCCAGATAAACATAGCTTTGGACTCAGAAGCCACCCAAACCCTTGGAAGATGTCCTTGCCTTCCCAATCTCTTTTTGTTTTATAGCTCAAGCAGAATCTTACTTGCACGCAAGCTTAATGTGTCTTGAAGCCCTGAAAACACATAGAGGATTTCTCTTTCATTGTCTGCAGTCCTGTTATGTCCAACTTTGCAGTTCCAAAATTAACGGGCTGAAAAGACTATAGGAGTACTATCCCTTTTGTGTTAGTGCTAATCTTTTATATGACCCATCGGGATCAAAACTGGAGCATGAGGGAGGTGCAGCTGTGCTTTCTAGTTTTGTTTCTGCTGGGAGGGGGAGGTATTTTGTCCTGTTCAACAGCTACCCGGCATTAGTATTTTGGTTTTTTGTATTGTGTGCCTCAGAGTATGTGATAGAGTGGGAAATGGTACCTCCACTGAGGTACTGATGATCAGAGGGAGATAGGGATAGGCCAGGTAAAGGGAAGAAGGGGCCAGCAGGTAACGCCCATCACTGCTTCCAGTTTCTGTCTGAGCCAAAGGAACCCCTACAAATCTGCCCAGCTGCATATCAAGCCTAAAAATGCTGCTCCTGAATGCCAGGTTGCTTTTTTAATAAGTCAGCAATCAACTGATTGTGATACATCAGCAAGGAAATCAGAATGTCACAGAGCCATACCTGGGGACATATGAAGCTGCCTTATACTGAAATCAGAAAGAAAGACTAGATCTTTGCCAGCTGTGCTCACCAGGTTTCCTGGTCCAGCATCAGCCTGGACTCAGTGGACAAGGAAGGGAGTGGCTCTTGTCTATCCAGGCCCTTGTGGCACTCACCAAGTGCTTTGTCAGCCAGAGTCCCCACTTGGGTTGTATGTACCTCATGCTGGGCATTCAGGGCCAAATACAGATTCTCTTGGTCTGCTGCCTGCAGGGCCGGCCTGATGCCCTGGGGCACCCTAGGCAGACTTGCTGCCTGGGGCCCCCCTCGCCCCAAGTGGCCCCCCGCGGCTCCGCACCCCCTCCCCGCCAACGCTCCCTCCCTCCCTTCCCCATGTGTCAATTGCGATGCTGGAACTGGCTCTAACGCCGCGTTCCGGCAATCTAAACACCCTCCCCCCGCCAGCGATGTCTCGCTCGGTGGGTAAAACCGTGCCGCGGGGCCTCACTTGCACTCTGTCCGGACCGGCAGTGTCCTGAAAGGGTAGCCTCGCTGTCACTGACTCCTCCCCTCTCCACTTCCTGGATGGGAGAGGAGTCAGCGACAGCGAGGCTGCCCTTTCAGGACGCCGGTCCGGACAGAGTGCAAGCGAGGCCTCGCGGCGCGATTTTACCCGCCGAGCAAGTCATCACCAGCAGGGGGGGCTTTAGATCACCAGAACGCAGCGGTAGAGCTGGTTCCGGCATCACAATTGATATGTGGGGGAGGGAGGTAGGAGGAGGAGGCACAGCACAGAGGCGAAGGGAAGAGAGGGGTGGCATTGGCGGGTGAGGAGGCAGGCAAATTAGGTGCTTGCCTGGGCCACCGGGAGGGTGGGGAGCCGAATTTTCTGCTCCCAACCTCCCGGCGCCCTAGGCAATCGCCTAGTTTGCCTAGTGGGAGAGCTGGCCCTGGCTGCCTGTTGCCCATCGCCTGCCTGAGATGTCAGAGGAATTTTCAGATTTGGTATTGAGGATCCTAAGGCTGGCGTTCCTCGGAGACTACAACATCCCGACTCCCCTTATGAAAGTGGATCAGGAGTTCATTTCTCCCCATGACAGCTTTTGAGGCTGTCCCAAGAACTTTCTGGTCCATACATACATCAGTGGGGCATATGTTCACCTTGGTTTCGCAAGGGGGGACACGGTGCATGGATCAGTAAGGGGGGATATTTTCCCTATTCTGACCTTCTTTATGGATTGGGCATTACCTGGTGAAGTTATTGATTTGCAGAATTTCCACAAGGGTAGAGGATCTTTTAGGATGGTCTGCACTGAGAGGTTAACAGATCTGGAGGGCTTCCTGATGTCTGTAGGGGATTTTCCAGTTAGCAAAGCCCTGTTTGGTGTATGGAGTGCAAAATGACCCAGGCTATGGGCACGATCACTCCTAAGTGCCCTCTCTTCCTGTGCAATTCAGAATACTTGTCGGGTTATTAAGCAGCCCAGAGCAATGAAACATCAAGGCATACTACCTCTCATATCTGAAATGGCAAAAATACATCATGATTAATAGCCACTGACAGCTCAGTCCCCCATGAATTTGTCCACTCCTCTTTTAAAACTTTCCAAGCCGATGGCCAGGACCACATCCTGTGACAGTGAGTTCCACAGATTAATTGGGTGCCGTGTAAAGAAAGACTTCCTTTTGTCTGTCTTCAGCTTCAGTGGATAATCCCAGGCCTCTCCACGCCCATACAGAATTTATAAATCTGTCTTGTCTCCCCTTAAGTAGAGCTGCAAAATTTAATTTATTCACTTGTGCAGCTCACCAACAAAAGTTTTTGTCTGGACTTAAAAACAGGCTGTTGTCTGCATGGCCTGCAGTATCCAGAAACAAGAACAAATATTTATTATTAATTACATTTTAATGTGTTCGTCCTGACTTCCCTCTATGTCTCAGGGGTTTCTCTGTGTCATAGCTTGCTGCACATCCCTGATGATGAACATACATGAACATATGAAGCTGCCTTATACTGAATCAGACCCTCGGTCCATCAAAGTCAGTATTGTCTACTCAGACTGGCAGCATCTCTCCAGGGTCTCAAGCTGAGGCTTTTCACACTTACTTACCTGGACCCTTTTTCGTTGGAGATGCCAGGGATTGAACCTGGGACCTTCTGCTTACCAAACAGATGCTCTACTATTGAGCCACCGTTCCTCCCACTGAGAGAGAGGCCAGCGGTTCTGGTGTCTCTCTGGTGAACATAGCACCATAATCTGCAGTGAATTCCAGACTCGCTCTGACTTGTGCAAGTGCTTGCTGGAATAAGTGCTGTTTGTCTTTAAGATGTCACTGGACTTCTAATTAGAAAAGAAGCAGTCAACAGTAACAGGTTCAACTGATTCATGGCCAAGCCAAATAAACATACTTGTCTGTTAAGAGGTCCTGCACCCAAATCTAGCAGGAATAGACTTGAAAAAGTATTCCATGAGAGCTGCATAAACCTCTGGCAATACAGTACTGCAGAACAGTTCCCATGTATTTGTAAGTACAGGCTGCTCACATTTGTACAAGGCCACCACGCTCTAGGCTGCTAAACTCAAAAGGTCTTGAAAAAGAAACATTCCCGCCCTATATTCAAGTTGTGACTCAGCAAGTTGTCGAAGGCAGAGTCGGGGTTCAAACCTGGGTTTCCCAGATCCTGCTCAGACATTTTAACCACTACCTCATTCAGTCCTCTTGTGTAGTTATAAGGGGGGATAAAATCTGAGGAAGTAATAGGGTTGCCAGGTCTGTGTTGGAAAATAACTGGAGACTTTGGGGGTGGATCTGGGAGAGGGCTGGGTTTGGGGGGGGACTCAGCATGGTTCAGTACCATTGAGCCCACCCTTGAAAGCAGTCATATTCTCCAGGAGAGCTGATCTTGCCAGCTAGAGATCAGTTGTAAAAGCGGGAGATTCCCCAGGCCCCACCTGGAGGCTGGCAACCCTAGATAAAGAACAGCTGACAGCAATTTTTTTCAAGACTTGCCTCTTTAAAGTAGTTTCATTCTAGAAGATGAGTGTGGCTTTAGAAGATTTGGACCCTGCTCTGTCTAGGGACGCAGCGGTTTGCAACTGCTTTCCCAGTTGTAAATGTTTCTGTCCTCCTTGGGCTCCAAGCTATAGGAAATAATGTGACAAGGACAGTGTCCTCACAAAGGAAACTATTTTTCCCTCCTATCCCCCCCCCCCATTTCTTTTTAGATCTTTACAGGGTAGATATCTTTCTCCTGGCTGCACCAAATGTGGCGAAAACAAAGAGAAAGAATAATGCCTGCCTTCTGCCTAGCAATATGGAGTAGCTTTTGTTAGCTAAATGGCAGTTACCTCACACAACAGCAACAAAAAAAACCCTCAAAAGACCCAAGCTTTCCTTTTGGTTTTGCAGTGCCTTGGAGCTGACTAGTTGGCACAAGCCAAAGAGATCTTTCTCATGGAACCTTTCCCCTTTTCACCTCATCTAGGATGCCTTCAGTTTTTTTGTGCTCACATTTGAGTTCCCTGTGATTTCTTGCTCTTTGAATTTCTCTGGCATCTCTTTTTTAATTCCTCTTCTGGAAGCCTCTTGCTGAGTTCTGAATCCAAACAAAAACCGTCTATCAGGACAGTCCTTTGGCTGACCCTACTGTTTCTCCCATTGTTCAGAAATCTCCCAGGCGTCCTTTCGACACGGCTTATAAGCAGAAGAAATTTGGTCGGCTGAATACTAATCCAGGGCCTTGCGGGGTTCGTTGGCAAATGTATAATTTATTTTCATTATGTTGATCCGATAGTTCTCGGGAGAGAGCTCATCCGAGTTCTGCCAGGCTCAGAACGGCTTCAGTGCAGTAAAATAACTGGATTATAGGCCTTCAACTGTATCATGGTGCCCTCCGGTTTAATGTTTAAAAAGAAAGAGAAAACAGCAACCCATTTGAACAATACGTGATGAGAAGAAATATCATTATTCGGTTTAATTATTTGCTCCCACCCCCACAGCCAGAAAAACCTCTGATTTTTTGGTAGGTTCACCAAGTAAGTGTGAAACTTGCTTGATCTTACCCTCACTGGACTCATCCATGCTGTAAACCTTCCTCCAGGAATCCCCGGCCTTTTTGAGTCTGCAGGAACCTTTGGGATTCTGAGACACGTTCTGGGCAAACATACAAAATGGCGGTGGCAGGAGGCGGAGCCAGCCCCAAGTGGCTGCTGCAGGAGGTGAAGCCAACCACAAAACATCAGTGAATGAAGTTATGTGTAGCTCTCATAGTAACTCTTCAACATTTCAGGCGGAAGCCCTATTTAACAGGATACCACGTGATTAACACTTGGAATTCACTGCCACAGCAGGTGGTGGCGGCTGCAAGCATAGACAGCTTCAAGAGGGGATTAGATAAGCATATGGAGCAGAGGTCCATCAGTGGCTACTTGCCACAGCGTATTGTTGGAACTCTCTGTCCGGGGCAGTGATGCTCTGTATTCTTGTGCTAGGGGGGAGGGCACAGTAGAAGGGCTTCTAGCCCCCTGGTGGACCTCCTGATGGCACTTGGGTTTTTTGGCCACTGCATGACACAGAGTGTTGGACTGGATGGGCCACTGGCCTGATCCAACATGGCTTCTCTGATGTTCTTATCTTGATCTGCACTGCCAGTCAGAAGCACTGCTGGGCAAAAGCCCCACCTGCTTTCTAAAAACACTTGGAAGGCACCAGGAAAGATGTCACCGGGCACCATCCTGCCCTCAGGCACCACGTTGCGGACCCCAGTTTAAATAGGCTCTGGTACCAATGCTATAGTAACTCACCGTTTGTTTTTTAAATTTACTCTGTTGTAGTATTTTGTCCCCTATCTTTCATGGAGCTCTTATGAAACAAAAATGCTTCCATGAGCTGCCTTGGTAGGGGGATAAGATGGCATCCTAAGGGGAAAAGACAGTAACAGATGTTAGGGGAAGTAAATGGCGGTCAGTGTGGTGCACAGCAAGGGAAGGTTAGTGCTTCAGACTTTAGCTTTTCTCTTTTTCTATTAGTACTTCTTTCTACAGGTAGTGCTTAACTTGGCAAGAGAGAAAAGCCAGAGACTCAGCCTCTTCATGCCACATGTTCAAGAAACCAGGCTGCTTGAGCTTTGCGTCCATTAGTGCATGCAGCAAAGCACTCATGTAATTCAGTCACTGCTTGTAATTCGGTCACAAAGGGGATGTTAGCTCTTGAAAACTTAATACCCTGAAAATCTTGTTGGTCTCTAAAGTGCTACCGGATTCGAATCCAGCTGTTCCACATGTCCAATTTCACAAATGCATGGAGACAAGTCTTTGGGTTAGAGAGCCAGTTTGGTGTAGTAGTTAAGTGAGCGGGCTCTTATCTGGAAGAACCAGGTTTGATCCCCCATTCCTCCACTTGCAGCTGCTGGAATGGCCTTGGGTCATCCATAGCTCTGGCAGAGCTGTCCTTGAAAGGGCAGCTTCTGTCTGTGGTCTCTCAGCCCCACCTACCTCACAGGGTGTCTGTTGTGGGGGGTAAAGGAGATTGTAAGGCACTCTGGGACTCCGAGATTCAGAGTATAGGGCAGGATATAAATCCAGTATCTGTCTTCTTACTTGGCAAAGGAAAGTCACTTCACATATGCCTTGGAAATGTCTTTTTTAAAATCCCCCTGTTTGAGGACTTAGCATTTCTATAACTGAGGGACCCATTGCACGAATGACTGCCCTCTCCTGATCCTCTGAGTATCCTTTGGCTCAACTTCTCTTTTGTGCAGGGTGCTTTGTATCGCTTCTGTCAGGTGCTAGCTCTCAGTTTCAAAAAAGCATCTCTGAATTTCAGGAACGGAGGGAAGAAATCGCTAGAATGGAATCCATCAATAACGGGAAGTCGATCTTTGAAGCCCGGGTGGATATTGACGTATCTTGGCAATGCCTGCAGTATTACGCTGGGTTAGCAGGCTCCCTGGCGGGTGAGTGGCCGTGCTGTCGGATGTGCTTTGTTGGGTTCATCTCTCAGTAAAAAGTGCCAGATGTCAAAGACGTGGCTGAGCATCAGAAGGCCTGGGAAGGGCAGGATGGTTCAGACAGGACAGAAATGGCAGGGCTCTCCATCAGAGGGGGGGGGTGTCTGTGTCTAGTGCCTGCCTGGAAACAAATCCATTGTGCTTGGTGAAAAGGTTTAATTATCATCATCATTATCTTCGTCCCTTTTATTGGCATAAAAAGGTAAAGGTAGTCCCCTGTGCAAGCACCAGTCATTTTCAACTCTGGGGTTTTCACAGCAGACTTTTTACGGGGTGGTTTGCCATTGCCTTCCCCAGTCATCTACACTTTCCCCCCAGCAAGCTGGGGACTCATTTGACCGGCCTCAGAAGGATGGAAGGCTGAGTCAACCTCGAGCCGGCTACCTGAACCCAGCTTCCGCCAGGATCGAATTCAGATCGTGAACAGAGAGCTCGGACTGCAGTACTGCAGCTTTACCGCTCTGCACCACAACGTACTCAAGCATGATATGGAATTGGGACAGACAAGATATACAGTCAAAGATTAAGAACAATAAGCTAATAGAATTTATAGCGAAACATGCCCCACATAGATTTTAATGGACTTCTCCAGAAATTCACTAACAGCCCTTGCGATTTCTATTTTGTTATCTTTCATTAGGAGGCGGTAGTCAATCCCATTCCGTAGGTGACAGGGAAAGAGAGAAAGATTTCCAAACAGTTCCCTCCGGGAATTAGAATATAGCTGACAGTCCAGCAATATAGGTTGGATGGAATCTGGACTGATAGGCCCACGAGGACGGATTCTCTCACTATACGGGATTTGGAGGAATCTGCCATAAAAAAACATTTGAAGGAAAGGCATTCATCCTTGCCAACATAAATGCTCTCTGTTGCTGGGGGGCTTTCTAGATCACATAAATAGTTGGCCATTTTTCCAATGGGTTGAGGGTTTACTTATTAACTAATTAACATCTAATTGTTATCTACTTTTCTGCCACAAGGGGGCTTTTGGTTACAGAACTGACTTAGAGTGTTTGAAACGCCTCATTCTTTTCCCTTCAGTCTTATTCCCTTCAGCCTTATTTGCAGTCGAAGCATCTGGCAGGAAACCCGGAGCCATTCCTGGCTTCCCACAGAATGCTTCTCTGCTGTTTGTATGACCTTTTTGTTATGCGCTTCAAATAACGACTGTAGGCAGTGCACAAGGCATTTATGATGTATGCCCATTGAAAGAGTTACACAGTAAATTACCCTTCATTATCTCCCAGCCTGTCGTTTGGCTGAACTTAAAACCATAGCCTCAGGAGATGGAACCTTCCCCCCAGACTGCACATGGAGTGTTCTTAGCTGGTAACAGCTGGACAGCAGAGAAACACCTCCATCAAAAAGCAAGTGGATCAACAGGCAGCCTTGGATAGATCAGGCCAGCACTAACAGCTTATGCCAGAGGTGGCCAAACTTGCTTAATGTAAGAGCCACATAGAATAAACTTCCGATGTTTGAGAGTGACAAGACATGAATGTCAGATGCTTGAGAGCCACGAAGGAGGTAGATGGGGAGAGGGAGGACAGAGGGGGAGGGGGAAAGCAAGCAACTTTAACTTTCAACGGATTCACCAAGCCACTGGTGGGCTCAGCTTGGAGAAGTGATTTAAAGAGACGAATGCCTTCTTCAAGCCAGCTGACGGGGCAGTGGGGGCTCCGAAAGCTGCACAATATGTGTGAAAGAGCCACATGTGGCTCCCGAGCCACAGCTTGGCCACCCAAGCTTATGCCTTATAAGAATCCTCCTGCAGGTACATACATGGGGCTCCACCAGCGAAAAAAACATCTCGAGTACTGGCTGCTTGAAATCATGCGCCTTCTCTTCTTGCTTTCTCTCTTTTCCTGCTCAGGTCAGCACATCCAGCTCCCTGGAGGATCCTTTGCTTACACCAGAAGAGAACCTCTTGGGGTGTGTGTGGGGATCGGGGCCTGGAACTACCCTTTCCAGATTGCCTGTTGGAAATCAGCCCCGGCTTTGGCTTGCGGTAAAGGAGATGTTCTGTTTCAGGGATGAGAGGGCAGGTATCTTCCCCAAGAGCAAAGAATCGAGCAAGAGCGCAGTCCCTCTGGCTGGGGGTGGGGCTTGGGATGGGACAGGGAACAAAAGCCTGCGCTGTTTCCTCTACTCTCTTTGGAGCCTTGGACGTAGAATTTAACTGACAGATGAAGGAGGAGGTTAGCGAAACACAAAGCCATGTTATGAACCTTCATTAAAATATGGGATAGAAATGACTGAAGTAAGGGGTTGGTAAACCAGATTTTCTCTGGTCGGTAAATCTTATCATTAGATTACTTTTCTCCTGGATGTCTCTGAGGAACCAGATCTCAACCGATCGAGCAGACTTAATAAGAAAAAGCATTTGAAACTAATGGTGAAGACTTGGCCAACCTTCCCTTGAGGCAAGGGGCTTGGTTACGAGTATATAGAATGTTCCTCAGGCCATAACATGAGCAGCAGCAGCTACCTGGCAGACCTGAAAGAACACTCTTTTAGTCCAGTGTGGTTTAACAGTGTCTTTGAGAAACTGCTGGCTCTTGATGTTAACCTGGACGCTATCTAGGCCCTGGACACTATCTAGTGCAGCATTTGCTTTGGTGAGAAATGGTGTAAAATCAAGTGATCACCAAAGCTCTGACATAAGAGCATACTGCATTTGTTCATCCTAATTTTTTGGTATTCTGCCTCCAAAATCTCTTCCATCTTATACCTGTCTGTTGGCTTCCCAAAGCCCATTAAGGGCATTCATTCCAACCAGACTAAATGCTCAGTCCTTGGCAATTTTGAGGGGGGTAGGTTCATGCACATACGTTACTCAGATCGAATCTGTCCCCGTCCCTTAGGTAAGATCGACACAATAGCACTTCTCTTTCTGGAGCATCCATTGTACACTAATCTCAAAAAGGTAAAGGTAGTCCCCTGTGCAAGCACCAATCGTTTCCGACTCTGGGGTGACATTGCATCACGACATTTTCATGGCAGACTTTTTATGGGGTAGTTTGCCATTGCCTTCCCCAGTCATCTACACTTTCCCCCCAGCAAGCTGGGGATTCATTTTACCGACCTTGGAAGAATGGAAGGCTGAGTCAACCATGAGTCGGCTACCTGAACCCAGCTTCCACCAGGATCGAACTCAGGTCGTCAGGAGAGAACTTGGACTACAATACTGCGGAGGCATTATATTTTACCATGTTGACAAGTTCATCTGGAACTATATTTCTATGACTAGCAGTTGCAACATTTGTTTTCCTCCTTTTGTTTATCGAGTGATTAACAACTGTCTACTGCTCAAGATTGTTGTATCACAGAGCTTTTCTTGGATAAAAGGAAACCAGTAAGGAAAATAAATATGGATGAGCAGAAATCCCTTAGCCTTCATAGCACTGTTAACAGATAAAAAAATTATAGAAGCAAGATCTTTTTCGCCCCCACATCTGTTTCGCTCACTATCAATTAGCCACCAATACATGAGTGGCCAAAAGTACCGGATAAATTTAGATGGGAAGAGACAGATTGAAGTCTCATGTTTAATATAAACCTAAAAACTAAGGGGACTCGGATCTCTCTACCTCTGTACTGTGCAGCAGCTTATATAAACACTATAATACCTGTTGGAGAATCCAAACAATTCCGAGTGGACATAGAGAAAGCATCGTTGCAAAGCAACAGGAGAAGGTGATGTGGCTGTCAAAATTAGTACAGGGCTGGTGGGCACAATCACAGACTGGCTGGCACAGAAGGTGGGAGCCAGTCACAAAATGGTTGCCACGGGAGGTGGGGACAATCACAAAATATCAGGGATCAAAGTTATATACAGCTCCAATAGTAACTCTTTGATATTTCGGGTGGAAGCTCTGTTTAACAGGATGCTTTTCAGTCTGCACAGCCAACCGGAAGCCTTGCTGGGGGAAAGCATTTGGTGGGTGCCAGAAAAGGTGTTAGCAGACCCCTAATATAGTAGGATATAACCAGGGCTGGAGGGGGCAGAATATACTGATACTCAGGGCTTTTTTTGTAGCAAGAACTCCTTTGCATATTAAGCCACACACCCTGGTGTAGCCCCAAGAGCTTATAGTAGGCCTTGTATTAAGAGCCCTGTAAGTTCTTGGAGGCTTGGCTACATCAGGGGTGTATGGCCTAATATGCAAAGGGGTTCCTGCTACAAAAAAAAGCCCTGTGACACCTAATAGTAAACCAGAAATGGTTGAGGAGCAAATCAAGCCTATTCCAGAAACAGGTCAACCAAGTAAAACAGCTGTCCTTGAATAAATATACAAAAATATCCTTAAGTAACAACGCTTATGCATGCAAAGTCTTGAAGTATCCCCTTGGCTAGCTACATGTATGGCGTCATCAGGGTATTTTCCTAGCCCCCCATTCCGTTTGTATGCTCACTTCTGCACCCAGGAGGCTGACACACCCCCTTGCTCATTTTCCCCCCCTTTTTGCTCCTTATCCATCCGCTTAGGTAACGCCATGGTCTTCAAGCCGTCTCCCTTCACCCCCATCTCGGTTGTGATGCTGGCCGAAATTTACAACGAAGCTGGCGTCCCCAAGGGGCTTTTCAATGTGGTGCAAGGTGGGGCTGCCACAGGCCAATTCCTGTGCCATCACCCGAACGTGGCCAAAGTTTCTTTCACCGGCAGCGTGCCCACTGGCGTCAAGGTAAAGCAAAGTTAGCCCTAGGACTGCTGAGAAGTCAACATAGCCCCCCACTCCCCACCTCTTCCAGGATGTCTGCAATGGGACATGCTGCCTAGAACTCCCCTAGCTTCTGCTCATGCTTTTTTTGTAGATGGAAAGTCTTTGCATATTAGGCCACACCCCTCTTATGTAGCCAATCCTCCAAGAGCTTACAGGGCTCTTATTCCAGGGCCTTCTGTAAGCTCTTGGAGAATTGGTTGCATCAGGGGTGTGTGGCCTAATATGCAAATAAGTTCCTGCTAAAAAAAAACACCCTGCTGACAATGTTTATAATGATTAGCTACCACATAGTTTTTCATAGGAGGAAATGGTTGGTGCACTAAAGCCAGTTCAGGTGTATCATAGAGTATTAGGTAACCAATTAACCAAGAGGTTGGGGGGAAGCCTAAAAAAACAAGATAAATTCTAATGGGTTACCATACATTATATTAACAACGCTTTAATGCGTTACACGTAATTTTTAAAAATCCATTAAAACCAAACACGTTTCTGCCCCAAACTGTTTCTCAGGTGGTACAAATTATTATCATATATTCCATAAAGTAACATTATTCAAAACATCAAATACACAACAGCTCTGAGCTAAACTTTAAAACCTGGGAGAAAAAAGTGGAAATAAATGGGATCGTTTATTAAAAGATCATTTGGATTAATTATGATGTGAGTAATTTATAAAAAAGTATAATTTCCAAAACTGTTAATCTGTATTTAAAAGTATCATTTCCCAAATTGTTAATCTGTATTACTCTCTGTCACACACGCACACACATTAACTGAGTAAATCCCACTTCATTATTGTATCTGGGAAACATATAGAGTATACCCAGAAACTTTGTGTGCATGTGTGTCCTTGGTGAGAATTCTCTAGAATCAGACTTTGACATGGTTACCTTTCCTGCTTGCTGTTACAAAATCTTTGAGCATCTTGCTGGAACTCTTAAACTGATGGAATTTTGGAGGAGAGTGCTTTCAAGTGAGTTACCACACGGGGGAGCAGAGTGCCCAAACAGTTTGTTCACACTATCAGACTCACCGTTCACCCTGTGCATCCATTCATTCTATAAGATGAGCCTCTTTTGAACATGTCAGTATGTATTCTCTATGTAGGGAGTTTATTTTGCAGTTTTATGTAGATCGTATTGTATCTACTTTTTGAACTTTGCCTGCCTGAATTTGATCTTAGGATAATGGTATAGATGTGTTATTATAGGTTTTTGTCTGGGGGGGAGGGGGAATTTAAAGGGTTAAGAGTTTGTGATTATTTGTCTGCACTTGTTATATATCGTTTTTGTGTGTGTGTGTGTGTGTGCTTTTAGTTTATTAAAATGATTTTGACCTCATTAAAAAAACACCGTGGGTTGATTACAACAGTCCTGTCACTATGGCTCTTTCTCATGATCTCCCTCTCTGTCGCGATCCTTCTGACTTAAGGAAAGCTTATTCCCAATGCGAGCCCCACCTAAATAGCCATGTGGATCAGCAGGCTGCAGTGGAGGGGAAGAAAGCAGGAATGCTATTGCCCTTTTTGCAGAAAAGGAAGGAGAGAGAGATTTCTCCCCCCTGCCTTCTGCAGCCTTCTGACCTGTGTGGCAGAGTAGCCCACATCAGGGTCAGCAAGGACTGCTGAGGGAGCAAGGAAAAGCAGGGGGAATCTGCCATGCTTGCATCTCCAGAACACTGCTTCAGACCCAGTGCTTGGCCCTAGCTTTCTCTCTGGAGAAGGGCAACCGTCATTCTTTCTCCTGCCTTTGGAATCCTTATTTTTTGCCTTTCCTGCCAGTTTGGTGCTGTGGTTAAGTGCGGGGGCTCTTATCTGGGAGAACCGATTCCCCACTCCTTCACTGCAGCTGCTGGAATGGCCTCGAGCCAGCCATGACTCTAGTAGCAGTTGTCCTTGAAAGGGCAGCTGCTGCAAGAGCTCTCTCAGCCCCACCTACCTCACAGAGTGTCTGTTGTGGGGCGGGGGGAGGTAAAGGAGATTGTGACCGCTCTGAGACTCCGAGATTCAGAGTATAGGGCGGGCTATAAATCCAACATCATCATCTTATTGCGGGAGAATTGTATGGCCATTCACAGCAAACAGGATGACGTTTCATTCCCGAGTGTCATCTAATCTTGTATTTATATTGCATGACTCCTTTGTTACTCGGGAGGCAGAGGGACAGCGTCCTTTCTACCAGGTTACTGATACTCACATTCTTACTATGCAGAGAGTGGAAAGGTGCCCACAAGGAGAGGGTAGATCTTTATGCTCAAGTGGAGGGAGGACAGGCCTTTTCATCCATTTAAAGAATTTATGGCACTGGAATAGGCCAGCTCAGTTTCCTCTTGAAGCCTCATCCCGATTTTGTGTTTTTTCACTAGATCATGGAGATGGCAGCCAAAGGGATCAAGCCAGTTACCCTGGAGCTGGGAGGCAAGTCCCCTCTCATCATCTTCGCTGACTGCACCCTGGAGAATGCTGTGAAGGGTGCCCTCATGGCCAATTTCCTCACCCAAGGCGAGGTACGCGGAGCTGGGGTCCTTAAGCAGAGAGCCGTCTTTTCCCTTGCCCTGGAAGTCCGCTTCCTCTGTGGTCCTCTGTGGCTGGAGGAGGAATGGTGCTTGTCCTGTTTAACAGGACAAGTACTGCGTTCCTCTGCCCTAGTTTGGGGCAGCAGGTGCTCTTCTCTTAGACAAATGGGAGGCAGATCCTGGCATGAAGTCACAGCTGACTTATGACGACCCCGTAGAGTTTTCAAGGCAAGAGGCACCCAGAAGTGGTTTGCCACTGCCTGCCTTTGCATCACAATCAGTGTTCCCCCCCAAACACACACACACAGTTCACAGGCTCCTTTCTAAAGCAAACGTTTCTTCAGACAGCGGATAACCGGTGCCCTTCCTCTCTTCCAGAAATATGAGGGGTGACATGATAGAGGTTTACAAGATTATGCATGGGATAGAGAAGGTAGAGAAAGAAGTACTTTTCTTCCTTTCTCACAATATGAGAACTCATAGGCATTCAATGAAATTGCTGAGCAGTCGGGTTAGAACAGATAAAAGGAAGTACATAGGGTGATTAACACGTGGAATTCACTGCCAAAGGAGGTGGTGGCGGCTACAGGCATAGCCAGCTTCAAGAGAGGATTGGATAAAAATATGGAGCAGAGGTCCATCAGTGGCTATTAGCCACAGTGTGTGTGTATATAATTTTTTTGGGGGGGTCACTGTGTGACACAGAGTGTTGGACTGGATGGGCCATTGGCCTGATCTAATATGGCTTCTCTTATGTTCTTAACCTCATCTGCCACATTGACGCCCACTCACCCAGCCTCAACAGATCCCTTTGGAGTGCCTCACAATCTTGTAACTGGAGTTACTGAAGAGCCAGGCAAAAGGTGCCTTCTGGTGAAGTCACCATTGGGGGTCTTGTGAAGGGAAGCAGAATGTTAATTATTTACCTTATGATTCTATTTTTGATCCCCATGGGGAGAGGACAGCATATGGAGTTTGGGCCTTGAATGCCGAAAAGTCACGAACCATCTCTGCCTCGCCTCACATCACGTTCTGCTAATAGAAAGTGACTCTGTCTTGGCCGCAGGTCTGCTGCAACGGCACCCGGGTGTTCGTGCAACACGCCATCCTTCCGGCCTTCACCAAGGAAGTCGTAAGGCAGACCCAGAACATCAAAATCGGAGACCCCCTGCTGGAAGACACAAGGATGGGGCCGCTCATCAACCGTCCCCACTTGGAGAAGGTGCTGAGCTTTATCAAGCAAGCAAAGGAGCAGGTGAGAGCAGCAGGTAATGCCTAGCAGGAGAGGCCTGGCTGCCACAGAATGGACGCTGCACGGGACCCTTTGCTGCGTGAACATCATGCCAACGCTGCGTTCCTTGCCAGCTGTAATATGAGAAGGAAGCTGACTTCCTTCGGTTGAGGGATGTGCCATCCGGGGCTTTTTTTGTAGCAAGAACTCCTTTGCATGTTAGGCCACACACCCCTGAAATAGCCAATCCTCCTGGAGCTTACAGTAGGCCCTGTACTAAGAGCACTGTAAGCTCTTGGAGGATTGGCTACATCAGGGGTGTGTGGCCTAATATGCAAAGGAGGTCCTGCTACAAAAAAAGCCCTGGTGGCATCACTGTTGTGCTTCCCCGTGACTAGCAGTCAGTCACGCAAATCAACGATGTAACACGTCATTTTCTTTACCTGCAAAATTCCTTCCGTTCATGGTGTTCAGATTACCCTCTTGCAACAGAATCGGGCTATTTCTTTACCATTTGAGCCTGTGCGGTTCTAGCCATACCGGTTTGGGAGGATGTGATTTTTTTCCCCCAGGAAGGGTGCTTCTTTAATCGGCACAAAGCCGGGGGCCCTTGCCCAGAAGCACCCCCCTCTCCTAGGCATCTGCAAATGAAGTGAATGGGGCACGGACTCGGGCAGCAGGGATTGGCATTCCGGGGGAGTATTATGAGCGCTGCAGCGCCAGACGCTTTGGAAGGGAGGAGCGATAAGCAAAGGCCTAAGTTCAGCAGTTGGAATGCCGCCAGTTGACCCCTTGCCAACCTCGTTGCTTCTGATCGTGCCTTCTGTGCTCTTCTCGAGGTCTCAAGTGCACGCCACTGCAGCAGATAGTGTCAGACCAGCCCATGTGTTCAGAGATGATGTGCCACGCCCCACCTTTGCCCCTGAGCTGTACTTTGCCTGAATAATCCATGTCAAGCTTCAGCTAAAGTTCACTCGGTACAGTGCCTGAGGGTTGCTGGCCTCACGCTTGGGATGGCCGTTCTCAATAGCGAGTGCTGCTGTGGAATCCCTACAGAGGCCAATGTGGAAATCAGCTTTGATCTGAGCTGATTATTTAGACTCTCTCGAGGTGCACAAGCACAAAGATTTCCATGGTTTCTGGGAGTCAGGGAAATACTTAACGGCAGGGTCCAAAATCAACAAATCTTTCATTTTATCGGGGAAAAATCACACCTTTCCCCTTGGGCTACTGTGTGTGTCTTGCTGTTCTCCTGCTTTTGTTTCCCTCTAGCAGGAGGGGCCCATGGCACAGTGGCAGAGCATCTGTTTGGCACTGCAGAAGTCCCAGGTGCAATCCCTGGCATCTCCAGTTTAAAAGGGCCGGGCAACAGGTGCTGTGGCAGACCTCAGCCTGAGACCCTGGAGAGCAGCCATCAGTCTGAATTTTGACAGCTCCGAGCTCGATGGACCCCAGGGTCTGGTTCAGTATAGAGCAGCTTGACATGCTCAGGGTAAACTGGGAGTTTGCTCAAAGGTCCTGTAGGCTGGGCTCCAGATTGTAAACTTCTGCCAAGGGAAGGAGGATTTGGGAAACAGGAAATCCAATAAGATGCACGTTCAGAGCTTCCGAACCCTTTTTCTTAGTAAATGCCTGCATCGGGCCCCTTTCAGATCTTACTCTTTGATCACATCATTGTCCTGACTTGGAACGGTCCACCACTGTTTGCCCTGTGCAAGCCGCTCACAAAATGCTTGTCTCTTTGCCCAAACACGGCATACCCCACACCAGTGAGGCAGTTTCAGGTTGGGAAGGCTTAATGTGCATAACCATAACCATAACGAGAGCCAGTTTGGTGTAGTGGTTAAGTGTGCGGACTCTTATCTGGGAGAACCGAGTTTGATTCTCCACTCCTCCACTTGCACCTGCTAGCATGGCCTTGGGTCAGCCAGAGCTCTGGCAGAGTTTGTCCTTGAAAGGGCAGCTGCTGTGAGAGCCCTCTGCAGCCCCACCCACCTCACAGGGTGTCTGTTGTGGGGGAGGAAGGTAAAGGAGATTGTGAGCCGCTCTGAGACTTTTTGGAGTGGAGGGAGGGATATAAATCCAATATCTTCTTCTTCTATCTTCATAACTCTTGTTTGCACCATGGCTTTGATCTGATTAGGCTGCCCACATAGCTGTTACTTAACGAGCAGAACATTTAACAAGTGGAACACTTTCAGTTCCAGATGTCTAGCTCCACCCATACTGAAGAATGGGGTGTGGTCATAGAAGTCTATGGCCAAGGGATTGGAAATACCTGGAGGTGTGGGGGATGGCACCAGGAAGTACTTCTTCACCCAAAGGGTGATTAACACACAGAATTCACTGCCACAGGACGTAGTGGTGGCTGCAAGCATAGAGAGCTTCAAGAGGGGATTGGATAAACATATGGGGCAGAGGTCCACCAGTGGCTCTTTGCCACAGTGTATTGTTGGAACTCTCTGGGGCAGTGATGCTCTGTATTCTTGGTGCTTGGTAGGCACAACAGTGGGAGAGCTTCTAGTGTTCTGGCCCCACTGATGGACCTCCTGATGGCACCTGGTTTTCTTGGCCACTGTGTGACACAGAGTGTTGGACTGGATGGACCATTGGCCTGATCCAACATGGCTTCTCTTATGTTCTTATGGCTTGTTGGGGTGGGAGGGACAGACTACAGCAGCACATAAATGCCATAGACTGCCCTTCAGAGCAGCCATTTTTCTCCAGGGGAGCTGATCTCTGTTGTCTGGAGATCAGTTGTAATTCTGGAAGATTTGGCTCCACCTGGAGGTCTGCAACCCTGTTATGGCCTTGCAGTACCTACAGAATGCTTCATATATGGGTACAGTCTCAGCCTGCTCCACCACCATTGGATGTGATGCGGCCAGCAGCCACTGTCCTGAGGGTGACGTTCTGGTGAGGCCAGCTCACGTTCTGTCCCCTGGTGATTCCCGCAGAGTTTGTCCACCAGCTGATGATTCTCATGGTGCTTCTTGACCTTCTGTTGTTACATTTCCAGGGAGCAGAGGTGCTGTGTGGCGGAGAGCCGTACGTACCAGATGACCCCAAGCTGCAGGAGGGCTTTTACATATCTCCCTGCATCCTAGGTATGCCGTGCGACTGGACCTTTAAACCAAGCTCTCACTGTACTTTGTCGCGGGGCGGAGGGGAGCATCTGAAGACTACCTGATCTAGACGTCTAGACTATGCTCAGCTTGCGTAGATGTGGCTGAGAAGGCAGTGTCACTTCTTAGCCCTGGAAAGGAAGACGAGAGCCCGTTTTTCTAGGAGAAGAAATTGGCTTACTTTCTCTCTGTTCCTGAGGCTGAGGGAGGGGAATATTTCCCAGGATGCCCCTGCTTCTGAGTCAGGCTAAATGTTCAGGAAAGTTACTGCGGAGTGTACAGAATGAGTTGCACTTCCCTAAAGACAGACTTGTGTGGAGTTGTCGTATGCTAGAGCCCAAAATCCCTCCTTGTGGATGCCCCTGCTTCTAATGCAAGTTGCATGTTCAGGAAAGGAACTTCAGATTTCAGGGAAGGGGTTGCATATTTGAATACTTCCCTAAAGACCCGTGTGGAGTCGTCATATGCTGGAGCCCAAATCCCTCCTTGCAGCACATTCATTTTTGATGTTCAGGGGTGTCGAACTCATTTGTTACGAGGGCCAAATCTGACATAAATGAGACCTTGTTGAACCAGGCCATGTGGGCCGAGCCATGTGTGTACCTATTTAAGATTAGGTAGCAGAGATGTGAACTTTATAAAGGTCACAGACAAATTCAATCAAAGATTTTTTCAAAAAACTTAAAACATGCTTAAAGCATTAGCATTCATTGGTCTTAAAGGTGGTTTCTTTGTATTTCTCCAGGGAACTGGGCAAAGGAAGCTGTGGCTCTTTCTTTCCTTCCCCAGTGGACCAAGAAGGGGAGGAGCCTCAGCCAATAGGAGGAAGAGAGGCTTGGCTCAGTAGCTCTGCTGTGTGATTGAGAGAGCCTGGCAAAGCAAGCTCTCTCTTCCCCCTTTCCTCCCCAAGGGAGGCGCCTCAGTCAATGGAGAAAATAGAGATTTTGCTTTGTAGCTCCTGTGGGATTGAGCGAGCCTGGCAAAGCAAGCTGTGATGCAGAAGGAAGCAAGAGAGGGGGAGAAGGAAGCAGATGACAATCAGTTGCTTAGGGGCCTGACAGGAGCCCTCCAGGGGCCTGATTTGGCCCTCAGGCTGCATGTTTGACACCCCTGCTCTAGAAGTTCTCATGTGAGCAGGCCTTTAGACTGCATCTGATAGAGGGTTGTTTTTGAGGGGGCGGAGTCCAGCAGATAGACTCTATCCTGATAGTGCACCTTTGCTCTTAAGCAGGTTTCATTGTAACTCCTGCAGAATCCATGACAATCCTGTGCCCGCTTACTTCCAAATCAGTCCCATCCAACCAAGTGGGATTTCCTTCCCAGCAAGCATGTATAGGATTGGGCTGCTAGTTCAGTGGCTGACTGGACAGCAGTTGAGGCTTTTGATTGGGTCGTTCTGAATTCCCACCCCCTCCCTCAGCTGCATGGCTGGGAAGAAGGTTGGCCATCTGTTTCACTGAATGTTGCCGAGCCAGTGAGTTACTTACCTGTGTCGCTCCCAGGAAACTGTGAGGACAACATGACCTGCGTAAAGGAGGAGATTTTTGGGCCCGTCATGTCCATTCTGCCCTTCGACACAGAGGAGGAAGTCCTGGAGAGAGCCAACAACACCCGTTTTGGCTTGGCCGGAGGTGTCTTTACCAGGTATCATCAACGAAAAAAGGTCTGGTTTTAGGGGAGTGGGAGAGAAGTCCAGGGCCAGATAGCCAGGTCTGAAGGTTCTGCAGGGTGATGTTTATAAAAGCTGCTCAGTGGGAAACAGGAAATCAACCCAAGACATGGAGCATAGACTGCGCCCCAGTTGCTTTTGCAGAATAGAATCTGGAGCCTTCCTGATCTTTTGGCACCTCCTTAAAGCGGCAGTCGTGCCTTGCCAGAGTGGTGTAGTTTGAGAGCCAGTTTGGTGTGGTTAAGTGCACGGACTCTTATCTGGGAGAACCAGGTTGGATTCCCCACTCCTCCACTTGCAGCTGCTGGAATGGCCTTGGGATAGCCATAGCTCTAGCAGGAGTTGTCCTTAAAAGGGCAGCTGCTGTGAGAGCTCTCTCAGCCCCACCCACCTCACAGGGTGTTTGTTGCAGGGGGAGAAGATATAGGAGATTGTAAGCCACTCTGATTCAGAGAGAAGAGCGGGGTATAACTCTGCAGTCTTCTTCTTCTAGTGGTTAGAGCATCATCCTTACATCCGGGAGACCCAGATTTGAATCTCCGCTTTGCCACAGAGGCTCAGCGGGTGACCTTGGGCCAGCCACACACCCTTAACCTAACCTACCTCACAGGGCTGTTGTGTAGATAAAACGGAGACAACAGTGTAAACCACTGAAAGGCAGTGAATAAATAATGTTTTGCCATGCCTTACAGGAAATAAAGTCTAAGGGGATGTTTCAGGGGATTTTTTAATGGGGAACAGAAGGTTGACAACCCTTTCTCTTCGGTCCACAGGGACATCAAGCGGGCTCACAGGGTCGTGGCTGGTCTGCAGGCTGGGATGTGTTTCATCAACAACTACAACACTAGCCCCGTGGAGCTGCCCTTCGGGGGCTACAAGATGTCAGGTGACCGACTCAGCCTGCTCTTTGTGCGGCCTGTTGCCTTTGTTGAATCTCAGGCCCTTAGGGCAGAAACTGGCCAAGAGGGTGGGAACGCCAGCTCTTTCCCCCCTTCAGCATCCATTGTCATATTGCGTGTTGGCAGTGAACTGCCCATAAACCAGTTTTGCAGCCAAGTTTTGGCCACGCCGTGAGATATTTAAATAACATAATACCACTTTGGGTAAAGTACCTGCAGAGCGTGACTGGAGATCAACTTCTCTGAGGGGGAGTGACAATTAGATATGACAAATAGTTGTTGGATTGGATGCAGAGATAATCTGAGGGATTGGGATCACAGTGGAAGTGAGGGCACAATGCATTATTCAAATATACAGAGATGAGGTTCAGGGGAAACGATGCTGACACTTGGCAACAGAGGGAGGCTGGTTCCAGCGCTGCTTTGTTTATACTCCCATGATATTATAAATCCACCTGCCTTTCCCCAACAGGAGCATTTTATTCAGAAACAAGTACATCTGCCTTTGAAAGATGGGAAACTAGAGTCATCACATCAGGGGTGGAAATCTAGCAGGAGCTCCTTTGCATATTAGGCCACACACCCCTGATGTAGCCAATCCTCCAAGAGCTTACAAAAAAGAGCCTTGTATTCTCTTGGAGGATTGGCTACATCAGGGGTATGTGGCCTAATATGCAAAGCAGAATTCCATCCCATACAGACTTCTGCTCTAGGGGGTTTCTCTGTATGCAAAGAAGCCCCCTGCCCTTTAGCGACTGACTTTGTTATCCCTTGCATCGGGGTCCCCAGCCTTTTGGTGCCTGTGGGCACCTTTGAATTCTGACACGGCACGGAGGGCACAGCAAGAAAATGGCTGCCGCTTGATGTGAAGCCAGCCACAAAACTGGAGAGCCAGTTTGGGGTAGTGGTTAAGTGTGCGGACTCCTATCTGGAAGAACTGGGGTTGACTCCCCATTCCTCCATTTGCAGCTGCTGGAATGGCCTTGGGTCAGCCATAGTTCTCACAGAGCTGTCCTTGAAAGAGCAGCTTCTGTGAGAGCTCTCTCAGCCCCACCTACCTCACAAGGTGTCTGTTTTGGGGGAGGAAGGTAAAGGAGATTGTGAGCCACTCTGAGATTCAGAGTGAAGGGCGGGGGTATAAATCCAGTACCATCAACATCATCATCTTCTTCTAAAATGGTTGTCACAGCCAGTGTTCCCAGCCAGAGTTTTGTGAGCAGAAATTCTACATCGTGAGCTATTGGCATGAAAGTTGTGAGCTACTGCATAAATTATTGTGCTCTGGGGCCATCCTTCCTGAGCTAAGACAAAAATGTGTGACCTGGAGGCTAAAAATCTGAGCTAGCTCACGCTGACTCAGCTTAGAGGGAACACCAGCCATAGCTTCTCTTCAGTGACACGGTGCAGATTCTTGTGCTGTGGTGGCAGCTGCTGCCAAAGCAACATTTTTAAAAATCTCCAGTAGTCAATCAGAAGCCTTGCTGGGAAAAGTCTTACCTGACCACACACCCCCCCCCCACCCACCCACTTCCTCAAAACCATTTGGTGGGCACCATGGTTACCAAGTTGGGGACCTGCTTTACATTCTCTGTGTCTGGCTTCAGGACTAATGCCCCTGTTCCGTGCTCCATCGAGAAATGCCTTCCAGAGCCATTCCCAGAGACGAGCAAAAAGTCCCCGTCCCCCTCACGGATCTCTCCTTTCTGCAGGGTTTGGCCGAGAGAATGGTGAAGCAGCCATCGAGTATTACTCCCAGCTGAAGACGGTCTGCGTGGAGATGGGCGATGTGGAATCAGTGTTCTAATGGCCCTGGTTCAGCCAGCGGTCTCCTGCGAATAGTCCACGGAAGTGCTCAGTGCCACGGAGAATGACACGGGCAGGGTCCTTGCATTTCTGTCTTCCCGCTCCTTTGAATCCCCCTTTTTTGTTTTCTTCTGCTCTTTCTCTTGTAGCAGAGAAAGAAAAAACAGCTAGCCGGATGCAGCAGCCTGATCCCACAGATCTTCCGTTAGCCTTCCCTCCCACACTGCCTTAGTTCTCAGCTCTAGGAAGCAAAAGGGGAAAGTATTGGCAGCGTTCCCCTTCGCTGAAGTTGGGGTGGCACGTCTTCCTTCTGATCTTCCGTTCAGCTGCTGCCTGCGGACCCCCTTTCTCCTCCTGCAGTAGTTGATGTCAGACCCCCCCCCCCCCCAAAAAAAAAAAAAAGGATTTCTGCCTTTTCTATGCAAGCACTTTTGTATACCATTTTCTGAAGAAATAAAGGAGCTGGCCTTGAGTGGGTGTTTGAATAAATTTTATTTTATTGCATTGCATTTATATCCTGCCCTCTTCTAATGGGCTCAGGGCAGCTAACAACAGTTAAAACAACAACATGTTAAAGTCAAGGTACAGTAAAATCATTAAAGCATTTCGACAGTTCATACAATTTAAAAAATATAGTACAGTTTCAGGTTCACTCGCCAGGATCCAGATGGCGGGTTTTAATTCTCATTGAGTTCTGCATATAATGATATTATAAGATGTCATTTGGCACTCTGGATCTCTATTGGGATGGTTCGGGTGTCAATGCTGTGGGATGGTGGAATAGTGGTTGCCTCCCTGTTATTTATTAAACGCTAGTTTAAACAATTCTGTCTTACAGGCCCTGTGGAATTGTGGCAAGTCCCGCAGGGCCCTAATGCTTGCGGGGAGGTATTCCACATAGCTGGGGCTGGCACAGAAAAGGCTCTTGCTCTAGTGGAGGCCAGCCATGCTTCTTTTGGCCCAGGGATCATGAGGAGGTTTTGTATACTTGATCAAAGTGTTCTCTGAGGCTCATATGGAGAGAGGCGGTCCCAGAGGTTGACAGGTCCCAGCATGGGTGTAAGCATCTACTGGGGCTGCCGATTATAAGAAAGTAAGAGCCACAGTGGTTCATCTTAGTCCAGGAGTGTCAAATATGCGGCCCAGGGGCCAGATCAGGCCCCCAGAGGGCTCCTATCAGGCCCCTGGGTGACTGGCTGTCATCTACTTCCTTCTCACTCTCTCTTGCTTCCTTCTGCATTACAGCTTGCTTTGCCAGGCTTGCTTAATCACACAGGAGCTACAGAGCAAAACCTCTGCTTTCTCCATTGGCTGAGGCTCCTACCTTGGGGAAGAAGGGTGGGAGGCAGAGCTTGCTTTGCCAGGTTCTCTCAATTGCGCAGCAGAGCTACTGAGTCATGCCTCTCTTCCTTCTATTGGCTGAGGCTCCTCCCCCTCCTGGTCCCCTGGGGAAGGAAGGAAAAAGCCAGAGCTGCTTTTGCCCAGTTCCCTGAATTCCATGGGAGAAATACCAAGAAAGCACCTTTAAGATCAATGAGTGCTAAAGTTTTAAGCATGTTTTAAGGGTTTTTTTAAAAAACTTTAATTGTGTTTGTCTGTGTCCATTATAAAGTTTATATCTCTGCTACCTAATCTTAAATAGGTACACACAAGACTCAGCCCGACATGGCTGGGCCTGACCCAACAAGGCCTCATTTATGTCATAACAAAATGAGTTTGACACCCCTGATCTAGTCCATCATCCTGTTCTATTCAGCAGCCAACAAACACCTCAGCTGCCAAGGCTTTCCTTCTGATGCTACCATCTAGCACTGGGAGTCAGTGGAATGTGTTGCCTCTGTATGTGGAGGTTTCCTTTAGTCATTGCATCTAGTAACCAGTGATGGTTCTTTCCTCCATGAATTTTTCTGACCTCCCTTTTAAGTGAAGAAGCATTTCCCTTCATTTGTCTTCAGCCTATTGCCCATCAGTTTCATTAGAGACCCCAGAGTTCTAACGTTATGGGAGAGAGAGATAACGGTCCGTTTTCTCCACCCTACACTTCATTCTGTAAACCCCTTATCAACACTGAACATCATTTGCCATATTGTTTCTTGCTCCCTCACTGTTAATAGACCCCCCTGGGGGCTCTTCATCTTGACTGTCACCATCCCAAATAATGTGGTATTATCTGCAAGCTTGGCCACTGCACCGCTCACTCCACAGTTTGATATAATTTACGGACAAATGAAGTAGTACTGGTCCCTATACAATCCTGCCTGCTCACTTCCTCCCCTTGTGAAAACTACCAGTTTAGTCCTACTCTGTGCTTTCCTCATGTCCTCTAGTACCACCTTCCAAAAGCGGACAGCCAGGTACGAAGAGAACCACCAGAGCATAATGCCTCTAACTTCACCTGCTGCTCCAGAATTCTTGATGGCCTCAAAAGCCACCAACAGGTTCTCGAGAAGGTCCAGGAATGCGCTCCCCCTGCCACTTACCCAGTAAGGACAGTTTCTCATCATGACAACAAGGCTCTTTTTGTCCATCTCACTTCAAAGGGGCCTGGGAAACAAAGGATGCAAAATGCAGTGTGGTATAATATTAACAGATCCCAACATCGTATGGCATACGTACAGTTCAACCCCTCGCTTGGCCCTTGCATCTATTTTTATGGAGGAGGGGAAAATACAGTGTAAAGAGGCCTGAGAAGCAAAGCCCTTTCAAAACATGATTTCTTAATGAAATGAAGGCTAAGTTAAGTGAGTATAACTCTTAAGAATGCTTATAATCGGGCGAATTACCTGGGGAGGGTTGCACAGCAAAATGAGCTGTTTTCCACAGGAGCCTGTTCTCACTTGAACAGCTAGATTTGAGTGCAGTAGCAGTTTAGGGACCAAAAAGAGTTTCAGGGCGTAAGCCGGGAGTGGCCAAACGGTGGCTCGGGAGCCACATGTGGCCCTTTCACACATATTGTGTGGCTCCTGAAGCCCCCACTGCCCCATCGGCCATCACAGCGAAGGCATTTCTCTCTAAATCACTTCTCCAAGCCAGCTTGGAGAATGCATTTAAGTTAAAGTTGCTTTCTTTCCACTTCTTCCTTCCCCCATCCCTTCCTTCCATCTGTAGCTCTTAGTAAAGCAAGTTTGGCCACGCCTGGCTTAAGCTTTCAAGCATCAAAGTTGTCAGACATAGTAGAAGTGGAAATCTGAGTCTTTTTATCCTAGTCAGAAAGTGAGATGGACATTGTAAAGAATACTGGTAAAGGGATGCTAAGGTACAACGTTTACTGTCATCAGTTTGATCGGAAAGGAGGGGAAATGCTTGGGGGACAGAAAATCAGCATCTATAGTGAGATAAGAGTTTTCCGTCAGTCCAGGGAGTCCATTGTTCTGAACTTGTGAATTAACTCAAGTTCAGCCGTCTTGCACCCTGATTTCTTTTGAAATTTCCTAGTTTGAGGATCGCCACTGGGGTCTTTCCTGAGTCCTGGCGATGCATTCTGCCCCTGATCTAGCACCGTTGAAAGCAGTTAAGGTTTAAGATCACTGCAGAAAGTGAGTGAGAACAGACGGCAAGAGGGGAAAAGAACAATGCTACCCAGAGGGATGGAGGAAAGAGCAAAAACATCTTTGACAGATCCACAGGGAACGGAGGTGCAGGAGACATGGATCAGGCTGTGTAGTGGATGCTTTAGGCAGCTCTAATACACCATCAGGCACTCTCCACACAGGTCCCACAACAGTCCTTGACTAGTTGCCGAACAAACAACAGGAGCACTTTATGCCTGTGAGCTCCACCGCAAGCAAGCAAAGGTGGCCACTTCAGATCATGTAGCAGCTGTTTCCAGACTTAGAAGTCAGCCGTCAGGGTTTCTGAGGGCTCTTCCATTACAAGAGAGCCCCAGCCATCAGGAAGCATTCTTTGCTCCGGCTATTTCTCTGACCTTTGATATATCTCAGAGCAAAACTGACTCATGCCCAATCATGTGCTGAGCTTGGCTGGGGCTGAAGTTGCCGTGGAAGAATCACAAAGGCTCCAGGCACGTGCCTGCCCCAAACGTTCACTACAAATCTGAACAAGGCTAACTTAAACAGGTAGAATCCAGAGCCAGCCTGGT
The DNA here is from genome assembly GCF_032191835.1 of Heteronotia binoei. NCBI lineage: Eukaryota > Metazoa > Chordata > Lepidosauria > Squamata > Gekkonidae > Heteronotia > Heteronotia binoei. Next base: position 177,441,715 of record NC_083224.1, on the reverse strand, counting down.
ATAGCGGATGGAGAGTCAGACTGTAGTGGTGGTGGAGGAAAGTACCATCAAGTCACAGTTGACTTAAGACAACCTCATAAGGTTTTCAAGGCAGGAAATATTGAGAGGTTTTGCCATTGCCTGCCTCTGCATACCAACCCTGTTATACCTTGGAGATCTCCCATCCAAGTACTAGGCAGGCAGGGCGGGCTCCCCCGGTAGGCAAACTAGGCAGTTGCCTAGGGCGCCGGCAGGGCGGGAGTGGCAAATTTGGCCTCCCCCCCCAACCCTGCTTAGCTTCCAAGATCCAAGCTAATCAACCACAAATACCAGGAAAATGTAGATTGAAGTAGTACTTAGATATTGATAAATCATCAAACTGCTATGTTGTTATAAATTACAAAGCCTAAACAACCAACATAGAGTATAACTGCGAGGAATTCCAACTTCAAAATGGAGACAAATAGAAGTCTTTCTCTAGGAGTGCATAGGTGTACAGAATCTAAAACTAGAAATAACAGATTTCCAAAAACACTGGACCCAAGAAGACCAGGAGGAGGACGCAGATAGTGCCAAAGTCTCTTTGCCTGATGATCATTTTGGTGTTGGAAATAAAAGGTCTTTTTAGCAGGGCTTTTTTTTGTAGCAGGAACTCCTTTGCATATTAGGCCACACACCCCTCGTATAGCCAATCCTCCTGGAGCTTACAGTAGGCCTTGTAAGAAGAGCTCTATAAATATTGGCTACATCAGGGATGTGTGGCCTGATATGCAAATAAGTTCCTGCTACAAAAAAAAGCCATGCGATAAATCATCAAACCACTGTATTGTTAAATTACAAAGTCTGAACAACCAACATAGAAGAGTATAACTGCAAGGAATTCCAACTCCAAAATGGGGACAAAATAGAAGTCTTTCTCTAGATATGCATAGGTGTATAGAATCTATAACTTGAAAGAACAGATTTCCAAAAACACCAGACCCAAAAACAGAGGAGTCTTCACAATTACAAACTGGTTGAAGTGTGCACCTTATACAGTCTTTGTGAACAGAAAGCCAGTTTGTGATTGTATAGGGTATAGACTTCAATCTGTTTGTAACTGTGAAGGCTCCACCATTCCAGGCTTTTAATCTTTTGAGGAGAATATTCTCAGCCCCCAGGGCTTTTTTTTTTTGTAGCAGGAACTCCTTTGCATATTAGGCCAAACACCCCTGATGTAGCCAATCCTCCAAGAGCTTACAAGGCTCTTAATACAGGGCCTACTGTAAACTCCAGGAGGATTGGCTACATCAGGGGTGTGTGGCCTATATGCAAAAGATTCCTGCTACACAAAAAGCCCTGATTAATTTACTATGTTTACTACTGTGTTTATTGTATCCCTTGACTAGACAGCTAGCCTGGTCTTGCCAGGTCTTGGAATCTAAGCAGGGTTGGCCCTGGTTGGTATTTGGATGGGAGACCACCGGAGGAGGAGAGGCTGATAACACACAAAGTCCACGCTCTCCATGAAGTGCCCCTGCATCCCTCTCGGCTTGGCTTCGCGAACGAAGATTTAAGAAGGGTGCAATAGTCCACGTCGCTCAGCACCCATATTCTGCTCCTGGAGGGGTACTGACCCATAATGGTGCAATTTGGAAGAACATACAAACCTAATGCGACATCACTCCGGAGTCAGAAACGACTGGTGCTTGCACAGGAGACTACCTTTACCTTTTTACAAACCCAAGAGAAGCCATGTTGGGTCAGGCCAATGGCCCATCCAGTCCAACACTCTGTGTCACATGGTGACCAAAACCCAGCTGCCAGGAGGTGGTGTAAAGACTGAGAGGGCGAACTTGGTGCATTTTCAGCCTTTCTTCCTCCTACAAATGGAAGCACCTCCCATGAACAAAAAAAGATTAGGATCCAAGCCTCAGGTTCTTGCATTACTCACCAAGTATGCACACATGGTAATAGTTTTCTTCCCATCTGTGACTCATGAGGTTGCCTATACACTGCAACAAAATTTTACCAACCGGTATTATGCCAATATTTGTTTTTCATCAAGCCCTCACACGCAATGTCTGAACTAGGCAAGCTGTGGTGGTTCCGTCATCTTACCTACCTGGGGGGTGGGTGGGGGTGGGGGGATGTAAATGCAAACTCCTGCCTGCCACACAATGCCATCTGTCTTTCTGTCTTTCGGAGGATTTGAGCCACCCCACGTGCCTATTGTGTCTCCCGGTTTACATCAAACATGAGAACATGAAAAGAGAAAAGCTGTGCATTAAGAGAAAACTGATTCCGGGATGCTTTGCAGGACTTGTTATTGAAGACAGCCCAAGCTTAGATGGGAGGATGTTGATTCTTTGTTCTTAAGAGAAAAGCTGTGCATTATTAAGAGAAAACTGATTCCGCGATGCTTTGCAGGACCGGTTATTGAAGACAGCCCAAGATGAGATTGGAGGATGTTGATTCTTTGTTCTAGCTGTGCCCATAAACCAACCTCACCCTGATGCCTCTTGAATAAATCTGAGTATGCTCCTTACTCACCGGAATAGTCTAAAGACTAGTAATATGGCTGGGTGGAGGCTCCGCTTGGAGGACTGCATTGCATCAAGAGTTCCCAACCTCCAGGCGATGGCTGGAGTTCTCCTGGGATTACAACCAACACTCCCTCTAAACTGTAGAATCTTGGGAGCAAAAAATCTACTTTGTGAGCTACTGGCATTACAGTTGTGAGCAAGTGATTTGGCTACTGCATAAATTAGTTTGCTCTGGGGCCATTTTTCCTGAGCTAAGACAAAAATGTGTGAGCCGGAGGCTAAAAAACTGTGAGCTAGCTCACTTAGAGGGAACACTGATGACAACTGATCCCCAGGTGACAGAGATCAGTACACCTGGAGAAAATGGCTTCTTTGGAAGATGGACTCTCTGGCCTTCTACCCCAATGAAGCCCCTCCCTTCCCCAAACCCAGCCCCCTTCAGGCTCACCTCCAAAATCTCCAGGTATTTCTCAAGCCAGAGCTGCCTGCCCTAATCACAACGGCTAACAAGTCAGCCAAAATCCATTCTGTGGGCAACTTAATAACCTACTTGACATAACCTGGGGTGTTGAAGTGGGGGGGGGGGGCAAACTGCTCCAGGGCCCTCCGGCGGACTGTTTCAAATTGCCACAGGTTTGTGGGCAAAACAAATCATCCAGTCTTGGTCTTCTGGATTGTGACTTAACAAAAGTCAAATTGGAAGTCTTTTGCCTGCCCAGTGAATAAGCATTTCATGGTGATTAATGAATTACAACTAGGATTGCCAGCTCTGGTTGCTGAAACTTGGGAGTCAAGTCCAGAGAGAGTGGGTTATGCCATAAAGTCCACCCTCCCAAGCAGCTGTTTTCTCCCGGGCATGGGAGTACGCCAAGTAGGCGGCCGCCTAGGGCACCAACTGACCTAGTGGGCGCTGCCTCTTCCCACACACAGTGTGTGTGCTCCTTGGAGCCTCCAACTAAAAGGATCAAGTAGAAATGGTCATGTGAAGGTCTTGTCCCTGGCATCTCCAGCTAAGGCATCTCCAGCTAAAAGGATTAAGTAGTATTCTCACCATCTTTATTGCTTAATCTCACAATTTAAAAATAAAAATTAAATTTAAAATAAAAAACTGTAAATTAAAAATGTAAATAGTTTCAAGTTTCTTCATTTCTCCTACAATTCTGGTTTTTAAATTTGGGGGGGGGGGGCACTAGCGGGCAGCTCACCTAGGGCACCAAAAACCCTGGCACCGGCCCTGCTCCCAGGGAACTGATCTCTGTAGTCTGGAGATTCCTGGACATCTTCAGGCCCTGCCTGAAAGACAACAACAAACGTTAACGTATTACATTGGGAGCCCATGTACTTTAAATATGCAATGTTACCTACAGACAGTTTCAGGGGAGTGCAAGAGGAGGGCCCAATTATTATGCTTTGCCTGGGGTCACCTTTTTGCTGTCTTTCTTTTTTTGCAGTCAAGCCGCAGCTGATTTATGGTGACTCTGTAGGGCTTTCAATGCAAAAGATATTCAGAGGTGATTTGCCACTGTCTCCCTCTGTGTAGCAATTCTCAGTAGTCTCTCATCCGAGTACTAAACAGGACTGATTCTGCTTAGCTTCAGAGATCTGTTGAGATCTGGCTATCTGGGTTGCCTCTCTGAAGCCCTGGAAACAGGGCTTTTTTTTGTAGAAAAAGCCTAGCAGGAACTCATTTGCATATTAAATCAAGCCAAGCCAGCCAGAACCAGGGGCGTCTTAACAGCATTATGGGCCCCGGGCAAAGCAGTGTACTGGGCCCCTTGCAACAACAACTCACAGGAATAAACATGTAAATGGTCAATAAAATTAAATATATTTTTATTTTATTGGCACTTCCAAGAAAATCGGTGTTGAAACATTAAAAACATGCTGCGCAGCAACAACTAATCAACATGATAAACATTTGAACAGTACACGAGGCTTGGAAAACACAATAATTTTCAGTGAACCATACAGATTAGATGTCACAGTATGAAATTACTATGCATTTCTTATTATAACAAGCATTTGCGGCATTTCTTATCAGAGAATTGTTTTATTATTGGCTCGGTTAATGGTCTTCAGGATGTCATTTTCCATGCACAAGAGTGAAAGCCAGTTCAAACAATGCTGCCCCATTGTGCTACAAAGCTGATTTTTTATGTTTCAGTCTTGAAAAAAGATTGTTCTCCTGTACAGTTGGTCACCATCATGCACATGAACACTCTGAGTGCAATTTCAACATTCGGGAATACAGATTTCAAATTGTCGGAAATTATTTTTCTGTACAATGCAGGGAGAGTCTCACAATTTTCATCAAGAGCCATGCAGTGCTTGAGATGCTCACATTCACTTAAAAGGTCATCGTAATTAAGGTCTTTGTGATACATATTAGCCAGATGTTCACACTTTTTCTTCAGCGCATCAGAAGCAATGGTTTTCAATTCACTGAAGAAAGAAAACAGATTTCCAATCTGTGAATAAGCTTCTGCACGTTTTGTCAGTTCAAAGATTAGAGTGTCCAGAATAGGGAGGAAAGTTTCTACCTTGAACTTTTCGCTTTTACTGAGAAGTACCTCTTCTGCTGATGATAATCCATCATATTTTGTAAGACGCACACTTTGTTCTCATTCCCATTTTTTCTCATCACTGTAATCTGCATCTGGACACATACTCCTGGCTTTGAATTCATATTCACTAAATTTATCTCTAGTTTCCCAACGATAGGTTTTCATAGACTCAAGAAGATTTGTGGCAACAAGGATGTTCATTCTTTCTAGCATGTAATTTTAAAGAACTGTGAAAAAGATTGCTTCCAGGTTTTCCATTTTCTTGCTCAATCCTTCTGCCTCTCACCTTGTATTCACTTCCTGATCATTGTCAGCTGATACAGAATCCAGTGCATGTTTTATTTTCTCGAAACCCCCATACAGAGCATGAGCAGCATCAAAACGTACTGACCACTGTGTGTCAGAAAGACGCTTGACCACAAAATCTTTTTCTAAAGATGATGTCAATACATTCCATCGACGAGTAGAAGCAGCAAAAAAGGAATACAGATGCCGAACAAAGTCAAAGAATTTCACAGTTTGTAGACAACACTGCTGCTTTTACTCCAACCAAGTTCAGGCTGTGTCCAGCACAGGGGACATAGATGGTGAACTCTTTGAGTTGATGAATCTGTGCTTGCAATCCAGTATATCGTCCAGACATATTTAAGGCATTGTCATAGGACTGACCACGGCGGTTCGATAGTGGAATTTTGTTCTCATTAAGAAAATCCACAACAGTGTCTGTTAGAGACTTTGCTCCATGAGAAAAGATGGGGATGAACATCAAGAAACGTTCCACAGACTCACAGCCTTTAATGTATCGGACAGTAAATGTCAGTTGATCTGTGTGTGAGATGTCTGGAGTGGAATCTACACTTATTGAATAATTCTTTGACTCTTTATTCTCTTGAATAGTACAGAGAACCTGTTGTCCCATTACTTCAATAAATTCTTCACAAATGTTTGCAGATAAATATGATGGGTTCCCTTTTCCAGGATTTCCATACAGTTTGAGATGTTCTTTCAAGAAAGGGTCAAATCCACTCAACAGCTCTAGTATGCTTAAATAGTTGCCATTTTTTGCTGACCCAATAATCTCGATTTTAAACAATTTATTGGTAGCATATGGTTACAAAGCTTTTCTATTTCTTAATTTTTTTTTCTTTTTTCACATTAACCCATATGACATTTCCATCCCCCCTCCCTCCAATGTTGACTTCCCCGAAGTTATAAGTTCAAATCCATACTAAAGGCACTTCTGACTGCACAAAGTTCCATATATATATTCTTACAACTAAAAAATTGTCCAATATTTCTTTACTTTCCAAGTTTTCTCCATATATCCTTTAAATTTTCTCCACTCCCTTTTGAATATCTCTAGATTATAGTCTCTTAGTGTTCTGGTTAATTTGTCCATTTCACACCACGATAAAACTTTCATGGTCCATTCCCATTTCTCTGGTATTTTTTCTTGCTTCCAAAGCTGCGCGTACAAAGTCCTAGCAGCTGATAACAGGTACCAAATTAAAGTCCTGTCTTCTTTTGGGTATTTTTCTAATTGTAATCCAAGTAAAAACGTCTCTGCAATTTTCTTAAAATCATAGCCCAAAATTTTGGTAATTTCTTGTTGTATCATCTTCCAGAATTCTTTCGCTTTTTCACATGTCCACCACATATGGAAGAAAGAACCTTCATGTTTTTTACATTTCCAACATCTATCCGACATTTTCTTACTTATCTTAGCCAATTTTTTCGGAGTCATATACCACCTATACATCATTTTAAAACAGTTCTCCTTAATGCTTTGACAAGTTGATATCTTCATTGAGTTCTTCCAGAGGTGCTCCCATGTTTCCATTTGTATTTCTCTATTCACATTAATTGCTGACCCAATAATCTGATTTACTCCACGAAATGGCAAACCTCTGGAGGCAAGAAAGTGAATTACAGAAACCACATGTGTCAACCCTTTATGCCAAAATTCCTGCTCTGAGCGATGTTGTTCAAGTAATAAAGAATCTACACTTCCAATTTCTCTATGCCTAATCAAATATGCCGTCATGCACTTTCGATGTTCTTCTCCATTTTCACGTTCTACAATAACATTACTGTGCTTCCAGTCCTTGAACCCTGATGTAGCAAATGGAGATTCTTTCTTTGACCATAAGCGACATACAAAGCAGTACAAATAACCTTGGGATGGGGAATAGAGTAGCCATTCACATTTTACACACTCACCATTCCACAGTTCACGTTCGAATACATTATTTGAGCTTGAAAGGTTGCTATCATGATTCTGACATGATGAGGGCCCACTATAAATCCAGTAATCTACTACAGGGGTGGCCAACGGTAGCTCTCCAGATGCTTTTTGCCTACAACTCCCATCAGCCCCAGCCATTGGCCATGCTGGCTGGGGTTGATGGGAGTTGTAGGCAAAAAACATCTGGAGAGCCACTGTTGGCCACCCCGATCTACTGTGTTCGTATCATTAATGTTCCATAGCCCCAGATCTGTCTCTTGGATTGGAAACTTCTTCTTTTTTTTAATGTATATATTTTTATTATTATTATTCATTATCCATTTCTCTACATGCTTTCTAGTATCCATTTTACATTTTTCCCCCAACCCACCCCCCTTAGTCTATACATCCTCTTCTTCTTCCAGCCAGGGACAAAGGACTTGAAGCTTCCACTGAATGTCCACTCTCCTTTCTTCCTTCGCCCATTTCAGGTAGGTCCACCACTTTTCTTTGATTCTTGATCTTCTTTCCTCCCATGATTCTTCTTGCGACATTATAGCAGCTATATCTGACTGGATAAAATCGAAGAGATAGTTATGCCAAGTTCTTTCCTTCCATTTACTTTTATCCTTCCATCCTGCCGCTATTACCGCTTTACCCGCTGATATCATTGCTTTTAGTAAATCTTGATTATTCTTCCCTATTATCTCATTCCCTAATATACTCATCTGCAATAATTCAAAGTTAATTCTCAGCTCTACCTGAAAGAATTTCTTTATCATTCCCACTACCATTTCCCATAATTTCTTGGCCTCAGGCCACTCCCACCAGGATTGGAAAATTCTTTACTGTTACAGATTTGGGTATTTCCTCTTGTGAAATGTCACCAGCAGCAGCAACAGGTGATGATACCATTGGTATGTCTGCTGAAACTGGATGATTGGTAGCAAGAATGGATTTGGATGTGGATGCTATATCTGAAAGAACAGTACTAGTGGCTGACATTGCGGGAGTAGATGTGGATGTAGATGCGGATGCTATATCTGATGTGGATGATATATCTGAAGGAATGTTATAAGTGGCTGACATTGCACCTGTGCTGAACCACGATGTTAATTTTGGAAGTTTTCCAATTTTCTCCTTCTCTGCAGCTCTCTTCCTCTTGTGCTCCACTCAAAACATTATGTTTCATTTCTGCTGAAAGGGTTATTCACCTGGAAATATATATTATAAATGTTTAGTATTTAGTCCCATGCCAGGATCTTTGTATAGGTCTACAAGACTACATTCCACATTTTCTCAATTTGCACAAATAAAAAGCTTATCCATTCATATATTCACAAACTACCAATACCTGGTTATTAACACTGCATCATACACTGATTACTATGGGATCCCTATGCTCGTGGAGCCCACAGGCAAGTGCCCATCAGGCCCATACATTAAGACAGCCCTGGCCGGAACTGCATTCTTGTGCTTTCCTGCTCAAAAAAGAAAAAGAAGAAAACCCTGCCTGGAAATAGCAGAGAATGTATATACTTTCTAAAATATTTCTATCCCACCTTTCCCTGAATTGCTGCTCAAAGTGGCTTATCAGTTCTTGCATTAAAACTACAAATATAAAACATGGTGCCCATAAAAATCACCTACCACACCCATGCACACACATCATGAACAGGTTTTGCCCCTTGCAAACAGGGCAGCTGTGCAGCCCTCTAAAATTCTCCAAAGAGGATGCCCTTCTTACCTCCCCCTGGAGCCTGTTGAATAAAGTGCGAGGCCTTTGTTGAAAAGGCTAGTAGATGCTGGGTGGGGACGGGGAGAGAAGGGGACAAGGACCAGAATGTGATGACCTGCAGAAAGGCAAGGGCATAAGAAAGCAGTCCTTCAAAGATTCTGGATTCTGAGTCATTAAGATGCTAAACAGCTTAAACTGAATTTAGAAAGAAGCCAGCAGTCAATGTAGTTGTTTTAAATTGGCAAGAAATGTTCCCATCTGCAAGTTCCTGACAATAACCAGGCTGCTGCTTGCCCAGTTCTGTTCCTCCAGCAGAGGAGCCTGAACTCTCCCTAGAATCTGTAAAGACTAAACTGATTGGACACATTATGAGAAGACAACAGTCAATGGGAAATAGCTAAGAAAAGTTGACGGCAGCAAAAAAGAGAGGAAAGCCTAACAATCAAGGAAACCACGGCCCTCAGTTTCCAAGTCCTGAGCAAGGCTGTTAATGATTGGACATTCTAGAGGAAATTTATTCCTAGGGTCACCATAAGTCAGAAGCGACACTTAGCACATACACCAGGTTTTCTTCAAGGGGTGCACTACATGGACCATACTACAGTAGTCCAAACAGGATTGGCACAGCCAGGTCAGCTGAATTTAAATGGTGACTCCTGACTCATTCAATTTATAGAACAACATACAGTTTGCCTTGTTTGCATCCTGCAGAACCTCTTGTTAACCTTGGGGGGGGACTATAAAAGTTTGCCACATGCCCTTTTTTAGCCTAACTATGGGTACAGTACCGTGCTATTCTCCGAAAGGTTGCTGTGTGCTTTGCTTCACCTGGTTACTCACAATAGTTGTAGCATGATGTAAGGAGGTTCTCTTCTGGTAACTGACGTTTCCACCTGAGGCAGTCTAATTACTGCCAAATCCCACCTGTTCTATAGTGTTGTGCCCAAAGGGTAGATTTCGACTTGTACTCACGCCAAGGCTGCGCTGGGTCATGCCAGGCAATGATACACACTGTTGCCACAAAATAAAGACAGTGTTTTGACTGATGGAGACTGAAAGCTTAAAAGGAGACACAATAGGAATGCATTCAGTCTACCAGGTTCTCTTTTTGTTGTTGTTTGGTTCCAGGGGATGCTGGAGAGTAGTTGCTGCGGGTGGCCATGTTCAATACAACAGCACCTCCAAGACCAACAAGTTTCCCAGGGCACAGCTTTTCAAGAATCACAGCTCCCCCGAATTTATCACTATGGGGCAAAAAGTTATGGGACACGTATATTATGGCCAAACTCTCTGACAATGTATCATTTTTTATTTCTCAAAAATTTTCATCCAATTTTGAGGCAATCAAAATAGGATGATAGTCCTGATTTGATTGATGCACTCTGTTTATGGTAAACTTACCGGATTTTAAATTCCGTAGACTATAGGCTCTTTATTGAAAGAAAGTGTTTGAAACAACTGTGATCTAAACACTGAAAATGACCAGTAAATGTTTAAAATAGACATATGTTAGTTAAAATGCTGTATTTTTATTACTATCTGACTATTAATTTGTAACTACTGTACTGTATTATATTATTTTATTGTGTTATGGTTATGTTGTGATAATACAATAAACTGTTAATTGAAAAAAAGAATCAAAGCACCCTTCATCAGAGGGTTTCTCCAGGAATTTCCCAACCCTCAGTGTGGGATGTTGGTGTACAAAGATTCCACATCCATGGTGGCTAAGATAGTATTCTCTGGAAGGTGGAATCTTTGTACACCAACATCCCACACTGAGATGGATTACAAACTGTAAGTAATATAATCTCGGATAAAAACATAGCTGACTTTGCCACCAAACTGCCATTTTGTTCTCTCCCATAACCACTTCAGATTTGGCAATGAACTTTTCCTATAGATCAATGATACAGCCATGGGTACCTGCATGGCCCCACAATATGCTAACATCTTTATGGCTGACTTGGAGCAGCACTTCCTAGACTCCCATCCACTCTGACCTACCTTATACCTGCATTACATTGATGACATCTTTATGGTCTGGACACATGATAAAGAAGCCCTGGACGCATTCCACCAGGCTTTCAATGACTTTCACCCCACCATCAACCTGACAATGAACCAGTCTATGCAAGAAATACATTTTCTGGACACCACTGTAAAAATAAACAATGGATGCATTGACACCACCTTATACTGGAAACCTACTGACCTACAAACATACATGCATGCCTCCAGCTACCATCCCAAACATACCAAATGATCCATTGTATACAGTCAGGCTCTACGCTACAGCCTCATTTGCTCCAATCCTGCTGACAGAGATTCTCACCTGAGGGGTCTACAACAAACCTTTTTGGAACTTAAGTACCCACCTGATGAAGTCAGGACACAGATTAACAAAGCCAGAATGATACCCAGAGAAAACCTGTTACTAGACAGATCCAAAAGAGATAATAACAGAACACCACTTGTGGTCACCCACAACTCTCAACTGAAAACAGTTCAACGTATCATCAACAACTTACAACCTCTATAGGACAGTGACAACTCTCTTTCAAAAGTACTGGGGGGTAAACCTTTTCTTACACACAGACAGCCACCTAATCTCAAACAACTCCCCACCCACAACAATACAGCATCTCATCTGAGCGTTGACACTGGTACCAAAGCTTGCTATAAACCCAAGTGCCAACTTTGCTGCCACATACACCCAGACAACACAATCACTGGGCCTAACAGCATTAACTACACGATCTCAGGCTCATTAACTTGTTCATCTTCCAACATTATATATAATACCAACAATGCCCTTCAGTTCTCTACACAGGGCAAACAGGACAAACCCTTCGCCAAAGGATAAATGGACACAAATCTGACATTAGGAATTACAGAACTGAGAAATCTGTGGGAGAACACTTTAACCTTCCAAAGCATTCAATGGGTGACCTCAAGGTAGCTGTTTTACTGCAAAGGAACTTCAAGAACAGAATGGAGAAATTACTGAATTACAAATTATTATGAAACTTGGAACAAACACCTTTTCAGGACTGAACAGGGACATTGGTTTTTTTATCTCATTACATATGCTAAACCCACTCTCAGTGAGTATAGCTATACATCCACAGTATTCCAATGTATTTCTCTTTTATAATAGTGTATCAGAATAATGTTTCATATTGACATACTCAAATAAGGGATATTGGCTATTTATCTCATTACATATACTCAGCCCATTTTCATTTTATGTACTCTTGTTTTCTAATGGCAGACTAGAATGATGTTTAATCGGGTGGACTACAAGTTGGATATACATGTCCTTTTGTGATTCACCTAGATTTGCAGAAACACCATTTGGCAGAGAATTGTATTACCTTTTATGGCTATCTAGACCAAAGGGCCTAGCCACACTGTTTTATGTGACCATGTGACCAATTAGTTTGCCAGACTGCTTGTATTTCAGCTCACAATACCTGATCCCCTCGTCTGATGAAGTGTGCATAAGAGAGCGCACGAAAGCTTACGTTCTGAATAAAAATTGGTTGGTCTTAAAGGTGCCGCTTGATTCCTGCTTTGGTCTATAGATAAGGATTGTATTTCTTTAGCATGTGTTTATTGCACCACAGGCAAGTTTATTGTCTTTGCAAAGCAGCATCAAACACATGCAAAGCAACTCTTGCAAGGTGTGGGGATTGAAAGGGGGGGGGGGGGGCAACGGTTTCAAAGAGATTTGATTGGTAGGGCCAGTGCAGCAGCAGAAAGCATGGGAAGGGCCACTTCTGTCTGTGGGGGGCCTTTCTGCAGTGCTATCCATAACAGTAACTCCAGAAATTGCAGACATGAGCTGGAGCTGGAGCACGTAAGGGCAGCCAAACATCTGTTTCGGCATTCGCTAGGGACTTGGCAGGAACAGAGAGTCAGATACTCACATGGAGCACAGTCCATTGGATATCACTGGCCCCGGCCTCGATGGAGTCTGCTCATTTCCCGCAATCCCCAAATAGAAAGAATGCATTCCCTTCAGGGAAATCTCCGTTGCTAATTTGAAGGCTTCTGTGAAGGCTTCTGACTTTCCTGTCGGGCCCTCACAGCAGTTTCCGCTCTTTCTCCTCCAGCTTTTTGACAAGTTTACGATGATGTCCGGCTTTTCCCAGGCCTCTCAATGTCAGAATAAAAATATCAGCGCTGAGGGGTCCTCGTTTTGCTAAATAGGATACTGAAGCTATTAATGGAATGCACCCGGGTATCTTGGAGGAAATAGCCAGCCGCTTAGCTTTTCAATAAGGGAAAGATAATAATGTTTAAGAAGAGCCCCGTGGTGCAGAGTGGTAAAGCTGCAGTAATGCAGTCCTAAGCTCTACTCATGACCTGAGTTCGATCCCAGCGGAAGCTGGGTACAGGTAGCTGGCTCGAGGTTGACTCAGTCTTCCATCCTTCCGAGGTTGGTAAAATGAGTACCCAGCTTGCTGGGGGGAAAGGGTAGATGACTGGGGAAGGCAATGACAAGGAAAGGAAAGGTCCCGTGTGCAAGCATCAGTCGTTTCTGACTCTGGGATGCTTTCACAATGTTTTCATGGCAGACTTTTTACAGGGTGGTTTGCCTTCCCCAGTCATCTACACTTCCCCCCCCCCCCCCAGCAAGCTGGGTACTCATTTTATCGACCTTGGAAGGATGAAAGGCTGAGTCAACCTCGAGCCGGCTAGCTGAAAACCCAGCTTCCGCCGGGAATCGAACTCAGGTTGTGAGCAGAGCTTAGGACTGCAGTACTGCAGCTCTAACACTGCGCCATGTAAAAAGTCTGCCATGAAAACGTTGTGAAAGCAACGTCACTCCAGAATCAGAAACGACTGGTGCTTGCACAGGGGACTACCTTTTTTTAAATTAATGTTTAGGTCTCCCAGCATTCCTAGCTCCAGGTTGGGAAATTCCTGGAGATTTGGGGAGTCTGGAGAGGGTGGGGTTTGGGGAGGGTGAATTTCTGTTTGGTAGAATGCCGTCCACCTTACAAAGAGGCCATTTTCTCCAGGGGAACTGAACTGTCACCTGGAGGTCCATTGTGATTCCAGGAGATCTCCAGCCCCCACCTGGAGGCTGGCAACCCTTTTGCCATCTATATAAGCTTTGTTTGCTTGAATCGGACAAGGCAGGCAGATCTGGGGGTTTAGCAGAAGTAAAGCAAAGAAACGGTCACTTCTTTAAAAAAAAGAAAAGAAAAAGGAGGCCAATTCTCAAATGTGAAGGGAGTCCAGGGTTGCCAGCTCTGGGTTGTGAAATTCCTGGAGATGTTGCATGTGGAGCATCAGGAAGCAAATTCGGCAGGGATAATGCCAGAGAATCCAGCTTCTGAAGCAGTCATTTTCTCCATGGGAACTGATCTCTGCCATCTGCAAATCAATCCTAACTCCAGAACATCTTCAGGTGCCGACTGGGAGTTGGCAACCCTAGCAAGGGACTCAAGTAGATTATCTGTGCTGCCTCAAGACAGGTCTGACTTGACACACCATTGGCAGGTCTTCCTTTTGAAAACCTCCAAGAGAAGATGTTCAGTGGTTTACTCCAATGCAAAATCAGTGCAATAACCTTGGATGAAAATCACTCTTAAAACTGTGTAAAGTACAGATGTACACAAGGGAGCACTCCCTTCCCCATTATAAATTTACAGAATTTGACCATTAGGGAAGTTCTGGTACCTCCGCTGGTCAGCAGAAGGCCTAGAGATAGCTCTGAGGCCATGTGGTATGGTGGCCAACTTCTAGTTGGGAAATTCCTGGAGATTTGGGGGTGGAGCCTGTGGAAGGCAGATTTTGGGAAGGAAAGGGACCTCAGCAGGATAAAATGCCACACAGTATACCCTCCAAAGCAGCCATTTTCCCCAGTGGAACTGGGGTGCAATGTTCCCTTGACTGTAGTTGGGAGACTAGGGTTGCCAAGACCCAGCGTTCTGGAGTGGGAGACTTTTGTCCCTGCGATTTGCACGTGTGAAGCAATGACATCGACCAGAAGTGATGTCATTGTGCCAGCAATGTTGCATGCGACCGCTCTAGGCATTTCCAGGAAAACGCTATGGTTTTCCCGGACGATCTAGCCATTTGGGAGGGGAAACTCTATGGTACCCGCTTCCAGATGACATCGTGCTGGCAACATAGGGGAAGGTTCTCCCTACCAGCCCAATGTGGGCCAGCAGGTTGGGAACCTCCTGGGTCTTGGCAGCCCTATGGGAAACAGAAGGTAGGGTTGCCAGCTCCAGGTTGGGAAACTCCTAGAGATTTGAGGGTGGAACCTAGAGAGGACAGGGACGTCAGTGGGGTACAATACTATAGCGCCTGTCCCCTGTGCAAGCACCAGTTGTTTCTGACTCAGGGGTGACATTGCTTTCACAATGTTTTCACGGCAGACTTTTCATGGGATGGTTTGCCATTGCCTTCCCCAGGCATCTACACTTCCCCCCCCCCCCAGCAAACTGGGTATTCATTTTACCGACCTCAGAAGGATGGAAGGCTGAGTCAACCTTGAGTCAGCTACCTGAAGGCTCGAGGTTGACTCAGCCTTCCATCCTTCCGAGGTCGGTAAAATGAGTACCCAGCTTGCTGGGGGGAAAGTGTAGATGCCTGTCCACTCTCCAAAGCAGTCATTTTCTCCAGGCCAACTGTTTTTTGTAGTCTAGCGATTCAGTGTAATCCCCAGGTCCCACCTGGAGGCTGGCATCCCTAGTTGCAATTCTGGGAGACCTACAAGCCCCACCTGGAGGCTGGCAACCCTATATGCTCTCCCAGAATGCACCACTACAAGTTCCACCTTTCCCCCTCCCTTCGACTGAACATTCCACTTAAATTATAGTAATTAGATAGCAGATGGCATTGCCCAGCGAAACTCAAAAGATCATTTGGGCAAGATTTTTCATGTCTGTGCGCATTCTGTTCTTGGGCTAGCATCAGAAGATAAAACAGATGGCTGTGCAGTGGTTAACTTCCTGACAGGCCTGTCATTGGCAATAAACACACTAGACCTAGGGACTGAGGGACGTGGTAAGCAACACTGGGGGCTTTTCTTCTTCTGGAGCAATCTCAGCAAAGGGGGGCAGAACATAGTAGACGTACTCTGCTCACTAGCAATATCAGCCAATCATAATCATTTAGCAATAATAGTAATAATTTACTAGCTCAGCAAACGGCTTTTTTTGAGCAGGAACGCACAGGAATGCAGTTTTCGGCTGGCTTGGTGTCAGGGGTGTGCAGCCTAATATGCAAATGAGTTCCTGCTGGGCTTTTTCTACAAAAAAAAGCCCCAAGGAAACAATGGCGCCATCAGGGGTGTATGATCTAATATGCAAATAAGTTCCTGCTGGGTGAATCCTAAAGAGTTGTGCCAATATGACAACATCATTTATCTTTTGCAGAGAAAGTGCCATGGCAGTGTTGATGCAATGCTGAATTCCACTTCCTGCCACCTTGTTGAACACAAGTGGGTAGGACTTTTTTTGTAGCAGGAACTCCTTTGCATATTAGGCCACACACCCCCATGTAGCCAATCCTCCAAGAGCTTACATGGCTCTTCTTACAGGGACTGCTGTAAGATCCTGGAAGACTGGCTACATAAGAGGGGTGTGGCCTAATAGGCAAAGGAATTCTTGCTACAAAAAAATCCCTACTAGTGGGTAAAAGGAGGGCTGGGGCAAGGAGGTCTTCTGCTATAATGGGAGACCTGGTCATCCTATCTACTCCCTGATCCCTTCAACTGGAGATGCTGGGAACTGAAGCCAGGACCTTCTGCAGGCTAAGTAGACCTTCTACCGCTGAGTGACAGCCCCTCCCCAGTAGCTTTATTTGTGTTTATTTAGGCATTTCTGTGTGGCTTTTCCTCTCCACTGAGGGCTGAAAGCAACTGATGAAAAGCCAGAAAGATATAAATAGGACCAAGAAAAATACACACAGAACATCTCCAGTTCCTGGGTTGGGTCCAGGCTATATTTTCCATCAGTGGGATGGGACTTTCCTGCCTCTCCCACTACAGGCCAGTGAGCTCTGAGGGGCTGGTGATATGTGGGGAGGGAGGAGGGGCTGTTGCAGGAAAGGGTGAAAATTGCCCTTTTACAGCATATTACTTTGCAGTTCTGCTCAGAATCCACCTGAGGACTACTCAGTGTGGCTTATTCTCTGGGTCAGGGGTGTCAAACATGTGGCCTGGGGGCCAAGTCAGGTCCCTGGAGGGTTCCTATCAGGCCCCCAAGCAACTGGCTCTTGGCTGCTTCCTCTCTCTTGTGTCCTTCTGCATTTCAACTTCCTTTGAAAGGCTTGCTCAATTGCACAGGAGCTACAGAGCAAAACCTCGATTTTCTCTATTGGCTGAGGCTCCTCCCCCTCCTGGTCCCCTGGGGAGAGAGGGAAAGAGCCAGAGCTTCCTTTGCCCAGTTCCCTGAATCCCATGGGAGAAATACAAAGAAAGCACCTCTAAGACCAACAAGTACTAATGTTTTAAGCATGTTTTAAGTTTGTTTTTGTTTTTTTAAATCTTTTGTCAAGTTTGTCTGTGTCCTTCAAAAACTTTGTATCTCTGCTACCTAATCTTAAATAGGTACGCAGGTGGCCTGGCCCGATGTAGCCTGGCCCAGCCCAACAAAATCTCATTTTTGTCAGATCCGGCCCTCCAGTTTGACACCCCTGCTCTGGACAGTGTTCTTAGAATTGCAGTGTAAGGTGAGATCCAACCCCTTGGGCTGATCCCAGATGCAGCCAGCTGGCTCACAGTAAGCCGGGGCTAAGAGCCAAAGGCCAAGTAATCTTTGGCTCTTTGCAGGGCTGGCACACAGAAGCAGGCCAAGTAGGTGGCCACCTAGGGCACCACCTGGTCTTCAGGGGCACTGGATGTCCCTTCCCTGACACGGGAGGATTCCAGCTGGACCAATCATGCAGGTGGGGCTGCCTTCCTGTAAGCGGGCCATCTGCTGCCACCGCATTTTGTCCACAGTTATCAAAAAATCTCTTTTCCAGCACAGGATACTCGTTACTTTTACTCCTGAGACAGAAGGGCAGGGATCGCAAACAGCATTTTAAAACAAAGCTTGAGTTCAGTGGCACCTTTTACAAGTCATCCAGTAAGGCAAGAAGGTGAACAGGCGCTAAACAAAGCCTCAAGGCTGTACTGAATAGACTGAATAAAAAAAGTTTGAGTCCGGCAAAGCCCTGGGTGGAGAGGGAGAAAAGGCGTGCCATGCGGACAGCAGAGCTAGAAGTCGGGGAGGGGGGGAGGCCTTCCCTGGGGCGGCAGAACTCCTAGTGCCAACCCTGGCTCTTGCCTTTCACACTGTACACTGAATGGCACTGTTGATGGCAAGCGCAGATGTGAATGCAGTGAATTATAAGACTGTGGTCGTGTTGTTGTTGCTGTTCAGTCACACAGTCGATTCTGACTCTTTGCGACCCCATGGACAAAGTCACGCCAGGCCCTCCTGTCTTCCACCATCCTCCCAAGTCTGCCCAAATTCGTGTTAGTTACATCAGTAATGCTGTCCAGCCATCTCATCTTTTGCTGTCCCCTTCTTTTTTTGCCTTCTGTCTTTCCCAGCATCAGGGTCTTCTCCGGGGAGTGCTCCCTTCTCAATTGGTGGCCAAAGTATTTGAGCTTCAGCTTCAGCATCTGACCTTTCAGGGAACAATTAGGGTTGATTTCCCTTAGGACCGACTGATTGGATCTTCTTGCAGTCCAAGGGACTCTCAAGATTCTTCTCCAGCACCACAGCTCGAATCTATTCTTTTGTGCTTGGCCTTCCTTATGATCCAGCTCTCACAGCCACACATTACTACTGGGAATACCATCGCTTTGACTATGCGGACTTTTGTTGGCAGGGTGATGTCTCTACTTTTTATTATACTGCCCAGGTTTGCCATAGCTGTCCTCCCAAGGAGCAAACGTCTTTTAATTTCATACACACTAAATAATGCACTTTCAATCCGCTTTCAGTGCACTTTCCAACTGGATTATGCCAGTTCCAATGCTAGTTGGGAAGTGCATTGAAAGTGCATTGTTTAGTGTGTGTGACCGCAGCTGAGATGCCATTGCTTCTCCCCTGTGGAAGAACATGTAAGTAGGTTGCTTTCCACACAGGGGACTGGCTGGAGAAGCTTATCCTTTAAAGCCCTTTCTCACTGTGCAGCGTAGCATGCGTCCTGAAACGCTGGCTTGTTGCCATGTGTACAAGTTCCTGCCATTGTTCTTGGTATTAGTGCCTCTGGAATCAATCCCTTCCCCGGATTTGGTGCTCACTGATGCAGGTAACTATTAGAACGGGGTGGCCAAACTTGCTTAACACAAGAGCCACATAGAATAAAGATCAGGTGTTTGAGAGCTGCAAGACCTGAATGTCAGGTGTTTGAGAGTTGCAAGACAGGAAGGAAGGAAGAGAAGAAGAAGACTGCAGATTTATACCCTGCCCTTCTCTCTGAATCAGAGACTCAGAGCGACTTACAATCTCCTATATCTTCTCCCCCAACAACAGACGCCCTGTGAGGTGGGTGGGGCTGAGAGGGCTCTCACCTCACAGGGTGTCTGTGTCGAAGGAAGGAAGGAAGGAAGGAAGGAAGCAAGGAAGGAAGGAAGGAAGGAAGGAAGGAAGGAAGGAAGGAAGGAAGGAATCCACAAGACAGGAACATCAGATGTTTGAGAGCAGGGAGGGAAGGAAAAAAATAGATGGGGGAGGAAGGAGGGAGGTAGAGGTGGAAGGAAAACAACTTTAAATGCATTCTCCAAGCCGGCTGGCTTGGCTTGGAGAAGTGATTTAAAAAGAGAAATGCCTTCTCCAATCCAGCCAATGGGCAGTGGGGGCTTCAAGAGCCGCACGATATGTGTGAAAGAGCCTCATGTGGCTCCCAAACTGCAGTTTGGCCATCTCTGTATTAGAATCTTCAGTTTACTCATATGTGGGGAGGATTAATGGGGGAAGGGCATGGCAAAGCCCGATCTCATCAGATCTCGGAAGCTAAGCAGGGTCAGTACTTGGATGGCAGACCTCCAAGAGAAACTATGCAAAAGAAGTCACCTTTGCTTAATAATTTCTCTTGACACCTCCTTGCTGGGGTCACCACCATAAGTTGGTTGTAACTTGACGGCATTTTACACACACAATAGGGAAGAATAAGAATCACCATAACTCCTCTAATTTTGTGGCTGCATAAAATGGGTGTGTGGCAGGAGAGACCACACAGTGTTTGCTGTATCAGCCACTATTTCTAACACAGGGGTGGCCAAACTGCAGTTCGGGAGCCACATGTGGCTCTTTTACACATTTTGAGTGGTACTCGAAGCCCTCACCACCCCACTGGCCAGCTTAGAGAAGGCATTCTCTCTTTAAATAACTTCTCTAAGCCAAGCCAGCTGGCGGCTTGGAGAATGCATTTAAAGTTAAAGTTGCTTTCTTTCAACCTCTCCTCCCTCCCCCATCTAGTTGATTCATTCCTTCCTTCCTTCCTTCCTTCCTTCCTTCCTTCCTTCCTTCCTTCCTTCCTTCCTTCCTTCCTTCCTTCCTTCCTTCCTTCCTTCCTTCCTTCCTTCCTTCCGTCTTGCAGCTCTCAGACATCTGATGTGCATGTTTTGCAGCTCTCAAACACCTCAAGTTTTTCTATGTGGCTCTTGTGTTAAGCAAGTTTGGCCACCCCTGCTCTAACACAGAAAAAAAGGATTCCCTGACCCCAATAGCTGTTTGCCAAGTTGGAGAAGGATCTTGGTAGCAGAGGGGAACTTGGATCTTATTTATTTATTAAAGACATATTAATCCTCTCTCTCCAAGGATTCCAGAGAAGCACATGTGGTTCTCGACCCTCCTCTGTTTTATCCTCACAATGACCCTATGAAGTAGGTTAGATTGAGTGGGAAACCCCACATCCAGGAACTCATTTGCATATTAGGCCACACACCCCTGACACCACCATTGTTTCACACAGGGCCTTTTTTGGTAGAAAAAGCCCAGGAACTCATTTGCATATTTGGCCACACTTATGCCAAACCCCCAGAACTGCGTTCCTGTGTGTTCCTGCTCAAATAAAAGCTCTGCCCACATCGCCTGGTGAGTTTCACAGTGAGCAGGGCTTGGGACCTGGGTCTCCCCAACACCCTTACAAATATGCCATGCAGGCTCTCCCTTGAAAACTACTGCAAGCGCTAAGGCAGTGCTTTGGCAGCTACACCACAATGGTCACTGATTGCAAGGGGGGTGGGGTGGAAAGGGCAATCAAGTCGCAGCCAACTTATAGAGACCCTTGTAGGGTTCTCCAGGCAAGATATGAATAGAGGTGGTTTGCCATTGTCTGCCTCTGCATAGGACCCCTGGACTCCCTTGGTGGTCTCTCTAGTAGTCTGCAGCACTGAGAAATCGAGAACTGATTAATCCAGATTTTTGTGTGCTGGTGGTTTATGGAACTCCAACAACTCGTCGTTCATTAACCTGGAAGAATGCAGTTGAATACACCAAGTTTTGGAACAAGGAGTGATTCTTCCTGACTCGATGCAGCATTAACCCTCTAACACAAGGCGTGCATGGGAACAAAGTGGCTATTAGCCACAGCATATTGTTGGAACTCTCTGTCTGTGACAGTGATGCTCTGTATACTTGGTGCTTGGGGAGGGGGGTGGAATAGTGGGAGGGCTTCTAGTGTCCTGGCCCCACTGGTGGACCTCCTCAGGGCACTTGGGTTTTTTGGCCACCGTGTGACAGAGAATGTTGGACGGGATGGGCCATTGGCCAGATCCAACATGGCTTCCCTTATGTTCTTAAAGAGTCCTAAAAGAATTCTTGTTCCCAAGTAAATATCTACACCAGGTTACCACCTTTGGGTTGTGAAAGTTCCTGGAGATTTAAGAGTGAAGTCTGAGGAGGGCATGAGTTAGGGATGGAGGGAGCTCATCCAGCCTCCAAAAGCAAACATTTTTCTCCAGAGGAACTGATCTCTGTTGCCTGGAAATCAGTTTTAATTCCAGGAGATTTGCAGGCCTCACCTGGAGGTTGGCAACCCCCAATTATACATTTGGACAAGGCTTTTTTTGTAGAAAAAGCCCAGCAGGAACTAATTTGCATGTTAAGCCACACCCCCTGATACCAAGCCAGCCAGAACTACATTCCTGCTCATAAAAACACCCTGCTCATAAAAACACCCTAAAACAGGGGCCTTGAAACTTTACTGACTTTATTATCAAGGCATAAGAGAGAGGTTTAAAACTCCTCTGATCACCACTGGTCACAACCTTCTGGGATTTGCGGTTTGTTATATTCAGCATAGACTTGCTGTTAATTGAATATTGATTTGTTGCTCTTCGTTATCAATAGAACCATTAGTGTTCTAACCCCCAGCCACAGCACCTGAACAATTATCCAGGCCGTAATAGAGCCGGGAGTGGCTCTGACTCAGGAAAGCTCCTATTGATATAAATTGATAATCTTTAAAATGCTGCTGGACTTATGTTTCAGCGAGCTCCAGTAAAGATTCCTTGTGGCCCATGTAACTGTTTGAGCCGTGAATCCCTGACAACAGCAAATCACTCGCAGGACAGCTCAGCAGCAAGAAGCAACAGTTCTCTGACTGCTCCCTTTGCAAATGTCCCCCGTGAGAGCCTCCTGAGAAGTTTCTCAGAGAAGAGAGCCACAGGGTGTAATGATTAAAGCGTCAGACTCGGATCTGGGAAATCCAGGTTTGAATCTCCATTCTGCCATGGAAGCTCGCTGAGTGACCTCAGGCCAGTCACATTCTCTCAGCCTAACCTAGCTATCTCACTGGCTTTGCCACTAGGCAAACTAGGCAATTGCCTAGGGCGCTGACCTCCCAGGGGTGCCAAATTGGGCACCCCCATGTGACCAGGTGATATTTTCAGTGCAGGAGGGGGGGGCGCCAGAAGCTAGCCTTGCTTAGGGTGCCAGACAGTCTAGGGCCAGCCCTGCTCACAGGGTTGTTGTGAAGACAAAACAGAGGCGAAGAGAACAATGTAAACCACTGTGAGTCCCCATCAGGGAGAAAGGTGGAGAGTAAATAAAGTAAATAAAAAGATAAGAAGTCACACAAGGCTTCTGGGCCTTGTATCACAGCCAGTCGGGATGTTGTGACTGTAATGACGTTGTGGGATCACAGTATGCCTTGCTGGTGAGGTAAATTGCGGGTGCCAAGGGTGTAGACCATAGGGCATATGCTTCATGTGCTGCATGCTCAGTTGCCACCTCCAGGTTGAGAAATACCTGGAGATTTGGAGGGTGGCCTCTGAGGAGGGCGAGTTTTAGAGGGACTTCAATGTAGTATAATGCCATAGAATCATAATCCCAAGAGACCTCCAGGCATCACCTGGAGGTTAGCAACCCTAGCTGCATGCAGCCTGCAGGCCATATCTTGGGCATCCTAGTACTAGTTGGTATGGTGTAGTGGTTAGAGGGCTGGACTAGGAGCAGGGAGACCTAGGTTCAACTCCACTCTGCCATGGAAGCTCACTGGGTGACCTTGGACCAGTCATATAATCTCAGCCTAACCTATCTCATAAGGTTGGTGTCCAGATCAAATGGAAGTACGGCTGCCAAACTCCCACCCACTGGCATGGAGCAGGATGTTGTTGCGCGACATGCCCTGTGTGATGACATCACCCGGAAGTGACATCAGCACGCAGGGCACATCATGCCAGGGACACTCTAGGCAGCTGACAAAATAAAAACATTCATAATAAAAGTCTTAAAATCATTAAAACCAAACCAAAAACATCATGAAAACTATTAAAACCGAGCTAAACCACACACAACAAAGAAACAAACAATAATTAAAACAGGGCAAAAAAGAAGCAAATACTGAAGCAAAGTCTTCACCTGCTGGCAGAACACAACAACAAAAGGGGGACCTCCAGGTAGGGTTGCCAGCTCTAGGTTGGGAAATACCTGGAAATTTAGGGGTGGAGCCTGGGGAGGGCGGGGTATGTGAAGGAGAGGGACCTCAGCGAGTTATAATCCAATAGTCTCCACCCACCAAAGGAGCTGTTACACTGCTCTGCTGGCATGTGCTGGGAGGGTTTCCAGGTCTGTGTTGGAAAATACCTGGAGACTTTGGGGGTGGATCCATGAGAGGGTGGGGTTTGGAGAGAGGAGGAGCCTCAGCATGGCACAATACACCCTTCAAAGCAGCCATTTTCTCTGATCTCTGTCAGTTGGAGATCAGTTGTAAATGCAGGAGATCTCCAGGCCCCACCTGGAGGCTGGCAACTCTATGTGGCTCTCTTAGGGTTGCCAAGTCCAATTCAAGAAATATCTGGGGACATTGGGGGTGGAGCCAGGAGACTTTGGGGGTGGAGCCAGGAGACATTGGGGCGGAGCCAAGATCAAGGCTGTGACAAGCATAATTGAACTCCAAAGGGAGTTCTGGCCATCACATTTAAAGGGACGACACACCTTTTCAATGCCTTCCTTCCATAGGAAATAATGAAGGATAGGAGCACCATCTTTTGAGGCTCATAGAATTGGATCTCCTGGTCCAATGTTTTTGAAACTTGGGGGTTATTTTGGGGAGAGGCACTAGATGCTATACTGAAAATTTGGTGCCTCTACCCCAAATAACAGCCCCCCCAGAGCCACAGATACCCGTGGATCAATTCGCCATGATTTTCTATGGGAATAAATCTCCATAGGGAATAATAGAGCTCCCAGCAGACATTTCCCTCCCCTCCCCCCGCTTTCTGACGACCCTGAAGCGGGGGGAGGGCCTCCAAACTGGGGGATCCCCTGCCCCCACCTGGGGATTGGCAACCCTAGGCTCTCTCAAGACCACCCAGTGGTTGAGCAGGAAATTGGGATTGGTTCTCTTACTCCAACTTCTGCCCCTAGACTGTCTGGCACCCTAGGCAAGGTTAACTTTAGGTGCTTGCCCCCTTCAATAATGTCACCAAGTCACATGGGCGAAACCAGGGCTTTTTTTGTAGCAGGAACTCCTTTGCATATTAGGCCACATCCCCCTGATATAGCCAATCCTCCAAGAGCTTACAGGGCTCTTCTTACAGGGCCTACTGCAAGCTCCAGGAGGATTGGCTACATCAGGGGTGTGTGGCCTAATATGCAAAGCACTGCAGGGCCTATTCAGTTCTGGTCGGTGAAGTGGTGGGTGTCAGTTCAGCTGTTGTCTCCTGCTGGTCTGCCAACTAGTTGAGCTGACTAGGCCTTCTATTGTCACCAGCAGAACTGCTGGGGCTTTGCCCTGGCTGCCAGTCACCTACAAGGGCAGCAACTCCCACCAGGAACGTTTCCTGTCAGTGAAACGGCCAGTCTGGCATGATGCCGTGAGGACAACTCTATGACAGCATCACTCCTCAAGGGCCTCCATTCCCTTCTTCTTTCCTTGGTTTTCTAATAAGGCTGTCCACCCCCCCCCCGCCCAATGACTTTCAGAGACAGCCCAAGAACATCACCGACAACTGGCAAAGCTTGAAATAGCACCGGAGCCTGTATTCATGATCAATGTATAGTTTGCAGTCCCCTGTCGAAACCACATCCCTCCAAAAACTGTCTCTCCTTGGCCATCTTCTCTGAAATCTTCTGCTGAATATGAGACAGCAGAACCTCAAGAGGTCAGAGTTTGGCAGGAGGAAATAAGCAACAGAAGAAGACTTGGGTAGGCACTTCTATGTATTTTTTTTTCTGCTGTCCTCTTGAGGACAATGGTGCTGGACCAAAGCAGACACAACAAAACCATTAGCAATCTACTCACCCCACCCCCCAATCCCCACTTTCTCAGACTCCTGTGCAGGGTGCTGCATAAATGCTCCAGCGGCAGCTGTTGCAAAGATTGCCGGCTTCCTGTTCCAGCCTTTCCACTCATTATCTTTCCGTTTCTAGCCCACACCCTGAGCAGCAGACCGAAAACAGAGGTTTTGGGGGAAATTCTGGTTGCTATAAACATTCCGTCTTCAAAGCTCGAAAGTTTATAGCAACCAAAACTGCCACAAAAATCACAGAGGCGGTGAGGGGTGAGCTCACCAGAGTTTCCTATTCCTGTTCACGCGCCCCATGTGACCGAAGTCTTGCTGTTTGGTAACAACAGGCTGTATTTGGGCTATCTGTCGCTTCCTTCTGTGGCCCACAGGAAGATGCTCGTAATACCCAGATCTCAGGGTTGGACAGGGCATGGTGTGGCTCTGTGTCAATTTGGTGGTGCAATACTATTCAGAATTACTCCAGCCATCTTCGTGTTGAACTAGGATCTGAGTAGAAGACAGAAACAGGATACAGGATGACCTTGACAGGCTGGAAAACTGGGCTAGAACCAATAAAATGAATTTTAACAGGGATAAATGTAAAGTTCTGCATTTAGGTAGGAAAAATTCAATGCATGGTTATAGGATGGGGGAGACTTGTCTTAGCAGTAGTATGTACAAAAAGGATCTAGGGGGTCTTAGTGGATCATATGCTGAACATGAGTCAATGGTGTGGTGCAGTGGCTAAAAAGGCAAATGCAATTTTGGGCTGTATCAACAGAAGTATAGTGTCCAAATCACATGAAGTGATGGTATCGCTTTACTCTGCTCTGGTAAGACTTCACCTGGAGTATTGTGTTCAGTTTTGGGCACCACATTTTAAGAAGGATATAGACAAGCTGGAACGGGTCCAGAGGAGGGCGACGAAGATGGTGAGGGGTCTGGAGACCAAGTCCTATGAAGAAAGGTTGAAGGAGCTGGGGATGTTTAGCCTGGAGAGGAGGCGGCTGAGAGGTGATATGATCACCAAGTACTTGAAGGGCTGTCATATAGAGGATGGTGTGGAATTGTTTTCTGTAGCCCCAGAAGGTAGGATCAGAACCAATGGGTTGAAATTAAATCAAAAGAGTTTCCAGCTCAACATTATGAAGAACTTCCTGACCGTTAGAGCAGTTCCTCAGTGGAACAGGCTTCCTCGGGAGGTGGTGGGCTCTCCTTATTTGGAGGGTTTTAAACAGAGGCTAGATGGCCATCTGACAGCAATGAAGATCCTGTGAATTTAGGGGGAGGTATTTGTGAGTTTCCTGCATTGTGCAGGGGGTTGGACTAGATGACCTTGGAGATCCCTTCCAACTCTATGATTCCATGACCCAGGTTCAAATCCCTACTACGCTATGAAGCTCACAGAGAGACCTTCTCACTGGCCTGCCTCACAGGGTTCTTGTGAGGCTAAAATGGAGGGAGTTTGAGGTACAGTGCCCTTAGCTCATTGTAGAGAGGCTAATGCAGTCTTGGGGGATATCAGGGAAGGCAGAACTTCCAAATCGCAAGATGTCATAGTCCCACTGTACCCTGCATTGGTTAGGCCGCACCTGGAGTATTGTGTGCAGTTCTGGAGGCCTCACTTCAAAAAGGATGTGGACAAAACAGAGCAGGTGCAGAGGCTCAATTATATTATTTTGTATTCATGCCTTTTTAATTTATTTTTTATTTATTTAGTAGGCTTATATTCTGCCTTTTCCTGTAAACTTTATGTATTACTGCATCATGCACCTGATTCGGTCTGCAATTTGCTTTTGTAGTGTATTTTTCAGCAATGCCTTTCAATAAATTTTTAATGGGCATCAGTATCACTTTGGAGCCTGTGTCTTCCTACTGACAGCTGCATACCCACCAGGTGAGAACACTAAAATTAACATGCCTCTTGTTTAAGGGGACCACATCAATAACTTTTAATATTCAATTTCTTTGCTTAAGCAGTCTTTCTCTGTGGATTCCTTCTAGCACTGCCAACTTATAAGGCACATAAAAAGTATACTCCAGCCTAGTTTGGTGTAGTGGTTAAGTGTGTGGACTCTTATCTGAGAGAACTGGGTTTGATTCCCCACTCCTCCACTTGCACCTGCTGGAATGGCCTTGGGCTAGCCATAGCTCTCGCAGGAGTGGTCCTTGAAAGGGCAGCAGCTGTGAGAGCCCTCTCAGCACCACCCACCTCACAGGGTGTCTGTTGTGGGGAGAGAAGATACAGGAGATTGTAAGCCGCTCTGAGTCTCTGATTCAGAGAGAAGGGTGGGGTATAAATCTGCAGTCTTCTTCTAGTTTTGGTAACAAGTATGTTGATTTGAGAAAGGGACCTGGCTCAGCGGTAGATCCTCAGGCAGGAGGTCCCAGGTTCAATCCTCGGCATCTCCAGTTAAAAGAATCTGGCAGTAGGTGACGTGAAAGACCTTAACCTGAGACCCTGGAGAGCCACTGCCAGTCTGAGTAGACAAGACTGACTTTGATGGACTAAGGGTCTGATTCCATATGAGGCAGCTTTAGAACAGAATCACAGAGTTGGAATATGCCATAGAGGCCATCTAGTCCAACCCCCTGCTCAATGCAGGACCAGCCTAGAGAACATAAGAGAAGCCATGTTGGATCAGGCCAATGGCCCATCCAGTCCAACACTCTGTATCACACAAAGGCCAAAAAACCCAAGTGCCATCAGGAGGTCCACCAGTGGGGCCAAAGCATCCCTGACAAGCGTTTGTTCAGCCACTGCTTAAAGATTGGCAGTGAGGGGGAACTCACCACATCTCTTGGTAGGTGATTCCATTGTTGAACAACTCTTACTGTAAAAAAGTGTTTCCTAATATCCGGTCAATACTTTCCCACCCTTAATTTAAACCCATTATTACAAGTCCTCTCCTCTGCTGCCAACAGGAGCAGCTCCTTGCCTTCCTCTAAGTGACAGCCCTTCAAATACTTATAGAGAAAAATCCTGTCCCCCCTCAACCTCCTCTTCTCCAGACTGAACATTCCCAAGTCCCTCAGCCTTTCCTCATACAGCTTAGTCTCCAGGCCTCTGATAATTCCTTTCACTCTCCTTTCCATTCCGTCCACATCCTTCTTGAAGTGAGGCCTCCAGAACTGCACACAATACTCCAGGTGCGGCCTAACCAATGCAGTGCACAGCAGAACTGTGGCATCTTGTGATTTAGATGTTATGCCTCTGTTGATACACCCCAGGATGGCATTTGCCTATTTTGTTGCTGCATCACACTGGCTGCTCATATTTAACTTAGTGCCCACCCATACCCCAAGATCTTTTCACACACACTTTGTGAACAGCTCTGTGTATTCATGTTATTTACTCTGTTGATTAATGCATTATCAAAACTTGAGGACAAGGAAGGTAACACATGGTTCATAGGCCATTTCAAAACCAAAATGATGATGATGATACTATTAGGGTCAACCAAAACATCTAACGACAGTGTGATAATTTTGGAGTTATATAGAACTCTTCATAAAGCTGGATGTTTAGAAGAACAAAAAACAAGAGAGGAGCAGGGAGAGAGAAAATGAGCTGTTGGAAGGTGGCAAAGCACAAAGTCTCCAGTTGCAGTCTTAAAAATGAGAAACAGGATGTGCCAAAGACTGAGCTGGATTAGTTTCCAACAGTGCCGAGTGCAGAACAGGTTTTTAAATTACAGTAAGTTACCAGAACAAAACAGAAGGGGAGGGGGAGAGAATGGCATTCGCCCTTTGTGACTATGAATGGTGACAGCTGATCTAACATTTCTCTCTCTTTAGCTTTAAAGGTCTCTTGTAAGGCAGAAAAAAAAGAAATGCAGAGTAGTTCCGAATAATGCTCCCTATAAGCTGTGGAGTCTTGTCAGTAAAAATCCAACTTTGTGAGCTGCTGGCATTAAAGTTGTGAGCAAGCGATTTGGCTACCACATAGATTAGTTTGCTCGGGGGCCATCCTTCCTGAGCGAAGACAAAACTGTGTGAGCTGGAGGCTACCCGTCCCCCCCAGTGAGCTAGCTCACTCTAACTCAGCTTAGAGCAGTCGGGGCCAAACTGCAGCTCGGGAGCCACATGTGGCTCTTTCACACATATTGTGTGGCTCTCGAAGCCCTCATTAGCCCATTGGCTGGCTTGGAGATGGCATTTAAAGTTTCTTTAAATCATTTCACCTAGCTAACTGGCAGCTTGGAGAAGGCATTTAAAGTTGCTTTCTTTCCATCTCTCTTCCTCCTTCATCTATTTGCTTTCCTTCCTTCCAGGTCTCAAACATCTGACATACATGTCTTTTGGCTCTCAGATGTTTATACTACGTGACTCTTACGTTAAGCAAGGTTGGCCCCTGCTGACTTAGAGGGACACTGTTTCCAATATTAACAAAGATGGAGATTATTTTATAATGTTGCACTGGCTGAGGAGTCACAGGGGCTTCTATGGGCTACCCGGCCTCCATCCACTAGGCCTAGCGATAAGAGAATTGACTAGGATCTGGGAGAGCCAGGCTTAAATTCCCCTCAGTCATGGAAGCCGGCTGGGTGACATTGGGCCAGTCACATACTCTCAGCATGATCCACTTCCCTAGCGGAGATTCAAGCCTGGGCTTCCCCAGACCCTAGTCCATCCATCACTTTAACCACTACACCACGGTGGCTCTCTGTGTGTCCTCCTGACCAAAGGGGCATCATCTGCAGGGGGTGCCGTCTGGCTCTTTCTTTGTGTGGCTAACATGAGGGCTGCACCACAATGGGTTGGAATCAGCAGCAGTGACGTGGACTCCACAGGTGTTGCTATGATCTCTATTCCTTTCGAGCCCTTTTTCCTATTGTTTCTCTTCTGAAGAGACTGATGTTCCTCTCACGACACTCTGCCAGTCTTCTGGGCCTGTGTTTAGCTTGTAAACATGAGACTGGAACACTGAGGGGGGAAGAGGGCAAGGGGGAGGAAGTTAAGCACCTGTCTTTGCTTTGACAGAACAGCCACTTAAGTTGGAAGAAGGCTTTCCGCAATGGAATGGTAGGTCACAACAAGCTATTAACTTGGCTTATTGGAGTATAGTGAACAGTAAGAGCACGTTGGATTGCCAAAGCAAAAAGTATATATTAATGACCCGGTTTACCAAGACCCTGAGTTCTGTGTTGCAGAGTGGTAAGCTGCAGTACTGCAGTCCAAGTTCTGCTCACGACCTGAGTTTGATCCCGGCAGAAGCTGGGTTCAGGTAGCCGGCTCAAGGTTGACTCAGCCTTCCATCCTTCCGAGGTCGGTAAAATGAGTACCCAGCTTGCTGGGGGTGGGGAGTGTAGATGACAGGGGAAGGCAATGACAAACCACCCCGTAAAAAGTCTGCTGTGAAAACGTGATGGGACGTCACCCCAGAGTCAGAAATGACTGGTGCTTGCACAGGGGACTACCTTTACTTTACCAAGACCATACATCATTGTTATGTTATTCAGGAGTGCTTTATAAGCTGCCTTGAAAAAGCTTCTGACATGGCATACAGTATAATCAAAGTGAAGGATTAGTTCTTTCACAGCAGACCGCTTCATGACTCATGTTGTCAACCTCCAGGTGGTAACCGGAGATCTCCTGCTATTACATTGATCTCCAGAAGATAGATCACTTCCCCTGGAGAAAATGGCTACTTTGGAACAGTATGGCATTATACCTTGCTGAGGTCCTTTCCCTTCCCAAACCCTGCCCTCCCCAGGCCCCATCCCCCAAAATCTTCAGGTATGTCCCAACCCAAAACTGGCCACCCTCTTCATGACTCTGTGGTTCAAAACTGCTGTAGAGAGAAAGGAAACTGTGAGAACCTCAATTATGATGGATATAGAAATCTTTCCTTGTTGTACTTAGATTCAAAACTTTAGATACTCATTCTAAGTTTTGTGTCATGCCTGGTTGCAGCATTACAGGAAATAAATTGGCCACTTACCACTCATAAGTCCAGGGCTTTTGTTTTAGCAGGAATTCATAGGAATGCAGTTCCGGCAGGCTTGGCATTGGGGGTGTGGCCTAATATGCAAATGAGTTCCTGCTGGGCTTTTTCTGTGTGCGACAATAGTGTGTGTAACAACAGTGTTGTCAGGGGGTGTGGCCTAATATTCAAATGAGTTCCTGCTGGGTTTTTCCTACAATCCCCCCCACATAAGTCCATATTCAGTTACAACTTCATCTCATTGCTGAAATGAAATGTGTGCCCGCCTCAATCTCTTTTCAGTGTTGGTGGATTAGTTTCACTTCTGCTATTATTTAGAAAAGAATCACTTTTGCTATTATTCAGAAGTGACCAACTACACAGTTCTCCCTCCCTCCCACCCATCCCAAACCCTGCAAATTTCCACCCATCTTTCAAGTTAGGTTGAACACAGGACAAAGAACTAAAAAAAGATGGCAACTGAATTAGAAGATCAGCCAAGATCTGGTCAATCAGAAGGTAAGAGCCTAACCCCAGGGGTCCCTAACTCTGTTAAGAGTGTCAAATTTTTGAACAAGAGGATCTGGCATCATCACTACAAAATGGCTGCCATCAGCAGCAGGGCCAACTACACACGGGCTATCCTGGGAGAAGGGTCATCCTCTCAAGATGATGGGAGGTTCTAAGTCAGGCCTTCTTCTATGAGGGGAAGCAATATTTCCAAATGGCACTAGTTTATGTGTGGAAATGGAACTAAAAAGAATATGAAAGGCTCCCCAATGAAGCACACAATACGGAGGGGCTATATAATAATTAAAGATTAATTTCTGTCTGCGCCAATTTGTTTTTCATTTTCATTTTGCCTTGGTAGGCCTCATGGTGCTCACAGGCACAAACCGCCCATGCCCGAGTCGAGGGGTCCCCAACCTTTTTGTGCCTATGGGCACCTCTAGAATTCTGACCAAGAGTTTTGGGCACAATCACAATACAGCTGCTGCAGGAGGCTGCACCAACCAAAAAAGGATTGCTGAAGAGGAAAAGTTGGATTTATACCCCGCCCTTCACTTAGCGTCTTACAGTCTGCTTTCTTTTCCTCTCCTCACAACAGACACACAGTGAGGTAGGTGCAGCTGAGACAGCTCTTTTGATAACTGCTCTTGAGAGAACAGCTCTGAGAACTGTGACTGGCCCAAGGTCACCCAGATGGCTTCATGTGGAGGAGGAGCAGGGAATCAAACCCAGTTCCCCCAGATTAGAGTACATATTTTTAACCACTATATCATGCCGCAGGATGTGGAGGTTGTATATAACTGTTAAGAGTAATTCTTCAGCATTTCAGGCAGACGCTCTGTTTAGCAAGATTCCTTTTAACCTGCACAGCCAATCAGAAACCACGTGGAGAAAGCCCCCCCCACCTTTTAAAAGCACTTGGTGGGCACCACTGAAGGTGGCACACTAGAATGAAATAGGGCTGTTAGCCTATTATTTGATTACAGAATCTGAATGACTAAATATAAGCCCAGTAGTATTTTAGATGCATTTGGTGACTGTAGCCATGAAATTAAAAGATGTTTGCTCCTTGGGAGGACAGCTATGGCAAATCTAGGCCGTATAATAAAAAGTAGAGACATCATCCTGCCAACAAAAGTCCCTATAGTCAAAGCTATGGTATTCCCAGTAGTAATGTATGGCTGTGAGAGCTGGACTATAAGGAAGGCTGAGCGCAGAAGAATAGATGCTTTCGAGCTGTGGTGCTGGAGAAGAATCTTGAGAGTCCCTTGAACTGCACGAAGATCAAATCAGTCAGCCCTAAGGGAAATCAACTCTGACTGTTCCCTGGAAGGTCAGATGCTGAAGCTGAAGCTCAAATACTTTGACCACCAAATGAGAAGGGAGCACTTACTGGAGAAGATCCTGATGCTGGGAAAGACAGATGGCAAAAGAAGAAGGGGACGGCAAAAGATGAGATGGCTGGACAGCGTTACTGATGTAACTAACACGAATTTGAGCAGACTTCGGAGGATGGTGGAAGACAGGAGGGCCTGGCATGACTTGGTCCATGGGGTACAAAGAGTCGAATTTGAATGTGTGACTGAACAACAATAGCATATTTTTGTTTTGTGGGGTATAAACTTTCAAAAGTCAAAGCTGCCTTGACTCTTGCAAGCTTATATGCTGAGAATCTTGTTAGTCTCTAAGGTTCTGCTGGGTTCGAATCTAGCTCCCAAATCCAGACCAGAATGGCTGCCCTCTGAAACAGAATCTGCATGGAAGTCTTAGCGGGTAAAATGGGTAGGATTCAACCCAGGAGGGAATCTAAAGGGACTCCCAAGGATCTGCTAGTGAGCTTCTAGCATGAAAAAAAATTTTCTTATGAACAAGCAACAAATACACACATACACCTATCAACAAAACAGATCGCAGCCAACAACTTTAATTCAGGATTTTAATAACAGAGACAGAATCATTATTGCTTAAGAACAGGGTCTAAAAGCAGGCTGGGGCTGGCGGGGGTTGGCTGGGATTGTCTATTTTGGTCTTATTTCCAGGAAGCTCAACATCACTGCTAATATTACCAGTCTTGCCCAGTTTCAAATTAAGCACGAACATTTCTCTGCTCTGTCATGTTTTCCAACCGAACAGGAAATCTTCCAGCCATTCAGTACAATTCCTTTTCGAAATGCCTTCTTTAAAAAAATGCAAGCTTGCTATAGAGGGGGAGGAATGCATTGTGGGTATAATGCCTGTGAGATTGCCAGGATCCACACAAAAACGTCATCCTTCCAGCTCTAAAGAGAAAGAAAAGAATGCCATAAGGAAGGACCCAAGGATACCAGGCTGTCTGTCTCTCAAGAGGTGGTCTGGGAAGCACAGTCCATGTCTGAGATGCCAAGGCATCCAGTGGAAGCTATTAATCATTATTATTATTACCTGAACTTCATTTGAACGTGTGGCTTTCAGCACCTCCACGGCCAAACCCTGAAAGACAACCAAGATGGATACTGAATATTACTCTTCACCAGTGTTCCCTCTAAGCTGAGTTAGCGTGAGCTAGCTCACACATTCTAGCCTCCAGCTCGCACATTTTTGTCTTAGCTCAAGAAAAATGGCCACAGAGCGCAAGAATTTATACAGTAGTTCACAACTTTAATGCCGGTAGCTCACAGCTTTAATACCAGTACCTCACAAAGTAGAATTTTTGCTCACAAGACTCTTCTAGCTTAGAAATTTTAAGAGAACAGGACCCTTCAAATCTAGGCACAAGACTATGATTGCTTTTGGTTTCTGATGGGATCAGATAAATTCAGGAAAAGCTAATGCTACTTCAGAAGAAGAAGAAGAAGAAGAAGAAGAAGAAGGAGGAGGAGGAGGAGGAGGAGGAGGAGGAAGAGGAGGAAGAGGAGGAAGAGGAGGAGATTGGATTTTTACCCCACCCTTCCCTTTGAATCTCAGAGTGGCTTACAATCTCCTTTCCCTTCCCCTCCCCACAACAGACACCCTGTGGGGTAGGTGGGGCTGAGGGAAGCTCTCCCAGAACTGCTCTTGAGCAGAACAGCCTTGAGCAGGGCCAGCCCTGCCATTAGGCAAACTATCTGAATCCCACGTGTCTCCCCTACCAAGTGATCCCTCCTGGATCACATGTGAGCGAGAGGAGTTTTGGAAAGACTTCCCTCGGGGATCCACAAGACCGAGGACGGCCAAATTTGCCTAATGTAAGAGCCACATAGAATAAACATCAGGTGTTTGAGAGCCACAAGACATGAACATCAGATCTTTGAGAGCAGGGAAAAAGGAAAACAGATAGGGGAGAGAGAGGTGTAAAGAAAGCAACGAAATGCATTTTCCAAGCCACCAGCTGGCTTGGTTTGGAGAAGTGATTTAAAGAGACAAATGCTTTCTCCATGCTGGCTGATGGGGTGGTGGAGTCTTCAAGAGCCACACAATATGTGTGAAAGAGCTCCTGAGCCACAGTTTGGCCACCCCCTGCACAAGACCATGCTTCTGGCAGGCTTAACTGAGGCCCAGAATTGCTCCCCTCCCTGTGGCAGGCTTAACTGAGGCCCAGAATCGCTCCCCTCCCTGGCAGAACTCCTTACCTTTTGGTCCAAACAACGCTGCGTAGCAAGGGTGGTTGCAGTAGGGCTTCCCATCATGCTGCAAAGACAAATGCAAACAACTCAGG
This sequence comes from Heteronotia binoei, assembly GCF_032191835.1. Lineage (NCBI taxonomy): Eukaryota > Metazoa > Chordata > Lepidosauria > Squamata > Gekkonidae > Heteronotia > Heteronotia binoei. The sequence continues at coordinate 177,405,877 of NC_083224.1, read as the reverse complement.
AGACACGCCATCAGTAGGACCTCTGCCCAGGGTTCTGACCATCAGAGTTATTCACCAGTGAAAACAGAGACCGACACAAAACCACAGGTCTGCTCCATTGCACATACTGTGATTGCCTGGATGTGATTGACTGAGAAATTTTTCTCTGGAAAACTGGTGCTTGACTTTTTTGCTGTTACTAGTGAAGGGCAGGGGCTGTATCCTTTGATTATTTTGAATTGTTACACGGCTGGAATATGGGCCTTTCTGTATGTAGATCTGGTTAGACAGTATGCCTTTCCTGAAGAAGATTCACTTGGAAACAATGCTACAAGTCGACTGTTCTCCTTAGAGGCTTGAATACGCCCATTCAGAACTCAGCATTATTAAAGTATAGGAATACACTGAAGGAGACTTTAAAAGGTAAAAGGTAGTCCGGTGTGCAAGCACCAGATGTTTCCGACTCTGGGGTGATGTCGCATCATGACGTTTTCATGGCAGACTTTTTATGGGGTGGTTTGCCATTGCCTTCCCCAGTCATCTACACTTTCCCCTCAGCAAGCTGGGTACTCATTTTACTGACCTCGGAAGGATGGAAGGCTGAGTCAACCTTGAGCTGGCTACCTGAACCCAGCCTCCGCTGGGATCGAACTCAGGTCGTGAGCAGAGAGTTTGGACTGCAGTACTGCAGCTTACCACTCTGTGGACATCATTAAAAACACTTTATTTGGACTTCAGAGGATCAGCACCAGCACTTTTACATCGGGACCAGATTTTGGAAATAATTGTAGGACTGCCCTTTGTTGAGACTAAAAAGATTTATATGTTGAACTTGAAAGAGGTTACACATTGCACTTTATTACTCTTGCGAATTATTATGATTTATTGTCCACATATGCCTCTTGAAATGAATATATAGTGCGTTAGTTAATTACATTCACAGCCCTTTGCGTTTGTCTCAGACTATCTACACTGTGAATCTTTGCAGCTACTGCACACAATGGCAGAATGAATAGATGTTGAACGCATTAAGCTGCCTTATACCTTTGCCTGTCAAGGTCAGCATTGTCTACTCCAGGGTTCCCCAACCTTTTTGAGCCTGCGGGCACCTCTGACACAGCGTGGTGGGCCCAGCCACAAAATGGCTGCCATAGCTTACCTTCTAATACAGTGAAGATCCTTCTGCTCTGGTTGCAGCTGGGGCCAGAACAGTGTTTTTGTTTTAAAAAAGAAAGAAATCTGCACAGCCAATCAAGTCCCCAATGACCAGTTAGAAGCCTTCCTAGGCAAAAGCCTCACCTGGCCCCACCCACTTGGCAGGTCCCAGAAAAGATGTTGGTGGGCCCCGTCACACACCATGAGGAACCCTGGTCTACTCAGATTGGCAACAACTCTCCAAGGTCTTTGGTCTTCTGCAACACCTACTACCTGGTCCTTGGAGATACCAGGGATTGAACCAGAGACCTTTTGCCTGCAATGCTGATCGTCTACCACTGAGCTACAGCCCTTCCTCTGGATCTGCAACCAACTCCTGTAAGGAACAGAACTAGCTTTTGTCCCACAGCCTGAGAGCTTTGGGCACCATCTCCTCCACAAGCAATAGTGAAGTACTCAGAGGTGGAAAGATGCGGTCATTGCTGGCAGCCAAACAGCTGCTGGGGAAAACAGTTTGTGTGATGCATCTCACTCAACTGTGCATGCTAGACTGGTCTGCTAATAGTAAAAACTCCAAGAAGCACTTGAATAATTTCACCTATGGGAAAATCAGCTATAAATTGTAAGTACAATTCAGGTACTGGAAAGAAAGAGGCTTTCTTAGTGTAGAAACACAGGCCAAATTTCACCAGTGAATATGATAATCCAGATGTTAAACCAGGGCTTTTTTTGTAGCAGGAATTCCTTTACATTTTAGGCTACACCCCCCCCCCCATCCCGGTGTAGCCAATCCTCCAAGAGCTTAAAAAGGTAAAGGTAGTCCCCTGTGCAAGCACCAGTCATTTCTGACTCTGGGGTGATGTTGCTTTCACAACGTTTTCACAGCAGACTTTTTACTGGGTGGTTTGCCATTGCCTTCCCCAGTCATCTACACTCCCCCCCCCCCCCGCAAGCTGGATACTCATTTTACCAACCTCAGAAGGATGGAAGGCTGAGTCAACCTCGAGCTGGCTACCTGAACCCAGCTTCCACCAGGATCGAACTTAGGTTGTGAGCAGAGCTTAGGACTGCAGTACTGCAGCTTTACCACTCTGCACCACGGGGCTCTTTCCAAGAGCTTACAGGGCTCTTCTTACAGGGCCTACTATAAGCTCTTGGAGGATTGGCTACATCAGGGGTGTATGCAGAGGAGTTCCAAAGAAAGCCCTGTGTTAAACCAATAAGAATAAGCGGTGCCCAGCTCGATCCGACCAGCGGCCCATTTAGTCCAACCCCCTACTTTCAATCCACCCAATTCCCATGGAAGGCCGATGAACAGGCCAAGGCCTTCTCCCAAGGTTGCCCCTGTTAGCAACCGGCATCCAAAGATAGAGTGCCTCTGAACATGGAGGTTCCCATCTAGCTGCAATAGCCATGAATAGACTTTGCCTCCCAGCAGGTCACCTAAGCATCAAGAAGCCGCAGTCTGCCCAGAAATCCTTGCTTGAAGGTCAATTCAGAATCGGCTATGCACACAGAGACCACATCCTACCAGTGGTTAATGGCAGCTTGCCATCAAGAAGCACGAGTCAATTCTGCTCAACCCACAATAGGATGACTTGCATTAATGGCAAAGGACTCTGAAATATCTGATCAGGAGGGTGGGGGAAGCTATCTGGATGTGTGCAGGGTGACGATTCCAACTCTGGTGATTCTATGATTCTAGGGGTTGGCTGGCATGACTGTCTCTCCTGATATCAGTCTGTGCCCCACCTTTGTTCCTACCCCCCACTTCCTGCTTGTGACAGTATCTCATGGGGCAGTTCGTTTAGTGACAGCTTGATAACATGTTTTCTGGGTGACTGCTTTAGTTCTCTGGAATGTGCTGCCAAAGGCAGTAAGGGCAACACCCTTCCTGGTGATTTTTGGACGGTGAAAGGTGGCATCATTTCAAAGGGATTGGGGTTCTTTTGATGTATGGTTTGGTAACACAATGGAGCTTTACTGTTTGGGATGCTCTGCGTTATTTGTCATGGGCTGGTGATGCTATTCTGTTCATTGACACACTGGCATATATCTTGTAAGCTCTTTGCCCTACTATCAGATCTTTTTAACTGGAGCTGCTGGGGATTGAACCTGGGACCTTCAGCATGCCAAATAGATGTTCTGCTAACTGAGCCATGGCCCCTTGTTTAAGACACCATATGCTGGGCCAGGCCCTTGGTGTATCAAGGTCAGTATTGCCTACTTTGAAAAGCAGCGACTCTCCAAAGTCCTGGGCATACGGCTTTCACATCACTTACTATTTAAGTCTTTTCTTCCTTGGGATCTTCTGCATGCCAAGCAGACCTTCCGCCAACTGAACCATGGCTCATAGAATAAGAGAGTTGGAAGGAATCTCCAGGGTCATCTAGTCCAACTCCATGCACAATGCAGGAAATTCACAAATATCTCCCACCCCGCACATACCCACAATGACTCCTGCCTAGAAGATGGTGAAAAACCTCCAGGATCCCTGGCCAAACTGGCCTGGAGAAAAATGGCTTCCTGACCTCAAAGTGGTGATCAGCATTTCCCTGGGTGTGTAAGAAAGGGCCACAAGAACTAAGCTACCTTATCCCAAGTCAGATCTTTGGTCTATCATGGTCAGTCTTGCTAGCTCTGACTGGCAGCAACTCTCTTTCCTGTTGCTTAGTGCCTGAGCCTTTTGATTAGAGAAGCCAAGGATTGAACCTGGGATCTTCCGCACACCAAGCTGACACTAAACCACGGCCCACCCCAACTCAAGCCCTCCACCTACCTCTGCATGGCCCCCTGCCGTCAGGGTCTTGTTGCATTTTTCACACTTCAAGCACGGCCGGTGCCAGTCTTTCCCCAGGGAGGTGACTTTTTCAGCTGCCAACGACAAGGACACAAATCAGCAAAGATGATTCAAAGAACTCAAAAGCACTAAAAACACATTGCATCCTGGTCACTATCTGCACAGCAGTCTTGCTTTCCTTAATTCACTTGTAGCCTTCCTTTTTCCTTCATGAGAACCCAAAGCAACTTATGTCATTTCCTCTGTTTTTATTCTCACAACAACCCTGTGAAGTAGGTTGTGCTGAGAGTGTGACTGGCTGGTGATCATGCAGCAAGCATCCACAGGAATGAGTATTCAAGCTTGGAGTCTCCTGGATCCTGGTCCAACAATTCAACCACAACACCACTTCTGAAGAGGGAAAGAGGGGCCATGTTCCCATCCATTCCTCAGAGCACACCTATGTTGGAAATTATGTCCTGCCTGGGCCAGCAGCAACAGGAGGAGGAGGAGGGACTCAGAGCAGGTTACAATAATCTTCCTTTCCTCTTCCCACAACAAACACCCTGTGAGCTAGGTGGGCCTGAGAGAGCTCTGAGATAACTGCTCTTATGAGAACAGCTCTGAGAGAACTGCTCTGAGAGAACTCCTCTTATGAGAATAGCTCTGAGAGAACTTGTGATTGACCCAAGGCACACCAGTCGACTGCATGTGAAGGGAGTGGGGAATCAAACCCAGTTCTCCAGATTAGAATCCACCACTCTTAACTGCTATGCCAAGCTGGTTCAAGAGCCACTGATTCTGGTAGCTAGCAGAGATGCTCTTCCACTGAGCCAGAGCCACGCTCTGCTGCGACAACACAAGGAAGATACCTGCAACTGCTTCATTCCCAGCTGAGGATGCAAGCACAAACCGACAACATAGGAATTTGCGGTGACATGGCAGTCACAGCTGGAATGTGGCACCCCCCCCCCCCCCCAACACACAAACACACTGCAAGAGCTTCAGGCAGAGACAAAAAAGGTCTTGTGACCAATATTCCCTCTAAGCTATGGAGTCCTGTGAGCCAAAATTCTGCTCCCTGAGCTACTGGCATTAAAGTTGTGAGCTACTGTTTAAATTAGTTTGCTGTAGGGCCATCCTTCCTGAGTTAAGACAAAAATGTGTGATCCGGAGGCTAAAAAACTGTGAGCTAGCTCACGCTAACTCAGCTTAGAGAGAACAATGGTTGTGTGACCCTACGTGAAAGAGCAGCTGTCCTATCCCTGTGCTTTCCCACCAAGCCCTGGGCACTCACAAACACACCTTAGCCCTGGTACAAAAGGCAAGATTACATGGAGTCGTTTCTTTCAGCAGCCACAAATATTGACAAAAGGAATAAGGTTCAGTTTTCACAGCAACGCCCAGGTCTCAACTCAGCCTTTGCCCAGGTCTCTCCTGTGTTCTGTCCTCACCCCCACCATCCAATTAAAAAAAAGATCTGTCCATAGGCTGGTCAAATATTGTCAAGTCTTTTTAAACACGTTAATTTCCCTAGAGCTATAAAAATGTTTTCCTTAAACACAGGCTCACACTTATGTCAACCAATGGGAAAACAGTGTAATTCACTGCGGTATTGGAAGGGACCCTTAACATTGACAGGTTGTGTTCCTCTTCTGTTCCACATGGCTTGGAATTACAGCAATCTCTAAACGCTGCTTTGTTGGAAGATCTGGACCTCACAGCCAGCATTTGTTTTTTTTTACAGCTGCTCCATCTTTTTCCAAGCTTGATTTGTGACAATTTTTCTGCAATGTAAAAGGCAATTGCCAACAGTCCATATGGTAATGGAAAGCGCTATCAAATCACAGTTGACTTATGAGGACCTCAGAGAGGTTTCAAGGCAAGAGGCATTCAGAGGTGGTTGGTCACTGCTTGCCTCTGTGGAACAACTCTGGACTTCCTTGGTGTCTCCCATCCAGATACTAACTAGAGCCGACACTGCTTAGCTTCTGAGATCTGATGAGATCAGGCTAGCCTGGGCTACCTGTTCAGAGCAACTCTCCAAATGAGGACGCTGAATGTGCTCTCTTGGCAACTCGGGGTTCTTGTCTCTTTAAACACGCCTGGCTCAGGGGTGGCCAAACTTGTAAGAGCCGCATAGAATAAAAAGCAGATGTTTGAAAGCTGCAAGACATGAATGTCAGATGTTTAAGAGCCGCAAGAAGGAAGGAAGGAAGGAAGGAAGGAAGGAAGGAAGGAAGGAAGGAAGGAAGGAAGGAAGGAAGGAAGGAAGGAAGGAAGGAAGGAAGGAAGGAGGGAGGGAAGGAAGGAAGGAAGGAAGGAAGGAAGGAAGGAAGGAAGGAAGGAAGGAAGGAAGGAAGGAAGGAAGGAAGGAAGGAAGGAAGGAAGGAAGGAAGGAAGGAATCAAATAGATGGGGAGAAAGGTGGAAAGAAAGCAACTTTAAATGCCTTCTCCAAGCTGCCGACTGGCTTGGCGAACTGATTTAAAGTGACAAATGCCTTCTCCACGCTGGCCAATGGAGTGAGGGTGGAGCTTTGAGAGCCACACAATATGTGTGAAAGAGCCACATGTGGCTCCCAAGCCACAGTTTGGTCACCCCTGGCCTGGCTTATGTTTTCATTCTCAAGCCCAATCATTCCTTTTCCCGGGCACGGAAGTTTCAGTTACTCCTTTTCCTCCCCTTTGCAACAAAAGACATTGGTCCTTAATATCTTCTCTCCCCCCCCCCCCCCCATGTTTGTAATTGCACAATTAGGAAGTAACAGTCATGTGCTTTTTTTTTTTTTAAAGAAAGGAACATGCTTTGCAATTGAGACAACTGCAGTAATTAAAGTCTCCTCTCCCCACCTTCCTCCCCCAAGCAACCGATTAAGAACACACTTGGGTCCGGGCAGGGCAGGAGACACCTAATTAAGCACCATGGAGAGCCAGAAACAGTTGGCTGGGGTTCCCCTCCTAGCAACCAGTGGGAATAAACAGGTGAATGAGCCAAGACTGCTTGCTCAAAACCTGAGTAAAAGAGCAGCAGGAAAGGGGAAGACTCAGCTGTTCCTCAGAATGCAATCCCGTCACCTCCCCACTAGCTCCCAGGGGACGGCAGCCATCCTGCAACAGGATTCATGGATCCTGCTAAGGGGAAAGATGGCAACGCATCCCTTTGAGCCAGCAACAAAACAAGAAAGAAGCTGCCCTAGAGATCTTTGGAACCACACCCTACTGGACTTGCTAATGCAGCGTTGGGCCCTGGGAACCTGCCAGCAGCCGTGATGCCATCACCAGCCAACCATATAGATACCAAGGCAGGGAAGGGATCCCTGCCACAGCTGAGGTTTTGCAGCATCAAAGACGGACACGTGGAATGCATGCGGCTGTTCATTCTGACTAGCCACTCCACATGGCAGTCTCCCATATGCCTTCCCTCTGCTGCACTCTGGTGGGGGTCATTAGCGCCACCCACTCCCACCCATTCCAGCAATCTTTGTTCCCTACCCTTTCCCACCTGCCATCGAAAATGCAGCCCACATTGCCTACAAGACCCCAGCAGGGATCAAAGCGATCACGCTTCCCTCCTTACTATACCACAAATGTACAGAGAGCGGAGGACACCCTTAGTTCAGGGCAGGGGTGGCCGAACTGCAGCTTGGGAGCCTCATGTGGCTCTTTCACACACATTGTGTGGCTCTTGAAGCCCCAATGCCCCAACAGCCACTTGGAGAAGGCATTTCTCTCTTTAAATCACTTCTCCAAGCCAAGCCAGCCGGTGACTTGGATAATGCACTTAAAGTTGCTTTCTTTCTACCTTTCCTTCCCCATCTATTTTCCTTCCTTCCTTCCTTCCTTCCTTCCTTCCTTCCTTCCTTCCTTCCTTCCTTCCTTCCTTCCTGCCAACATCCAAAATTCATGTCTTGTGGCCCTCAAACATCTGACGTTTATTCTATGCGGCTGTTATGTTTAGCAAGTCTGGCCAACCCTGGCCCAGGGGGAATCCTATACTGAAGCCAGAGGAAGTCTCAGGAATAGGGGGCACCAACCAATCCCTGTCTGGAAAGCCCCAATCAAAGGGAGACACAGCTGTGTCAGCCCATCCCAAGTCAGATGGGAGGAGCCGCGAACTCTCTTGTTCTAACAAGGCTCTTCCTTTTTTGCAAGCTGCACTGACGGACCGCACACAGAGCCATTCCCATCACTTCATGCCCATGAGAGGTGCAATTGTGCTGGCCAAACAACTGACCGTTAACCAGCTTGCAGTGATGCAGAAGCAAGTCTAGAATGAAAAAGCTGGCAGGCCCACCAAGAAATGCACTTTGGAGGTTCTGGTTCCTATTTCCAGCTACTTTTGCACTTTTTCTCAAGTGCTGCCCTGAGCATCTTTGCTGGAGAGTGCATGAAACAGAAAGCACTAAAACAGATGAATAATGCAGTGTTATTTCAGGCTAAGTCCAGTGATTTCCACATACTTAGACTGGAGCATTTCTGTTTAGGATTTCCCCGTTCAGCAACTCAGACGGGCCGCTGTGCCATGCCTGGCACTGGGGACGGTTGTAATAATTCTTCTCATCAAACAAAGGCATTCATAGATTTTTTAAAAATTTCACACATATACCAAGCAGTGCAATTGTACTCCTGCAAGGAAATCCAGGGGTGTTACACAGAGGCAGCGTCAGTCTCTCCCCTTTGAAAACCCCAAGAAGGTTCACCATACATCGGTTGAAACTTAATTATTTTCTGTATAACAGTAAATTATTTTCTTAAAACAGTAAAATTGGGGTTTCCAAAGAAAATTGTCAAGCTCCCCCCCCCCCCACTTTCCGTTTTCCCTCCACTCCAATACAAAACGAGGGGAATGCAGAAGGGTCCCCCACAGCTTCAAAGTTTCTTCCCCCTGCCCCAAGTTATCCTGGTGAATTTTTTCCTCACGGTTTCCACACACAACAAAGCTGGAATTCTAATCAAGGAGGAGTTATCAGGAGAGGACGATAGCTATTCATGGCTTATATTTACAGCCTTGCCTTTCTTTTTCAAATGGAAAAATATAACAGACAACCGTACAAAAGCAGGTTGAAGGGATGGGCCTTGCAGCTAATATGTATTTTATTTACTCCCCATCTTTCGCTTCTCCTCTGCTTTATCCTCCCAACAACCCTGTGAGATAGGTTAGACTGAGAGTGTGTGACTGGCCTAAGGTCACCCAGTAAGCTTCCACGGCAGAAGTGGGGATTTGAATGTGGGTCCCCAGATCCTAGCCCAGCACTCTAACCTCTGTGCTATGCTAGCTCACCAACAGAGGCAGAAACTAGGCAGACGGCATTGCAGAATCATTGGCCAGCGACTGAGTCTGAAAAGGGCAGAAGGGCCAAGTGGGCAGGCTGCTGGAAGGAGGTTCACCCTCTCTCCATTTCATAGCTCTTCATAGTTAGCAGGGACTCCAGATGAGCTAGTATGCAATATAATAGTGCAGTCTTGAGTCTGGAGCACAGAAAGTTGGACAAAGCACTATTCCAAATGAGTAGCTTTGTTACACTGGAGCAGCGTAATAAAAACAGGAATCCCAGAGGCACCATAAAGACAAATTTAATTGATCCCATTGCACATTTTTTGCGAGCCAGATCTCCATTCATCAAATGCATAAAGGTATGTCTATGGATGTACCTGACACTCTTCTGATAAAGCAAGCTCAACGGACTCACAAAAATGCACACAGAATTAAATTTTGTTGCATTTTCAAGGTTCCGCTGGATCCCTGCTTTATTTCAACATTCCTCAGGCTGAGCGCCACAATTTTCTCCCATTGTCCAGGGCAAGGCAGTCTGAAGCACAACAGAGATAGCCTGCCGGATCAGACCAGTGGTCCGCCCTGTCCAGCATCCTGTTTCCCACAGTGGCCCACCCCGTTGCCCTGGAGAGTCAACAAACAGGGCGGAGAGAGATTCCTGAGGTGTTTCTGCCAGCCGTTTCATCAGCTGAGGCTGAACTCTGGCAACAGTTTGCTGGCGAGCAAATCCTCTCAGGGCAGGAAGCACTCCCTGAGGGCAGCCTCAGGGAGTGTCGAGCAAAGTCCGGCCACATCATGACATAGACAGGACTGTGCCCCAACTCCTAGCTTGAACTCCAAACGAGCGGGAGCTGGGTCAAGCCTCACCCAGTTTTAAGGACACCCATCCACATCAATTCCTGCTTTGTCCCAGCGCTGCACATGACTGAAATGGCAGCCATGCCACTCACAACACTGTCAACAGGGAAGAGGTGTGTGTGTCTGTTTGATTTTCCCATGTCTAATTTTATTTGCCTCATAAAAAGAGTAGGTTTTTTATATCCTGCTTTTCTCTACTTTAAGGAGTCTTAAAGCAGCTTACAATTGTGAGGTAGGTGGGGCTGAGATACCTCTGAGACAACTGTGACTGGCCCACGGTCACCCAAAGGCTTCATGTGAAGGAGGAGTGGGAAATCAAACCTGGTTCTCCATATTAGTCCACCACTGCACCATGCTGGCTCTTTAACAATAAATGAGAGCTACCTTATGAACACTATAACAATAAGCATATGAACATATGAAGCTGCCTTATACTGAATCAGACCCTGGGTCCGTCAAAGTCAGTATTGTCTACTGAGACTGGCAGTGGCTCTCCAGGATCTCAAACTGAGGTTTTTCACGTCTATTTGCCTGGAACCTTTTTAGTTGGAAATGCCGAGGATTGAATCTGGGACCTTCTGCTTACCACGATGCAGATGCTCTATCACTGAGCCACTGTCCCTCCCTTAAAGCAAGAGCTACCCTGGAGGAATCTAGCTTCACCTGCCAGAAATCAAGTAAGGCACACCACTGGATACAAAATATCTAAGCAAATTAAACTATTATGGGTTACAGATACATAAATTAAAATTAACTATTACAATTAGGGTTTGTAGAATCTTTCGGGCTCAAGTGCCATGTTCTACTGGAGAAAGTTTTTCTTCCAGACGTTTCGTTCTCAGCTGCGGAGAACATCCTCAGTGGCGTTGCAGCCGGAGCAGGCGCTCTGACCTTCTTGGCTGCTCAATGCACAGCAGCCAAGAAGGTCAGAACGCCTACTCTGGCTGCAACGCCACTGAGGATGTTCTCCGCAGCTGAAAACGAAACGTCTGGAAGAAAAACTTTCTCCAGTAGAACACGGCACTTGAGCCCGAAAGATTCTACAAATCCTAATGATGATGCCAGCCGTGAAAACCTGAAATCTTTGATAACTATTACAATATTTGCCCTAACTTGGATAGCCTGGGCTAGCCCGATCTCATCAGATCTCAGAAGCTAAGCAGGGTCAGCCCTGGCTAGTATTTGGATGGGAAACTTCCAAGGAATACCAGGGTCGTGATGCAAAGGCAGACAATAGCAAATGTCTCTTGCCTTGAAAACGCTACAAGATTGCTGTCTGTCAGCTCCGATTTGACAGCACTGCCCACCACCACATTCAAATCTTCAGATGCCCAGGTGTCAAGCATGGGTCTAGAGAATATCTTCTTCATTTGCTTATTTTACTGTCTTTCTGACTCACAGGTCTTAAACAGATCGAAATCCCACCCTCTTACAGGCAATCCTTGCAGCTAAATATTTAACAACAGCTAAGGTGGTTTCCCAATTCTCATCTGCAAGGGAAAACTGGCCGATTTTTTTTTTGAGATTCACACAACCTAAGAGGGAGGACAAATAGCTTCCCCTCAGATCAGCCCAGGTTTCCCATTCCAGTAACATATGTTGCAAGGACTCAAGAGGTCCAGATCTGCATTTACAACCTTTGTCCGGATATGCTATGCCTGCAGATTGGCTTTCCAGTGTGGCTAAGGGAAAAGAATCTAACTGAGCGAGCATTAATGCTCTTCTAAAATGACAGATTGCTAGGTCTTTTAAATAGTTCTGGTATTCTAAAGAATGGTGATGAGCACACAGGCTGTGTCCTCAAAGGTCTAGGAAATATAGATGGATGGAGCTGCCTCCTCGGTCCCACCCCACACCATTCTACTGCTCTCTGAAGCTTTTTCTTGGCAGAAGACTCACTTTAGGTTGGGTTCTCCAGCCCGCCCACCCCTGTTTTCAGAAGCGTCATCTTCATTGCAAAACAGCCAAAGGATGCAAATCTATTCACCACCCTCCTCTCCCCTACAGAGCCTAGCAGGGCAAACATGGTTCTCTCTACCCAGTGCTGGATTAAACCCTGTGGAAGTCCCTAGGCAGTCAAAATCTTGGGGGCCCCCTTGCAAATTATCTGGGAGTTGGAGTGCCCACCCCACCACCTGCAGCCCCCACTGCAGCCTGCAGGCCCCTTCTCAAAAGCCCCTTTAACAAAGCTGCGGGGGAGAAGTAGAAAGAGGCAAACGTGGCGACGACGCCAGCAGCAGCCACACCAGGCAAGTCGAGCAAAGAGCAGCTCAGTTGCTGGCTGTGCTTACAGGCTGGGAGGGCTGCAAGCAGCGGGGAAACAGGGGGGGGGGGATCAGCCTGGGGCCCTTAAAGGTGTGGGGTCCATAAACCAGTGCCTACTTTGCCTAATTGTTAATCCAGCCCAGTCGCCACCTCCATTGTATGTGAACAACAACCCTGCAGGCAAGTTAGGATGAGAATAAACAGCTCAATGAAATATATGTGGAGGGAGGGGGGTGTCGATCCTTGGTTTCCCAGATGCTAGGCTGACACAAACCACACCACTACAAGGCAAAGGACGAGTGGGGGATGGTGACGCTGCCTGGTTAGGTCCCCCCCAGCAGGGCCGGATCTAGGGGGGGCAGAGGGGGGGGGTGCTTGCCCTACGTGCCGACGGAGGGGGGGGCGCCAAATTGGGCATGGAGTCCGTGGTATTCTATGGGACCATAAGATAGAATGGCCCATAAGGGGGTGTCATTTTTTAATTTTGCCCCCCTCAAAAAACATGTAGATCCGGTCCTGCCCCTGAGATCCTAAATAAAAAGGCAGGCTGGCCCCATGCCATGTGCCCCTGGAGTTCCCCGCGGAGGAGAGGAAGGCGCTCGGGGTTAACCGCTTCCTGCAAAGGGTTGATGATCTAGAAAAGGCAGAAAGAGGCTCACGGGGAGAGGGGGCGCTTTGCTGATTGGGTCCCACCTCGAGGGGCATCTGGTGGCGTAGCGCAGTTGACCCCCGGGTTCAAACTGATGCCGAATTTAGTGGTGCAGCGCAGTGTTTCCTCTAAGCCGAGTGAGTGTGAGCTAGCTCACACTTTTTCAACCTCCAGTTCACGCATTTCTGTCTAAGCGCGGGAAAAATGGCCCCAGAGCAAGTTAATGTATGCAGCGGCTCACAACTCCAATGCCAGTAGCTCACCAAGTTGAATTTGGGCTCGCAAGACTCCACAGTTTAGAGGGAACACTGGTGCAGCGGGCTATACCGGTCCGGCGTGGTGTCCCCACGCTCGGCCAGGAAGAGGAGAAGCTCTCGAGGAGGTAGAAGCACGTGCCACCAGCAGTGTTCCCTCTAAGCCGCAGAGTCTTCTGATCAAAAATTCTACTTTGTGAGCTCCTGGCATGAAACTTGTGAGCTGCTGCAAAAACGAGTGTGTTCTGGAGACGGAGTCAATCCTTCCTGAGCTAAGACAAAAATGTGAGCTGGTGGCTAAAAACCTGCGAGCTAGCTCACAGCAACCCAACTCAGGGGGAACACTGGCCACCAGGCTGCTCGCAAAGGCGCCCTGCGCGCTCCAGTGGAAAGGGTGAACCGGTTGCTGGGGAGCAGAACATGCCCCCTCGCCCCGGTTCGAAGCACCCCCCACCCCCGTAGCCTTCCCGGGGCAGAAGCGCTCCCAGATCTGGTCCCCCAGACGCGAGCCTCCAGAGCGATCCCGCCGGCAGGATCTGCTGCGCCTTGGCCCCGGCGGTGCCTTACCGAAGTAGACCTCCTTCTCGCAGCGGGGGCACTTGGGCATGGCGGCGGCAGCGAGGAGCGCGCAGTCTGGGCAGGAGGCGAGGAAGGAAGGAAGAAGTGATTGCGCCCAGCCGGCGGACCGTTGCTCCCTCGCCGCGCCCAGGGCTGCTGCCCCACCCCGCCGCCCTTGGCCACGCCCTCGCCCCGGGAACCCGCCCGGGCAGCCAGCCACTACAGTCCGGCGGCAGGGCGTGCCCCCAAGGAGCTGGGGGCGCTGTTGGCAAGAGGCTTGGCAAAGGTGGGTGCAGGGTCCCCCCCCACCCCACGAAGCCCTGCGCACTGACAGGGGAGGACTGGATTGGGGCGGGGGCGCAGTTGCTTCTGCCCAACGGAGGGCTGGAGCGCATCTGCATTCCGCACATTCTGGACAAGAGAAGAGACTGGTATCTGGGAGATCCAGGTTCGAATCCCGGTCTCGTGCCCTGGAAGCTTGCTAGGTGACCTGAGTCGGTCCCACTCTCTCCGCCTAATGTACCTCAATGGGGGTGGGGGGGGTGGATGGGTTTGTAGCGATGATAAAATTGAGAAGGCTGTAAGCCGCTTTGGGCCTCTATTGGGCAGAGAGGCGAGGTGTAAAATGTACAGCGCCTGCCGCTCTAAAGCGTCAAGGAGCACCACAGCTTCAAACTCTAACAAAAAAAAAATCTTTTAAAACTTTTTTTTTTTTAAAGACGGACACTTTCTAGAAACGGAACAAAATTCGAGTCCAGTGGCACCTTTAAGATCAACAAAGTCTTACTCATGGTATAAGCCAGGGATGGCCAAATTGGCTTAACGTAAGAGCCACGCAGAATAAATGTCAGATGTCTGAGAGAGGAAGGGAGGAAAATAGAGGGTGGGAGAGGTGGGAAGAAAGTAACTTTAAATGCCCACTGACGAGGCAGTGGGAGATTCGACAGCCACGCAATATGCGTGAAAGAGCCACATGTGGCTCCCGAGCCACAGTTTGGCCACCCTTGGTATAAGTTTTCGTGTGCAAGCGCATTTCTCCAGATACATGTGCATGAAAGCTTATGCCTTGAATAAGACGTTGTTGGTCTGAAAGATGGTCAGTTTTCTTCTGTTGCTTCAGACCAACACGCCCGCCCGCCTGAAACTCTCGAGAAAGCTTTTTTAAATAAAGCCGTTCATTACAACCTATCCCGTATGGCATGCTGGCTGGGGCTGATGGGAGTTGTAGGCAAAAAACATCTGGCGAGCTACCGTGGGCCACCCTTGCCGTATGAGAAACTAATTGAGACGGAGATCCAACTGGCAGAAAAGCAAAATGAAGGCAAGCTCGCCTTAGGATAAAAAATCTCTCTCCACCCTCCCTAAATAAAAGAAATAAAAGAAAAAAACCGCAAGCAGCAGTCGGGCTCCTCCCCCCCCCCCCCCTTTGCCATTCCAGGGAAAGCTTCCCCTGTTGGATTCCCAGGGATCAGGCTGCTGTCCAAGGCTATGGGCACAAAAAAATCATTACGTTCCCGGCTAGTAGTCCACCATCCCCTGCGGCAGCTTGCGAGCCAAACTCCACCCATCCCTAAGCATGTTCGATCGTCCACAGCCCCCAACCCCAGCGAGAAGGACCATGAGAAAGATGCTCGAGAGGTCAGCAGTCCTCCCCCCCCCCCTCCGCCTTTTCTAAGAAGCAGAGGGCGAGGCTACCCGGCTGGGCTGCCTTGAAGCATCGGACTGGCCCCTTTGGAAACAGGTGCCGCGGATTCGGTCGATCCATCTTGATCTGAACCCAGCAGAGCTCTTCTTAGCCTCCCCTAAAGGGTTATTTTACGCAGTCTTTAGCAGTACTTGGCGCAGAATGGTAAAGCAGCAGCACTGCAGTACTGCGGTCTGAACTCTCTGCTCACGACCTGAGTTCGATTCCGGCGGAAGCTGGGTTCAAGTAGCTGGCCCAAGGTTGACTCAGCCTTCCATCCTTCCGAGGTCGGTCAAATGAGTGCCCAGCTTGCTGGGGGGAAAGTGTAAAAGACTGGGGAAGGCAATGGCAAACCATCCCATAAAAAGTCTGCCGTGAAAACGTTGTGAAAGCAACGTCACCCCAGAGTCGGAAACGACTGGTGCTTGCACAGGGAACCTTTCCTTCCTTTTCCTTAGCAGTAGTAACGAATGGTGAAAATGAAGGCTAGATCCACCATGGTCCAGAACAGTCTGCTAGGGTTGCCAGCCTCCAGGTGGGGCCTGGATATCTCCCGCTTTCACAGCTGATCTCCAGCTGGCAGAGATCAGCTCCCTTGGAGAAAATGGCTGCTTTGAAGGGTGGAGTCTAGGGCATTGAGGCCCCTCCTCAAACCGCACCCAGATCCATCCTCAAAGTCTCCAAGTATTTTCCAACACAGATCTGGCAACCATGCATTCTAGTTGTCAGGATCAACACGGCATTCCTTCCCCGCTGCTCTGCTTTTGGGAGGAATCCAGCCAGAAAGGACGCCACGCTCTCTTGACCCCTTCGGGCTCTTCTAATGACATGAAGGACGGGAAATGAGAGCTTCCGGGTTGGGGACAAACCTTGTGGGCATTGAAAGGCGAAGATTTCTTGCAGCACGAATTGTCCCCGGGGGCTATCCGTCCTGAATTGGTAAAACCTTTGCTCCTAGGCAGGGCTTTTTTGCACAGGAACGCAGTTTCCGGCTGGTTTTGTGTCAGGGTGTGGCCTAATATGCAAATTTGATCCTGCTGCCCTTTTCTGCAAAAAGGCCGAGTGTGAAACAATGGTGATATTAGGGGTGTGGCCTAATATGCAAATTAGATCCTGCTGGGCTTTTTCTACAAAAAAAAAGCCCTGCTTCTGGGGGATTTGGACGCAAGGAGAGGCATGCAACATTTCAGTCTCTCTGCAGACAGTGTAGGCAATGCTCTGCCGTCCCGGAGGGTTGAATTCCCACCCGGCATCAGCTGGGGAGAAAGGGCTGAGCCTCGAACCGAGCGGGGCTGCACACACCACAAGCCGGAGTCTGCCTGCATCTTCGGGTTCCCCTGCAGAAAGGTAATGGCTTGCGCGCGCATTCCGCCAGAGCTGGCCGCTCTCATTTAATTTTAGCATGCTCGTTTGTGGTTATTTGTTCCAGGAGTTACTTTTTAAAAAAAAAGAAAATGCTAGCGGCAGCTGGTGCTTTCCTGTCTGTGTTTGTGGTCCAAAGCAAAATCCAAAACAAAACCTTTTCTTTAGAACTAACCACAATAACGCAAAACTGCCTGCAGCTGTTTAGAGTTCTTAAGGGGGAGGGAGAAACATTATGCTCCTGGAAAATCCTGGGCGGGGAATGGGGGTTATGGTGCCCCCCTGTCCTTTATTATTATTTTTTTAAGCATCCAGTCTGATAAAGAATTCAGGAAAAGCTGGAAGTCTGCACAAGGCGTGGCGTGATTTCTGAGTTCTCTAGAACTCTTTCGCTTTCTCTAGAAAAGCTTTCTCTACGGAGCCAGTTTGGTGTAGTGGTTAAGTGTGCAGACTCTTATCTGGGAGACCGGTTTTGATTCCTCACTCCTCCACTTGCACCTGCTGGAATGGCCTTGGGTCAGCCATAGCTTTGGCAGAGGTTGTCCTTGGAAGGGCAGCTGCTGTGAGAGTCCTCTCAGCCCCACTCACCTCACAGGGTGTGTGGGGGTGTGTGTGGATAAAGGAGATTGTGAGCCACTGTGAAATTCAGAGTGGAGGGCAGGTTTAAATCCAATATCAGCATCATCTTCTAGAACTCATGATAATCAAAGAAAAACTTTAGACATTGGAAACATGATTTCCCCCTTCTCCTTTTAAGAGTTCTGCAATACCTGAAAGTTTGCACATGTTCTTATGTAATTTTTGGTAGATCCTAATAAAAAGTTACTACATGGCCTTTTATCTGCCTGCCAGCTCTGGGTTGGTTACAGAAATTTTACAGAAATTTTGGTTACAGAAAGGTTACAGAAATTTTGGGGGTGGAGTTTGGGGAGGGGAGAGGAAGGACCTCAGCAGGATTCAGTGCCACAAAATTCACACTTGGAAGCAGCCATTTTCTCCAGAGGAACTGATCTCTGTCATCTGGAGATCAATTGTAAAACCGGGAGATCTCCAGGCCTCACCTGGAAATTGGCAGCTTTATTGATAATTGTGGAGAAAGCACCCAGCTATATATCCTGTTTTACCCCACCTTTCCCCCATGGAGCTAAGGGCAACATATAGTGTTCTCTCATTTCATTCTCAACAACCGTGTGAGGTCAGGTAAAAATGGGTAGCCACATTAGTCCATCTGTAGCTGTAGAAACCAGCAAGAGTCCAGTAGCACCTTAACGACTAATATTTGTGTCACACTAGGAGCTTTTGTGTGTTACTGCTCACTCCTTCAGATTCTCTTCCTCTATTCTCCTGTGAGTTCACACAGGCTGAAACCATGTGATTGGCTCCAGATAATTCAATGAGTTCCTCGAAAAAAATGGCTAAGATGAGGAAGAAAATGTCGGATAGATGTTGGAAGTGTAAAAAACATGAAGGTTCTTTCTTCCATATGTGGTGGACATGTGAAAAAGCGAAAGAGTATTGGAAGATGATACAAGAAGAAATCTCCAAAATATTGGGTTACGACTTTAAGAAAATTGCAGAGACATTTTTGCTTGGATTACAATTAGAAAAATATCCAAAGGAAGATAGGACTCTAATTTGGTACCTGCTATCAGCTGCTAGGACATTGTATGCGCAGCTTTGGAAGCAAGAAAAAATACTGGATAAATGGGATTGGACTATGAAAGTTCTATCGTGGAGTGAAATGGATAAATTAACTAGAACATTAAGAGACTATGATTTGGAGATATTTAAAAAAGAGTGGAGGAAGTTTAAAGAATACATAGAGAAAGAGTCGAATGTAAGAAGACATTGGACAATTTTTTAGTAATAATGGGGGGGGGGAAACGAAGAAGCAAGAAGGGGGGGGAAATATTTATATAACGAATTTTGATTAGTCAGATGTATCTTTAGTATTGAATTAGAATCTATAACCTCGGGGAAGTCTATATTGGAGGGAGGGGGGATTGAAAAGTCATATGGGTTAGTATTGAAGCAACGAAGGGAAATTAAGTTCTGTAACCATATGCTATCAATAAATTGGTTAAAACACATAATTCAATGAGTTCCTCACCAAGTAGGAACTCTGGAATTCTAGGCCAGTCCTCGAACCAAACTCTATAATAATAATAATAATAAAATTTTATTTATATCCCGCCCTCCCCCGCCGAAGCAGGCTCAGGGCGGCTAACGACATCCATAAGCAAACAATACAGTGGATAAAAACATTAGTTTAACATTATTTTAAAACCAGTCAATACTTAATTAAAACATTACTAAATCTGACAGTAACATTGTTGTTTTTGACCCTATCCCTGTCAGTTGACAATAATGACAAAGGTCCCTAAACCGAACCGTTTTGGCGTTTTCCTTTGTTACAACTATAATTCAGCAGTTCATGAACGCCAGCTTGAAGAGGGTGGTCTTGCAGGCCCTTCGGAACTGATCAAGGTTCCGCAGGGCCCGCACCTCCTCTGGGAGCTGATTCCAAAGGTATGGGCCGCGGTGGAAAAGGCCCGTGCGCGGGTATTCTGAAGTTTAACTTCTTTTGGCCCAGGGATGGTCAGTTTGTTTTTTCCTATTGACCTCAGTGCTCTCTGGGGTTCGTACGGGGAGAGACGGTCCCTCAGGTAGGTCGGTCCTCGGCCATATAGGGCTTTAAAGGTAATGACCAGCACTTTGTACTGGACCCGGTATACAATCGGCAGCCAGTGCAGTCCGCGTAGCCCCGGCCGTATATGCTCCCACCTTGGGAGACCTAGCAGCAGCCTGGCCGCCGCATTCTGCACTAGCTGCAACCTCCGGGCCCGGTACAAAGGCAGCCCCATGTAGAGGGCGTTACAGTAGTCCAGTCTTGAGGTGACCATCGCATGGATCACTGTTGCTAGGTCCTGACGCTCTAGGAAAGGGGCCAACTGCCTCGCCCGCCTCAGATGGAAAAATGCTGACTTGGCAGTGGCTGTTATCTGGGCCTCCATTGATAGTGAAGGCTCCAGTAAAACACCCAAGCTCTTTACCTGTTGCGCCGCCTTCAGCGGCGCCCCGTCCAAGGCCAGGAGAGATATTTCCTTCCCCAGAGCGCCACGACCCACACAGAGAACCTCTGTCTTCGCCGGGTTCAGCTTCAGCCCACTCAGCCTAAGCCACGTTGCAACAGCCTGTAAAGCCTGGTCCAGATTCCCTGGGACGGAGGCGGGCCGGCCGTCCATTAGCAGATAGAGCTGGGTGTCATCTGTATATTGATGGCAACCCAGCCCAAACCTCCGGGCAATCTGGGCAAGGGGGCGCATATAGATGTTAAATAACATCGGGGAAAGAACTGCTCCCTGAGGCACCCCACAATCTAGTGTGCGCCTCTGGGACCGCTCACCCCCAATCGCTACCCTTTGTCCCCGACCCAAGCTTGACAATGTCCAGGCGACTGTCTCTCTTGACTTTCTCAGCATGCCTGCTTCTAATACCTTAAGGAACAATCAAGATGAGAGTGCCTCAGAGCACGCAGAGTGTATGTCGCATTCCAAAGCTGGAAGTGGACCCAAGCTGTGACAAGAGAGTTCCAGAGCATGAGCAGAGAGTTTCCGTTGCTTCGGATAGCTTGTTTAAAACTCTCACGTGTTGACAGCGCAAAACTTCCTTTGCTCGAAGGCTGAGCGTGTTTAGGAATAAAGAGAGAATTATCTGGAGGATTTGTGTGAAAAAATAAGCCATAGGAGGAGAAGGTAACAGAAATGGCCCCTGCATTCCAGTGCCACAGCAACCACTCTGGCTTTCAAGGGGAAAAACACAGGGAGGCCTTTTCACAGTTAATGCATCACTGTGTTAACTTGCTCCCCTAAGCAGTCTTCATTAAGAAGTCCCTGGCAGGAACAGACAAAGCAGCACATTCTTCCTTGGTGAGAGAATCTCAGCAACGGAGTCCCCCTGGAAATCGTCCCGTGGTGGTTGCATGACTAGGGGTGTGTGTGTGTGTCAAAATTGCACCTAACCCATTTCCAAACAGCAGTTGCCTTTGTGCAAGAGACAATGGCATCTTTCAGATGCATGGCGCATGTTCCTCTTTGCTGGGCCCACGTTGTCTGATTAATGTGGACTAGCGTGCCAAGTTCCCTGGTGGGCATTCACTGTGCCTCACAAGGCAGCCCAGCAGAGGGAGCTCACATGAGCAGGGATGGCAGCATCAACGTACGGTCTAAGCCCAGCCCCTTGAATTAGAGAGAAAGCTTGAGTTGCTGAAAGCTGCTTCGGCAGGGAAAGCAGAGCAAGCCCTGAAAAATTACAAGCAGACTTAACATGCCTGAAGACAGGCTAAGACCAGCTTTTCCCCACATACGGATCCCAACATCTCCTAGTGATCCCCAGGCTGAAGGAGGCGAGACTGTCGACCACCAGGAATCGGGCCTTTTCAGTGGCAGCCCCCTCCTGGTGGAACCAATTGCCAGAAGAGGTAAGGGCCTTGCGGGACATTGCTCAGTTCTGCAAGGCCTGTAAGAACGTTTTCTTCTGGCAAGCCTTCAATTGACTGTAGGAGAATCCTGGAAGAATCCTAGAACAACTGTTGTCTTGAGAATGAGTAACATCTAATTTAGCACCAACTGTATAGTGTTTTTAATTTATATTGTTTAATGATTTTATTGATTTTATAATTGCGATCATTGTTCTATGATCTGATGTAAGCCAACCTGAGCCCGCCTTGGCGGGGAGGACAGGGTATAAATCAAATTAAACATAAACATTTGTGCAAATTGCTAAATATGATATCTCCATGCCAATTTGCAGGGCTTTCTTTGTAGCAGGAACTCCTTTGCATATTAGGCCACATCCCCTGATGTAGCCAATCCTCAAAGAGCTTACAGGGCTCTTAGTACGGGGCCTACTGTATGCTCCAGCAGGATTGGCTACAACAGGGGTGTGTGGCCTAATATGCAAAGGAGTTCCTGCTACCCAAAAAAAGCCCTGCCAATAGGGAAAGGCCACATATAGATTGTGTTTCCAGGAGTTCAGGGAAGGGGCTGTGGCCCAATGGTAGAACATCTACTTGGCGTGCAGAATGGCCAAAGTTTCATAACGGCTGATATACTATTAGTCCAACACCACAGAAGACAGTTTCGTGTGCTCAGTTACATTTCGTCAAGTGGCAAGAAGTTCCAGAGGTTATGGCTTAACCTGTACTAATTTCCTTTGGAGAAGAGAGTACAGGAGGCGCTGCTTTGTTTACAAATATGTAGGTGGAGGCACCAGATCCCCAGAAAGTTCCTGTGTTTCTGCCAACTTACAGAAGGGTCTTTCTGCTTCTGTTATTTATAGACACCCCTGCCTTCTCCCTTCAGTTGAGTGGGGGATGTCACTTCTGCCAGGCTCTTGGTCATAGATTCAGAGGAGCTAGCCATGTTAGCCTTGCTGCAAAAATAGCAGAGCCCAATAGCACCTTTAAGACCAACACATTTAATTGTAGCATAGGCTTTAGAGAAACACAGCTCTCTTTGTCAGTGTTTCTCTAAGGCTTATGTCAAAGAGAGCTGTTTTTCTCAAAAGCCTATGCTACAATAAAAATGTGTTGGTCTTAAAGGTGCTATTGGGCTCTTTGCTATTTTTCCAAGCTCTTGGACACTCAAGGCTTTTGCAGCAGTCAGAAGCATTACCATGTCATGTTCTGGTCCCAGAGTTCCCTAAGGCATGCCACTTTAGGCTAAGTCTATAGGGGCCAACCATTCACAAGTTCCTTAATATATTTTCTTTGTAAATATCCCCAGGCTTTGGTCTGTCTCCTCCTGCTGATCAGAGATTAATAAAGATTACTTAGTGGGCAGAGAAAGGCAGCAACAACCCTGCCACACTTTTTCCCACAAAGCTTGTTAGATTGTTTTTCTAACGCTTGGCCTTAGAAGATGGCTTTGGGCATTCTGGGCTGCCACCGGTTGTGTTAATTTACGAGAGAACTTTGCATTTTCAGATCTGGACCCACAGTTCGTAGCCATTTACTGTTGTGTTTGACTCAGTTGATCTCTGGGGGCTTGGTGGAAATAAGCCTCCAACTGTTTGGAATTAATATTTTAGTTACTTGACCAGTTACCTTTGAAATATAGCACAGGAGACTTTTTTTTTCTAAAGTTAACTCTCTTACTAGGATTTTAGTCCACGTAACAAAGCAGTATAAAGCTTTTCTTATAGCATCCACCTGTTTTCCAAAATACAGGGACAGCAATTATTGGTCCAACCCCTAATCAAATACTAGAACAGAGGGCACCCACCAGCACCTTCCCTGGTGCCTGCCAAGCATTTTAAGAAAATGGACAGGGCCAGCAAAATTTCTGATTGGCTGTGTGGACTTTTTTTTTTTAAATGTTACTTTGGTGGCAGTTGCCTCCACAGCAGAAAGATCTTCACTGTGTGGCTGAAGTTAAACAGTGGCAATCATTCTGTGGCAGTGCCAACCATACCGTGTCAGAATTGCAAAGTTGCACACAGGCTCAAAAAGGATGGGGACTCAGTCTAGATAGAATGTGTCAAAAATGCAGATTGTTTTTCATGTAAACCATTCAGCCCTTCCAACAGACCGGGAGGACAGCAACTCCAAATATTTCACAACCACTAGTCACTTCATGCTTATGATGGAAGAAACTGCATACACGCCATTCCCAATGTGGCAGCTTTTCTCCCTTCCTCTCTGCTTCTCCTGAAACAGATAGTCTGTCTCCTTCCTGCTCCCAACCTTAATGGCTACACAGTCTTTGTGATTAAACACACAAAGCTGCCTTATACTGACTCAAACTCTTGGCCTGGTCCACCAAGGTCTGTATTGTTTCCTCAGACCATCAGTGGTTCTCCATGATCTTAAGCTAAGGTCCTTTACATAATCTACTGCCTGGTCCTTTTCATTGGAGGTGCCAAGAAGCGAACTTGGGACCTCCTGCCTTCTAAGGAGATCCTCTATCACTGAGTCCCATCCCTTCCCCTAAATGTAAGGAGCAAATGGTTGCTAGTGGTCCAGTGGATATGCAGGGTCCTGTGGGGACATCTTGCTAAGCAAGTCACCACTTATTACTTTTATTTGAACCACCGTGACTACCCTCCTCAGGCAGCCTACCTCAACCAAGGCCCCGCCCCAAATGCAGCCCATTTTAAATCACAGTAACTATGGGGTACAGGTCACTTAGACAATCTGCTCCTCCATCTGCCTTAATGGGGATTTCTGGGAGATGTCTTCCAGACATGACACGTAAGGGCCAGATAAAATGCAAAACATTTATTGGTGTGTGTTGTACAAAAAGGCTTCCAGTCATAAAATGTAAAATACAAATAATTTTTTAAAAAAATACAAGACATTTGGCATGCATATCTGTTAACATTAAAAAAAACCCCACCCTGCTGAAACAGAAAAAGTCTAGGTTGCAGTCCTCACGGAGAAAGAGATTGGATTTATACCCTGCCCTTCATTCAGGAGTTTCAGAGCAGCTTACGATCTCCTTTCCCTTCCTCTCCCCACAACAGACACCCTGTGAGGTAGGTGGGGCTGAGAGAGCTTTCAGGAACTGCTCTTAAGAAGTTCTTTCAAGAACTGTGACTGACTCAAGGTGCAGTGGAAGGGAGTGGGGAATCAAACCCTTGTTCTCCCACGTAAGAGTCTACGTACTTAACTGATACACCGAACTGGAGCTATGCAGTTGCCAGTTTTCTCTGGGCCCTTTTCCCACACATATATATAGATGGTGAATTAAGGTAGCTGGCAGCCACCCACCAGTTTTCTAAACACAACTGCCTCTTTGTTAAAATTAGCAAAAAAAATTTCATCGTATACATAGAAGTATACCTGCAACAGGAAATCAGATTTTTAGGAAGTGTTCATCACAATCCCCCCCGCTGTCCCGCTTATTGCTTATAATATAAACAAGCGGTTGAAAAGGTTGAATCTTGTGATGGTAAGCAAGCATCGAGTGAGCTATACGGTGGTTACCCAGATGTCAGAAGAATGGCAACAGAAAGTTTGAAACAGAAATCAGTCCTGAGCGTTCAGGTCAGCATCCAGAACGAAAACCGGAGACATGAACCCACACGTCAGGGAGATTCAGCCACCAAAAAATGAAATATTAGACCAAGAGGACAAGCAACTAAATTATAGAAGGGAGGAAAACGGATTTAAACTATGGAGTTGCACAGAAGACAAAATCACTTATGAGAAATTAAAACATGCTAGAGAAAAAGAGGAGGGGCTGCAGGCTCTCCTGGGTCACCTGAGCAGATAGTGTGAGGAAGAGTTCAGTGCCACATCTAACAAAATGAGCCAGTTTGGTGTAATGGCTAAGCGCACAGACTCTTAACTGGGGGAACTGGATTTGATTCCCCACTCCTCTACAAGCACCTGTTGGAGTAATCTTGGGTCAGTCATAACTCTCAGCTGTTCTGCTCAAAAAGTGATTGGGAAGCTTTCTCAGACCCACCTCAAAGGGTGTCGTGCATTGGGGTGGGGAAATAAGATTGAAAGCCACTCTGAGACTCCTAGTGAAGGGCAGGGGTAGCCATCCAATCTCTTTTTAAATTTAGTGTAATTCAACAGAGTAGCTCTTTTTCAGTGTTTCTCTTGCAAAACAAGGGGCTAAGAAGCACGGCTCTGCTACCGATTTCCCTTTAGCCAGTCTGTGAGATTCACTGATTTACAGAGATTAGGGGTTGCTCTTAGTGGATCTCACACCCAGGAATCTGGACATGGCAGAAGCGAACAGACCTTCCATCTTAGGCATCAACAGGAAGATAAATGCAGGGCAGAGCTGTGTGGAAGTGTAGCGTCAACGGGAGACCAGTGCTTTTGTGCAGCTATCAACAGCTTGTTCTCTAGACTTTTAGTGTTTCAGCAAGGTGTTTTGACCTTTACATGTAAATCATATATAAGAAAAAAATGTACATTAAGGGGAAAAAAGATGTAAAGCTAGGCATATTTCAAAGGGCAAAGAAAATTCTGTTTCTCAGATCACACTCAAAAACACTTCTGCTTCCCTCCCCCTCCTCCCGGAATCTACTTTAAACCAATGCTCTTGTACTGGCAAGAAAAGTAGCCCTGGTTAAATTCAAGATTAAAAACTAAACAGAAAAACCAGACAGGGAGAAGACTGGCTTCCTATTTGGCTACTGGCTCTCACTGCCATTCTGATGACACTTGAGACAGGTGAAGAGGTTATCTACTGGCTGGGGGGTTGCTTAAAGGAAACTTGGATAGAACACTCCACAGACTGCAACAAAGAGACTTTCTCTCCCAGCTTTATATAATGCAGTGAATTTCATGGCAGTTCCAGCCCTTTGCATGTTTGAGCTGGACCCAGGGTTGCCTGTACAAATTTACAATTTTGGGGGGGGGGATGAGGGCAAACAGCAGCACTTAGCTTTATTTAAACTAGCAGTTGAAGACTTGCCCTGTTCATGATAGAAGAATGGGGCAGATGACCTGTGAGATAGAAAGCAGAGGGTGGGGGGGGGGGGGGGACAAAACACTGCCAGGACTGAAGAAGTGGGACTTGATGCTGTATTAATTTGGGACTTCAAGCTCAGAAAACAGGAACGTGAGCTTGGCTGCATGATCCCAACACTGAGAACACCAGCATACCTCTAATTAAACTGAGGATGTAACGGGATCCTGTAAACACTTGGGAGACATCTCACAGTTGAAACTACTCATAAGATTTCTGAATAGGAAAGGCTTAAGAACGCAAAGCACTGGACGACAGCATGGTTCACAAGTTACAGAACCCACAAGTATGCCCTGGACATACACGCATGCCCGTTTGTAATAAAGAAGCAATGCTTGTTCACTTTTCAAATGAAACTGAGGACCAGGGCCTGCATAAGCTTGTGGCTGTACATGCGCTAAACACAACTGCTCAATGCAGGTATAAAAGTATATGCTGTACGCAGACTGTACGTGCATTTATGGTAACTGAGCAAGGCTTGATTCCAGTTTGAGACTTGCCCCTTCTAAGGTGTGGAGACAGAACTCATGAAAAGGAGGGATGACGCTGCAGGGACAGCGGGCCCACGCAGCCAGGCATGTCGAACGCTATAGAGTTGGACTGGATCTGGGCCTCTACTGGATGGGGGACCACAGTAGGTCTCAGTATTCTCAGAACTGCATGTGGTGGTTTTCTTTTTTTCCCAGTGACTTTTCCAGGGCCAATGAAAAGTAAAACTGAACTGCTCTGCAACTAAACGGCAGCAAATTTTAAAATTCATATATACATAGCTCTGTTGTGGAGGGCAGAATATAAATCCAATGTCGTTGTCGTCTCCTGAGGGCCTCACCCCTGAACTTGAACATGCAGAGATCTGCACACTCAGTGACAGAAGTGGGCATGGCCAGAACTCTGGTTCAGGGAAGGGGAGGAGGGTCCGTAGAAAAGACTTCCTGTTAGAGAGATGGGGAACGGCTCAGAATGCATTCACTCAGTTGCCTGCTTAATTCGGCCTATTTTAAGTAGTATGTTTGCACATTCACATCTTCAGGACAATGATAATTTTTTTTAAAAATCACAGGAGTAGGGGAACTACTGGCTAGAATCAAGGAATCCAGGCCTCCACAAATCTTATAGGAGACATGGGCTTCCAGACTGAGGCAGCCACCCAACTAACTGCCAGGAACGACACAGGAAGTACAGCCTCCCCCCTGCTGTTGGTGGGTTGTTAAAGAGGTAGCTGAAACGGTTTTTGGTTATGCCCGAGAAACACAATTTTAAGAGATAAGCATGATCAACTACATATTCAGCCAATTATTCCAGCTGAGTGGGAAGATTATATAAGGGAGAGGCAAAAGTTACTGACTTCTGCTCCAGGTCTTTCACACAAATGGCTCAACCAGCAAAAAGACAGCGCGAGAGAAAAATGTATCAGGGTCTCTAAAGCTAAACACTTTTACACTAATTCAGCATTGGTAATCATCAACCCACCAGGCAGCATTGAAACATTTGTGGGAATAAGCACCTTCCATATAACTTTTCAAAATAGAGTTGACGTTACGTTTCCAAACCACAATTGTCCCCACCCAGCTCGTGTTGCAGCAAAGCCGTTAGAAGTACTTGGATCATTCTCAGCAAGTCTAAATATTCTGTGATCATAATATCCACCCACCACCCACCCTGCCCCCAGCCGCACTGTACACTAAACCCAAAGCCATCCATGTGTCACAGAAGCAGTGTGCATCACATGGAAGTCAAATGAATAGGGCAGAACATGTCCCCATTTGCATGGCGACAAAACACGAGCCATTGCCTCCGGTCTGCTGCAGCACTTGTAAACGGGTGGACTTGCCCAAATGACCAGCTCTCCGGAAATAATCCTACATGTTTCTTTTAGGGCCCATTCAAATGGCGCACTTATCCCCGGCTGCAAAATCACAGGATGACTCGTAGTGTTTGAAAACAGCCACGGCAGATGTGACATACTGCCACCATACTGTTCTGCAGAGGCAGTCAAGAGCCAACGGATATGGTGTCGGGCAGTGACATACACATGCTTGAAGCACGGTATGCAATGACGTTTCCACAAAGGTTTTGGGGTTGGTTTTTTTTTTTTTTTTGAAGCAGTAGTGACCAGAAGCAGCCCTGAGCGAGCTTCCATGCCATCATCCAAAAAGAAGAGGGACGATACCAGGCACAAAACTTAAGATCTTCTTGCCAACGGAAGAAATAAATCCAATCATCTATCTCCCATGGCAACAGAGAGTGATTGGTTGTTTTAACCGGAGAGTACATAACAATTCAGATTTCACACTTGCAAGCAGGAATGAGAACTGCAACGTTTTCTCTAGCAGAATCTGCAAGAATCAGATCTGGAGGGGGCGACTTCAGCTTCAATGAGTTGATGGACTTGGGTTTTCAGATTTAAAAAATGGCCAGGAGACTGAATTTCAACACCAGATTTTTTTTTTTCCAAGTCTTTCTCTTATCTTTTTTTGCAAGTCACTAATTTGGTTTCAAAAACCCGCTTTGCTTTTCCTTCCTTTCTTGTAAGCAGGGCAGTGTTCACTGGCTGTGCTAAGATGATGCACAAATTTTAAAAGCCGGTCTAAAAGCCTGCAGCGCCAGGGTGAGGACCTGCCCAGAGGGAAGATCCCATAATCCAGTTTACAGAAAAAAAAAGTGTCTTAAAAACTCCACGTGTAGTTAGCTGTCAAATGTGTTTCAACATCTGCTCCGGTGCACGATTTTTAAGACATTCGATCTGTGCCCAGTCAGAGAGCACCTGCTCAAAGCGCATTGTAGCATCTGTCAGAAGGTCACTCTGTAGTGCTTCTAGACAAAAATCCACTAAAAATGAAAAGAAGCCTTCGCAGCCAGGTAAATCTGCCAAAGTGCATGTCTTCTGTGGTATGCAAAGGCGGGGCGGGGCGGCACAGCGCTTCCCCCTACCCCAAGCATCCCTCTAATGCTTCACCCACCCATGGCACAGGCAGCGCTGGAGGAATGTGGTGGTCAGAAATGGAATGGGGGTGGAGGGAGAAGACATCCAGAATGACGCAACACTGGTAAGGTGCAACAGTTCTTCAACAATACCAATCGATATGTATCGCTGATTTTCATCCAGAAAATCTATGCAGGCCTGAGCTAGACACACATACACATGTAGTAGATATGTCCTTCTGGTGAGACAAGAGCATCAGGGTTTATCTGCTGAAGAACT
Source organism: Heteronotia binoei (assembly GCF_032191835.1). NCBI lineage: Eukaryota > Metazoa > Chordata > Lepidosauria > Squamata > Gekkonidae > Heteronotia > Heteronotia binoei. The sequence continues at coordinate 177,376,365 of NC_083224.1, read as the reverse complement.
ATGGCATCTTCAATCAGTACTGCATCTTGCAGGATGAGAGCAACAGCTTCAGGGAGGGAGACCCACCTGCTTATCTTACACGCTCCATTTCTGCCAATGTTGGTTTGCGCAGAGCTGCTATCAGCCTCTTTCTCTGAAGTGCCTGGCTGGCCACGGCTAGAGAGATGGAATGTTGGAACAGACAGGCCCTGGGCTCGATCCAGCACAAATTCCTGATTATGTTACATGTTTTTGGGTATGCGCAGCCTAACACAGCAAAAGAGCTGCAGGCAGAGAGACCTTCAAATGGAAGTGAGGGATGCTGAAGCATCCACTTCATCGCTGGGGTTAAACGGAAAAAGCATGAATGTGCGTTTACGGGATTTTCTGGCTTTTAGGTAAAATGTGAAGGTCTTTAAAACAGGGAACAGACAAAGGAAGAAAAAACTCCGGGAACCATGGCAGTTCTGGCCAATTAACATTTCCTTTAAAAATTAAGACCACAGAATCAAATTCTGCTTTTAAAAAAACACCCCTATGAGATATATAAAAATAGTTTTCAGTGGCTCTGGACAAAAACAAAAAAACCCATAAGAGCAAATAAAAGAAGAAAGAAGAAAAAACGGTTAGCAAAGATGTTTCCTTTCACATGACTGTGCATCCTCTGGAGGTCGTCCTGGGATCCCCCTGAAACAAAAAGGAAAAGCAATCAAGCGTGGGAGTGGATGCTAAGCGTCAGCTGCTCCCCTGGCTTAGGGGGAAGGGCTCAAGGCACTTCTACTAGGATAAGGCTGTCACTGGACCTGAGAGCTGCTCAACTGCTTTGCATTTATCAGTTTTATCATCTACTTTAATGCCATGCCACACATACTGTGAACTGTCCTGAGTCCACTATTAAGGAAAGGGTGCAGGTTATAAAATAAGTAAATAAAAGACCCAATTCTACAACACACAGCCTATCAGAGCCTTTTCTAAGAATTCAAATGTGACTGATTTTTGTAGTTCTACCTCTCTTGTGGGGTAGGGGTGGGGAATGGAGCCCCCAAGTGAATATACTCCCACACATTGGATGGGACGAGCAAAAACCTGATCTGCAAGCCAGGGCTTAAGGGCCTTTGCTACATACAGCCCACTGATTCGCTCTGCACTAGAAATGCCAACATTTCTGTTTCTGCCAGAACCTCAGTACAGAGTACTGGACCTGGGAGTGCTCAGCTTAACAAAGTTCACAACAGGCAAAAGCCCTTGTGGAGATGCAAAATGTCCTTTGCTGCTACCTGCTGGTGAAAGAGATCTTCCTCTCCGAACTCCGCTTCATCTTCTTCCTCATTCTCCCGAAGAACACTGGACTGTGTCAGGCTCCTCACAGCCACTTCCTAAGAATGAGAGAGGCACAACTTAACAGTGCCACGTGACAAGCATGCTCAACAAATGCACAGTAATATTGCAAAGCTAGATCTTACACAAGATTTGAGCCAATGGTTTTCAGAACAGGGAAGATACCCACCTTAAATTAGTGACCTGGGCAGGGATCAGAAATTATCGACCATATTTCAGACTGGCAGGACTTCCTCTGGCCCCGCCCAAACTTTTACCTTTCCTTTTAGCGTTTTACCTTCCCTTCTCCTCTTTCTCTGTCTCATTCCAACACCAACTCCCAAACCTACATCCTACTTTACCATCTCCAAGCTGGCTTTTGCCTCAAGTCTCCCAAAACCATACACATACTAATTTCTGCAGTTAAGACAAAGGAACCCAAGAAAAATCTGGACAAACTGCATCATCTGTTGTTGGGAATTCCCACTTTTACAGCACAGGAAAAAAAGACAAAATTAGACATGGGAACGGTTATGAAGTTGCTTTAAGGATAGAGATCCACTCCATTCTGTTTCTATTCACAGACACTACAAACACCAACAGTTCACCAGGAACTCTGTTTGGTCCCCTTTGTTCTAGGTATCAACCTACCTCTCCATCAGAGTTCACCAGGTAAGTGCGGATGTTCGCTCCGGTCCCCCAGCTCCCCTGGTTTTTCCACACAAGAGCCGATGGCGGACTGTGGGCCACTCCAGCATCAGCAGCCCAGATCTAGAAAGGGTGAAAGACAGACATCCCCTGTGAGTGCTCAACACACTGCAGTTTTCCAGAACAATAACAAAAGACCTGGCACCACACAAAGAGGTTCATAAAACACGGGGCATCCATGTGCTTGCAAACCCTGCCCCCACTGGCTTAACATAGCAGCTTTCACTGGTCAGATTCCTTCAAGTCCAAATCGACAGACACCAAAACGCGAGTCTCACAGAGCTGTGACTTACCGTGACAGTCTGTCCGGCCCTGAGGACGTACTTCGGAGTAAACTTGTAAGCAATCTCTTCCCCATCTCCAATCCTCCTCTTCAGTCTCCAGTTACCAAGAGACTGGTCCTGATGCAGAAAAACAAGACAAAAAGGAATCTCTCAGCAGCAGTAAATTATCTAGTACAGTTCAGTACTTCATGATGGACCATGCTTGACCAAACACCAGGATTCCACCTCACTAGTGCTTTGGCTGGCCCGATGCACCAATGCACGCTCAGGCAACAGCAAGTGACGCATTCCCAAGTTTTTCTACTCTCTCTCACCAGAGCAAGCGTACCTTGTCTGAGCGGTTCTTCAGCTGGACATACTTCCCTTCCGGGTCTACGTCTTCAATGCTGATGCTCCCTTTGGCTGAGCCCTGCTGGGACACTTGGAAGGCACTGCTGGTGGTGCTGCTGCTGCTCCCGGTCCCAATCCCACTGGAGCTGCTGCGGGAGAGCTCCTCTGTCTCGATCCGCTTGCGCTTCCCTCGGGAGGAGCGAGCAGTGGGAGTGGTGCTGCTGCTGCTGGAGGTGGCCCGGGAGACAGTGATGTGGGACGGAGGGCTAGGAGACAGCTTCAACCTAGGGTGGAAAGGTAGAGACCAAATTGCACGCATAGACCAGACACAACAGCATGGGATCATTCCCGTGAGTTACATACAATTGTCTTTCAGGCGCTGCTGGGACAGTCGTGCCACAGATATGTTTGGTTTCTGATGCAATTAAGAAATGCATTTATTAGAGAACTTTAGGTCACACTTAACATGATTTTAGCTCCAGGAGCAAAGAGGGTTTGGGCTGGGCTAGGACAAGAGATTCATCACACCTTCGTCCCAGATACCACATCCAATTCCATTCCCCTCCCATCACCCCTTCCATCTTCATCATGGGGCCTTCTGCTGGTGCCTGGTCCATGATTGGTTCATTTGTCAACCACTAGGGCAAGGGCCTTCTTGGTGGCTGCCCCTGCCCTCTGGAACGAGCTCTCCAAGGAGGTTCGTGCCATGTAGGATATATTAGGGCATACAAGGCTGCCTTGTTTTGTGCAGCATTTAATAAACTAAGAGAATGGGTGAGCTGGCAGGCAGGCCAGTTTTGTTCCAAAGCTGACGACCAGTAGAATTTTAATTAGAATCTGTTTTATAGAACCGATTTGCATTTGTCAGTTTTATCATCTACTGTAAGTTTTAACACCATGCCACATATACTGTGAACTGTCCACTATTAAGGAAAGGGTGCAGGTTATAAAATAAATAAATAAAAGACCCAACTCTACAACACACAGCCTATCAGAGCCTTTTCTAAGAATTCAAATGTGATTGATTCTAACATAATTGATCTGAGCTTCATTTTTTTTTAAAATCACATGACTCTGCTGATGGTTAACTGTTCTAAACATTTTTTTTGTTTACAAAATTTTGTCTTGTCTAAAAGCCCACCTGCTATATAGACAGGCCTGTTAATAAACGAAACAGAAAACAAATAGATCTGAGTAGAGGGGCAAATGTTACAGAAGGCAATTTCAAAGAAATATCAAATCAAAAAAGTAAGCAAATCTAACTCTAACCAAATCTGCTCATATGGGATGTTACGTTAATCCTGCTTCGCCTATCAAGAGTTGGGAGCAATCCTCACTGAATCGACTGCTTACTCTTGACTGGCATTTGTTTGAAGCTGGCTTCTCTTTGTAATACTCCCCTTAGTCTTTAGATTGTAATACAAGTGTGTTGGTCTGATGAATGAACAGTTCACGCACCTGATGAAGTGGAGCCTTGACTCAAGAAAGCTTTTTGCAAAGTAAATTTTGCTAGTTTGCCATTGGACTTGTTTAATTTTGCTGCTACAGACTAACACAGCTACCCATCTGACTGCGCCTTCTTAGCTTAACAAAAGAGGACTGTATGTTCCTCCCTATAGCATGCTGCATGTCCACGCCCATGAGCATTGTCTCATTCAGGAAAAATAGATCTCTCTTCACCCATGGGAGAGCAAGAGCATCCAGCTGTCTGAGCATCCATCCTCAGGGAAGGAGGGAAGGCTGCCCCCTCCCCAAGAAGCCACAAAGGCAAGCCCTAGCCACAACCCGCACTAACACGCAATCCCCTCCCTGACTTAATATCCTTCTGTGGGGCTCCTCCCTACCTCTCCTCTTCTCCTTCCAGGAGCTTCCGGTAAGCACTGATCTCCATGTCCAGGGCCAGCTTGACATCCAAGAGCTCCTGGTATTCCAAGAGCTGCTGCTGCATCTGGTCTCGCATCTCCGTCATCTCCCTTTCCTTGGCATCCAGCATCTTCCTGAACTTCTCACGCTCGTTAGCCATCAACTCTTCCAGCTCCCGGATCCGTTCTTCCGCAGCGTTAGCCTGCCCCGGGGAAAAAAAGAAGAGAGTACTCAGTGGAGGAGCTTCAGACTGGGGCCCAGAAAATATGAGTCCTGGAGGGTACAGGCAGAGCTGGCCTTAATTTTTACAGCAGGAGGCTTGGAGTTCAGAGCTCCATATATAGGGAAGGAAAAATTCAATTGACTCAGCGGCCTAATTAGAGCATTGGTGTGCGTATCTTTTGCAGAATTATCTAGTGATAAGACAGAAAAAGAATGTACGAAGTTTGCTTTGAACACTCCAGCAACAATAGTGGCAAAACTTCTGGATAAAAGCTAAGCAGCATGATCTGAGATCTTCCCGCAAATGTGAGGGAGTGCTTGCATCCTGATGATCCAGTTATAGCCAAAATGTTATTATGGTCCATTATGCACAAGGCTCTTTTTTAAAAGCAGGAATGCATGGAAATGCAAGTTCCGGCTATCTTGGTGGCAAGGTGTGTGACCTAATATGCAAATGAGTTCCTGCTGGGCTTTTTCTACAAAAAAAGAGCCCTGGTTATGCAGAAGTTGTGGACTTGCAACCTAAACTAACCCTCCATTCTTCTGGACTCACCGTGGGACATGGAAGAGACACCTTCAGTGGAGTCACACTAAAGGGGGTAAAGTGGGGCAAGATACACAGGCTGTTACAGAAGCTGCTGAGCAGAAAGAAAAGTCCATTTGTATCCCCCCTCACCTGCTTTTGCAGCCCAGAAAGCTGGTAACTGAGAGAATCTATTCTCACGCGAGCCTCCTTCAGCTCCTCCCGTGCGGCACTGGCAGCCTTGTCATTTTGATCAGAACACAGCTTGGCATTCTCCAGCTGCAACAAAGACAACCGTGTCATTTCTCAGGTCAGATTTTAATAGCATTTTTTAAAAACACAAAGTTACTACCTGCCCAGAGCCTCTGAAGCAGGGCAGAATAAATCTAAATGGGTACCTAAAAGGGGAGAGCTCCCAAGTGTGGGGTGGGCTCAGAGTACGTACACGAACACACATGAAGCTGCCTTACTCTGAATCAGATCCTTGGTTGGCCTAACAAGGTCATTATTGTCTGTTCAGACTGGCAGTGCCTCTCCAGGGTCTCAGCTTCAGATCTCTTACATCACCTACTGCCTGGTCCTTTCCACCGGACATACTGATAAGAGGACAGAACCTTCTGCATACCGAGGAGATGCTGTAACAATGAACCACATTCTCTCCCGTGTGCAGCTTGAGCGACTGCAAGCAGGAGCTGCCTGCTTGCAGGCCAGAGCATGTTCGCTGTGACCAGAGTTCTAAGCAACTGTTCTGCTCCCAGCAAACGGACTTCCACAGGCACTTGCTACTCTCTGGAGATCCAAGATGCTCTAGGCCTGCTCTTCCAGCAACCCAACAGAAAGCAGACTGGGGCCAGGCCTGGAGCTGCTGCCCACTTGTGGTCAGACATGGTCCATGCTTCCCTTGTCATCAGCATTCGGCCAGGACTTAATGGCTGTGGTGTTTCTCCTGAGGAAAGCCACCTTGGCTATTTTTCCTGGGCTGTGTGTCCAGGAGGGGCAGCTTCATCATGGCACAAAGACATCACAGGGGCCAGGGACAGAAGCCAGTGGGAAGGAAGGTGGCAAGGCTAACATCTCAGAACTAGTGCTGAATCTTCCCCAAATCTCTTTGCTCCTGGGGGGAACAAGCAAGACGATTTCTGAACCATGAAGAAAATGGCGGAAATACCAAACTTGGCAGCCCTATATGGTCGAGGACCTGTCTACCTTAGGGACCGTCTCTCCTCATATGAACCCCAGAGAGCACTGAGGTCAGCCGGGAAAAACCTGCTGACTATCCCCGGACCGAGAGAGGTGAAGCTGCAAAGCACCCGTAACCGGGCCTTCTCCTCTATAGCCCTGAGCCTATGGAACCAACTTCCAGAGGAAATGCGGGCCCTAGAACAGTTCCGCAGGGCCTGCAAGACCTTCCTCTTCAGACTGGCCTTCCCTGATGAAAATGGAAATTGCGAAGGAAACCGCCATCAGAAAAAGTAACATAGCACTAGCACTTTTAAAAATTAACTAATTTAATTTTAAAGCTTAACCAGATTTTAACTAAATGCTGATAATGTTTAATGTAGTTTTATTTACTTGTATAATTTAACTCTGAACCATGTTGTTAGCCGCCCTGAGCCTGCTCCGGCGGGGAGGGCGGGATATAAATAAAATTTGTTGTTGTTGTTGTCAGTTCAAATGGGCCAAGATGCATCCAAGACTGCACTGGCCTGCACTCTTCTCATCTATGGCACAAACAGCCTCTCAAGAAACCACATTTTACAGCTGAAAGACTGACCTCTCCAAGGATTGGAATAGAATGGGATGAAAGCTGGACTCTCGGGAGGGGAGATCTTTGTCTGCAGCTCACTGGGAGGACTCACCTTGGCCTGGTAGGTCTGTTCCAACTCCAGCTTGTAGAGCCGGACCTGCTCGTCATGCTGGCTGCGCAAATCCTCCAGGGCCTGGGCCATCTTGGACTGGTACTCCTGCTGGTGGCCACTGTCCACTTCCACCAGCTGGCGCTCGTGCCGCTTCCGGGTCTCCCTCACTTCCTGCGCGAAACCAATTCAGATACAGTCCCAGGTTAATGGGGATAAAAAAAAATGCAAACATGGAAGAGTGTCTGGACTCCAAAGCGGGCTGAGAGAGCCAAGCCAGGGACTGCTGACCCCACCCATCAAGGCATTCCAAGAGGACACGGAGGGCACTCCCTCAAAAGCTGGAATGCCAGGGCATGTTTCCTTGCGTATTAGGACTGAATAGTCTGCCCTGAAAATTCAATTTAAGAAGCTCAGCCCCAATTGGAAACCCAAACCTGAGGAACTATGGAGCATCCACTCCTCTCCCTACCCCCTCCATTTCATTCAACATGGCAGGCTGGGTGGCAACCAAAGGGACTTCAGTCTCTCAGTAGCTGCGTACCCCCCCTCCACCTCATGTCAATGTAGGCCCCACAACTAGGACCCTCTGCACCCTGCTTGTGACTTTGGAAACCCCACCTGCCAAGGTGCCATGGAAGAACCCCCCCCCTCCACCATGGGAACCTTCCAGGCTGATCAGCCCACCTCCTCAAAAATGCTCTTCCTGAAGTCCAGCTCCTCCTGCAGGCTCTGGCAGCGATTCTCCAGGTCCACCCTCATCAGCGTCTCCTTCTCCAGCTGCTTCTTGGCCACTGCATGGGCATCTTCAGACTGGGTGGGAAGAGTCAGAGTCAGGGAGGATTCCATTTGAGTGACATGGGAAGGAAGATACGGTCACACACAGAAATGCCAGGAATTTCATCAGCAAGCCAACTGTTTTTATCCTGACTCGAGCTGCATCTTTGTCCAAGAGCTGAGATTCCATCCATTATCTTTGTCAGAACAGGCACACTCACATAGCAAAATCACTCAGAGAAAACACACCAGGCACCTACAATTTGAGGGTGTCACATGAAACTTTGTGCCTGGCAATTCTGATGCGACAAATGGACAATAGTCTCTATAGCTCCTTCCCACTCCAGACTCTGTCCCCATCTCAGTCTTCCCAATCCACTAACAAAGCTCAGCAAAACTTAGCTAATCCTAGGCTTCTCACCTTTCATTTATTGGAAGTCTCCCAAAATCTCACTCCAGAAACTATTCCCAACCACCCTTTCTTATGACAAGCAGCTTGAATTTCATTCCCCCCCCCACAGTAGAAACCAAGATGGGCTTGAAAAACGGGGAAAAATCCAAGCCCACCTGAAAGTGTGCATTACATATGGCACCTTGAATTTACATAGAAGATGTACTGGAGCCCAGGAGACATTTGATTTTTTGCATTCATAAATATAAAAAGCCAGTTTCAACCAGCTAGAGAATAAGGATGCCCAGCACATGCGGACCCAAATTGGGTAATTCCACAGCATTATAGCCAGAAACTGTGTAGCGATGGTGGGGCAGTCTTTCTCCAGGCACCACTGGGGATTGCAGATCCATACAGCACTTTAACATTCTGTACTGTTGCTTGAAATTACTCCACAAACTTGTGCCCACACATAAGACTTGCAAGCAGCCCTCGGACTAGGGGTGGCCAACGGTAGCTCTCCAGATGTTTTTTGCCTACAACTCCCAGCAGCCATTGGCCATGCTGGCTGGGGCTGATGGGAATTGTAGGCAAAAAACACCTGGAGAACTACTGTTGGCTACCCCTGCATTACAGCAATTTTCAGTGCTAAAGATCACCCTCTAAGACTACTTTGCATGCATTAAGTGTGTGAAGTTACAAATTGCTGCTGTGGGGGGGGGGGGGAGAGGTCTGCAACACACACATGCATGGACATACAATATATGAATGAAAAACAAGGAGCACATGTGTCAGAAAAAAAATATTCCCACTAAATAAATGAGGAATCCCACTAAATAAATGAGGAATCCACAGTACACTATCACCATCTACTGGCCATCAGTGGAAGCATCAGAATGCCTTTCAGCGTGAATATTTTATTCACAAAAATGTACAGGCTGCCTGCCAATATTTTCCAAATGGGGGGAAAACTACAATCAAGAACAGTACAGCAGTAAGATAAGCAATCCTACAGCAGCAAATGGTTCCAAGACTGTACAATCAGGACCCAAAAAGACATCATGTGAAAAGTATATTTGACTTCAACACAGCATAACTATACCCCATTCTCCCGAATGAGACTGCCAAGCCATAGAAAGAGCTAGTCCACATACACTCTCGTGAATCTCAGCCAAGGTCAGGCCATATGCTGCGCTGAGGTTTCTGCCCTTCCCAGAAGAGGTGTGTGTGCTTAAATTACTCAACTTTAAACGTAACAGTAATAAACTGATTGCAATATTGTCTGAAAACCTCCCCTGAATTCGGTATTGTAAATCCAACAAGCTAGTCTGCAAGAGAACGCCCATTTTTGTTTTCTGAACAACCTAAATGAGACAACTGCAATACTTCTGGAACTGGAAGAGGGGAAAATGAGATGCATTTCAGCATAGCCACATGTTACGCCTCCAATGCAGGTTTCTATGCTAAACATAATTAGATTAAGGAACAAGGCAACTCAGTTACTGATGGGAGAAATGCAACGCCGTAGAATCCAGCACCTAGAGCAGTAAACATAACTGTTCCTACAAGCACTGTGTCTAGCCTGTTAAAATTGCTATTTCCAAACCTAACCAGAGCCCCAGCATTTCACTGAGTCACACCACCCACCACTATCAAAACCTGTGCCAGCACCATTGCAGTTTTACCTTGGCCAGCTGGGAACGCAAATCTGCCACCTCCGCCTCTAGGTTGCGTTTCTCAGTCAGGGTGGCCGTGAGCTCCACTTCGCTTCTGTGGAAGAGGACTTCGAGCTCTTTGATGCGACCCTGAGATGTGGACCACTCGCCATCTTTCTTTTTATAGCTAGAGAAACCAACAAGGGGGAAATCAACATTAAGCATCTCTATCTTAGGCCTGGTAACAAACGCCATCGGGGTCATGGTGGATGCAGCTTCAAGCCACCAGCTGTCACATGGAGGCATTGGCCCATACAAACACTCAAGAAAGGAGGACTTACTGCAGATTCCTGTTCTCACCCATTGCAATGAAGAGTTTCTCTCGCAGCAGCGGATCAGGTTATATAGCCCACATTTTGCAGGCAAAGGCCTCATTTAGTTGTGAATCAACCAGGCCACCTTACCACATTTGACTGTTCTTAAATACATTTTTTTTGTTGTTTCTGTGGAGAAACACCCTCCACCCAAGAATTCATCCCAATGTTTCTGTCCACAGGGTCAGGACGCCTGCTGCAGAATGACAGGCAATTTCAAAAGAGCCATACGGACGGGAGTTCGGAGAACAAGCTGTGAAGCTCCATGTCAAGAAACCAAGCCTCTTGAAGCTGTTAAACAAGTGCAAATCTTTATAACAAAGTTTCAGTGCAAATCACAAAATATTGTTGGCTTCTTTATAAGCAAATCCAATTGCTCACAGATATGTAAGCACAGGGACCCAGCAGTCCTTACGTAGAATACATTTCACACTATTTGCATACAATTTACCTAGGTCCCCTTACCCAGGATTTTGGCAACAACAACAGCAAGCCTTTATTGGCATAAAACAGATTTAGCAGTAAAATAGCAATATAAATAATATAAAATCCTAGATAACAGAGTAGGTAGGGAAGCTAATATAAATAAAATAAGTAAAATATATATGAGTCAAGTTTAGCCAAATTAAATAATTAAAACAAATAAAATGTGGTCATTCCAGAACCATTCTGTCGGATTTCCATGGCCTGTTGAAGAAATCTAGCAACTGTTAAAGTTACCTCAGAGCAAGTGTCATTTAAAAGTTTGTGGACTTTGCCTGAATCAGCACAGCCCAACATATCTGCTAAAATATCTTTCAGGTATATACAACGAATATCATCATAAAGGGGACAGTTCAATAATACATGGGAAATAGTTTCAATACACTTGGGATTACAAAGACAATGTCTATTAGAGTACTCAATCCTGTTAAATCTACCAAATAAGATAGCAGATGGTAATGCATTACATCTCATTAATGATCTTGCTCCCTTTTTGTCAGATACGGACCATCATAGTCCAAAACTTGGTGCCAGACACGTTCCCTTACTGTTATATGTGGACGATACAGTCTTACTATCTTGTTCCAGAATTGGATTAAAACGTTTGCTTGTTCGCTGTATCACCTTCCTTAACAACAATAAGCTCCTATTGAACTATGACAAATCTAAAATTGTTGTATTTTCCAAATCTTGGAAACCAACTAAATGGTCAATAGGCGGCAAAGAGAAAGAACAAGTAAAATACTACAAATCCCCAGGATTTTGGATGTGAAATCCTCTGTACGGGACCTAGGTAAATTGTATGCAAATAGTGTGCTGTGTTCTACGTAAGGACTGCTGGGTTCCTGTGCTTACGTATCCGTGAGCAATTGGGTTTGCTTACAAAGAAGCCAACAATATTTTGTTATACGCACTGAAACTTCTATTATAAATAATTTTGCACTTGTTTAACAGCTTCAAAGAAGGAGCCACATGGTGCAGAGTGGTAAAGCTGCAGTACTGAAGTCCAAGCTCTCTGCTCAAGACCTGAATTCGATCTGGTGGAAGCTGGGTTCAGGTAGCCGGCTCAAGGTTGACTTAGCCTTCCATCCTCCCAAGGTCGGTAAAACAGGTACCCAGGTTGCTGGGGAAGGCAATGGCAAACTACCCCATTAAAAAGTCTGCTGTGAAAACATCGTGATGCAACAGAGTCGGAAATGACTGGCGCTTGCACAGGGAACTACCTTCACCTTTTTTTTTTTTAACAGCTTCAAGAGGCTTGGTTTTTTGACATGGAGCTGCACAGCTTGTTCTCCAAGCAGAATAACTGGCAGAAGGTTGGAGATATTTTTTTTTACAGTTTCAAACAATTTATTAGTAACATATGGTAGTATAGTCAATTTCTTACATCATTAATAACTACTTTTCCCCTCTATCCCATATACTACTTTCTACCCACCCCTCCCCCCGTTACTTGACCCCTGCCGGTGTACTAAACTTAAAATATTAATATTAAATGTACCCTTAATTATTAAGAAGCACAATTAAAATCCTCCTCCCTCTTATACTTAATCATTATAAAAAATTGTGCAATGTCCTTTTATTTTCCACTCTTTTTCCACGTAACTTCTGAACTTTTTCCACTCCATCTTAAATACTTCCAAATCATAGTCTCTTAAGGTTCTTGTTAACTTGTCCATTTCACTCCATGTCATAACTTTTACAATCCAATCCCATTTCTCTGGTATTTTTTCTTGCTTCCACAACTGTGCATACAATGTTCTAGCAGCTGAGAGCAAGTACCAGATTAAAGTTCTATCTTCTTTTGGAAATTTTTCCATTTGTAATCCCAACAGAAAAGTCTCTGCAACTTTGTTAAATTCGTATCCCAAGATCTTAGAAATCTCTTGTTGAATCATCTGCCAGTACTTTTTCGCTCTTTCACAAGTTCACCACATATGCAAGAAAGAACCTTCATGTTTTTTACATTTCCAACATCTATCTGGCATCTTATTGTTCATCTTTTTAGGAGTCATATACCATCTGTACATCATCTTAAAACAGTTCTCTTTGATACTGACATGCTGAGAGTTTCATAGAATTCTTCCACAAATATTCCCATGTGTCCATCTGTATTTCTTTATTTACATTAATTGCCCACTTAATCATTTGTGATTTCACTACTTCATCTTCCGTAGACCATTTTAAAAGCAACTTATAAATAGAAGGTTGGCGATATTAGCCCTCCTGCTCCTGGCACAGAGCACTCAGGCTCTTCATTTCACCTTTTCATTGTTCCTTTAGTAAGTCAGAATACCCTGAACTGAAAATGCGTGCTTGCTTATTCATTTATTAAACTTCTTTTTATTTTAAATGCCCTAAATCAGACCTCTGAAAGAACACTACCCCCCATTTAATCTTGCAGTCTCAAGCGCAGTACTGCAGTGGAGCAACAGAGCTGAAGCAAGGTAGCTCTGAAGTGTGAAGTTGAGATGGATGGCCCTCACACTTGTACTAGAAGGGTAGTGGGAACTAAGTGAGCCCCCAAAATGGCAATACAGGTGCAAAGCAATAAATGTACGACTCCATCTGGCAGGACATACTCCTAAGAGCCATAAGTGGAAGCTAGAGGTTACCCAGGTTGTAAAGGGCACCCCAAAGGAGTTACCAAAAGGGGTGCTTCACCAAGCAGAGACTTCTTCTGACCTCCTGGAGGAGGAGGAATAGAGAAGAATTACATGCTGCCTTTCTAGAGATTTGTTGGAGGAATGTTTAAAGTGAGCTATTACAAAAAGCAATGAGCACAAAAGCAGCATAAAGTGATACTCAGAGCAGTCTTTGGGTTAGAAGTAGACCATGGAAATGGCTTACAGACAAGACAGAACCTTTCTGCTCTGGGTTAAAAAAAAGGTTTTGATTAGGTGGCTGAAAGGCAGTAAAGTGGGTGCCAAGAGGGAGAGGGCATTCCAAAAGCAAGAGGCCACCATCAAAAAAGCCTTGACTCTAGTTGAGAGCTGCCCCATCTCTACAAATGGAGCATGAAGAGCAGGGCCAGCCTTGCCACCAGGCAAACTAGACAATTGCCTAGGGTGCCAGCATTCTGGGGGTACTGGGCACCCCCCATCTGAATGGTGATGTTATCAGTTCAGGGGGGCAGGGCTGCAGAAGTTCATCTTGCCTAGGATGCCAGACAGTCTAGGCCCAGCCCTGTGCGCTGGGGGAGTTAACAAGGGCACCAGAACAGCTAACAAAGGCACCAGAACTGTCCAGAAATGAAGATCCTCAGACCTGGCAATGGTACAAAGGATGATGTAGCTATCAAGGAATACAGAAGGTGATGATATTGGATTTATATCCCGCCCTCCACTCCGAAGAGTCTCAGAGCGGCTCACAATCTCCTTTACCTTCCTCCCCCACAACAGACACCCTGTGAGGTGGGTGGGGCTGAGAGGGCTCTCACAGCAGCTGCCCTTTCAAGGCCAACCTCTGCCAGAGCTATGGCTGACCAAGGCCATTCCAGCAGCTGCAAGTGGAGGAGTGGGAAATCAAACCCGGTTCTCCCAGATAAGAGTCCGCACACTTAACCACTATACCAAACTGGCTCTCACCAAACAGGCACCAGGGAGTCAGATTTCAAACAGTGAAACCCATTGGAAGTAGAAGGGTTAAACCTGTCCCTCCACAAGGCAAACTGAGGCTGCAGGAGCCTGCAATTGTTAATTTCTCTACTGATCTTCATCTTCTCTGTTGGAGCGGTAACTCTTGCCAAATCCCTGATGAAAAATATGGGGTGGGGCCTGGTATTATCGTACATTTCACAGTGCTGCCTGCTTAATCCAATCAAGGTCAATTCTGGGCCATGTAGCTGAGCTGTGTACCCCTGCTGCAGAGGAAGGACTGCTGCTCTGCAAAGCTAAAATTGTTCCAGGGGGCCCCATAGCTCTGCCTCTTAGTGGCTGACTGATCCGTGCCCATGCATAACGGCCAACTCCCCCCCCCCACCTCAGCGTGAACTGGGCCTCTGCTGGGTAGAAATGCAAAACCAAGGCAAGGAGTCCTCTCTGGCTCTTTTCCAGCATCTCTTCTGTGCTATCATGTATGGTATTCATCACACTAGACAAGGCGGGCAGACTGTGGTATGAGACTATAGTATTTCAGAGCACCTGGAACAGTAACTAAATGGCCTAAGTAAACTGCTGGAAGGCCACCGACCTGAGCCTGCCACCACCACTGACTGTGACATTTTAGCGGCCACTGACAGTGGTGGATTTTTTCTAAGCTAAGTTTAAATTTGTGCTCGAGAGGACAAGGAAAAAAAAGAAACAGCAGCAACAGTGCAGAACTGGCACTGGCGGGGGGCCATGGCACTGGGGGGGGGGGGGGGAGATAGTGCCAGTTGTCAGTGAAAACCCTACTCAAGCTGGCCCCCATATGATTTGCAAGCCACATTTAACAGCATCTGAAACTAACTTTGTGACTGAAAGAGTTCCCTGATTTTCAGTTTAGGGAAAACACCAGTCAACTTTGCAATAGCTTAGAAAGCCACAGTCTTAAATGATCACAATCGTCCGGGATCTTTGGTTGCAAATTCCTTCAAAGGTGAGAGAATTTTGGAACTCAAGTCTTCAGGGACAACGTTCAAGGATAAAACATGAAAGGGAGCATGCGCTAAAAGCAGATTTTTTTTAAAAAGCTTTTTGGAAACACAGCTCCTCTGGCATAAGCACCACACAGGTCCAGATGGTGCAAGGCAGAGGGTAGAATATTTGGCATACTTCACATCTATCTGCAAAACTAAACCTTTGGTATGCTAACTATGTCCTGACCTGGATAGCTCAGACTAGATTCATCTTGTCAGATCTCAGAAGCTAAGCAGGGTCAGCCCTGATTAACATTTGGATGGGAGACCACCAAGGAATTCCAGGGTTGCTAGACAGAGGCTAGCGAAGGCAGCAAGAAAAAAGACCCAACGTGAGATGTACTGACTGTATAAAGGAAGCCGCATCCTTCAGTTTGCAAGCTCTGAGCAAGGCTGTTAAAACGACAGGATACTTGGGAGGACATTATCTCTAAGGTCATCGTAAGTCAAAAGCAACCCGACAGCACTTTACACAGGTAGAGGCAGACAGCGGCAAACCGCCTCAGAACATCCCTTGCCTTGAAAACCCTAGGGTCACCATTAAGGCAGCGGTGTGACTTGTCAGCCAAAAGGGGGGAAAAACTATCTGGCAGGCAGTAAAAAAAGTACTGCACATTCAGACGCAGCAGCAAGCCACCAGCAGCGAATGTATTAAACAGGACATAACAGCTTTTAAAGAAACAAGATGTCACACAGTGCCTGCAGGCCAAGCAGGCTGTCAAGAGCCACTTATTTGGACAAGATTTTAACGGTTAACATGAATGCTCTTGGAAAAGAACAGGAAGGTAGGACTGAAGCAGTCTAAACGGATAGAGTCATTTGGTACTTGGCATCACTGCTTGGAGGGGGTGTCCCCACTTATCATGTGAAGCCACTGCATGCTCTAGTTTCCAAGTGAGTCGAGGAGGCAAACTAAAGAGATTTAGTGATGCCGGCTTTGTAACACATATCTGTACACGGATAACTGAAGTGAGAATCAGTGCTAAGACTATTTTCACATGAACGAAAAGGTATTTGGATGAGAGACCTTCAGGGAATACCAGGGTCATGAGGTGGAGACAGGTAATGTGAAGCCACCGCTGAACATTTCTTGTTTTAAAACCCTGTGGTGACTTGACAGCAAAACACACATATGTAAAGATAATAACGGGGAGTCAGTACACTGCTTATGAATAAGGAAGCTGAAGAAATTTTTACACGCAAATGTGTGGAACAAAAACACTAACAGACGAGGAGACAGGGTGCTCCTAGAGCCAGACACCTTAACTTCATACTAGCTTTCAGCTTCAGATTACTCATATAAATCAACCCTCAGACTAGCTTTCAGTTTCACACTACTCATATAAAACAGCCCTCAATATAAAGCTCTATCAACAAGATGCCACCGGCAAGCAATACTAATGAATACATTAAAGACGACAAGGGTCATAAATGATACAGATTTAGAAGCAAGCAGTATACGGGCAAAGTTTGTGAATGATGCCAAATTATTCAGAACGTGGAAAACCGAAGCAGCCTGAAGAACTGCAGGAGGATCTCTTTCAATTGCTTGAGTGGGGGCAAATGCAGTTCTGTGCAGGTAAGAGTAATGCAATGCCCCTTTGACAAAAAAAAATTGACTTTAAATATATGGTAATAGGGTCATGGGGTCAATTTAACAGGCCAAGAAGGTCTAGAGGGTGAAGGGATAGCTCAGTGAAGATGCTGACTCAGTGTACTGTCAGTGGTGAAAAATACAAATTCCATGCTGGGGATTATTAGAAAAGGGGTGAAGATAAAATTGACAGTACTGAAATAATCTTTGTATATATTTATGATGTAGTCTCATTTGGAATACTGTGTAAAGCAGGGGTGTCGAACTCATGAGAGCCGGATCTGACATAAATGAGAACTTGTTGAGCAGGGCCATGTCAGGCCGGCCATATGTGTACCTATTTAAGATTAGGTAGCAGAGATAAACTATAAAGGACACAAACACCTGTGCAATTGAGCAAGACTGGCAAAGCAAGCTGTGATGCAGAAGGAAGCAAGAGAGAGGGAGAAGGGAGCAGATGACAGCCAATTGCTCAGGGAGCCTGATAGGAGCCCTCTGGGGGCCTGATTCAGTCCCTGGGCTGCATGTTTGACACCCCTGGATGCTGGTTGCTGTATCAAAAAGGATATTGTAGAACTCAAGAAAGTTCAGAAGAGGGCAAGCAAGGTGATTCAGAAGCTAGGGCATCCTTCCTCTGAGGAAAGGTATTTCAAGTTAGGAGAGGGGAAGGGACTAAGACAGACATGGCGAGGGAGATAACATGACTAAAGGTTGATAAAATTATGCATACGATATAGGAAGCAGATAGAGAGAAATCTTCCTCTTTCATAATATTAGAATGTGAGGGACACCTGATGAAGTTGATGGGCAATAAATACAGGATCGAAAAAAGGAATTCATTTAACAAGCAGATTCCACCCCCTTCCTGTGGTCAGTCCATGCCCACATTCTCAAAAAACTAAGAGGGCTCCATTTTCCCATGAGGTGGATGGATGTGAGAGGCAGGGCCGGATCTAGGGGGGGACAGAGGGGGGTGCTTGCCACGGGCGCCACCAGAGTGGGGGGCACCAAATTGGGTATGGAGTCCATTCTATGAGCCCATAAGGTAGAATGGGCCCATAAGGGGGTGCCATTTTTTAATTCCCCCCCCCCTCAAAAAACATGTAGATCCGGTCCTGGTGAGAGGCGTTCACACAAACGACTTGCAGACATCCTAGAGTACCCTTACGGACCCCCAGACCACAGAACCCAAATCCCTTTGTACAGTTGGTTTACACAGGTCTTCAGCAAGTTACTGGTGTATTCTAAAACAAAACTGCACTGACTATTCCCCCTTACCTCTTATTGAGTTCATCAAGCTCTGATCTCAGTTTTCCTATTTCAATCTGGAGCTTTGCCCTCTCCCTTGCCGTCTCATCCAGAACTCGACGAGCATCTGCCAACTCTGACTCATAGAGGGCCTTGATCCCAGTCACCTGCGTTCATAAAAGCAAGAATCAACTGTCAGAACCAGCAACTTAAGAACCAGCCTGAGTTCTACAACAAGATACTACTTGGATGCAAAGCGACGGGTGGGAGACTGTCAGATAATTTTCTGATTCCAAAGAGCAGCACTGGGGTGGGGGGTTTTCAGGGCCCATCTAAATGGCACAACTGTTTACCAGGCCAACACAGATGAGGATACGGCAGAAGAGCTCAAGCCTGCCTGACTAATGGGGGAAGGGGACTTCATATCTTTTCTTTTGACTGTTCTTTAGAGATGCAATAATTTGCATCATATGCTCCCAATTGCCTCTCACTGTTGGCTTTTATGCAAAATGTGAGAGGTTGCCCTTACTCCTTGCTGTAGACATGGGGAGAGGCTAAACCAAAATCACCAAATCAGTGGCTAGCATTATATGGTGGTTAGTGGGCTAGACTAGGATTTGAGAAACCCAAGTGTGAAAGACCCCACTCTGCCACAGAAGCTAGCTGGGTGACCTCAGGCCATTCACCTACTTTACTGGGCTGTTGTCAGTATAAAATGGAGGAAAGAATGTCGTTAAGCTGCTTTGGAACCCTACTGGGGAGGAAAGGGGATTATAAATGAAGTAAATAAATAATGGGTTTGTGTATAATTAATCAACAATCACAGATGCTCTGAAGGGTTCCATGCATCTTCTGAATGAACCTGCACAGCTAAGTCACTTTACTGACCCCTATCAGGAAAAAAGTCACTGAGAATCCTTGAATAAACACTCTTATCAGTATTGCTTCCTTGCTTAGCTTTTCCTAAGGCACTTCACATGAATTATCTCAGAAAATGTTGCAACACCTCCAGAGAAGCCAGGATTATCCTCTTCATCCTCACCTAGGGCTGGAGAAGTGATGGGAATCTCTCTCTAAGCAACACCAGTTCTCTTGGGTCCCCATCTCCCATACGAGAGCATGCATATCTGCTCAAATCTATTCCAGAATTTCCAGTTGGGTCACAGGTCATGATGGCACACGCCTGAGCATCCATAGCAAGCTAAAGTTGGAAATGGCTGAGCTTTGATCTAAATGTGAAAGTCCTTGCTAAACATCAACCTCCTTACCAGAAGGAAATCTATGGAGCTATTGTTTTTTTTAAAAAGGTGTTACCAGAAAAGAAGGCCAAGTATAGACCAGCCGGTTTCAGGCAAATGGATGGAAAGCCTTGTGGGCAAGAATAATTAAACTGAAGAACAAGCTTTGATGAACCTACAAGAGAAGCTGATCTCACAGACCAGCTCAAATCCTTCTGCATATAAACAGCATTAGTAGCAGACATTGTAGAAGGGCTAATCTAGCAAACATGCCTTGCAATCCCAAAGAGTGTTACAGCTGTCTAATTCCATGGAAATTAATGGGTTTAGAAGGATGTAATTCTGTTTAGGATTACACTAAAAACATCCTGGTATGTTTTTAAAACTTGTAATTCATGTGATTTTTTTTGTGTCCATAATACTATGTTATTTTATTTATGAAATTTATAGTCTGCCTTCTCATCTGGGCTCAGGGTATTGTTTTTACTTGTGGGCTGCTATGAGTAGTTGTCCAGAGAGGCACCATACAAATTGTCTAAACAAAAATATCAAAATCTTTGGGTAAATCTTAAACTTAGCAACCGTGGATAAGAGGATTCCTTTATGTGTCAGTAACCAGTTAAATGATAAGCAGCAGTGGGGAAGGAGTAAGAGGGCACTGTGTGCAACAATGGGAAGTGAGCAATGAGCTGTACTGGAGCAGATGCTATCTAACCATCAATGAACCTGAGTCAGAAGGGGTAAGGTAAGGTAAAGTACAACAATTTGTAGAAAATCACCAAATTATTCAAGATGGTGAAATCCCAAGCAGACTGCAAAGAGCTCCAGACTGGGGGAATGAATAAGTGACAAAAAGGAAAACGAGATTCAATGTAAGAAAGAGCAGAGGGAAGCACATCAGGGCAAAAAAACTCCTTGCTTCACATATAGGCCAACAACTTTGCTTCTAGACTCCTAGAAAGCTGCAGTGGCCAACATGTCAAACTGATGAACATGCCCACCCATCTGAACGGTTGTTCAAGAGTCACTGAAAACTTAGTTCAAAACACTGCTGCCCATTCCTGCTGCATTACAATACTTCCACTGTGAATTTAGGCAGGTTGTGAAAGGGAAGGAATAAGCCTGTGCTCAGATCTCATGACCATCTTCTACATGCCCAGGTAATGCCAATTGCCACTTTGGAGGTCAGGAAGGAATTTACCTCCAGACCAGCTTGGACAGGGATTCTGCTTTTTGCCCTCCTCTAGGCACAGAACAGGGGTCCCTGGGGGAGTGTGTGGCTATTCATTTTCCACACTGTGCGGGGGGTTGGATTAGATTACCCTTGGGGTCCCTTCCAGCTCAATATTTCTACTTGTCCCACCAGGTTTTTAAGAAAGCAGTCTCTGTTTTTTTGGTTTACTTGCTGTTTTGGTTTGTTTTATTCGTTTTAAATTTGAAGAGATCCCAATCTCTATTGTTTCAAATTGCAGGCTGCTTTGAAAATTGGCATTGAAATGCAGCCGCACAAATTTTAGCAAATAAATAAATTTAACTGCTCAGAAAAAACCTCTTCAAGTTGTGCTCCTCAAAAAGGATCACAAATAAGCATATATGTGTGGCGGAATTTATTTTGGGTTGGCCCTCTTTATGATCTTACACATACTTTTTATGAAATTGGCTACAAGAACTCTTTCTGAAAGTAGCCATGCTCTTAGGAAATGACACGAAGCCCTTCAAACACCTTCGAAGCCTCTATATTTCTCTATGATTTTTGGCTGCAGTTATGAACTTGGCCACCAGAGTTCTAAGCTACTCAGCACTATCACGCATTCATAACAGGGCAGCAGAATAGAAAAAAAAATTACTGGAATTTAATTAAAGCGGGAATTAAAAAAAATAAGAGTTACTTATAATAATTATTGCTAGGTGACTATGGGTTGGCTCCAAACCGTTTTCCACTAACAAAAGGGGTGGGGTAAGTTCTACCAATTCTTCCTGCTACAGACCCTGAAGCTGCCTCTCATAATGTTCTTGAGGGTCCCCATCCCCCAGGGGTAGCACTGGTGGCCTTGATGAAGGCAGAAAAGCAGGTTATATATTCTGTAAATAAATAAGTTTCACACAGGTGAGTGGGCTGTAGGGGCTCTTGTTCCACTGATAAAAGCACCTTTTGTGAGTAGGATATTTAGTCCGGACACAATCCCATATTTACAGTGCAATCCTAAGGAGAGTTACTCCAGTCTAAGCCCACTGAAATGAATGGAATTAGACTGGAGTAACTCTCCTTAGGATTGCACTGTGTAGCTTCTATAGTGCTGAGCAACCCATCTCGAAAAGGGAAAAAACACAGAAAATGCCACTTAAATAATCCAGGGACAGGAGCATCTTCTGTTCAAGGAAAGGCTGGAGAGTTTAGCAGGAAAAGGCAACCAAGGGAGTAAGAGATATCGCAGGTCTATGGCTCAGCGACACATCCGCCTAGCAGGCAGAAGGTTCCAGGTTCAGTCCCTGGCATCTCCAGTGAAAAGGATCAAGTTGTGTCTGTTATGTGCTCCCAAGGTGCTTCTGACTTATGGGGACCATATAAATTAATGACCTCCAAAACAGCCTATTGTTTACAGCCTTGCTTGGGTCTTGTAAACTGAAGACCATGGCTTCCTTTATCAGCTGTAGGCGATGTGAAAGACCTCTTCCTGAGAGATCTATTGCCTGCATGGATAAACTGAGAGGACCTGACTCAGTATACGGCAGCATCATGCATATACAAGGTCATTAATAGTGTAGAGTTAATAGAAAACATATTTTACTCACGATGAAGCTTTATGTGAGAACGAGAGAAGGGAAAAAAGGATATTCTTCACACAATGCATAATTAAATTATGGAATTAATTATCACAGCATGAGGTGCGAGTTACTTCTTAGGCTATTTTTTTTCTTTTTTGAGGAGATTAGTTAAATTCCTGCAAGAGAGACCATTTGCCAGAAGAAGCTGGCCAGACAGCGTGCGGAAACAGAATGCTGGAATCATATGATCCCATGTAAGGCAATATGTGTCTTTTTTATGACCTTGTTAGCCAGTCCCTACAACTAAAAATAAACCCTGAATTGCCCATGCTCACCGTAAGAGTTAGACTCGCAGGAACTGTAAAGTAAGAACTCTTAATTACACCTCATGAATTCTTTATCAGCCATCTTTGCTCCCTCCCTGCTATCACTCCCACACTAGCACACCAGCCGTGTGTTTCTTTCTGCACTGCAAAGACTACAAGGAAGCACCCCCTCTGCCTCACTTCTAGGCACAGGACCTCTTGGAACCTTCTCAAAAACACTTGCTTCAAATGGACAAAACCTTGCCGTCCCAGTTCCCCACAACTTCTCAGCACCAGCACGATTACCACTCCAAGGTGCCACTTTCATTCTCCTTTTGGTGCAGATACCTCCTACTGTTTGCTGTCTCCTTGATGGTTAGGGCAACCTCCTGAGAACTGGCACTCTGGCTGGGAGACCCTCTGAATTACCAGCTCCACGCCTCTACCCTAGAGCAAAAAATTCTGTCCCACGCCCTTCCTAATAACCAGTCTACAGAGATAACGGTCATTTCATATTTTCAAACAACCCGCTTAGACTTGACACCAGGGAGCGCCCCACACATGCTGGCTAAGGGCCAAGCTCCATTCACTCTCCTACCGCAGACAACTACAGACAAATCAGGGCCGAGTTAGTAAAGCATGGATCTGAGACGTGCTTCCTGCCAGTTACAACTTATGCATCTCCAGCGATTTGCATGACAGATAAAATGCCTTTCTGGCACTAAGCTTGTGAGTTTGGCAGCCATAGTTCCAATACAGACACACCCTTGGGTGCTTTGCAGTGCTCCACCCAGGTCATAGCTATTGCAACAACTGTTACTAGACATTCTAGAAAAGCATTTTAGTTATCGTATCACACGAAGCCTAGGGAATACATTTCACTGAAATCAGTGGTACTTAACTGAAGTATGAGGGCAGAGGCTGAATGTCAAGATGCTGCCCCCCACCCCAAGCAAGCTCCAGTTCACAATGCCACTGTTTCCAAACAGAAGAGGAGCTGCTACGGTATTGACCCCAAAGCATGAAACTGAAATGGGATCGCCTCTTTTCCCAGGAACTGCAAGCTCCTCTGGCCCCAGATAGCAATTTTAAAACGGGAAAGTACAGGTACAAAAAGCAGGCCTGAGATACTGGGTCTTAAAATGCAGGACCAGGCACTGTCTGTCTGAAGAGGGACACTACCAAAAGGGGAAATTCTCCAACAGTTTATTTCAAAATGAAGCTAAAATTAAGGTCAGTGTGCTCACATAGTCTGAGAAGCTCAGCAGTTTTACATTATTTTCAGAGGCGGGGGGACTTCCCCACTGATGTGTCCTCCTCTCTTTCTCCCCAAATGATTCATCAGCTTCTTCTAAAGCCCATCTCGGGACTCTCCACAGATCCTGTAGCACTGCCCCAGGAAATGGCATACGACTGAAGAGTCAGGCCAATGCCACAGAGTTTTAGAGAAGTCATTACGGGCTATAAGGGAGAAACGCAACTTGATCAGCTTGCATTTACTGTCCAGAAATAAGAGCCTTCAGTAGGCAGGCCCAAGGAAAGAAAGGCATGCACTGCCATGCTTCTGCCTCATTCATGCACATGCATCCTTCAGCAAAAAACCTCCAAAATCTTGTTTGCGTGTGAGTGGATGATTTCTATAGTGCAATGACAGTATCCTGGACCTAGCCTATTACACCTGGCAGTTGTCCCAGGTGTGGTGGAGAAGCACAGAAAGAGTACAGGTAAGCACATTCAGGAATATTAGCCTCTTACACAACGTGTTTGTGGGCAGCAGGGCAGGGATGTTTGTGGTTTTTAGAACAAAGGAGCCCCACCCTAATCCCCTTTTCTTCAGGAAAGTAGAAAGACCTTTTGTCTTAACTGCAAATGCTCACTAAACTATGAATGACTGTTCACTCATAGAACATAGTTTGAGTGCAGTGGCCCCTTTAAGATCAGCAAAATTTAATTCTGGGTACAAGCCCTCCTGTGCATGCACACAAGAACTGATACCCAGAACTGAACTTTGTTGGTCTTAAAGATGCCTCTGGACTCAAACTTTGTTCTGCAAGTGAAAAGTCATTCACAGTTTAGTGAACATTCGCATGTTTCTGCACTTTCACCCTCCTCTCAACTTCATTCACAAAACCAAACGCAACCATTTTGGGCTCTTACAACCCATACTCATTCAAGTGGACATCTCTCATTGGCCTAACAGCTGGACTGGTGGTTTCCCAATTTCTCCTCCTCCAAAAAAATTGCTGTAGTGCGCGCACTCCCCCCCCCCCATAAAAACAGGCAAGAGCAGCCACTGCTAGATCAAGCCAAGAATATCTATCCATTTAGCAAGAGCCCCAGAGGAGATCCTTGCAGAGTAGAACCACCTTAGAGAGCGCAACTCGCAAGGAAAACTCCTGGAGAATCCCGGCTCGAGCGAAACCCAACCCCACACAAGCCTCCATGTACAGTGGCCCGTAGCTACAGTGGGGCCCAGGCCAATCCTTTTAACACCCCCCCTCCAACTGTATGGCCCCTCCATTGGAGGGCCCCCAATCTGTCCCTTTTGCTCACCGCCACTATAAACAAGTAGTAGCATTGCCGCTGGTGTTTTTGTTTTTTTCCTCTCTCCTTCCCTAGCATGCACACCAAAGGGGGGTGGGGAGTCAAGAGGTCTCTTGTCTCTCTGAGGGGCTCCTAAGAAAGGGGTGGTGGTGGGGAGCAGAGCTGCTGTGACTGTCCAGGCGAAGTGGGGGGGGGGGAGGTTAGCTTGTGGAACTCAAGGCAGCTTACAGTGCTGAGAGCCCAAGGCCACCAAACTGGGTCCCCACCCCCCAAAAAACAACAAATCCTGCCGTGGGCCCCACCAAACATTAAATCCTGGCAATCATCCCGCCGATTTGGAAGGAGCAAGCAACTAGTTCCTAATGGGAGCCACTATGAAATTCAAACCCCACCCAAATACGAGCCTCCACGTGCAGAGGCAGTTAACCAGCTAACAGAACAGGAACACACAATAGCAGTCCTTCTCTCAGCGGATAAACTGTGCGCCTGGAGACTCAGGGAGGACATTTCCAAGCAGCTCTCTCCGAGACCCTTCCCCACTAGCGCTCTTGAAGACTAGCGCCTTGACTGCATGGCAAAGCGCCCGTCCCACCACCAGCAGCCCTGCCAGGTAGGCACACAGGCCCGCACGCGCCCACCCACCTCGCGCGTGACCACCTCCTCCTTCTCGGAGACGCGCAAGAGCAAGCGGTCGTTCTCGAACTCGAGGGCGCGCACGCGCTCGATGTAGTGGGCTAGGCGGTCGTTGAGCTGCCTCAGCTCCTCTTTCTCCTGCAGCCGCGAGATGCGGGTCGGGGAGAGCGGTGTCGAGGAGCCGGGCGGCAAGCCAGAGCTGCGAGGAGTGCTCGACATGATGACGGCTGAAGCAGCAGTGGCGACGAAGGGCCGCTCATTCAATCCGCCCGGCACTCGGGCAAGTGGGCGGGCGGGAAGGAAGCAGGCACAAAATGGCGGCGACCGTTGGGCGCAAGCGGCGCCGACGCCTTGCGCGAAGCGCCATGGGAAATGGAGTCCGTCCTGCCCCGCTCGCCTGCGGACCAATCGGAGAAGGCAGAGCGCGAGGGCTGTAAACCCTCACCCTCTAATGCACTGGGAAATGTAGTTCTTTTGGTGCATCCGCCATTTTGTGGGGACGGGGGGGGGCAGATTCTCAGCCTCACAAATGTTAGTATGGCAGATCTACAGCACTATGTCTGAAGAAGCCATCCTGGAGACAGAGGACTAGGTTCCTTCTGAGGACAATAAAATAATAAAAATGCAGGGACCATAGTGGGACATAAATCCCAAGAATGAAAGTAGTGAGAAGCCTTTTGATAGGACCAGTTAAAACACACTATTAAAAATGTGCAACCATTCACATTCTCCAGCATTCTTCATCTGGTTGAATAAAAGAGCAGGGGAGTCATGCTTTGAGGCTTTTGCAGTGCAATCCTAAATGGAATTAAACCACAGACTGGCAGCTTTTAAGGGGATTAGACAGTTCCATGGACAACAGTGACCACTAGCCATGGTAACTAAAAGGAACCTCCAGTTCAGAGGCAGCCAGCCTCTGAGTCCCAGCGTCAGAAGAAAACATCAGGGCCTCTACACCCTGTTGGACTATTAAAGATGACAAATACCAACAGCCTGCAGGCTGCAGAACTGATGGAGAACACCTCTTTGTGGACACCTGGCCTTATGGCAAAGTAAGGGACTCGCTTTACTGGAAAATACAAAAAGATTTTTTTAAGGAACTAAAAGGTGTATGTGTGGGCGGTGGGGGGGGGGGAATCTCAGAAAACTGATCTCAAACAACTGTCCCTTTGTTCATCACTCCTTATTCTTCAGGGAACAGACAGCGATTGGGGCAATTCCCCTGTCCCCACTGAACACAATGCAGTACACACCTCTCGGTTTCCCATGGAGCAGTACCTCTTCTTTAACCTTGCCTTTTGCAGTTCCTTTCCTGGAGCTGAGGATCCCTCTTACCGCTAGGGTAGCCATCTTTAGATGACCAAGCAAAGAGGATGAGAGCCCTCAGAGAAAAGAGGACAACATTTGCACATGGTAATTTACATCCACGAGATGCAGACTTAACCTACACATTATTTCTGTCATGTAACTAGAAGAGGAGGAGATTTGATTTATATCCAGCCCTTCAATACTTAAAAGAGCCTCTCCACAACAGACAGCTGGAGCTGAGAGAGCCCTGACAGAAACTGCTCTTAAGAGGAACAGCTCTGTGAGAACTCGTGAATGACTCAAGGTCACATCAGCAGGTGCATGTGGAGAAGTGGGGAATCAAATCTAGTTCTCCCGGATAAAACACTGCACCAAACTGGCTCTCTAGAAATACAGCTCACTATAATGCCAACTTTGTCTAGGGCAACAAGCAGTCCCCTGAGTAACAACCCAGCACTCAAATGTTTACAAAAAGCTAGGGGGCGGGGGAGTGGAATCTGTCAATGTGATAAAAAAATGAACTCAAAAGTTTCAGAGGAAGCCCTTTGAAAAAGAGCCCCAACCTCCCTACTGAGCACAGGCTGCCTTGGTCACCTTATCTGCCTTGACCGGGCTGAACCTACCCCCCTTCTGCCTATAGCCCCCTTGTAGTTCACTTTGGCATCCTCAGCCTGCTGAAGCTTGAGCCTTTGCCTCTGTACTGCCCTCTTGCCTCTGTGGGAACTCTCTTAGAACTGCTGTCCAATTTTGCCTGCATCGTGGTTGCTTTTTGTTTCTTTTCACCTTTTAATTGCTTTGACTGTCCTGCCTAGGAACTAGTGGACAGAACCACAAGAGGAGGAAAAAAATCCCTCTCTTGGTACTTGCAACCTTTTCATTTGCACCTGCTGAGAAGAGGACAGCTGAAAAACAACTGAATGGGATCCATTGACTTGGGCATAAAAGTACTTTCCACAGCCAAGAGGGTTCTTGTAAATTTAGACCTTCAGGCCTAGGACGTGTTAGCAGTGCTTTTCTTCCCCTGTACTGAATGGGTTTTTTTGTGTCTTTTCAAAAACATACTTTCAAATCTCTTTTAAGTCTATTTTAAAAACATTCTTGAGGTTTCATGCACAAATTTATTTTCACACAATGTGATGCTACTCTTTATTGGACTAAATGTAGTTCCTGGAAATTGAATATGAAATAGATGTTAGGTCTTCCCTGCTCTTCCCCACTTAGTCTGCTTGCTTTATAAGTTGCTGCCTCTATGGGAGAGGACTGCCTCCACCCTTATGAACCTACCCAGCCATTGTGATCATCTTCAGAGACCCTGCTTTGAGTCTGCTTTCTGAAATTAGGCAGATGGCATCCTGAGAAAGGGCCTTTTTGGTAGTGGCACCAAAACTGTGGAACTCTCTCGTTAGGGAGACTCCTCTGTTGCTATCTCCTCTCAGCGGGTGCTTTAAAAAAATTTGGTATTGTCTCAAGGATCCCTCCTTCCTAATTGTTGTTTTTGTATGTTATTTTAGCTCTGGTTCTGATTGTTTTAATAATGTGCTTTTTGTTGGTGCAATTATTATTAAGATGTAATTTTATTATGTATGTGTATAATTTGTTAGCCACCCTGATAGCCCTTCTGAGTGCAGAAAGGCAGGGTATTAATTTTGTAAATAATAGTAATATGAATATCTTTTTTGTTACATGTTCTACTTTCATTGAGTTTATCCTAGGAATTCTCTAAATTCATAGATGTTTATTTTCTAAACCAGAGCCACTGCTGGCAGCACTTTTTCCTGCTTTCACAGAATTTCTGTACTTTAATCAATACCCATCTATTCCTTTATGTTCCTACGGTTGTTGAATGTAAACTGTTGCTGCTCTCCTAACATGCACTCTCATTTTCTTCAAACATTTCCTTCAGTGGACTTTTTAAGGCTTAATCTATCACCAAATGCCAGCTCTGCACCACCCTTCCTTTCTTCCCTGGCCAAGCTTTTAGTTCACATCCCGTTTCTTGAGATGTTTGGGTGGGGGATAACTCCTGTTTTTCCAAGTTATTTTTCTGAACTACTGGGAAGTCCTCATCTCTGCACACCGAGTAAACAGAAGCCCTTCTACTGGCCGTGGATGACCCTGTTTCCAATCTGGAATGATTAGATCTAAGGCATTCCAGAGAAGACACCTTTTAATTTACCATTTTTATTGTTACATTATTTCCATGTATGTACTTTTGCCCATTTTTATACTTAAAAAACACTGTAGCCCCTTTAATCTGGAGACCTTAATCTGGAATTGACCCATGTGTCTACTCCCATTCATCAAAGTGACTGGTTTGTGGATGATGGATTTCACTGGTTCTGCATATGTTTGCATAGTCTCCTTAAGTAAGCATACAGAATTGCCATCAGTACAATCCTAAACCCATGGAATAGGTTTAGACTGAAGTAACTCTCTTTAGGATTGCACTGTATAACCTCTCCCCCAAAGATTCCGCTGACCAACAGATTAAAGTACCTGTATATCTTGAGATTCATTGAGAAAAACGTGCCTTTGAGCATGTGCAAAAGGCTCAGAGGCTTTCTTTTACAGCTGTGTAAGATGTAGTGATGGCTTTGACAGGAAATGAGCGGAAGAGCAATAGGCAATCATCAGCCATGGAAGCCTAGCCAAAAGGATCTTCCAAGTCCAGGGACAGTCTACCTCCTAATAGTTTCTAAAGGGCAACTGCTTATAGCTCTGCTTGTGATCTTCACAGCAGCTCACTCTGGCTGACCGCACCTGTAAAGGGATTGCCAGTATCGACCCGACTCAACAAGACTCCGAAAGACAGACGAGTTTTGGCTAGGAAACTCTCCTCCCCGCCCATTCTCCGGGGAAGATTGGGAAGGGCGTGAACTACAACACCCAGAATGCTCCAGGACCGCCCGCTGCGGGGTCCCCGCCCACGCAACTTTTCTCAGAACGATTCAAACTCAGGGCGACTTTTGAATTTTGGCGCCTGCGGCAAGCTGCGGAAACAACCACTGCTGGCTTGGATCCAGCCTGGTGCTCCGGCCCTCCCACCCCGAAGACCCGGGCGTTGATCTTTCCCTCCTCCTCTTAGCACGCTAACCGACTAGCTGAGAACTTGGTAAGAAGCCAACACAAAGCAATGCACTAATAAAGCCAGACACCAGAGCCCGGGATCTTCTATCGAGAAACCCCACGTGACTTTCCCGAGTTTTGAAACAGGAAAATATCACCATTGTCGGATGCAGATGGGAATCAACTCCCAAGCTACCAACGTGGAACATGCATGCAGATGCTGGTTTTCTGTCCAAACAAAATAGATTGGGGGCGAGGTGAGAGAGTGGGGGAGAACAGCATGAAGAGGTCATTTTGTAGAAAAAGCGGTGCTAGAGCTCATTAGCACAACTCTTTTGCATTTGCCACACACCCTTGACATCACCAGAAGGTGTACTAAATTATATCAGCTCGGCATCTACCTTAAAATGCTTCTGGAATTAGAATTGTCATAATAAAACCTTACTCCAGTCACACTTTTTCAATTGAATCTTAAAGAGTTCAGCAAAATTCTCACAGAAGGCTTGAACAATGGAGCCGAGAAATAATGTTTTTTTTTGGAGGGGGGTGGGGTAAGAAAGAACACAATAAAATTTAGAGGTTTCGGAGCTCTGCTCCTGTGAGCTCCTGCCCAAAATGAGGCCTGATTGCACGTAAAAGCGATATCTGTTCTTGAAATGTCAGCACAATCTAAAGTTTCGTGTTTGTAGTAGGGTTGCCAGATCCAGGTAGGGAAACTCCTGGAGATTTGTGGGTGGAGCCTGGGGAGGACAGGGACCTCAGTGGGGTATAATGTCAGAGAGTCCACTCTCAATGTGCAGGAGAAAGTCTCAAAAGGGTCCAATGGGAGCCGTTTGGTGTAGTGGTTAAGCGGTGGACTCGAATCTGGTGATCCAACTTTGATTCCTCACTTTTCCACGTGCAGCCAGCTGGGTGGCCTTGGGTCAGTCACAAGTTCTCTCAGACCTCTCTCAGCCCCACCTACCTAACAGGATGCCTGTTGTGGGGAGAGGAAGAGAAGGAGACTGTAAGGCACTCTGGGTCTCCAAGTGAAGGGCAGAGTATAAACCCAGCTCTTCTGGGTAGGAATTCTCTGGACACAACACAGCAGCAAGTGGGCTCTGCAGTTGTATGAGCTGCTTGTGTTTCTCTGGGCAAGGCTGCAAACCCTGGCATCATCCCCAAAATCCCAAGTGGAATCAAGAATCTCATTCTTGCACATTTGACATTTGTTGCTTCTAGCAAGTGGGGGGAAAAACAGCTGCTATAGTCCAGCACCTGTTAGAGGTACAGGAGGGTTTTTTTCCTCTCTCTCTCCCCAACTACCCCCGTTTTTCTTTTGAACAACTGCAAGGATGGGCAGGAACTTGCACAGAACTTCACACAGAGCACATTTGCACTTGTCCATGCAGAATCTTTTTCAACACTATGCAAAAATCTCTTTGTTTCTGGGGAAAGGGTACCCTGAACTCATAACTGAGGTGTGGTCAGATTGCCACCCTTCCTAGTCAAGACATCCTGTTCTTTGCCCCCCAAATATGCAAGAAGCTCCCGATTAGCTTTGCTTGCCTTGTAACAACTCTGCTTGCTTTGCTTAACCACCGCAAACATGTCAGACCCTTGGTTTATTGCCTACTCAGACTGGCAGCGGCTCCCAGGGTCACAGCCACGAGTCTCTCGCACTGCCCCCACCTGATCTTTTAAATGGAGATTCCAGGGATTGAACCTGGGACCTTCTGCATACAATGCAGATGCTCTGCCATTGAGCCACAGCATTCCCCCCATGCAAACACCATGTAACTGAATTATTGGGCATTTTAAATCCTACCCTTGCTCTAAATTACTCAGTGGTATGCACTGTTCTCCCCTCATAACAAGCCAAACTTCTGAGGTAGATTAGACTAAGAAGGCATGAGCGGCCCAAGGTCGTCTAGTAAATTTGACAGAAAGCAGGAATTCAAACCTAGATCTCCACTGTTCTAGTTCAGCACTGTAACTTCTACAATATATGCACTCTAACTACTACATCACATGCACACTTTGTAATGGAAACCCACTGAACTTTGCACATCTAGCTCTACATGCCACCAGATGCATACCACACAATCCACTGTCTGCAGCCAAGCACTGTGTTGCAACTGTATGTGCTTCAATTCCTCAGGAAGGGAATCACACCTTTAGGATTATTAACCCCACCCAAAGTAGCAAAGGGATTGACTTAACAATGCCAGACTGGTGTCATGAGACAGCCCACTAAAGGACTGAATCCCAAAGATAACACCATCCGTATTGCTCCGTTCAGACTAGTCCAGCATCTCATCAGAGATCTGTAGCTCATTCTAGATCAGGGGTTCCCAACCCTTTTTGAACACCTTTTGAATTTTGTCATAGCGTGGCGGGCACAGCAACAAAATGGCTGTTGCAGGAGGCAGAGCCAGTCTCAAAATGGCTGCCGCAATTTACCTTCAATCACACTGTGCCAATCCTTGTGTTGAGGGGGCAGCCGCTGCCAAAGCAGCATTTTAAAATCTGCACAGACAATCAAACCTCCAGTGGCCAATCAGAAGCCCTACTGGGCAAAAGCCCCACCTAGCCCTGCCCACTTTCTAAATTAACTAGGCACGTTGGGAACCCCTATCCTAGATAGTTATTCTCACACAAGTTTCAGGTGATGATCTCACTTGTTCACAGACAGTTCTTCCCTTGAGTTTAAAATAATTACCCAACAGCAACAGTGGGCTACCCAATGGAAAAACAAGGCCAGGGACCCAAACCTAGCTCTGTCTCTATATCCACATAGGTAACACAGTTAACCAAGGTCAGCCGTGCCATCAGAAATTTGTATCGCTCGTCTTCTGATGTGATATACACCATCATGTGATCTACAGCCCTCTCCCATCTACATGGAACAAATGGCTCTGTGCAAAATTTGGCATCAAAATGACAACATTCAGAAATGAAACGGGAAAATATTTCAGTCTCACGATGCTCTGCTGCTGTGCTAAAAACTGTGAGGCTTAAAAGGGAGACTCCAATGTGATACTGCTGGATTAGAATTTGTGTAATTTGATTCTCTCAGTCATAGATTTTAATCAACCTAGCAAAACTAGGGAAACCATGTTGTTTATAATTTACTCCTGTGTTAGTGATCACAGTGCCTAATCGGATTATATCAGAATTATCAGTAGAATGTCATACTGTGTGGTCCTTGCAATTCATAAGTCTTTGACCCTGATATTTTGTTTTCAATCACCTTGTATGTCAGCCAGCTGAAGATCCACAACACACATCTGATGAAGTCCACAAAAGCTTATGCCACAATATGAATGTGTTTACTGTTAAAGATACAAGACTTGTTTTTTTGAGCCTCTGAAGATGGAAAGGCGTGTCTTGGAATCTTTTAAGAACAGGGTAGCTTGCTTAAGTCGACTGTATTTAACCCATTAGTTCTCTTCTAGGAGTGAGGGTTGATTATGAAACACAGATAGGGTTGCCAGCCTCCAGGTGGGGCATGGAGATCTCCTGCTTTTACAACTGATCTCCAGCTGGCAGAGATCAGCTCCCCTAGAGAAAATGGCTGCTTTGAAGGGTTGACTTTATGGCATTGTATCATGCTGAGGGCCCTCCCCTCCCCAAACCCCGCCTTCTCTCAGCTCCATCCCTAAAATCTACAGGTATTTTCCAACACAGACCTGACAACCCCAAACACAGAATGCAAAGTTGCTCCAGCTGAATACACAATAAACCTATTTCCTCGTTCTCTTTTCCACTCCTCACTGTATACTAAAATCATGCCTGCCACCTGGCTTATCTCAAGGCTGCCTTTTAGTTACATTTGTCAGCATCTAATGAATTCTGAAATAGTTTTGGCTTTTGAGAGCGAGATATTAGAAAACTGGAGCACACCGGATTTAATCCCGCCCCCCCCCCCAAAAAAACAATCTGCAAACAAACCCCAAACTCTGACCTCATTTTAATAAGCTGATTTATTCTAGTCCAGCTATTTCAGACATTAGAGTGAGTTGGAAAGGTCACAGTGGTTCTCTACTCACCTGACATTCTTGGCAAAGATCAAGTAAATTAGGAGTTCTCATACCCTCCTCGAGAGACACACACACGTGATCTTCATACATGATGGAAGCCGTCCACCAGGGGACACTTTTCCCCCTCTGCCAGTTTTAAAACTCTGGATTCAGGTTTGCCTCTCCCCCCCCCCCCCAGACAACTGATGAACAGATATTCACAATCAATAAATGATGCTGATCAAATTACCAGGAAGGAGCGATGTGCTCCAAGTTTTAAAAGTGGAAATTTTATTTTTACAGCTTCTTCTCCCCCACCCCCAAAAGAATCCACTGGTGCAGCACGAGGCTTAGCTTTATAAAGTATTTTCCTTCAAGTTGTCTGACTGTTGGCAGTGTGTCAGGGGCCCACACTTGGGAGAAAGGCCCTCTTGGGTTATAATTTGCATCTCTCTTTGTTCTGGTCCTTGCCAGACACTTCTTTATGGTGAATGGTCCCCACAGGAGGGCATCCTTGTATTGCTGGGAAACCTGCAAAGACTGGCTGTCTAGGAAAGAGACTGGAACAGCATGGGAAGCATACAATAGCATCTAAAACGGTCAAGCCCAGGAGTCTCCATACAATTGCTGTTGAATAGCTTATGCATCCCTTAGGCGATTCAGAAAACAGTTGCGTGGAAATCTTCTTTAGCCTTTTCTTTTTAATAAAAGCTTTTATCTCATAGGTTTTTTTCTCCCCCTCTCTCTGCTGATAGCTTTTTCCAGTTCCCTTTCTAATTCAGGTTCTGTTTCCAGAACAGAATGAAATTTGAGAAATGAAAGGGCAGGAGTGGTCAAACTTGGTTAACATAAGAGCTACATAGAATAAATGTCAGGTGTTTGAGAGCTACAAGGAAGGAAGATGGAGGGAGAGAGGGGTGGAAAGAAAACCTTTAACTTTAAATGCACTCTCCAAGCCACTGGCTGGCTTGGGGAAGGAATTTAAAAAGAGAAATGCCTTTTACAAGTCAGCCAATGGGGACTTCAAGGGCCATGCAGTATATGTGAAAGAGCCACAGTTTAGCCCCCCTGGATTAGGGACTGTGGCCTATACTGCTGTGTAGAGCTTATTGTAAGTAGGAGTCTACTGATATAATTTCTCTACCATTTAACATCATGTGAATACTTACACTATCCGTCAGTTCTTTCTGGTGATTCCAGGTTTCTAAAATCCTAACGCATCAGTTATTGAATGTCCCATTTTGTTGACCGTACTATCTCATTATGTGTAATCTGCCTTCAGTCCTTATTAGGAAAGGCAGGCTATAAATAGCATATATAATTAAATAAATAAATAACATGGGGGTAGGGGGGAGGAAGAAGTCATTCAGATATTCTTCATTAGGTAGAAGCGAGCTCTCTCAGAGGAAAGTTAAGTGACCTCCATCGCAGCCAATACCATTCACTTGTCAAGCCGGTCACTTTCAAGCAAAGATCACGAATTCAACTGCACGTTGTTACCTTGCTTACAAGAGAGGCCAGCTGCCATTTGCAGGAGCTGCTAGCCAAGAGGCGAATTTAGCATGACCCTAACAGAATCCTGTTTCTATAGGTAGGAAAGTGACAAACACCACACAGGAATCACAGTTTTATAGATAGATATATCTCACTATATTGTTCATGCATTGGTACATATAAAAATGTGCAGGATCTTTAGAAACAAGACCTCCCATAGAGATTTCCCAGATTCTGGCAGTTAAAATTTCCCCATTCCCTCATCCAAGTACTGTAACAAAAGTCAGCATGCAGAACACACTGTGTCTCCCCACCCCCAAAAAAAGAAAAAGAAAAAAAAGCCCATGGCTGATTATAAACATAATTGGGTTTGTATTTCAAGTTCTGGGTGCAAGGGACTTGGTTGTTCCATATCTGTGGTGTCTGTTCTCTGTGATTTTTCTCCCCCCTTTCCAGCTATTGCACTGCAAAATGAGAATTATGAGCAGCAGCCCACAAATGTTAAATGAGCTCCCTTCTTTGCAATCGCTTCCTAGAGATCCAAGATAATGTGGCTAAATGACAGATCATTTGTAGTTCATTTGCAGAGCATGTTATAATCTTGGGGGCAGGATTGTCCTTCCATGAGAGTTCATTCAGGTTTCCATTGTACAGATGGACCAATTCACAAGGTGACACAATGGGAGGGCAGCCCAAGATGTCCCACACACATCCCTATTGGACTAGGTTTAATCCCAGCCATACTGACTTTCCTCCTCCCTCACAGAACCTGGACTGCACGATCACCCTCCAACACCAACACATTCCTCTCTTTAGCCTATGAGGGCATTTCATGACAAGAGCAGCAGCTCAGTACAATGGCTGAACAGATCATGCAAGACCTGAGGCTGGATATGTTACTCTCTTGTCTATCTCTACTTAGCCCTGGCCACCCAACATGTGCCGCTAGGGCCAAGCCATAGGTGGAGTCTACAGGGCTTTTTTGTAGCAGGAACTCCTTTGCATTTTAGGCCATACACCCCTGATGTAGCCAATCCTCCAAGAGTTTACAGGGCTCTTAGTACAGGGCCTTCTGTAAAGATTTTTAAAAACTTAAAATATGTTTAAAACATCAGCGCTCTTAAAGGTGCTTTCTTTTGTTTATCTCCCGTGTGATCCAGGGAACTTGGCAAAGGAAGCTCTGGCTCTTCCCTTCCTTTCCCAGGGGACCAGGATGGGAAGCAGCCTCAGCCAACAGAAGGAAGAGGAGCTTGACTCAGTAGCTCTGCTGTGCAATTGAGAGAGCCTGGTAAAGGAAGCTCTCCCTTCCCCCCTACCTCCCCAAGAGAGGAGTCTCAGCCAATGGAGAAAATAGAGGCTTTGCTCCGTAGCTCCTGTGCAATTGAGCAAGCCTGGCAAAGTAAGCTGTGATGCAGAAGGAAGCAAGAGAGAGCGAGAAAGAAGAAGATGACAGTCAGTTGCTGGGGTCCTAAGAGGAGCTCTTTGGGGGCCGATTTAGCCCCTGGGCCGCATGTTTGACACCCCAGCTCTAGGCCACAAGAATTTATACTGGAATAAAATGTCATTAACCTTTCAGTCACTGCAAGGCTCCTGTTTATTTTCCACTGCAATCAACTAATGCTGCAACCATCTGGAATTATCTTCCTCCAAACTAGCTGCTCTAACCAGCCAAGCACACACAAAATGACACCCCTGGAAGTCTCAACACTGAACTGCTCCCTTAATCAGAACCTGGAAATGCTTGGGGGTGGTGGTGGAGCAGAATGGGGCTCAGAAGGGGGTCTAGAAGTTGTCCCACCCCCGAAGGAACACAGAGCAGGGAATTAAATGGAAGGCAGGAAGCGCTGGGTGATGGGTAGGATCGCCAATTTCCAGGTGGGGCCTGGATATCTTCTGGAATTACAACTGACCTCCAGACCGCAGAGATCAGTTCCCCTTGTGAAAATGGCTGCTTTGAAGGATGGACTCTGTGGCGTTATTCCCAGCTGAAATCTCCCCCCTCCCCAGGTTCCACCACTTCAGTTTCCAGGAATTTACCAACCTAGAGTTGGCAACATTAGAAGAGGGCGAGTTGAGGAAGTAAACCAGCTGGGGACATGCCTCGGTGCCACTTCAAGGCAAGTTCTGTCAGGCTTCCAGCAGAATGAGAAGGGGGCAGAGATGAGGAAGGATCAGCTGGGGGAAAACAGGCTGCTAACAGGGACGGAGGGGACCAGCAAAAGAGCTCGAATTCTCCTGCCATTAATGCCATCGTTACGTGGTTCCTGTCATGTGGCTTTGCAGCGATGACCCCTCTGTGCGTCCATCTGTCCACCGACACGCGCTGTCGCCACCCCCTTCCAGGGCTGAGCTCTGGTGAGGAGCGACAAGCACAGCAGGTGCGTCTCAGATTCATTTTATTACTATCTATCCAGGCGCTTTGCTGAGCGAAAAGCTGTTAGAACGCCCACACCTCCTTTCTTGAGGGTAAACATCAAATCTAATCAGATCTACACCGAATGCTCAGTTCTCTCCCACCCCCGTTGACCTCACATCTCATTAAAATAATAATTTCCTGTTGTCGGGAAGATGCCTGTCTTGCGTGGCAGTTGGTGTTTTCGTTTGAAACTGAAACAGATGCCTGAAAATATGGCAACTGAAACCTCGGGTAGCGCCAACAGACATTATCCACGAGAATAATCTTCTAGCAAATGCATGGATGTGTGTCCCGCCCACAACATTTTTACAGAGACCCATGGTGGGTGGCTCAGGAGGTGGCTGTGCTTAGATTTCCTTTCTATAAGGGAAAAAGGATCGGATGGGAGAGAAAGTGCCAATATTTTGCTACCATTTCATGGGTGGCACATTTCTGAGTATCACTCAGTGGTGCTGATACTACACTATCATTTCATGTGCTGCATATTTCCAAGCATCACTTAGTTGTGACTGAAATTCTGCTATTGTTTCATGTGTTGCACTTTCCCAAGTATCACTTAATGCTGCCGATATTCTGCGATCGTTTCATTTGCTGCAAATTTCAGAGTATTGCTTAGTGGTGCCAATATTCTGCTATCATTCCGTGTGCGGCACATTTCTGAATTTCACTTGGTGGCTCCCAGGTTCTCGATAGCCGTACTTGGTATTTTTGGAACTAGGAGATTTATCCCTTGATAAGGATTGTGGAAAGGTGATGGCTGGGGAAGCAACATTTGTGTTGAGGGCTGGTCAAAGGCAGGGCAGCCAGCCACTACCCCTAGCTAGGAGACTGAGCAAGTCACACACTACACTTCACGTGTCACAGGACAGTGAAGATGGCAGATACTGGCAGTTTATACATCTTATAAATGATAGCTCTGCTTAGTAAAGCCAAACATTGAACCCCTCATGCAGACTTGCTTCCCCCCTAAAATTTGTAGCCAGACTTGACAATCTGAAGAAACAAGCAAAAGCTTCCCATTGGCACGGGGGGGCATATTCAGCACTTAAAGAACTCTGGGAATTGGAAGCATCTCAAGGGAAGCAGCCTTGAATCTGGAACCTACCCTGAGCACAAGAAAGGAGGTGTCTTGGTTGCGTGTGGCTCCCTTCCCTTCATCATACAGCTTGCTGTAATAACAAGACAAAGGGCATGGTCCACCAAGAAGGCCTTGTGACACTCCCATTCAGCTCAGAGGGGCTCCTGCAATCCCAGGGGATAGTACCCTCTCTGCTTATTTAAAAAAAAAAAAGGTAAAAGTAGTCCCCTGTGCAAGCACTAGTCATTTCTGACTCTGGGGTGACGTTGCTTTCACGTTTTCACGGCAGACTTTTTACTGTGTGGTTTGCCACTGCTTTCCCCAGTCATCTAGACTTTCCCCCCAGCAAGCTGGGTACTCATTTTACCGACCTCGGAAGGATGGAAGGCTGAGTCAACCTGGAGCCAGCTACCTGAACCCAGCTTCCACCAGGATTGAACTCAGGTCATGAGCAGAGAGCTCGGACTGCAGTGCTGCAGCTTTCGCACTCTGCGCCACAGGGCTCTGTGCTTATTAAAAAGCTCTCCTTAAAAACAAATCTGAACATCAGAACATATAATTCCCGTTCCTTTCCTTTCCACCAGAAGTACATCCTTTCAGCCTTGCCAAAGGTCCACCAGTATCAATAGGATTTACTTCCTAGCCAAGCGTACATGGTGTGTGAACCTGCGTTGTGCATGCACACCCACAGCAGAGGGAAGAAGTAAACTCTACTTAATTCCATTTGGGTTACTGGTAATTCGAAAGGTTCACCCATCCCTGTGAATTCCCATTTCCAGGACCCTTGTGTTCAGCTCAACATATCTGAGTGGAATAAGCAGGTTATTGCTTTGGGCAGGTAGGACAAACATTTGCTGGAACCCCTTATTAAAAAGACTAGAAAGGACTCAAAGGCACTACGTCTCCCCAGCAAGCTTTCACATCACTGGATCACATTCAAAGGGACAAGCAGCAGAGCTGGGATGAAGCAGTCACATGACCCTGCCGCACTGGAATCCTCGGCTATACAGGAAGACGTCCATCGGGAGTGCTTATAAAACCATTTAAAAAGGAACCCACTCAACTAGATCAAGATTTTCAAAACAGTCACTTAAAAAAAGACAACAACATGAGGTTCTTCAAAGCCCAACCATAATGGATGCTCTCCTTATTCGAGAAATGCATAGTTGATACCAAAAAGAAGAAAAGCTGCAGTGTGAGGACTTCAAAACCACAAGTAGTGTGTGCGCATGCCTCATTGGTACTATAGGAATTCGGGGCCATGGAAGCACGGTTATTGTGTAGTTCAGACAGCACAAGAGATGTATCCGTAATAGGAGAGAAACACCCAGGAAGACAGCAAAGGCTATCCCCGGGGGAACGCTTCTGCTACGTTAATTTCTCCGGCAAGATTAGGGAGGTGAACCCGCAAGTTCACTGCTCACCTCTGAGCCCTTGAAGTTGAACTGTATTGATGGAGGGACAGCATCCCCTGTGGTCACTCATTCCTACAGCATTACCAACTTAGGCCTTCACAGATAAGATTCCCCAGTAGCCCTAGGTGGCTACTAAAATTCCCCCTCCACCCTCCCTCCCAAACCCCCCAACCTGTTTTGTTAGCAGCAGATGGCACATTTAGAGACTATCCTACTCCCACTTGTCCCCAGATCTTTAAATCATCTTCATATTGAACTTCCTGGCACCCCCCTGGCCTGCTGTTGTGGTAGGGCCATCAACCTTGCGGAAGGAGTATTCTACAGAGAAGTTGTTTTTATGCTGTCCACGCCCTCGGCTCCAGACGAAGAGGAGGAGGAAACAAAAGAGGACCACGCCCAGGAAGGTGATACAGCCCATGGCTGTGGACACCAAGATGGTTTTGAGGTCCAACGTAAACTTTAAGAAAACATGGGTGTCGTTGTGGAAAGTGTCGTTGAACTCACTGAGGTACAAGGTCCTGTTTGCATAGAGGGAGCCATCGACAGAATGCCCTTTGACTGTCAATGTGGCAAAGTATGTGTCGTTGCCCCCCGCGTTACTGGCAATGCAAATGTAGGTGCCACTGTCTTGGACCTGAGCGTAGCGGATTTCTAACGTCCCACTAGGCAGGACAGTGACTCGCCCAGCACTCTTGGTGGTGATCATTCTGTGCTGAGGGGACACCCAGATAATTGATGGGATGGGCTC
The DNA here is from genome assembly GCF_032191835.1 of Heteronotia binoei. NCBI lineage: Eukaryota > Metazoa > Chordata > Lepidosauria > Squamata > Gekkonidae > Heteronotia > Heteronotia binoei. Next base: position 177,335,131 of record NC_083224.1, on the reverse strand, counting down.
CCCATCAGCCCGACAAAGAAAAGACACCGACTGCCCCTCATATGCTGTAATATGCTGGAGCTTTCGGTCCCTTATTTGGGGCTTTTGGCAGGTGAAGTATTCGAAGAGGACAGAGTCTGGGAAATCTTGCAGGGCGTTGCCCTGTATCTCAGATGGGGAGGAACACATTGGCGGCTGTCCATCGAAGTTCAGTGTCTTGCGGCGCTGAAGGATCCAGAGGAGACGACAATCGCACACTAAAGGGTTCCGGTCTACTCTGAGTGTTTCCAGCGTGTTCACAGAGTGGAAGGTGCTTTCTTCCAAAGTGGACAAGAAGTTGTTGGACAGGTTGACGAGGCGGATCTGCCTCAAGCCAAACAGCGCCTGAGGTTCGACCAAGACCAAAAGGGCACCCACCATGTGGAGCTCTCTAAGCCGTATGAGATCCTTGAAGGCCCCCTTGGGCACAGTGCTGATGGGGTTGTAGGATAAGTTAAGGTACATGAGATACACCAGGTTCCTCAAGGCAGCTGTGGGCACCACTGTGATATTGGTGTAAGTTATGGAAAGGAATGTGAGGTTTAATCCTTGGAAGCCATTTGGTGAAATGTCCTCTAGGAGCGGCAAGTTTTCAATTTCCAGCTGCCAAAGGTTATAAAGCTTCTTAAAGTTTTGATCATCCACTGAGGCAATGCTGAGGTGTCGGAGGCGGAGGACCTCCAGGTTTTGGAGGCGTGAGAGAGATTCGGCTGAGATGCCAGTCAGGTTACATTTCTCTATGGTCAGCTGCTGAAGGCTGACTAGTCCAGAGAAAGCCTTTCGGGAAATATACACCAAGTCATTGTCTCCCACCTCCAGGTTCTTCAGATTCCTCAGGTCTTGAAACATGTAGTCCAAAAGGATGACCAATTTGTTCTCACTGATGTCCAAAACTGTGAGATTGGCTAGTCTGTTGAAGACACCCATCGGGATCAGCTTGAGCTGGTTGCCACGCAACCGCAAGGTCTGCAGGTTCAGGAGGTTACTGAAAGCCCCCGGTTCCACATTCGTGATGATGTTCTCACTGAAGTCTAGCTCTTCCAGCAGAGGGTATGGGGACAAGTCCCCTGAATTCAGGCAGCGTATGCGGTTTTTGTTGAGCTCCAGGATCTTCGTTTCAGTTGGGATCCCCTCAGGTATAGAGGTGAAGCGTTTGCGATGACAGATGACTGACTTGATCTGAGGGACGCACTCACAACGAGCTGGGCAAGCGGCAACCGGGGCAGTGCTGAGCAGAACACAATGGAGGACCAGGACCAGAAGACAACATGTCATTGTGTAGTGCATTGTCTCACGGTTGCACTACCATTTTCTCACACACCTGAAAGACACAAAAGAGAGAAAGATAGCCACTTAAAACCTTTTTTTTTGCCATTGTCACAACCAACTTATGATGACTTCTGTAGGGTTTTCAAGGCAAGAGACATTCAGAGATGGTTGGCTATTGTTTGTCTCTGCTTAGCAAGCCTGATATTCCTTGGTGGTCTCTCATCCAAATATTAACCAGGGCTGACCCAGCTTAGCTTTCATGATCAGGTTATCCTTGGCTATCCAGGACAAGGCATGATAACATTAGGGCATCATAGCCAAAACATATAAGAGCTTCTTGCAAAGCATACCCAGGGAATCACAGGTTTGGCAGGACGGTGCTGTAGATATCAGTCTCTCAGTAGCTGACATTCCACCAGGAGTCTTGAAACCCTCCCAAATGAATGGAGAACATTATCATAAAAGACTACATGCCGTTTGTGCTCAATTCAACGCAAGACCCAGGCAACACAACTGTGGAATCTTGCCCCGCCTCGTCTCCAGTGGCTCTCTGAAAACATGTAGCAAAAGAGGATTGTGTCCCCCCTTCCCAAAAGGATTCACAGCTGATGTTAGGGCTGCCATCTTCCAGGTGCGTAACAAATAAATGGCTATACAGTGTTAAATAGTGTGTCAATTCCGTAATGGAATGTACACAAAAAAATCCACTAATAATCACAAAAACCCTTGCTATTATTTATTATTCTTAAAGGATGCAGTACATGCATATGCAATGTTGAACAAAATTTAGATTTAAACGTGCAGCAATAACCACGGCAATGGATGCCCCAGGTAAATCTCCATTTCGACCCTTCGTCAGGCCGTAATTCTACAGTAAAGCCTGGAGCACAAAGATGAGACTGAATAAAGTAGAATGCATATGAATGCTTCACTCCAGTCCAACCAGCACCTAACCCACCTACATTGTAGAACTGCAACTGGAAAGAATTGAGGAAATTGATGCTAGACAAACATCAGTACTTCATTTCCATTCCCAACTCCAGTCCACAGAGGAACTCCTGTTATTTCCCTTGGTGCAGCCTAGTCAATATTCCAACCAGCTCCTCAAAACTGAACACTTCCAGGGGGAGGCTGGAGTTCTCCTGGAATTACAACTGACCTCCAGACTACAGAGATCAGTTTCCCCCACGGAGGACAGCATCAGAGGGCATCATATCTTCATTGGGCCCCCAACCTCACCAGGCACTGTCCCCCAAATCTTCAGGAATGTTCTAGACTAACCCTAACAAGTGTGAAACAACTAATCAGGCTCACAAGGTCAATGGGAACAGCCAGAAAGATGGAATTTAAAATGATTTCAATATTCATAACACTTAAAAATACACTTTAGGGTTGCCAAATCTGGGCTGGGAAATTGTTAAGAGATTTGGGGGCAGAATCTGGGGAGAGCAGGGTTCGGGGAGAACTCTGTGGGGATGTGATACCATAGAGGTCGCCAGGGGTGGAATTCTAGCAGGATCTCATTTGCGTATTAAGCCACACACCCTTGATGTAGCCAATCCTCCAGGAGTTTACAAAAAAGAGCCTTGTAAGCTCCTGGAGGACTGGCTACATCAGGGGTGTGTGGCCTAATATATAAAGAAACTCCTGCTGGAATTCCACCCCTGGAGGTTGCCCTCTCATCACTCTCTCCATAGGTACTGATCTCTGTAGTCTAGAGATCAGTTGTAATTCTGGGAGAACTCCACACTCCACCTGGAAGCTGGCTACCCTAACCACAATACACTTGAATCTGCCTTTAGACACAGTCAGACCCCTTAGTCGATCAAGGTCCATATTGTCAATTCTGAGCGGCAACACTGCTCCCAAGTTTCAAGCGGAGGTCTTACCTATTACCTACTATCACAATTCTGCTAAAGTTTATAGGTTGGCCGCTTGACCAAAGAAATGTCATTTGACTCTAGATGAATATTATCGACTTGAAGCCGAGAAAGCCGCTGTGGAGGTGGCAGCTGTACCTTTCAATTTCATTCAAGCATTATTTGTTGGCAAGAATGGTGCGTCTCCCACGAGACCTGCAGCAGGCAAGGGCAGACCAAGCCCCATAGAAAGCCACCCTCCCACCTAGAACAGCCAGCCTATTCCAAGAGACATTTGTTTTTGCCAGTTGCTATTTCTTTGCCACCCTGACATAGCTCAACTTAGCACGATTTTGGAAGCTAAGCAGGGTCAGTCCTGGCTAGTATCTGGATGCGAAGCTTTTTATACCCTTCTTTGTTCTACGCTAAGAAGTTTCAAAGTGGCTTACAGTCAATCACCTTCCCATCCTTTTCCCACAACAGGCACTTGTGCAGTAGGTGGGGTTGAGACGGTTTTGAGAGAACAGTGATTGGCCCATGGTCACCCAGCAGGCTTCATGTGGAGGAGCAGGGAATCAAACTCGGTTCTCCAGATTAGAGGCAGAGGCTGGCAATGGCAAACCACCTCAGAACATTTCTGCCTTGAAAACTTTATGGGGTCACTATAAGTCAGCTGTGAGCTGACAGCACTTTTCACTACCACCATTATTTTTGCTTTTTCTTACACTTTTAAAAACTGAAGTTTCTAAATATATACTGATTCTACAGCATGTCAGGAAAAATCAATGGGAGAAGGGGGAGAAACTGGGCAGTGAATCATTCACAGTTACAGAAACCCTAACATGATTAAAAGTCAAAATAATCCATTACATTTTTAGTAACAGTCTGCTGCCTGTCACTCTGCTCAGCATAGTTTTTCCAATCCTTCCTCTAGCTCAGGGGTGGCTAAACTGTGGCTCGGGAGCCACATGTAGCTCTTTCACACATATTGTGTGGCTCTCGAAGGCCACCCCACCCCATTGGCTGGTTTGGAGAAGGCATTGCTCTCTTTAAATCAGTTCTCCAAGCCAAGGCAGCTGGAGAATGCATTCAAAGCTAAAGTTGCTTTCCATCTCTCTCTCCCTCCCTCCCTATCTTCCTTCCTTCCAGCATCTGATGCTCATGTCTTGCAGTTCTCAAACATCTGGCATATATTCTACGTGGCTCTTTTATTCAGCAAGTTTGGTCACGCCTGCTGTAGCCTAAGAAGCCTTCTCCCAACTTCAGCAGCTTCTTCTGCCAATGGAATGGTAGGATACTAGCATTGTTTCCCAATAACAATTAATTGTGTGTGTGTAATTAGCATTAATATTGTGGCTTGGCAGGAAAAACCGTTCCAAGACGAGCCTGGGAGATGCCAAAGTGGGAGAAGGAAATGGTTGGCTACTAAGAAGGGGTGAGAGCAAACAGAAGGAGGACGGAACTTTGGAGTTCCTGCCTATGCCTGGAGCACCTTCCCACCTTTCTCTCCTTTTTTTCAGCCTCTCTTGGAGTCCATCTTCTAATAGCTGGTTGCAGCCTTCTCCCCAATCTTTTAGATCCAGGATTAGAGCTTCCAAACGTCCAGATGCAGCACAGAGATCTCCCACTATTACAACTGATCCCCATATGACAGAGATCAGATTCTGTGGAGAAAATGGCTGCTTTGGAGGGTAGACTCTGTGGCATAATAAACCAAGGAGGTCCCTGCACAGGCCATGACTTCCCCAGGCTCCACCCCGCCAAATCGCCATGTATTTCCCAGCCTAGAATTGGCAGCGCTATCCAGGATCCATTCCCACTTTTCATTTTCACATCTTCCTGCTTTGGTCTCCAGCAGTAAGGGAGAACCAACAAGACTCCGGCACTATTTACAGTTGTCTGTAAAGGGGTGTTTTTGATAAGATGTCACTTCTTGGGCAGAGGTGACAAAAGCTGCAGTTGTACTGCAATGATGCAAAGGAACAAAGGCCAGATCTCTTTCATCTCTGCTCAGTCTCTTTACGCCGTACAAAAGGAAAGAATATGGTCGCCATGGCCCTGCTGCAGCTTGCAACCCATCTTAAGCACTTGCTACCCACTTGCTGACTTCACCTGCTGACCCACTTGCAGCTGCTGGAATGGCCATAGCTCTCGCAGAGGTTGTCCTAGAAAGGACAGCTTCTGGGAGAGCTCTCTCAGACCCACCCACCTCACAGGGTGTCTGTTGTGGGGGAGGAAGGTAAAGGAGATTGTAAACCGCTCTGAGACTCTGAGATTCGGAGTGGAGGCTGGGATATAAATCCAATATCATCATCTTCTTCTTCTATAAATATGTTAGAAGACGAAGGGTGTTTCATGTGCCTAGAGAGCCCTTCGTGGATATGATCTCAGTCATCCTCAAAATGCCCCAGAGAGCTTAAGGTTTGCCTAAGGCCCCCAACATCCAGAACTGCGTGGCCCAAGTTAGCACGATCTTGTCAAATCTCAGAAGCTAAGCAGGTTCATACTAAGCCCTGGTTCGTACTTAGATGGGAAGTCCAGGGCTGTTAAACAGAGGCAGGCAATGCCAAACCACCTTCTCTCACCTGGAAAGCCCTATGGGGTGAAGTAAAGACAGCTGTGATCCCAGCAGAAGCTGGGTTCAGGTAACTTTTCCATACAGAGGTAAGGTACAAACTTCTGCGGAACCACTTAATGTTAGCTGAATCTTTAAATCAGGCCCAAGTCTTGCACTTCCTCCTAGGGGACGGGTGTGATCAACTTTCCCTGGATCTTGCTAAGTTCCTATATGTTTCCGACCTTGACAGGAAGAAATTTAACACTGCTTGTATTTGAAAGAAAGTTGCCCTTAGTTAAGTATTGCCTATATCAGATAATTTTATTACTACTTTGATGGTTGTACATAGTTATTATATTGTTTTGTGATATTTTAGCTTGGTGTTGTGTTGTTGTTGTATTGTTATCGATGTGTTGTGTTGTTGTTGTTGATTGGCCTAGAGCCGTATTAAACTGACTGACTGACTGACTGACTGACTGAACTGGCTCAAGTTTGACTCAACCTTCCATCCTTCCAAGGTCGATAAAATGAGTATCCAGCTTGCTGTGGGGGGAAAGTGTAGGTGACTGGGGCAAACCACGCTGGAACAAAAGTCTGCCAAGAAGACGTTATGATGTGAGATCATCCCATGACTCAGTAATGACTCAGTGCTTGCACAGGGGACGACCTTTACCTGTTTACCTTTAAGTCAGCTGTGACTTGACAGCAATTCTCAACCCCAAGGCCCCCAACAGGTGTGTGACTAAGGCTCGATTCGCACATCACCGTGTCCTTGTGGCCCTCATGTGGCCACCAAGAGTCATTGCTCAGACACAGCGAGGAATTCTACACCTGGGACTCAAAAGTTCCCAGATGTGTGGTCTTTACTCAGATCAGACCTGTGCCACATAGGGGAAAAAGGGATCAAGCCCCTTCTGTGCCATTTTCTTGAGCTGGAACAGCACCCTAGAATTGCTATTTGCCTGATTGGAGCTGCCCAGGAACTGATGGGCCACATGTCAGAGTCCCCAGTGAAGCAGTTAGTAGCTCCCTGGGGTCAGTTATGGTTGGGGAAATGGCACATGGGAAGTCCCAAGACCACATCTGTCGACTAGGAATATGGGACAATCAGAGCATGATGTGATGTGGACAGCCAACTTCTCCCCCGCCTCCCCCAAGCCCTCCAGAAGCCAAAGGGGAGAAAAACCTCAATGAAGAAGCTGACAAAATTCTTGCACCTGGCCTATGCAAAGTGGCCAATGCTTCCTGCGCAATATTAAAAATCAGGCTGAGAGAAGCGCATACAGATGTGAGAGAGGAAGAGATTTTAATTGGGATGCCTTGTGAGCAGGGCCAGGGGCTGCACACGTGGGTCTAGTGCCCTCCTTGGCAACCAGAGCACGCTCTGGGCAGCATGCAGCCAAGAGGATTTCCTTTTCCTTGCAGTTATATATATATATCTTTGCCAGCTTTTTATCTTTGGAAAACTGCAGATTGTGGAATCCATCCTTTGTAGATTATGGATTAGCAGCAGCGGCTCACCCTTGAGCAAAAATGCAAAGGCTCGTCTTTAGATGGCTAAAAATAACATTGGACTCATTTTCTCCATTTTTACAGAGGAAAGGGGGGAAATGCAGGAATTCTCCCCCCCCCCCAATTTAATTTTCCTCTCTCTTTTGCTATCCTCGCTCTCTGTTATATAACACATTGCACATTCTGGCATTGGCAAGAAAGAGCTGGGTGGGTTCCTAGCTCAGCCCAACTCTCTACAAGGCTTTTTGGAAATGTGCGCTCTGTCTCTCTGCCTCTATTTTCCTCATCCGTAAAATGGGATGACAGCAAGACTGTAGTGCTCAGTCTACAGATCATTTCCAAACGTTTTGATTGATTAAATGGGAATCTCAACGAACTGAGCAGTGTTTTTAAAATTATTTAAACGTCAATGCTCATAAGCAATGTTCCCCTCTAAGCTGCAGAGTCTTGTGAGCAAAAATTCTACTTTGTGAGCTACTGGCATTAAAGTTATGAGCTACTGCATAAATTATTGTGCTCTGGCGTCATCCTTCCTGAGCTAAGACAAAAATATGTGAGCTGAAGGCTGAAAATCTGTGAGCTAGCTCATGCTGATTCAGCCTAGAGGGAACACTGCTCATAAGGACTTTTGTAGAAGAGGCATTCCTCTCACCCAGGAGGGAATGCCTCTTCTGAGATAGAAACGGTGGTTTCATGCATCATCTCAAAACAGGGAATGCTTTGACTTTCATAGTGTATTATTCTTGTGCATATTCAGGTTAATTTCAGTGATTAATTTATCAATAAAATCGAGACCAATCTTCTGAAATTTCTTTCAACAGAGCACAACAAGAGTCCAGTGGCACTTTAACAAAATTTATTCTGTCATAAACTACTGTAAGATGCATGCAGTGTGCATCCATTAGACAAACACATTTATACTAAAAGCTACAAACAACAGAAAAGCAGAATATAAATGCATCTGCCCAAGAGGAGCAGTTTATGCATCGGATGATGTGAGCTCTGACTCAGGAAAGCTTATGCTGAGACACATGCTGTTTGGCATAGTGGTTGACTGGACTCTTATCTGGGAAAACCAGGTTTGATTCCTCACTCCTCCACGTGCAGCAGCTGGAATGGCCTTGGGTTAGCCATAGCTCTCGCAGAGTTGTCCTTGAATGGGCAGCTTCTGTGAGAGCTCTCAGCCCCACCCACCTCACAGGGTGTCTGTTGTGGGGGAAGAAGATAAAGGATATTGTAAACTGTTCTGAGTCACTGATTTAGAGAGAAGGCAGGGTATAAATCTATGGTCTTCTTGTCTTTAAAGGGCAACTGGAGCCGTATTTTGCTGCCTACAAGCTACTACTACTGGTCTGGAAATATCTTCTTTAGTTAAGTAACAACCCCAATTAACAGCTTAAAACCTAAATTTATGCCTGGGGTGGGGAGAGGAAAAGAGAGGGATGCATAAAACATAATAAACACATGCAAGCTTTAGGGCTGTTCCAGCTGGAGAGGGGAGGGCAGCTCTTGGATGGAGCACGGCACAAGGAGGTTTGCTTGGTACTGAGAACTACCTTATTCTCAAGGCAGTCTAAAGGTTTCTGGAAGCAGAATTTCTCCGATGTCTCTTCCAGACAGACATAAAATCTGGGTTGCCAGCTATGGGTTGGAGAATACATGGAGATTTTGGGGGTGGAGCCTCGGGAGGGGGTGGGGTTTGGGGAGTGACCTCAGCAGGATATAATGTCATATAGTCCTCCTTCCAAAGCAGCCATTTGTTCCGGGGGAACCGATCTCTGTTGTCTGGAGACCATTTGTCTCCAGCCCTCACCTGGAGGCTGGCAGGGGAATCTCCAGCCCTTACCCCGGAGGCTGGCAAATCTACTTTAGCTCTAGCTTTCTTCCCAAACTGGAGTACCTCCCAAACTTGTTTGTTTGTTCTTCAGACCATCTATACCATCATGTGATTCTTCAGGGCTTCCTCTGTTTCCCTGCAATCCATCCCAAACTAGCTTTGTTACAATTTTTCCAAAGTGTGATTGGTCACTGTGCAGATTTTTTAACTGGAACCATTCACTTGTGTCCTCCACCACCAACTCCCTGCAGTACCACCAATGGAGTTTCTGTCTCCTTTTTAAAAACATGGGCAATTGCTATTATTGCTTAAGGCAGGGGTGTCAATTATATGCCCCTGGGCCATATTTGCCCCTCCCTCGCAGGGCCCTAAGTTGGCCTGTTGAGCAACTGGCCTTCTGCTGCTTCCTCCTTCCTGTTTCTTGCATCACAGCTCTTTTTGCCCAGTCTTGTCTATTTCCTGCATTGCAGAGGGCAGAGAAAAAGTCTTCCCTCGATTGGCCAAGGGAGGGAAAAAGCCAGAGAAAGCCTTCCCTCGATTGGCTGCGGGCTCCTCCACCTTTTCCTCCTTTTCTGGGGAGGGAAGGAGAGGAAAAGAGTCAGAGGAGGGGGGGGGATGGCATCCTCTGGCAGCAGACCAACAAAGTTTTATTGCAGGTACAAGTACACTTCTTCAGAGAGAGAGAGAGAAATGGGGAGGAGGAGGAGAGAAAGAGAGCTGGGGGAGGAATGGGGGGGAGGGAGAGCCAGAAACAGCAAGCCAGAGAGAGAGCAAGAGAAAAAAATGGTTTAAGACAGGTGTTTAAGACAAACAATGTTTTATTCCGGATAGGTTTTGTGTGGCTGCACACTTCTTCAGAGAGAAAGAGAGAGAGGGGAGAGAAAGTCAGAGAGAGAGAGAGAGAATGGAGTCCGGTGTTTAAGACCAACAACGTTTTATTCCTGGTATAAGCTTTGTGTGCCTGCACACTTCTTCAGAGAGAGACAGACAGACAACATTATTCCAGTTATAAGCTTTCATTTCTTCAAAGAGAGAGTGCCTGCTGTCACACATAAAATAATCCACTTTCAGTGCACCTTCCAACTGAATTTTGCCCATTCACACAGTAAATTCTAGTTGGAAAGTGTATTGATTTTGTGTGTGTGTGACCACAACCAGAGGGGGGGAAGGGAAGGAAAGAGCCAGAGAGAGCAAGCCAGAGACACCCCCCCCCCCATTTCCATTTCTTACAGATGGGGGAGAACCCTAATAGCACAGCTTGCATTTGTTATAAGTGGAAGAGAGCAAGAGTCCAGTAGCCCCTTAACAACTACCAAATTTGTGACAGGGCATAATCTTTCATGAGTCACAGCTCACTTCTTCAGATACAACAAGAATGTGAGTCCATCTGTCCTTATATCTCGGAGAGTAAACTGATTTCAGAAACCAACTGGCAATAGCAGGCTTGGTAATGAGAGAAGAAACCTAGGTTTCAGTTCAGTCCAGGAGGATGCATTTCCTTCAGCTTGATTATCAGTTGCAACTCAGCAGTCTCTATAATCTCCCTTTCGAATTCCTTTATAAGAGAACTGCTACTCCTGGAGCAGCAACTGAATGTCTTGGAAGGTTAAAATGTTCCCTCACTGGTTTTTCAGTGTTGTGGTTTCTAACAGCATTAGAAAAGAGCAAGACTCTTAACAGCACCTTAAAAACTGATAAAACTGATATGAGCTTTTATGAGTCACTCCTCACTTATTCAGACTTATTTCCATTTATTCTTTGCATCTTCCAGGCCTGAATCCTCCTGTACCAATTTGAGACCTAGGTTTCCTGTCTTATTACGGATCTTCATGCCTTCTACCCCTCTGCAAGCCTGCTATTCTACCCCTCTGCAAGCCCCTCTGCCTTCTACCCCTCTGCAAGCTGCCATTCAGCTTCTGAAATCATCTTTATAAAGTTTATATCTCCTGTACTTGGCATTACATTTTACAGCACACATGGCCTGGCCCAACAAAGTGATATTTATGTCAGATTCCTCCTTTGTAACGAATGAGTTTGACACCCCTGGTTTAAGGCATCATACCATCATTTTGGGAGTGGGGAGCTCTTGTGCAGCACAGGGAAAGGAAAATGCTGTGCACAAGGAGGTACTGAGGAAAGCGTGGAGCATACCCTTATAACAGATAGTGAATTGCTGCGGGGGATGCCTCTGCATTTGTGATGGCAGTGAGCATGCTATTGGGGAATCGTTGTCATGTGTAGGCGACCAAACCTAAGCAGAAACTACACCGATCAAGGATGGCTGTTCTTCAGCCTATCTACCTGGGAGATGAATTAATCTGAATAATATTAATCCCCTGGATTCTCCATCTTGCCTTTAAATTGGCTACCTCCCAGTTCTCTGTTAAGGTGCATAACTTTTAGCTTAAAATGCCAGGTAAAGTTTGCCAAGAGCTCTCCGGTGAATCACAGCCAGCCAAGATGACTCCTTGCTTTTTCTTCACTTGTAAATAAGCTCTCAAGCACTATCCTTTGACATTCTTCTTCAACCATAGTTATCCTGGGCAGGCACTTCTCCAACACTCTCTGAAGTCCCCCCCCCCCCTTCCATTCTCCTTCTTCACTTTTCCCCTCCTGTCATCTAACAGTCAGGGCTGCTTCTGGTGTATTTAAAGAAATGCTTATTATTCATTTTCTAAAATATCATTAGCAATTTTATTCCTTTACGTCCTTCTTACTCCCCCTCTTACACTCACACACAGAATTTTTAAAAAATCCAGCTCAGGGTCTGGTATTACCACAGGGACCTATTTAAAAATAACTCTATCTTCTTTGCAGCTTTTATAAACCACCCAACCCACCTCCCTTCGTGAGGTACGCTTGGGCCTGCAGAAGGTAACCACAGCAGACACTTTCGGATGTTCCAGAGAGGAAAAGAAAAACATCCAATGATTGAACTCCAAAATGCCTTCAGTAAAAAACAAAGGCATACAAATTCACAGTTTCAGAACTGGAGTGAGAATTCCTCTTCAGTCCCAACCCTATTTAGTTTTTAAATCCAAAAACTGAACATTCCCCAGCCTCTACTCCCTTGTCACCCCTCAGCAAACTTCCTCCCCATATTAACAGCTCCCTCAATCCTGGCTGCTGACCCACCAGCCTTCCCCTCATTCTTTTTTGCGAAGGCCACTCCATAAATACAGCCCTGGGTCATATTTAACGGAAAAGGCAATGCCATTCCCTTTTCTTTGGGATGGAACATTCCATGGCTCATGTTACCAAGTGGCTAAACAAGGCTGGGGAATTTCATTAGGGCACTGCCTCATTCCCCCCACCCCATCAGAGAAGGGATTTGGAAGCCCCAATGAGTGAGGAGGTGGAAATTCTTTGTAAAGGCTGCGTCTAGCCTCAATTAATTAAAGGCTAAAATAGATGGCTGTGTCACTCTTTGTCCATGCCATCACTGTGGGGACCAACTGAAAACCACACAGTTTAATTCTGAGAAAAGGTCTTCAGAGAGATAAACTGGTATGTTGTGCTGGCTGGAGGGAAGACCTTTGACTAGGGAAACTGTTGTTCAAATCCCCACCAGATGTAGGCCAGGGGTATCTAATCTTTTTGAACATATGTCCACCTTTGGAACTCTGACATAGTATGGTGGGCACAGCCACAAAATGGCTGCCAGAGGAGGTGGAGCCAGTCAAAAAATGGCTGCCACAGTGTACCTTCTATCTTAACATGAAGATCCTTCTGCTGTGGTGGCAGCTGTCAAAGCAATGTTTTTAAAAATCTGCACAACCAATAGCTCCACCCACTTTCTAAAAACACTTGACCGACACAGGAAATGACAGTGAGTGCCATGACACCCACAGTTACCATGTTGGGAACCTGGGGTAGGGTCTGGAAAAACTAAAATTCAAAGCCCGCACTCTAACATGAAGCTCGCTGGGTGACCTTGACCAGTCACTCTCTCAGCCTAAAGTACCTCACAGAGTTGTTGTGAGGATGAAACAGAGGAAAGGAGAGGGATGTAAGCCATCCTGAGAACCTTGAGGAAAGAGTAGACTTTTTAAAAAACCCAAATAAATAAATACACCATAAATTTGGGTGAGCTTGGGTCAACCTCTGTCTGCTCAGTCTTATCTACCTCACCAGGGTTTACAGTGACGATAAAAAAGGGTAGGGAACAGTTCTGGAGCAACCATCTTTTTTGTTTTGCTTGGGCAAGATGGCCTCATCAAGGACAGCTTCCTTTGCCTCCCTGCTCCAGAAGAACAAGAGTGGGTATTCCTGCTGAGCAGGGCTTTTTTTTGTAGAAAAAGCCCTGTGGGAATTCATTTGCATATTAGGCCACACACTCCTGACACCAAGCCAGCCAGAACTGCGTTCCAGCTCAAAAAACAGCCCTACTGCTGAGTGTTTGGTTGGCATGAGCCAAGTGCTGGAAGAAACTCTAGGATTGTAGAGAGGTCTCCTTCACCCTCAACTTCAAAATGCTTGAAGAAAGGCCTTGAAGGGAAGACCAGCTTCCTTAACAAGACAGCTAAATGGACAACAACTGTTTGCCTCAAAGCCCACTCATCTACCTTATGGGCCGTGATGTGCTTGCTAAGGAGCCAACCTCCAGGTGATGGCTGGAGATTTCCTGACAACAAAGGTAAGTTCCTCTGGAGAAAATGGTTGCTCTGGAGGGCATTCTACCCTGCTGCAATCTCCAAACCATACCCTTCCCAGTTTCCATACCCTCAAACCTCCAGGAATTTCCCAAACTAGAGTTGGCAGCTGGGGGAGGGACAATTGGTGCAAGCTTCCCTCTACAGCACTTACTTTGCTTTAAAACTGGGACTTTCATCTTGTCATCACAGTCTCGGAACCCAAGGACAGTTCTATGGGGACAATACCTCTTCTGCCCTGTCAGGCTCAGGGAGTCAGAAGCTTCAGCCTCAAAGGGGACTTGTACGACACTCTCCCTCAGGTTCAGGCAGAGATGCCAGCCTCTAAGTGGGGCCTGGAGATCCCCCAGAATTACAACTCATTTTTGGACTACAGAGATCAATTTCCCTAGAGAAAATGGATGTTTTGAAGGGTAGACTTTATAGCATTGTATCCCATTGAGCCCCGTGGCACAGAGTGGTAAAGCTGCAGTACTGCAGTCGGAGCCCTCTGCTCACGACCTGAGTTCGATCCCAGCGAAAGCTAGTTCAGGTAGCCGGCTCCAGGTTGACTCAGCCTTCCATCCTTCCGAGGTCAGTAAAATGAGTCCCCAGCTTGCTGAGGGGAAAGTGTAGATGATTGGGGAAGGCAATGGCAAACCACCCTGTAAAAAGTCTGCCGTGAAAATGTTGTGAAAGCAACGTCACCCCAGAGTTGAAAACAACTGGTGCTTGCACAGGGGTCTACCTTTACCCCACTGAGGCCCTTGTCCTCTCCAAGCTCCATCCCCAAATCTCCAAGAGTTTCCCAATCCAGATCTGGCAACCCTATCTACCCACCCCCTGCCAGTGGGCTGGGGGACCTGAAAATCCTAAATTCAGGCACCAGCCCAATAGACTAGATCAGGGGTGTCAAACATGCGACCCGGGGGCCTATCAGGCACCCAAGCAACTAGCTGTCATCTGCTTCCTTCTTCCTCTCTCTTGCTCCCTTCTGCTTAGCAGCTTGCTTTGCAAGGCTTGCTCAATTGTATAAAAGCTACAGAGCACAGCTTCTATTTTCTCCATTGGCTGAGGCTCCTCCCATGGTGAAGAAGAGGGGGAAGGATAGTTTGCTTTGCCAGCCCCTCTCAATCACACAGCAGAGCTACTGAGTCAAGCTTCTCTTCCTTCTGTTGGCTGAGGCTCCTCCCTCTCCTGGTCCCCTGGAAAAGCAAAGAAAGAACTAGAGCTTCCTTTGCCTAGTTCCCTGATTCCCATGGGAGAAATACAAAGAAAACACCTTTAAGACCAACAAGTGCTAATGTTTTAAACATGTTTTAAGTGTTTTTTTTTTAAAAAAATCTTTAATTGTGTTTGTGTCCATTATAAAGTTTTTATCTCTGCTACCTAATCTTAAATAGGTACACACGTGGCCCAGCCCGACAAGGTCTCATTCATGTCAGATCCGGCTCTCATAACAAATAAGTTTGACACCCCTGGGCTAGATGATGCCCCCAGACACCAGGAGGCATTCAGAAGGGCTTGCAGTCTCTCTTGATAACATGCTTTCCTATGCCTAAACCGCTTTTGTTGCCCTCCCCCATTAATTTTGTAAAAAGTCTGTACTCAGCTTCTAACTACACTTGAGACAGTTCTCCAACATATAATCCATAAAACACAATGATAAAATCATTAACAGTACATCAAACACATAGAAATAGATTTAGCTGCTTATTCCACCATCGCCGCCACCACCCTGCTTCAAAATGAAGGTTTAAGCAGACAGAACTGAGGCCTGCAACTGTCCCCCCCGACACAATTCTCCCTGTTGCTCACCCACACAATGTTCACAAGAGAAAGCCCAAGAATTTTCCAGCTTGCCCCTCACATCTCAGTAGGGTTGTCAATCTCCAGCTGAGAACAGGGGATCCCTGGTTTGGAAGCTCTCCAGGGTTATCAGAAAGTGAGAGGGGGGAATGTTTGCTGGGCACTCCATTATACCCTATGGAGACAGGTCCCCATAGGGTATAATGGAGAATTGATCCATGGGTATATGGGGCTCTGGACAGGCTGTTTTTTTGAGATAGAGGCACCAAATTTTCAGTATAGCATCTGCTGCCTCTCCTCAACCCTCCCCCCAAAGTTTCAAAAAGATTGGACCAAGGAAGTCAATTCTATGTGCCCCCAAAGAAGGTGCCCCCATCCTCCATTATATCCAATGGAGCAAACACATTTAAAAAGGAGTGCAGTCCTTTTAAACGTGATGGCCAGAACTCCCTTCAGAGCTCAATCATGCTTGTCAGAACCTTGCTCCTGGCTCCACCCTCGAAGTCTCCAGTTGGACCTGACAACCCTACATCTTGGTCAAGCCAGGAAGAAGACTCCTGCCTTAACTGAGGACTGAAAAAACTCCAGATTGCAACCTTTCAATTCACTTTCAAGATGCAGAAGGTTCAGGTACACATACCCCTCCATACACATAGCTCTCATTAGTACATTCTACCCTATCAGATGGGAAAAGGGGTTGAACTCTCTGCCTCCCCAGAACTCTTCCCAATTTGACTCATTCATCACAGAGCCGTATCAGATTGCAAAGGATTCTGGGACATAATGTGAGGCACACAGTCCATTCATACATGGTGCAAGCTGGGCTTCATTGTTGACCCACTCCAAGCTCAGGGCCTTGAAACGCATCCCAGGAGTCTTTCACATGGAGATTTTCTCATGTTTCTGGCACCAAATTGCAGCCATTTTCCCTGCAACACTGTCCCTTTGCTGTCTCTCCATGGTTTCCTCACCATGCGTTCTCTAAATGGGTTGTTTAGGAAGGTACAGAGAAATGAGGAAAGTGTGGAAAAACAACAGTTTTGTGAGGAAGTTTGTGAAAAGGGGATAATGCTGTAGTTCAGCCCTGATACCACAACAAAACCTTCATGTGAAAGACCCACACACGCTCTCATAGCTGCACACCACATGAGAATATCTCTTGTGAAACGCAGCTGAGGGAAGCCTCTCTGCCATTTCTGGCATGTGCACAGGAAACCATAAACAGGTTCCCGAGAACATAAATTTGAAATCCACAGACTGGATAAGGGGGTCAGGCTATCGCCTCCTCTCCCTTGAGCCTCCAATTTGCCCTCTGTGAGAGTTGCTTCAGCTGCCACAGGGTTGCCCCCTCCTTCCCTCTATGTCACAGTTGTAAGAGAACGACAGAAACAGGTCAGCGGCAGACACGGGCCATGAATACCCTTATGTCAGCCCTCTGGAAACTCATCACAAGGGTATTGTTTTAAAGCCATATCCAGGAAAATGAACTGTATTTTTTTTTAAAGCCTGACATTAAAATACAAATCACTGACCCCGTGAAACAAATGACTGTTTCTTCACTTTCTGAATAGTCACCTCAAACAAAAGTGCTTCTCTGTATATTTCTGAAATGCTCAAGCCTGGACTTCACAACTCCCTGGAGAAGGGAAGGAATGCTAACTGGAAGTGGGATGAGCTTTGAGCAAACATAAGAGAAGCCATGTTGAATCAGGCCAATGGCCCATCCAGTCCAACACTCTGTGTCACACAGTAGCAAAAAAACCCAGGCACCAACAGGAGGTCCATCAGTGGGGCCAGGACGCTAGAAGCCCTCCCACTGTGCCCCCCCCACAAGCACCAAGAATACAGAACACCACTGTCCCAGACAGAGTTCCAACAATACGCTGTGGCTAATAGCCACTGATGGACCTCTGCTCCATATGTTTATCCAATCCCCTCTTGAAACAAGCACTGTGCTGAGAACCCTTCAGAAGATGTGTTTGCTACCCATTTTTCATGAGCCTACATTGTTCATCCAAGAATTCCTTGCGAGAGATGCCAACTGCCTTTTCTTGTATTCTGGGGTTTGGCCCCTGAAGGCTGACAGTGCAGGAACAAAAAATTACAGCGGCGTTCACATACTAATGCAGCGCTACCCTTGGCTCACACAGATCCTC